>NC_134785.1:69416582-69444082 GCF_046742065.1 Oratosquilla oratoria | reverse complement strand
TTACCCATAGATCAGGTCCTATATGAGCTCTGAGCTCTCATCCGGCATAGTAATATCTACCAATCATGAATCCCACATGTTTTCCAAGACCATTGTGGAGAATCACCGGCCAAAGTATTAAAAACATATAATAAATACATAAAAAATAAAGTGTGGAGGGCTATATCTCATCAGCCTCGTTTCACATTTATCGACTTTTCGCCGTGCGCCGTCCACGACACGACGTCGTGCTCTCAAATACCCATGGCTGTCTATGGACGCTTTTCACACATGGTCGTGACATGTGAAAGCATCGATAGACACCCATAGTTATTTGAGAGCACGACGTCGTGTCGTGGACGGCGCACGACGAAAAGTCGATACGTGTGAATGGATGTAGACGTATTTGGTTGGGGCTACATAATGGGGCTCAGCGGGTGATGTAAAGTTTTGTGAAGAGTCTGTATTTATTGACGCATTTACAGCTTGGGATATAATCTCCCAAAGTGAGTCTAGGGAGAGAGTTCCCCTCCCCCCGCCTCCTCTCCTAGGTCCCTCACCTAGGCTACCTGTCTGTGGCGAGCGCAGTCGCCGTATAAGTATTCCTTATTAGCTACAACAGCGTTCTTGTGTGGGGATGCCTATACTTATCATCAATGGTAACATAAATGGGTTAGTTGTATTGTAGTGGAGGTTTTAAGTACTGTATTCATGTTCGCCAATGTGTCATGAAATGATGTATAGATTGTAGTTACAATTATGTAACTTGGTAGGTATAAGGAAATGTTAATGAACTGTCTGGCGACATTTGGTATTTGTGTCGGTTCCTTGCTGGACGATGGCTTTATGGTGTTGTGATATGTTTGCATTCTCTGAGTCAGGTGCTTTGGTTAAGAAATGTGTAGTCAGCAAGATTGGAGGTATTGGTAAAGACGGGTACCTTCTTACATGTAAGTTAGTAATTGTATATGGATACAATGGAGCCTTGCTGAAGCCGTCTTTCACTGCTACTCACATTTTATGTATTTATTCTGGTTTACGTCTCCTGTTTTCTTAAGTTCCATCCATTGCCTCAACACTGCTTCTCCTACACGCCTATGGTATGGATAGAAACGCTAGTAAAATATACATGACAACAAGAGCTCACTACGGTTCGAGTCCCACGGACACTGCGCCCCGCAAGGAACACAATCACAGGAAATAAGATCAGCGGACTAGATTACGGCCATCCCTTTGTCTCCTTCCACGGTTGTCGTCGTCCTTCTGGAACTGTGGTGCTTCTGCCCTTATCGACAACCTTGCTCGCTGTTTTAGGGATTCTAGGGATGTTCTAGGGATATTCTAGGGATATTTTATGGATTTTAGTGACACCCCTACGGACCAGTCACTCGGCATTCTTTTATGACTGGAGAAGTAAAAAAAAAAAAAATTAAACTACCAATATCCCTCCACATATATACATACATACATATATATATATATATATATATATATATATATATATATATATGCAAGCAATCACATCACCGTGATACGAAAATGCAAAATAACAAAATAACCACAGAAGAGAAACTTGTAGACAGTAAGTACTTTCGTATATTACATCTTCAGTCTTCTAGTCTGAAGATGTAATATACGAAAGTACTTACTGTCTACAAGTTTCTCTTCTGTGGTTATTTTGTACACATACACACACACACACACGACTCGGTGGCGCGGTCGATAGAGTACTGGACTGCCAGTACGTAGGTGCGGCAGTACCTGGTTCGAATCCTGCCCAGGGCCGAAATTATTTCGGTATCGCTGCGCTTTGGGTCGTTACTCCGACTCTCGTGGGCGGGGAGTTGTGTGTGTGTGTGTGTGTGTGTGTGTGTGTGTGTGTGTGTGTGTGTGTGTGTGTGTGTGTGTGTAAGGTCATAGCATTACCCATAGATCGGTCATACGAGCTCTGAGCTCTCTTCTGGGAGGGAAATAGCTGTCGATCACGAGTCCAACACGTGATCCAAAGACCAAGGTGAATACACACACACACATATACAGTATATATATACATTACAACACACACTGAATGGTCCCCAGTACATAGATTTAGGTTCGAGTCTTCAGCCCGACAGCGTATCAGTTTCCGTATATGCTTCCATCGAGCTCATTGTTAGCCACGATCGTGTTTGCAAGGAATTGAAATGGATAAGGGTAATGTGGATGATGAAAAAAAGAAAAAATATATTATGTATGCATGTACGAGTATGTATACACACACACACACACATATTATATATATATATATATATATATATATATATATACATACATATACACACACACACACGTACATATATCTTAGATGAAACGGGCAGTTACAGTGCGTAGATTGGGTATTTCTATTTTTATTATTATTTTTTCTTCTCAACGCAGGACAAGATGCACAGATTTGGTCGTTTGTATTCTCTCATTCATTGTATGCATGTTCGTGGCCCCAACCCACACAAACATACATATGCATATACCAGTTTCCATTCCAAAAGTCTCCCCTATTCCATGCACGTGCATGTATGTACATGTGCGTGTGTGTGTATGCACGTACATGTGAGTATGTATATGTGAGTATATATGTATGTGTGTGAGTATGCACGTACATGCGAGTATGTTAATGTGTGTGTGTATGTGTGTGTGTGTGTGCACGTACATGTGAGTATGTTTATGTGCATGTGTGCGTGTATGTGTGTGTGCATGTGTGTGTAAATCATTATACTCTCAATATGTGCCCCTTTCACCTCACAAAATAAGACACGTTACTAATGGTGTCATTTAACAGACGATCTGTTATTCACTAAAATCCCAATATTTAACCCTTAAACTGCTATCGAGAACCTGTGCATTTGTTCTATCTGCCGCCAAGCGATTTTATTCGTCCGCGTGTGAAGGGAGGCGACTCTTGTGGGGTTAAAAGGTCATACTAGGTCACCCTCACCTGTATTCCGCTCACTACTATTCATAACCCGATTTGTTCCGATTGTCGCCAGGCGATTCTATTCAATCGAAGGACCCCCACCACAACCACAACCACGCCCACCCTCCCTCCTGAAAAAAAAAAAAAAAAAAAAAAAAAAAATGAAAATGTAAATAAAAAAAAAACACCGAAACGCAAGAAACACGCGAATCCCTACGAGTGTAAGGAAGAGAAGCGCTGGTGCACTGCAGTCCCTACGAGTGCTAGAACTTCGCACAAAAACTCGAAGCACAACATTTCAAAGGTTTTCCTCGGAGCAGGCTGGCTGGACCTTGAGAATGACACTTTTCGAACACGAGTAGTCGTCAACCCTAATCCCCATTTCTCCACCTCACAAAAAAATCTATGTACATGATTAAATTGAATATGTTAAACCTACATACATAGCAAGAGGCCTTTTCCCACCTAATACCTTTAAAGGAAGGTTAAACGTTAAAAGAAGGTTAAAGCTACCTTGCATTCTCTATCCTTCATAACCGAGAAAAAATATATATTTTTCTACACGCGCAAAAATTATCAAGACTGGATCCTATTTTTTTAAACAGTCCACAGTTTAAATTCCTTCTTACTATTTGGAAAAAAGCAGAACAAGCCCGGTCAATTCGGAGGGGGGGGGGCACAGCTACAGGGAAGACAATAACTATAGGTTTGAACCAAGACATACATAACACCGCAGTGAATTAGAAATTTGTTTGTGGGAAGGTGCTAAAAATAAATAAATAAAAAGGCTTTACAAATCTTAGTGGCCAAAGACAATATTCTCCTATTCTCACGTGTGATAGATAGATGGAGAGAGAGAGAGAGAGAGAGAACGAGAGAGAGAGAGAGAAGAAGAGACTAATATGGCCGAAAGGGTATGTGAATTAAAAAGAATCATAACAATAATATATAACAAATAGACAAATAAATACGGATGCTGTGTTGTACAAGAAAACTTTCAACAAGAAATGACTGCGCGTGTTTTAAACGTGTTAACAAAGAGCGGGTCAAGGAACCACGAACCCAATTACCAAAGCAGCTCCCAATGCTAACATCAACATAGAAGTCTACACCGGGAGCTAGAGTCTTAAACCGCTCGAGGATGACACCACCAACGGCAGCAGATACCCTACTACTGCAGAGTGCCACTCCAGCATGAAGAGTTCCGAGTGGTGGAAGGCACTAGAAGGTCGTGCGTGCTGACCTCGAGTGCGTGCGTGCGTGCGTGCGTGCCGCCCCTCGAGCGGAAAGAGCTCTACGGGTCAGAAGCCTACGAAGGGGACTCCAGCACTTGTGCGTCTTCCCCTGGTCGGCCTTGTACTCCAGATGCTGACCTCAGCAGCCACCAGCTCGGGTCGGACCGCCGCTGGCCCTTCATTCGAAGCTGCGATCTACTCCGTCTCGCACCTCGCCCCGAGCGACTCCCCCGGCAAAGTGCACCAAGTCCTCTCACCGGAGCCCTTAGGTCTCGCCCCTCTTCCCTCCCAGAGATCCAGGGTGATCGGGAAACGCCTCTTGTACAAGCCCGTCTCCAGCTCTTCGTGCGCGTGTCCCCCGATGGCCAAGTGTGGTTCTGCGGTAGTGTAGAAAGTCGAAGCGAGATCCGCTCAGTTCTGGTCAGGAATTGACTCTCCCCCTCCACTACCGGCACACCCAAGCACTTGGCCATGGGTCGACGTGAGCCCGAGTTCGCAGTGGAGCAACGGAAGCCCAAGGCAGCGGAAGGCGCTAAGGACGCCGTTGCCGAGAAGGACAAGGATACCAAAGAGAAGGATAAGGATGGGTCCTGGAAGGGCTGGCTCGAGGACCCCAACAACATGGACCGCATGAGGTACTTCGTCTTCGCGCAGTCCTTCGTCATGTTCCTGACCGTGGGCCTCCCGCAGCTGCAGAAGGTGTTCGACTTGATCATGAGCTTCTTCTCGTGAAGTCTCGCGCGCAGACTTCGTAGCATCCCCTCACCCTCCCAAAACTAGACAAAACTGCATCAAGAAAAGTGTTGAAATTTAACAGAGAAGTGGACTGTGGTTATTATCAAGAAAAAAATCCGAGGTGAAAGTGCTCCAAAACTTGCGATTAACCCTCTCACTGCGGAGGCGGACTTGCAACGTTATATTCTGGTCAGCCGTCAGGCGATTTTATTCAGTTCGGCGTGAAAGGGGACGGGGAACCCTCCCTCCCACCTGAGCTCCCGAGAGCCATGGTGTCGCCGGGTCAGGGCGTTCACGCCCTTGTCGTGCTGGTCGTGGTCGTCGCCTACACCTTCTACATGCTGAAGATCATGAACAAGCAATTCGCCAAAGAGTTGAACAGCAACCTCGAGACGGAGTTCGCCAAGAACCCCATCATGAAGAACGACCTGGAGAAGTACAAGGAGAAGCTCCAGCAGGAGGAAGAGAAGCAGAAGCAGGTCGAGGCGCTGGAGGAGGAGCAGAGGAACATAGCGGCCAAGATCGAGGAGCTGAAGGCGAAAGCGCACCCGACGCTCAAGGAGCACCTCAAGGGGCAGCGGGCCTCTGCAGGAGGAGACGGCCTCAAGACCAAGTACGTGCAGATGGCCGGTGTCACAGTGCAGGACGAGTCCGAGACGAGGTGGACCTTCCAGGAGGAGTCGACCCAAGGGAAGAAAACACAGAAACCTTCTTCAAGACGTTCGGGTCACCGAGCAAAGGCCCATAACGAGTTCTAAGTGACTTTTTCCTTTTCGAGTGTCTGTCCACTTCGGGTGGAAAGAAACCAAGATTGTTGTTTAACCACAATGAGAAACGAGAAATATATATACACATCACCAACACTGTGCTGCAAAACTCAAACATTTAAAAGCAAATATAACGTAATG
Organism: Oratosquilla oratoria; assembly: GCF_046742065.1. Lineage (NCBI taxonomy): Eukaryota > Metazoa > Arthropoda > Malacostraca > Stomatopoda > Squillidae > Oratosquilla > Oratosquilla oratoria. Next base: position 69,438,275 of record NC_134785.1, on the reverse strand, counting down.
TCGAATGACTTTCGCTCACTGAAGAGTGGCGTGTGCCCTAGAACTAGTTTTCGTCGAGCCATTGGTTCGTAAAAGGTTGTTTTCACTTGTCATTCCTGTACGTGCAACCCCCATCAGCTCTTCTCTGAGTTTGCACGCAACCTTCCAGTTTTCGCACCTTTCGGACGAACACCCCAAGCTCATGTTCTAACACCTAGGCTAAGTAGTTGCGGTTATGTTTAACGGTTCTGGAATAATTCAAACTAAACATGGTGTTTCATTTAACGTAAGCATGTAGGAAACCAACCCCCACAGTGTGTGACGTGATTTATCATTATTTTGCAATTGTGTTAAGGTTTCATTCCCTTAACGTGAATCTATTGGAGTCTGAAAAATACTGAGCACCAATGGATTCACAATGCTGTGTTCAAAGTGTCTATAAAAATGTAAACACGAAGAGACAGTGTAGTCACTATGAACGTCACTCAGCAAATGCGAACGTCAAAACTTGTTTCACCAAATGCTACCAAATGAGCTGGTTTAAATCCTATTACTATCAGAACTCCACCAATCAACGTAAACAGTTTTAAACATATCTCCTCCCTCTCACCAAACGAAGGGACTTTCAGATAACGAGCAATTAACAAAAAATTTCAATAGTGGTTACAAAGGAATATTACAAAGGCGGATCATGCAGACAGGAGACCTTTTGGTCCATAACTAAGTCGGATGCGGGAAGAAAGATCGCAAATTAACACAATTATATACTTTTGTTAATTAATCCCATTCCATGTTACTAACGGCAACGTGACAAATCTGAAAAAGACTCATCATCACTTCTAGTTTTGAACACAAAATTTGAAAGAAAAAATAAAATCAATAAATAAAGTTAAAATCAACCTGGGCTTATGCCACCTTACACCATCATCTGAACATGTTGTTATATTCGCGTTAGTATACGTTTGAATGTTTCGGTCTAAATCAATTCAACATCCATTGATTGCAATATTAGCAACTTTGTCCGTGTGTGTGTGTGTGTGTGTGTGATTCACCATGGTCTTGGATCACGTGTTGGACTCGTGATCGACAGCTATTACCCTCCCGGAAGAGAGCTCAGAGCTCATATATGACCGATCTATGGGTAATGCTGTGACATTACATGCACACACACACAATTCCCCGCCCATGAGTTGGAGTAACGACTCGCAGCGCAGCGATACTGTAATTATTTCAGCCCTGGGCGGGATTCGAACCCGGACCGCCGTAGTGACGGCCGGGAATTCTACCACTGCGTCATTGTGTGTGTGTGTGTGTGCGTGTGTGTGTAAGAGGTTTAAGGTATCTGCATACACTAATTATTTGTTTCCCTACCGTGGGCTCCACGGTTTCCAACCCTATCAAAGGACAGAGTGCAAATGTTTTACCAGAGCTTCTATCCTTGTTGACAATCTCGCTCTGCATGCGTATGTAAAGTCGCAAAATTCATAACACGGATTATGCATGTAAAATCAAATGGAAGAGTCAATACATGTTATGTACTTGGTTTAAAAAAAACATACATACGTAATCCTGTTCAATAAACCTCTTGTATGAACCCACGACTACGATACGGAACACAACCTATGTGGCCAACTACTAGAGGGCCAAGACCTCCTACGTAACCATTGGCCCTGGACAGTGGCCCTGTTGGCCCTGGACAGTGGCCCTCGGAGTCAGAGAGTGGCCCAAAAAATCACACCCGCGGCCACAACCGCGACCCGTGATCGAAAACCGCGGTTGTTCCCGAATTTCAATAAATGAATAAAAGGAATCTGGTTTGTTTATATTCCCCCACCCACCTCCCCCCTTGAGCCGCTAATGATTGTCTGGTATCACGGCCCAACCGCGGCCATTTTTATAGATGACCAGTCTGGCACTGAAACAGAGTGGTTAACGAATGGAATAGATTTAGTAACGATGTCTTGAGCGCTGAAACAACTAGTTGATTTATTGGAAGATAACTTTACAGATAGGGATGACAGGTAGTAAGGGACATGGAAATCCCTAGTGTAAGCCTTAGGGTCTCTTGCAGTCTCCTCCATTCTTATGAAACCCTGGGTAGCTTCAGTATTCACTGTTCACACATGGCTGAAATGATATCCTACCTAAAAGGAAAATGTACACTTTCGCACCATTTCTAAAGTAAACCAATAAATATATAAATAAATAAAACATGAAAATATACAAACCAACAAAAAAAATAATGAATAAAAATGTACCAAAGACCAGTCTCCATACTACAGACACACACGCGCGCGCGCGCACACACACACACAAAATACTCCTTCATCAACATACATCATTCTTAGCCTCCAGTTGCGACAAGACGTACGAACTTTCCGCGGGTGTCCTCCCGCGAAATGGACTAGCTCCGTCACTGCCTCCCCTGAGCACACAACGTGCGCGCCAAGTGCATCCTCGGGTCGCAGTGCCTCTGCCTCTTCTTCCCTCACTCACTCACTCCCTCCTTCTGTCATCAGGTGAAGCGGCAAGAATGCCTGAAGCCACATATTTGCACACGCACGCACGCACACACGCACAAACACACACGCACGCACTTGTACGCAAATAGCCATTACTAGTACATGCACACATCAGCGACCGCGTACGGACACACATATATATACATATATGTAGGTATCTATATTTAGGAATTAGATGTAATCATACGCCAGGAGGCGCTGAACAGCTGCGGCCGAAGTCATATTTGTCTTATGAGCTTGGTGTGTGATTTACCATGATTCACAATAGTCTTTGGATCACGTGTTGGACTCGTCATTGACAGCTATTTCCCTCCCGGAAGAGAGCTCAGAGCTCGTATATGACCGATCTATGGGTAATGCTGTAACATTACACGCACACACACACACACACCCAACTCCCTGCCCACGAGAGTTGGAGTAACAACCCGCAGCGCAGCGATACTGAAATTATTTCAGACCTGGGCGTGCGTGTGTGTGTGTGTGTGTTTTTACTGGGGGCAGGTAACAGTCTAATATGTGTAACTATTGTTACTTATATTGATAAATCTGTTGTCTCGGTTCTCGAGATCCGCGGCCCCTAGACAACCGGCCACAGTCACTTGTTCATCCCCCAGGTCACTCACTGTAGAGATTTTGTGTTACTGTCTGGAAGGAGTGAATGTAGGATGGTGTAGTATGAAGTACTTTCTGTGTTGTGGTTTCTAAAGGCAAAGGATGTCTGTTGCTAGACCCTCACAATGAACCACAAAGGGAAAACTCCACTCGGATGTGCAAATAATTTCTACAGATAAATACCTGTATGTACTTTACCTCTTAATCAAAACACCTCATTGTGGTTGGCCACCGACAGCTTTACATACTTTCCTTTGTAGAGATGTCATCGATGACATGTGCTCTTTTTTAAGTTTTCGTTGCCTGGTGTGTTTGCAGTTTTCATATTTGTATTTTTTTTTTGTAAGTGGTGTTCATTACATTTTTCTGGTAAAGTATGAATACTCCACATACAACAACATTATGTGAAGTCTGAACTTAAACTCCATATAAAAATCCAAGTAATATGATAAGTAGCATTATAACTACCTGTACAAAATCTATATAATCAAATGTTTTTTGTTTTGTTTTTTGGGATGAGGTATTTGAAATATAAGAAGTGTTACAAGAATGGATACTGAGAAATAAGGAAACGAGGCAGTGGATGGTTGAAGAGTCAGATGCCAGATAGGACAAACCATTGAGAAAGAACAAATGGGAGAAGATCAGCAAAAAGAACATGGAAAGCAGAAGTGGATGGAGTGAACTTGAAAGGGAGACCAAGAATATGGTGACAGGGGGCTTAGAGACACACAGGGAATGTCTCTCCATCAAGGAAGATGGTGCAACAGACAGGTGTAAATGGATGGAAATCTTTAACAGATGACACTGATGGAGATATTCTTATCTGTTCCATAAATTGAGTCAATGAAAACAGGATGGGGGCCATATAATGAAGTAGTGGGGACACACTAGCTCTAGTGGTTGGTGCCTGCTGTGAAAGTGCTGTACTGACCTCAACTTGAGCAGTGTGGCAGGTGGTAGGGATGACCCTTGATCCATAACTTACTTAGACGGGCCAGTTGTTCAATGGGTTTTGATATGTATGAATTGAGTGTTTTGACTCAACCACCCACTTGAGAAAAGGAAAAAGGGTCATAATATACTGTATACATAAAATTTACTCCAGTGCATGTATAACTTTAAAATAATCACACACACGCATATATTGAAGGGGAGAAGCGTAAACACCAGACCCATAGTGGGAGGTTTAATGCCCGACGTTTCGGTCCTTCTTCAGGGGTGTGATGAGATACAGTGGTCAAAGAGCTCGACATATTGACCATGGTTGGAATTGGGAATATATCAAGCTCTTTGACCACTGTATCTCATCACACCCCTGAAGACGGTCCTAGGACTAGGACTGAAATGTCAGACATTAAGCCTCCCACTTTGAGTCTGGTGTTTATGCTTCTCCCCTTCAACATGGATCCCAGACTCCAGATCTTCGCACATATGTACATACATACGTTTTCCATATGCATGTATGTATATATATATATGTATATATATATATATATATATATATATATATATATATATATATGTCCAACTCATAAGAACTATACTATACATCCAAAGCATGGTATCTATGATTTTTTTTCAAGAAACACCAAAAAACAAAGCATTAAAAATAACAACTGGCTGCACTAAAACAACATCAACAGACTATCTTCACTCAAAAACCAACATCCTTCTCATAGAGGTACACACAAGAATGATGGGCAGATTTTATACAAGATCCCTCAACCCTACCCAGCCTTAATCTTACATCACACAAGCAGAGCCGACCAAGCCCATAAAAATCACCCCTGTGGTAATTTTCTCAAAAATCTACCATAACCTACCCCAAGAATCCCACATCACATCCATACAAACCACATATTTGAATCACAAAATAACCACTCCATACTGTAATCCTGCCAAATTCTTTACTTCAGGAGAAAAAAACACTCCTCAGGCACATAATAATTGCACCAGACCAAGTGCATTCACGTAACTTACACCATACACTAAGTTCCAATGTCACAAACTCCCCCCTATTGGGAACTTACAACGGTACCCCTTACAGAGGACTTTGTAGTGTGGAATTTAATGAACCATGCCCTTGATCCAACTTCGCCGGTGACAGGGTTTGAACCCTTGATCTTCGCCACAAGTAACAACGCCCTAACTTGCTTGGCCAGCGAGAATAAATAAATAAATGAAGTAAAAATCAAGAAACTGTAGACAAATATGGGAAGACAAGGGGAGAGTAACATGGAACTGCATTTCACAGAGAATAACCAGTGTTTCTATCCTTGGGAGATGACATAATATGAGGAGATGGAATCACAGAAGAGTTTTAAGGAGGGCAGCAGAACAGGTGGTAAAAGTAATCCGTATTCTTCTCTGGGTGGGAAATAGTCCTCGGTCATAAACAAATACTGCAGAACTCTGGTCCATAGGGGTTAATGAAGTCCGTAATGTACTAAGTGCATAAAACTTGTGTACTCAATATCCCATATGGGGTTTACAACTCATTTACATCCTACCGAATACTGAATCCCCAATTTGCCCTCGGCACATTTGTGTTGACCTCTTCACTACTGAATGGTTTATATACAGCCGAATAAAATAGGTTGACATAAGCCAGAATAAGAATCTAAGTGTCAACAGGTACATAGGAGTACACTTTTGCATTATTTCTAAAGTAAACTAATAAACTAATAAATAAATAAAACAAAATATATAAACCAAAAATTAAATAAATAAAAAATAAACAAATAAATAAAAATACATCATTCCCACAATCTTGTGGGATGTATTACAAAGGATTACAAAGAAGGAGCATGTCGACAGGAGACGTTTTGGTCCATAATTAGGTCGGATGCAAAAAAGAAAATAAATAGATAAATAAATAAATAAAATAAATACTAATGATAAATAAGTAAATAAATAAATAAAATAAATACTAATGTTAAATAAGTAAATAAGAATTATAATATATATAATAATAAATAAATTAAGTAAATAAATAAATGGGTAAAGTAAACAACCCTATTACTACTGAAGGAGGCGCATACAATTGAATAAAGCAGTCTGGCTGAGTCGTCAGAACAAAGGATTTAGTGTCACATGGTATGAAAGTTAATAATTGATACAATACACTTTGCTTGTACAAAAATTAAATAGTTTTGTTTACACTTCGCAGTGTTTATTTTGGTATGTATATCTACCACGATATGATTTTACTGATGACATACTCCCTCACTGAAGACGTTCTATACGCAACTTGCCAAGGAGTGGGAGAACAGGCCAGACCTCTCCCAACGTAGCTTTTTATGTTAAGTCTGTAAGTCAATGGGTTGTCAAGAACTAGAGTTTCTATTAGCCACTTGGGTATCAAATGACCTCTACTAAAGGTGATTCAGTTTTACTTCAAGGGCATATGGAAACCAATGTACATAGTGGATGCCCTTACAATCCAATGCACTGTGATCAGAATTTATACCCAGCCACTTACCTCCCTCGTAGCTGTCAGTTATATGAACTATTGTCAACTCCCCATATGCGAAAATGTATGACACACAATTCAAGTTCAGAGCGCTGAAACTTTCAGCTGTTTTAAGAAACAGTTAGACAACTTTATGGATAGGGATGACAGGTGATAATGGACATGGAACTGCCTAGTGTAGGCCTTATGGTCTCTTGCAGTCTCCTTCATTCTAATGTACCAGTTTAGAAAACGAGTGTCAGGCCCTCTGAATTCCACTTCTTAATGGAGGTGAAGAAGTTGACGGGTTTTGAAAATACATGGATTTACTGTCCATTTTCCACAACCACCACATGCAGATACTTATCACTGGTCTCACATACACACAATAACCTTGAGCATCATATCAATCTTTTCATTCTTAAAATTTAAAAACCTTATCACTAATTGTTTACATATTTTGTCTTCAATTTCCTTAGAAAATGTACATATGTACATCTTTTGAGAAAAAAAGAAAAACTGCCCTTGCAAGTAGGAAAAAATATAACAATCAATAAATTATAAAATCAATAAATTAATTACAATGACAATAATAATAATAAAATACATATATATACCAAGGGCTTTTTCCCCCTTACAAGAGAGGTAGCCAAAGTCAAACGGCATAATTCCATTCCCACCCATTCACCACTTGCAACTTGCCCATCGCCCTGGGTCAAAAGCAGTGTAGCAAGACACAGCACACCCACAGCAAGGCCACTTCATATAATCAGCAACCCCCCTCTTCATTTGTTATCATTATTTTTTTAATAATAAAATGAAAACAGAATAAAGTAAAAATAAATAAACAAGTAAATAAAAAATCAGTCTTATACATATCATGTTTGAGAACCATGCTTAATGCTGTATGCCATAAATCACTTTTTTTTTTGTTTTCGGTGTCATCCAATCGATTAGTATTTTACTTCTATTAGATCTAATAGTTCAATCAGGACATGCATCTTACATCACACAAGTTGCAAGTCTGAGTCCTGCATTTCTCATAAGCATAACGGCAACCGTGGTGCATAGGGCAATGGTAACACTGGATGTAACTATGTTCCAACTGGCGTACTTCCATACCATGCTTTATATGAAGTTAAAAGTTCAAACATTCATGTCTACATATTCAAAATATAAAAAATGCTTGTGCAATTCCAATTCTGAAACAAAATTTTATTTTGTTGTGAACATACACCTGAAATTCAGTTTTTTCCTGTTCAATAAAATATTCAGTCTTAAATACATCCAAAGAACTGATCAATATAATTCTTAGCATCAACATTGCTAAATCAACTGGATGTCATTGACAGAGGATGAATACACAGTCATAATCTCACACTTCAGAACATTTCAAATGTGATGCACTTGTGATTATCTATTGGATTACAATACCTGTACTGATAAATCACCAAATCTATTTCCTGGTGTACCCTAAAATACCTTACCTATTTAAAAAAAATGCTGATTACTTAACTACGGCAACCCGTCTTATCTTTTAACCTCAAATATTGCTTCTTACAAGACTCCATCCCTACGCTGGTTGTCAATGCCGAAAACAAAATATAAATACACAATCCAGCCCTAAATCTGTAACTAATATTTTCACTGATTCATCGCTTATCAGTCTAAACATTGAAGAGAAGAATAACGCAAAAGTACCTGACTTGTAATTACAAATACATAGCATCAACAAATACAACATACATGTCATTTGGCAATGTCAAAACAATTACGGTATTGTCTACGATGAAGTTTGATTGCAACATTGTCAAACCTTTTTACCTGGGATTTACGTTGACTATTTCAAACAAACTAACTGCATGTAGCTATGAGCCAATATAAATATAAAAAACACATAACCATGCAATTATTCAAACATCGTTAATCACCGGAAATACAACTGTTGTTATGATATATTGCAATGACAATCGACAGGAGATTTCACCTGGACAGGTAAGCTACACATTACATGTCTCGAATTATCATACTTATAATGGACAATTTGAACAACTTACCTTTCTTAATGTATCAGCAAGGCTTCCACACTACACTAACGCTTAATTCAGTTTCTAAAAGTATCAATATAATATAAATGTTCTGTTTGTCTGCGCACTTGTTTTGAATTTTCAGACACAGTGAAGACGATGGATAGGTAAGAAGATGTAAGAACGACAAGCGCAAGACGTATATTTTGTTTGCGGATGGGTTATCATTATTTTTATTATATCAATAGCATTAATTGAAAATAAAGATATAAACACCTAAAGTAAGAAAAAGTTCTAAAGTTTCTATTTATCTAAATGATATTGAAATAACTTCTTTTCAAACCCAAACAGTTATGAATCACGATCATTGGGAAGAATAATAATGAACCTTCATTCGAATCAACAAAGGATTTAACCTCTGCACAATATGAACTCGTAATACAAAACAGTGTTCATGTCAATTCTAAATTTAACTTAATCTCACAAAACTAGGACTAAAACGTACTTTCTCCAATTCTCGACCATAATATTCAAACTAAATTCCAGATAATCATAATGAAAACATTACAGATCTTTACCGGATAAATAGCCTTTATATTTTTGTGTCTACTACCAGACAATTTCATCCAATTGAAAATCATCTTCCGTTAGTTAAGGCTCAACTCACTTGAGCTTATAGAAATCTAATATGATTAAGATAATTAAGCAGTTCAAGGTGGTGGCACACTAAACATTTCTCGCTAGCATTTCACTTGCTTTTGCTACTTCGTTTGAGTAGAAACAACTTCGATTTCGATCTTTTGTTTTTAAAATTTCCAAATGTCAAGTTAGTCTTGCGTCATATAATGAGAAACTGAATGACGAATTAAGAGAAGTTAAACCTAAAATACGAATGTTAGATACACTGTTGAGATGTTTTTACGGAAGTCTAAAATATTGGCACCAAAGTCGTTTGTACTCAAACAAACTAGCAAAAGTAAGGAGCAAAAGCAAGTAGCAAAAACAAGTAGCAAAATCAAATAGCATGCTAGCCTAAGATTCACAAAGGGATTAACAGCATGGACGGGACGAGTTGGCTACACTAATAATGTCGATTAAAAAATAATCCATACATATTTGCCAGCCAGGCTAGAGACCATTCCATCACATTAAAGTCATAGAATATTGAAGTGAAGTTGGCTTCAATTGCCACCACAGATAATTCAAACAACACTAAAGGATGTTTTGACATTTTTTTTATACAAGAGATACCAAAATTAGATAAGCTTAGAAGTTGAAAGGTAATATTAGATCTATGTTGGAGGTCATAATTAGATTATGTAGAGGAATCACAGATGAGGTGGTGTAGACATGTTAACTGTCTATTTACCTACATATTCACCTGTCTATCCATCCATCTAGCTAGCTATATATCTATCCATCAACCTATCTATTTATTTATCCATCTACCAAAAGACTTGTTCAACCTTTTAAGGTAGTATATCCTGCCAGAGCACATTCCCAACCCGCACTAATCCATCAACAATCTGTTTCCCCTTCTCATCTTAGCTCCTCGTGGATGACGGATCCTCCCTCTACCCGACCCACTGCCCGGGTCAGAATCAGTGCAGCAAGACACACTTGGGCAAGTTGGGTTTTAGCGCGTATCGTAAACAAAGCCCTAGAGTGGTTTGGCCGTGCCCAGCCACCACGTTTCCCAGAGACGCACCCTTTGTCCCGGGTTAACTCCGCCCCATACTAGGTCACGTGCTATAGACCTAAGGGCTGATTGGACAGCGCATAGCAGGACGGCGACTAGGACCCGACGCGACCCCGCTCAAGCGAGAGTGTGTAGTGTTCTGTAGCCAACACGTATAATTACCCCTTCAGGACCCGTGATCGCAGAGTACGGGATAAACAATAGTCACCCCTTAGAACATGCGTTCGACTAAACATGATTTCAACTAAATGTAATTAATATAAATAACAATGTTCACTGTAACAACTTAATTTATTTTGTAAATAAAATAAAACATATCCCTCTACATCCTGTAAGAAGCATATTTATGTATTATAAAAAGATTTTGAATAATTGCATGTGTAACACAAAGAATCCAGAATTTCAGCACGGCAGTGTTCATCCCAAGGGTGCATAAGGGTAGATAAACCGCGGTGATTATTGCGATCTTACGGGTGCCTTCTGATAAGAACATACTTGCCGTCGGCGCAGAGTGTGGAAACACTCATTTCAAATGTGCCCAAGGTAACCATACCACGGTAAACTAAATGGTGCGTTCTGACTCCCCACTATGAAAAACTTCCCATACCTTGTCCCTACGACTCGTTCCAGGCTGACCGTTTCTAACTAGAACGATTGTAGTAACCACTACAATTGGTGACCCAGGAGTGATCTACCGCCAGCCGAACACTTTCGCCGCCCCAGCCGCCAGTCGTAGACTACCGCCGCTACTGCCGCAGCCTTCTCGTCCCGCCCGGCCTACCCGTCCAGCCCGGCCCCGGCGACCCGGTCAGCCCCGCCCCGCCGTCCGTGCTTGGCTGCTCAGCCTAGCACCACCGCCGCCCCGGCCTGCACGCCGCACCAGCGTCCCCAGCTCCGCCTCGCCACCCCAGCTTGGCTGCCCAGCCCAGTACCACCGCCCCGGCCTGCCTGCCGCACCAGCGTGCCCAGCCCCGCCCCGCCCTGCCGTACCCAGCCCCGCCGTCCCGGGTTGTCTTGCCCGTTGACCCAGCCTGCCCATCCCCGCCAACTCGGACTGCTCTGACCAACCCAGCTGCCCACGAACATCGCTGCATACTAATCACGTAAGCATGACGGACGATCAACAACAGGAAGTAAGTGCATTCCGCGCACCCCATTTTTCCAACCGCGACCCAACAATATGGTTCACAATCCTCGAATGTAACTTTACGGCAAACCGCATTACCACCAGCCTTAAGAAGTTTTCACATGCTTGTGGCCTCTTACCACCTGACGTACTCCTCCAAGTTTCAGACACCATCTCCAAGGCACCTACATCCGGTACCCCATACGAGGATTTGAAGAAAGCCGTTCTGGACCGCCTTGAGTCTTCCGAAGCTACACGCCTGCAGGAGCTCCTCTCGAAAGAAGAACTTGGAAATGAGAAGCCATCCGACTTGCTGCGACGCATGAAGCGATTGCTCGGAGACAAATACGCAACATTCGACACCTCCATCTTGCGCCACCTATTCTACCAGCGCCTACCAACAACCATCCAAGGCAACCTCTTCAGCGCCAAGAACAAGCTCTCGCTCGACGAGCTAGCCACGCTCGCTGATGAGTTCATGGCTTCGGTACCAGTTGCGCGCCCTACCATCGCTAACCTCGCCGACCAGTCTGCAACTCAGGCGTTAACCGAGCTAGTCTCCAAACTCACCCTCCAGGTTAGCGCCCTCCAAGAGCAGGTTGCCAATCTTCAACAACGACCCCCGTCACCAAGATACTACCGCAACCGCTCCAGGTCTACGTCCAGAGGGAGACCCAAGCACACATCAGGCGTCTGCTACTACCATCGTCGCTTTGGACAAGATGCGAGGAAATGTACACAGCCGTGCACCTTCTCACCGTCACCGTTAAACACGATGGGCGAACGCTAACGGCGCACAGCGTTCGCCAACATACATCGAAACTCTTCTTCGTATTTGATCCACTCTCCAACACCACATACCTCATCGATACCGGAGCTGAAGTCAGTGTCCTGCCTGCCACAGCATCCCAGCAATCACTGCCGCCGATGTCTTACCTCTACGCAGCCAACGGCACCAAGATACCCGTTTTCAAGAGGAAGACACTTCAGCTAGAACTCAACCTTCGCCGATCCTTTGAGTGGACCTTCTACGTTGCATCAGTTTCCCAACCCATCCTTGGCGCCGATTTTTTGACCCACTTCGATCTCCTGATCGATATTAAAAATCGCAAGCTCCACGACCCCCTTACATCGATGTCATCCAACGCCAGGCCAACAACCGGAGTAAGTAGCCAGCTTTCAACCATCAGTGCCGATAACAAGTTTGCTTCTCTCCTCAGGAACTTTCCTGCCTTGACACAACCTTACTCCACGACCACGACTGTGAAACACCACGTAGTGCACCACATAGAGACTACGGGACCTCCAGTCTACGCCAAAGCCCGTCGTCTGGCTCCGGAACGCCTCAAGCTAGCCAAGGCAGAACTGGAAGCCCTCATGAGTCAAGGTATCATTCGTCCAAGCTCAAGCAACTGGTCGTCAGCTCTCCACATCGTCCCCAAAAGCAACGGCGACATCAGGCCATGCGGTGACTACCGCGTCCTCAACTCACGAACTGTGATGGACAGGTACCCAGTTCCCAACATACAGGAGTTTTCCTCACACCTTGCAGGAACTCGCGTATACTCCCGGATCGATCTTGTCAAAGCCTTCCATCATATTCCGGTCAACCCGCCCGACATCCCCAAAACAGCTGTCACAACACCTTTTGGCTTGTTCGAATACGTTCGAATGCCCTTCGGCCTCAAGAACTCTGCCCAAACTTTCCAGAGATTCATGGACGAAGTCCTACGAGGCCTGCCTTTTTGCTTCACCTACATCGACGATGTGCTCATCGCCAGCCCTGACGAAGCCACGCACCAAGACCATCTGAAGCAAGTCTTTACCCGCCTACAAGACTACGGCATCCACATCAATCTCGAGAAATCTGACTTCGGTGTGTCATCCATCAACTTTCTAGGACACACCGTCACACCTTCAGGCGTCACCCCTGTCTCATCCCGCTGCGACGCCATCCAGAGTTTCCCGAAACCTACAACACAGCGCCAACTCAAGCAATTCCTTGGTATGTTAAATTTCTATAATCGTTTTATTCCAGGCTGCGCTCAACTGCTCCAACCGCTCTACTCCATGATCAAGCCGTGCAAGAGGGGACGTTCCATCGTACTCAACTGGGACGCCGAAACTGATGCAGCTTTCATGGCAGCCAAAGAAGCACTCGGGAATGCTACCGCCCTTAGTTTCCCTATTCCTGATGCCATCACTTCCATCTCGACAGATGCTTCAGACACAGGTGTCGGCGCAGTTCTGCAGCAATACATCAACGATGCCTGGAAACCCATCGCCTTCTTCTCAAAGAAGCTCAACAATGCCGAGAAGAAATACAGCGCCTTCGACAAGGAACTCCTAGCCATCTACAAGGCTGTCAACAGGTTAAGGTATTTCATCGAAGGACGACAATTCCACATATACACCGACCACAAACCAATCACAACAACATTCATTCATAACAAGACAACATACTCCCCTAGACAACTCCGACACATAGATTTCATCTCCCAATTCACCACAGATATTCGTTTTGTTCGAGGTGAAGATAACTGTCCTGCCGATGCACTCTCGCGCAACATATCTGCAGTCTCTACCTCTCTCATCGACTACGCCGCCATCGCTGCAGACCAAGCTGGTGATACCGAGCTGCAGCGATTGATGGAAAACCCCGCGTTGCAGATGAAGAAGGTACAGCTCCCTGGAACCAACACTGAGCTCTATGCCGATGTATCCACGGACACCATCCGTCCCTACTTGCCCGAGAACCACAGGTATCCCTTGTTCCGCCATTTACATGACCTCTCCCACCCAGGTATTCGAGCTTCGCAGCACATGATGTCATCACGCTTCATCTGGAGTGGAATTGCCAAAGACGTTCGACACTGGACCCGCACCTGCGTCAAATGCCAAGCTTCCAAGGTCACACGCCACACCATCTCCCCTCCAGGTACCTTTCGCCCTGTCTCCACTCGACTCGAGCACGTCCACATCGACATCGTCGGACCGCTTCCCTTCTCCGACAGCTTCAGGTATATTCTTACTTGTGTAGACCGTTTTACACGCTGGCCCGAAGCAATCCCGCTTACTGACATAAGCACAGATACAGTAGCCAAAGCTTTTATAACCACCTGGATTTCAAGATTCGGTACACCACTCAGCCTCACATCCGACCGTGGTAGCCAATTTGAATCCAATCTATGGAACAAGGTTATGTCTTTGCTAGGTATCCGGCGTTTCAGAACAGCAAGCTACCATCCCCAATCCAACGGACTCGTCGAACGCTTCCACCGACAACTCAAGGCTTCACTTGCAGCAACAGCACGCGACTGCACCAACTGGTCTACGGTGCTTCCAATGGTCCTCCTCGGTATACGCACGTCCCTCAAGGAAGACCTTGGCCACTCCTCTGCAGAACTTCTTTATGGCACTCCACTCCGTCTGCCCGGTGAGTTTCTTGCATCTGCTCCTATAACGCAGCCCTGCAGCGTTCAAGATTATGCTACTAATCTTACAGATACAATGCAGAAACTCCAGCCAGTGCCACCGCGTACCTCACCTACAAGAACGTTTGTGAGCCAGGACCTCGAAGACTGCTCACATGTTTTCGTTCGCGTGGAGGGAGTAAAGAAGCCTCTTCAACAACCATACGATGGCCCATATAGAGTCGTCAAGAGGACAAGGAAGAACTTGACCATCGATCGCCGTGGAACCACTGACGTCATCTCCATAGACCGCGCCAAGCCTGCATACCTCCTCTCGGACAACGAACAAGATCCTGTTGCTCTTCCGACACCTCCGGACACACGGGCTACAAACCACAAACACACTACAAAGAAAAAACAGATATCGTTCCTCCTGCCTCGTCACTAGAGGGAGAGTTCTGTAGTGTTCTGTAGCCAACACGTATAATTACCCCTTCAGGACCCGTGATCGCAGAGTACGGGATAAACAATAGTCACCCCTTAGAACATGCGTTCGACTAAACATGATTTCAACTAAATGTAATTAATATAAATAACAATGTTCACTGTAACAACTTAATTTATTTTGTAAATAAAATAAAACATATCCCTCTACATCCTGTAAGAAGCATATTTATGTATTATAAAAAGATTTTGAATAATTGCATATGTAACACAAAGAATCCAGAATTTCGCCACAAATATTGTAAATAGCATCATCGCCATTTCCAATAAACAGATCAGTCATGGGATTGCCTATAAATATCCTACCTTCTTTAAGGAAGAGTACCAAGAGTCCCTTCAGGAACCGTGATCGCAGAGTACGGGATAAACAATAGTCACCCCTTAGAACATGCGTTCGACTAAACATGATTTCAACTAAATGTAATTAATACAAATAACAATGTTCACTGTAACAACTTAATTTATTTGGTAAATAAAATAAAACATATCCCTCTACATCCTGTAAGAAGCATATTTATGTATTATAAAAAGATTTTGAATAATTGCATGTGTAACACAAAGAATCCAGAATTTCGCCACAAATATTGTAAATAGCATCATCGCCATTTCCAACAAACAGATCAGTCATGGGATTGACTATAAATATCCTAGCTTCTTTAAGGAAGAGTACCAAGCTGTTTGCACTGAACACGGCAGTGTTCATCCCAAGGGTGCATAAGGGTAAATAAACCGCGGTGATCATTGCGATCTTACGGGTGCCTTCTGATAAGAACATACTTGCCGTCGGCGCAGAGTGTGGAAACACTCATTCCAAATGTGCCCAAGGTAACCATACCACGGTAAACTAAATGGTGCGTTCTGACTCCCCACTATGAAAAACTTCCCATACCTTGTCCCTATGACTCGTTCCAGGTTGACCGTTTCTAACTAGAACGATTGTAATAACCACTACAAGTGCATTCCAGGTCTAGGAGCCGACGAAGACAGTCACGACATAAGCATCACCAAGAGTAAGATCACTACGCAGTGTGAGTACAGCTTGCCCTATCTTGTCACATTTCAGTGCCTCCCGTAGTCAAACTCCGAAACAAATAGTAGCACATAATAAAAGGAGAGCCAACAATTCCAACGGAGTTTTAGTCAGCCTATACAACCGCTCGACCATAGTACCATAACACTACATCCACAAAAGTGTCCTACTGATTCATTTACATGGCTTACGATTAAAGGATTACAAAGGCGGAGCATGCCGACAGGAGACCTTTTGGTCTATATCTAGGTCGGATGCGAAAAAATCACAATAATAATGAATGAATAAATAAAAACTATATTAATGTAAATAAATAAAATACATAAATAAATGCATAGGTATAGTTAAATAATAAACAAACAGGTAAATAGTAAATAATAATAAATTGACATATAACTAATAATAAATGAGAATCAAACAGACAAATGATAACAAAACAAAAACAAATAATATAAAATAAATTATAATCATTACAGTCTGGGAAGACTGCGGAAGAGCTGAAAGGACAGCGCAGGATGTATAACACTTATGTATCAAATCAGCTTCTTCACTGAAGAGGATCTGTACTGAAACATTAATAAACCGTCTCAATAATCGCCAGAAAATTAATGGCGGTTACTAAGGTAATTGAAAAACTAAAAGGACAGCGTGGGACATATAACACTTATGGATCAAATCTGCTTCTTCACTGAAGAGGATCTGTACTGAAACTTTGGTAAACCGTCTCAGTACTCGTCAGGAAATTAATGGCGGTTACTAAGGTAATTGAAAAGCTGGAAGGACAGTGTGGGACATATAACACTTATGGATCAAATCTGCTTCTTCACTGAAGAGGATCCGTATTGAAACTTTGGTAAACCGTCTCAATACTCGCCGGGTAACTAATGGCGGTTACACAGGTAATTGCTGAGGTAATTGGCTAGAGAAGCAGTGGAAGAGAGGAGGTGGTGAATGAGGATCAGAGGATCGATGTGGAGGAACTTCTGAGTGGAACGATGAATAACAGGCAGATCCTACATTAGCGTCAGGTGAAGAAATAAGAAGATGGAGCAGATTAAAACCGACAAAATGGCTTATATAAAGTTTTTAAACCATGAACGTCCGAAAGTAACTGAATCCAATCGTCTAACGTAAGCCAGAATAGATTCAGTAAAGGTGACACTGACGAAAGACCTCAAATAAACCAAAATGACACACATGTCTATAAACGCAATAACATGGGTAAAGGTAAGTATCAATGATTATTTAAAGGAAGAATCTCTCGACACAGCATTTTCTTAACCAAGCTTAATTGAAAGACTGATCTTCAAATGGACAAACAAAATACAATTTATGAAGGGAAAGAGGAGAGAAAACGGAAAGAGTGATGACAAGGGAAAGCGACATAACGTTGAACGAGGAGGTACTGGGAGAAGGCCAGGCAAAGGAAGTAGATAAGAATGATCAATTGATGAAGTGATCTTTACCACAGCAGTGGCATTTGTCCCACAGGAGACATAAACATAGAGGCAAGATACATAGAATAACAATAATGCTAAGAAGAACAACAATAATAATGATAGTAATAATAATAGTAATAATGATAATAATAATAATAACAATAATAATAATAATAACAATAACAATAATGATAATAATAATAGTACATACATATACCAAAGGTTTTTCTCCCTTACAAGGGAGGTAACCAAAAAACAAAGGCATAAAATCCACTCCCACCCATTCCATCCCCACATACTCCACTCCCATTCACCCTCCTCCCTCCCTCTTGTCTTGGCTCATCCTGGATGACGGATCATCCCTGCTCTCTACCACTGCCCTGGGTCAGAAGCAGTGTCGCAAGACACGGCACATCCACAGCAAGGACGCTTAATTAAATCGGCGACCCCCCCCCTCTCCATCCCCTCATACAGAAAAATAGATGGGGAGAAATCCTTTCAGGCTCCGTCAAATTATATTTTCACACCCACTCCCCCATCCCCCGCCCACTCCCCGTCATGCATCACAGCATCATCCATACACAACCTTTTCCCATTCACCCCTATCTTCTATCTTCTCCTGTCCTTCCTCAACAGATATTCCCCTCTTTCCCAATGCACCACTTTTACTGATCTTTCTTCACTCATTCTTTCCATGTGTCTAAACCATCCTAATACTCTTCCCTCAACTCTATCTCCCAACTCCGTTTCCACCTCCGTTTTCCTCGTTTCTCACTCTACCCCTATCATACTTCTTAGACACCTCATCTCGAACACATTCAACTCCTCTCTCCCTCTCTTATGTTCTACGTTTCTACCCCATACAGTGCTGTCGGCACAATCACTCCTTCATACAATCTCTCCATACAATCCATTACCAAATGTCTATTTCTCATTACACTTTTTAATCCACCAAGGCATTTACTTGCTTCTCTCAGTCTACATTCTACCTCCATCTCCACTCCTTTTCCCGCCACATGCACACCCAAGTATCTAAAACTATCCACTCTCTCCAGTCTCTCTCCCTTAATACTCACTTCCAGTCCGCTGCTACTTTCTCCCCTTGTACATCACATCACCTTACTTTTACCCACATTTATCTTCAAGTTCCTTCTTTCGCACACCTTCTCAAACTCTGTCACTAACTTCCTCCATCCCTCCTCTGATCCTGCTACAAGCGCAGTGTCGTCAGCAAACAACATCTGGCTTAACTCCCACTTTCTTCCATTTTCTTTAACCGTCTCCAATCCCTGACCCACTACCCTTGCATTTACCTCTCGCACCACCCCGTCCATGTATAAATTGAACAACCATGGAGACATAACACATCCCTGGCAAAATGCCACCTTTATCTCAAACCATTAAAACTTTCCATTTCTGATTCTAAAACAAGCTCTACTACTCTCGTAAAAACTCTTGATTACTCTTAACAGGTTTCATCCTATCCCATACATCTGCAATACCTCCCACAGTGTCTTCCTGTCTACCCTGCCACAAGCTTTTTTAAAAACCATAAAGGCCCCAAAACATCTTTACCTTTTCCTAAAGCTTTCTCACATATCTGTCTTATCACAAAAATCTGATTCACGTATCCCCTACCTGTCCTAAACACACACTGTTCCTCACCAATTACTCCCTCTGTTTCTCTCCTAATCCTCTCAATCGAAACCCTCCCATAAGCCTTCCCAACTACACTTAACAAACTGATCCTTCTGAAACTACTACGCTTACACTTGTCCCCTTTTCCCTTGTAAAGTGGAACTATACAGGCGCTAATTCAGTCCTCCGGCACTCTACCCTCTCTTAAACAAACATTAAATAACCTCACCAGCCAGTTCACTATTACTGTCCCTCCTTTTTTAGACATTCTACATGACACCCATCCAACCTAGGTGCCTTACCTGCTCTCATCACTTTAACAACTGCCTTCACCTCATCTTTCCTTATTTTTCCTCCATTTTCCTCACTAATCACGGTCATTTTCTTAGCGCTACCCATTGCAACTACCTTTCCCTCCCTGCCCTACTTCACATTTAGCAACTCCCTAAAATATTCGGCCCATCTTCCTCTTATTGCCATATCTTCCATCAACATTTCCCCGTCTGCACATTTTACCTTTTCTTCTTTACTAGATTCCCCTCCTCTTCCTCTCTTAATTTCCCTCCAAAACATCTTTTCATTATTTAAAAAAAATATTGTCATACTCTTAACCCATTTCACATTTGCTCCCCTCTTTACCTCCTTTATCTTATTCTTTACTTGTCTTCTCTTTTCTTTGTACCTCTCATATGATTCTCTCGTCCTATTTTGTAACCAATCTGTAAATGCTCGCTTCTTCTCTTCTACAACCTTATTTACTTCCTCATCCCACCACTCACTACCCTTCCTTCTATTTCCTTCCGTCCTCCTTGTTCTACACACCATCTTTGCACACCTTGTGACTCCCTCCTTGAACCATTCCCATTTCTCCTCCACTCCTAGTTCTACTCTATCCTTCACTCCCTCCCATGCCTCTCTCAGCTTCTTCTTGTACTCCTTCTCCTTTTCTTTCTCATTTAAGCAGTTTACATTAAGCACACCTCCCTACCTTCTGTCCTTTTCCTCGTTCTCCGTTTATCCTCCATTCTCACCTTAACTTCCACCAAAAAATTATTTGATATTCCCCCACTCTCTCCCCTTAGAACATGTACATCCTTAACCCTATCCTATTTTACTCCTATCTACCACTACATAGTCGATTAACGCTCTATCTATCACCTTCCATCCACCACCCTCTCCCATGTGTAATTATGCTTGACCTTCCTAAACAATATTTGCTATCATCAATTCTCTTTCTAGACACATTTGTACCATCAACTCTCCACTACAATTTTTATTCCTGGAATTCCACATTTCCCAACCACTCCGTTTATTGGTTCATTTCCCACCCTAGCATTAAGGTCTCCCATTATCAGTACATTGGCATTTCTCCCTAAAACCTCTATGCACTCATTTAAATCTATCCAAAAAGCCTCCCTTTCCTCTACACTCTTCTCACTATCAGGCCCATATGCACTTACAAAAACCTACATCCCCCTTCCCGGTTTTACCTTCATCCACATTAACCTTGAAGAAACCTCCTTCCACTCCACCGCACACTTACCTATCTCTTCACTTACTAGTAGAGCCACCCCTTCTCTTCATCGTCCTCTCTTCACTCCTGAGACTTTCCCAATTACACTCCCAAACTCAAACTCGCCCCTCCCTTTCAACTTTGTTTCACTCAATGCCAGCACATCCATCTTTCTTCTCACAAACATATTGCCTATTTCTTCCTTTTAACTCTCATCTGTACCACATCCACGCACATTAAAAGACCCAAACCTTAGGGTACTGGTTGGAAAACTCCTAGACCCTCCTATGCCTTTACTTTTTTTAGGAATGTCCCCTGTGGGGCTACAGGGAGAAGGATGCCTTGTCCTATTCCCGTCCCTTTTTTGTTGCCTTTTACGACTCAAGCGGAAACACTTGGTGGCAGTATCCTTTCCCCCCACCACTTGGTTCGGCGAAATGAGCAAATAAATTCAGAGAAGTAGCACAGGACAGTGACAAGAGTGGGGGGACAGTATAATGGAGGAACAGTCTCATTATAATAAGGTATCATCTCTGTGAATAGAGATTTCCCCTACCACAGACAAAATGATGCGTGACTCTGGTCCGTAGGGGTAACCCATATAGACCCTAAAGTATCGGCTGCATGCTACCGAGCATATTTTAACCCCACAGTAACACGCAGCCAATACCTCAGACGGGGATAGTAGTAGTAGTAGTAGTAGTAGTAGTAGTAGTAGTAGTAGTAGTAGTAGTAGT
>NC_134785.1:69409082-69411582 GCF_046742065.1 Oratosquilla oratoria | reverse complement strand
AAAAAGGATTTGGGAGATAGGGTTGATGAAAGAATATTAGGATGGTTTGGACACATGGAAAGAATGAGTGAAGAAAGACTAGTAAAAGAGGTATGGAAGGCAGATGTGGAGGGAGTGAACATGAGGGGACGTCCTAGGATGAGGTGGATGGATGGGGTGAAGGGGGCTTTGGGGAAGAGGGGAATGTCTGTTGAGGAAGGAAGGGAGAGGACGGAAGACAGAGGTGAGTGGAGAATGGTTGTATATGGATGATGTTGTGACTGCATGAGGAGGAATGGGCGGGGAAGTGGGGGGTGAGTAAATTTTGACGCAGCCCGAAGGGATTTCTCCCCGTCCTCGCCTTATATGCAAAGGGGGACGGAGAGGGGGGGTCGCCGATTAAATGAAGCGGCCTCGCTGTGGATGTACTGTGTCTTGCGACACTGCTTCTGACCCAGGGCGGTGGGCAGGGTGCAGGGATGACCCGTCATCCAGGAGGTGCTCAGATGAGAGGAAGGGTGGGAGGGGTGTGGAGTGTATTTAGGGATGAAATGGGTGGGAGTGTTTTTGTGCCTTTCCCTTTTTGGCTACCTCCCTTGGAAGGGGGAAAAAGCCTTGGTATATGTATGTATGTAATAATAATAATAATAATAATAATAATAATTAATAATAATAATAATAATAATAATAATAATAATAATAATAATAATAATAATAATAATAATAATAATAATAATAATGATAATAATAATAATAATATAATAATAATAATAATAATAATAATAATAATAATAATAATAATAATAATAATAATAATAATAATAATAATAATAATAATAATAATAATTATAATAATAATAATAATAATAACCCTCTGGGGTATTTGAGCTCTTCAAAAGTTGTTTTAATCATTTCAATTTCATCCGCTAGAAATTCGTCACTGCAAATACGAAGTGCTCTTAAAAACAGGCCTATCACCACACCAGTCATAATAAGAGGACAAAGACTGGTGTGGTAATAGGCCTGTTTTTAAGAGCACTTCGTATTTGCAGTGACGAATTTCTAGCGGATGAAATTGAAATGATTAAAACAACTTTTGAAGAGCTCAAATACCCCAGAGGGTTACTTTGCACCCTGGAGGAGAAGGCTCGTAGTATACTACGCAACAAAAGAGAAAAGTCCAACGCTAAATATTGGGTGGTCCCAAATTCCAATCTAACGAGAGACCTAGACAAAATCTTATCGTCCTCCAACATTCGTCTTGCGACTTCCACAGGTACGAAAGTAAAGGACCTTTTAATCAAGAAAAAAGACCCAACCACAAATACAAACAGCGTAGTTTACGCAATCCCGTGTGGTGGATGTGACAGAAAATACATCGGTGAAACCGGCAGAGGCTTAGACACCAGATTGAAAGAACACCGAGCAGATGTAAGGCACCACAGGGTTAGTAGTGCATTAGTTAACCATGTCGACGAAAGAGGCCATCTACCAAAATGGGACCAGGCAAAAATTCTCATGGATAACATTACACGGCAGGAAAGAAAGGCGATGGAGTCCTTTTTTATCAACATCCATGATAACATCAATAAGAGGACTGGGGATTTAATATGGGCTAAAGCAGCAGCACACTTTGTCGTAATGAATAATAAACACAGAGCCCCTGATCCAGACGGACGTTTCAGCCACGCGAACAACAGGCGGATACTTGGTCCACCCGCTGTGACAGTCCGCCACACCGACAGATGAGGTCGAGTGGGGGACCAACCTGACACTTTGCCACGTTCCTTCTTTTGCCATATATATTGACCAACTTGACTTCAAACTATGGGAAATTCTCCAGCACCACACGACCTCGGCAGCCTGAAGGTGCTCCAGTGGAACATGCAGGGAATACGCAACAAGAAGCACCAACTCCTCCAAACAATCATGGAGGAGGGCATGGATATCGTGCTTCTACAGGAAACATTAGCACCCGGTGACTTCGAATGGAGAATAGGGGGCTACACGGTCCACTCACTCCCGCTTGACAGAGGCATAGGACACCGTGGTTGCATGGTGCTGGTGAAGAACAACCTACCACACCGCAGGGTTGCGCGACCCGTACACTGTGGTGAGGGTGTGGAGGTGATGGCTGTGGAGCTCCTCCTTCCCGACCTGCCACTCCTCATCTATAACATCTACAGGAGCCCCGGGAAACTGTTGGAGGTCGATGAGATACTGTCACTAGCTACCCACAACAATATCTTAGTAGCTGGAGACTTGAACGCCCATCATCCACTGCTTCACTCCCCCTCTCCGACTAACCCGACCGGCCGCCAACTGGCAACCACGTTGGAAGAGGCCCAGGACATCTCCCTTCTAAATACTGGGGAACCCACTCACGTCCGGGGAGGCAGACTGGATCTCACCCTGGTGTCAACCAATCTAGTTTCCGGAAGTAGCTGGCGGGTGCATCCTACTCTCACCAGCGACCACTACGCCGTCATCACCACTCTAAGGGCCGCACTCCCACTACCAC
>NC_134785.1:69226582-69404082 GCF_046742065.1 Oratosquilla oratoria | reverse complement strand
CATCCCCTCCCCTTTAACATCTCAGCACCTTACTTTTTACCCACAGAAATATACATAAAATATAAAAATACGATATAAACATATCTAAGGAGTAAGGTTGTTTAATGAGCATATTCCCAAACATATTAGAAAAATACACCTAGAGATAAGTCATTTACAAATCCTTTTGAAACTAAATGGTAAATCGTTTTCATGTATTATTTAGCAGCCATTCACAGTTGTCTTCCTATGCTATTACATTAGTTACAAGCAATTCACTCCTTCGTCGTCACTAAGTTGACAAGTGAAAATATGAATGAGGATGTATTAAAAAATATATACAATGTTACAGAATAAGTAGCAGGTTTGTTGCGAATTGTACTCCTGGAAGCCACAAGAAAGCTAAAGGAAACACTAGAATCTACTTGCATAAATCTAATGATATAATTTTCTTAATGCGTAAGCAAGGACTTTAATTTTTCTTATTTACCTTTGAGAGATTTTTTTTAATATATTTTCAGCACGGAATCACCGCGAATACGGAATCCTCAATATTTATGGAATGATACTAAACAAATTATATGAAGACTGGAGTGGTGTTCATACTTAATAACTTACAAACGATATATTAGAATAATTAGTCTTACATGTCCCAAAAAGACAATTTCACTGATATGTGGATTTGTAGTAATCTACGGTAGCTGCATTACAATAACTGCTCAGCAGTATCCGAAAACATAGGCCCTAAACTGTTTGGACAAATCTATTCTTAGCAATAATATATTTAACATAGTTTTTCTACTAAAATGGAAAAATAATAATATATAGTTATTTCTAGTAAATGGCAACTGATTGGTAAACAATTGTCATGCAGTGCTATATTCGGTATTCGTTCGCAACAGTGCCTCTGTGGCATTGTATAGATATAAACAACTGGACGTGCAGACGATAGCACTACGTCATTTTACTAAGTCTACTAACAATTGACAGGTCAGGGTGACGTAAGTTCTATTTCGTCGCCGACAATTCACCGGCGGTTCTATCCTTAAGGATAATATCGCGGCGTTAAGGTGGATGCTTTCGAGGATTTCTGCATTATTGCAGAACAAGTAGTAGGTGTGTACCATTTGAAAACTACTGTAACTGTTCACAATATTTACCTCTTGAAGTTTTGTTGTCACCCTCCTTCATGGATGTAGGTATCCTTCTCAGGCAGCCCTAATTCACATTATGCCACCCGTGAGCGGCCCTTTGCGGGTTCCTATGAAGACTTGTTTTCAAATAATTGACAGTATTATCTGTCTTATTGCAGTTTTAATTTTTTATCATAGCCCCTGACCCTGTCAAGTAAGTACTAAGTGGTGAGGAGCCTGTCTCAGGAGGCACATATCTGTGGCTGAAACCGTTACCTTTGTCCTATGTGCTTGGACTGTTGGGGAAGGTAACAGTCACTGGTGGAAATTGGAGAAAATTGCAGGAGTCAACACCCATGACTAAGCGAATGTGAGACCAGCACATTACCGATGATGCCAGCAACACATGATGTCAAATAGAAATGTCTTTATTTTCTTCTTGAATTTTTCACTTTCAGAATAGTATTATGGGAGTCTTTTCATAGAAGTTATAAGCACAAAATTTGGCAATATGTATCCTATTCACCAAAATACAAGTAGTCCTTGTTCTGACAATAACACATCTGTACAGTGAAAATATTATGGTAAAGGCATGGTTTGCTATAATCACCAAACAGTGAATTAGATATAATTATACTAATTGCTACGGTAAACGGTAGGAAGAGGGGGACTTGAAACAACTCACAAATGGCTTGTTTACAACAGATTTTTTTTTCTTTTTACAAATTGATATAATCTAACAAAATTGTTTTATAGAAAACAGTTGTTGATATCATTAGGTATTATGCTCCAATAGTAAAAAAAAATTTGTACATTTTTCAGCTGAGAAAGTTTATTATTGATCAGTATCCTTTTTAGTGTCCCCCAGACCATCTTGGGAAATTTTTGGATTACTGGAGGGTTGAAGATGGGAGATTAAAAAATGGTTCCCTTTTCTCTACTTTGTACTTTCTTCAAAATCATGAAGTCATTCTTGCACCTTGAAGGTTCATCAAGGAGTTTCTTGCAATTGGAATGAAAAATTTTGATACCTCATAGTTTATCTTTAATGATGACATTCTTTTCCTTTTTTTATAATATTATGAAGTACAGTCTTAGTACTGGGAAATAATTTGTAAAAATTTAGATAACTAAATATGTTGTACCTCACATCTCAAGAAAATTAGTTTTGCACACACTCATGGCTAATAAGCAATGTGGTAGAAAGATGCTGGAAATGCTGTTCTATGGAGTATGCCAACTGGGCACAAATTATTAGAAATTTGACAGCTGGCTGAGATATTTTCACTGACAGACAATAGTTTTAAGTCTTGTTTCATGATAAAGAGAGCAACCATTGCCAACACTGAATGCTATGATATTATAAATACTGATTTTTTGCTATGAAACTTAACATATATTGTTTATATGTGATATTGCAATTCAGGTTCTGTTGAGAAATAAATAAAACTATCTTTTTCAGGTTATAATGTCTGATAATCTCTCCTGCAACCCCTTTGCAGCCCTATTTAGTTCTATCAAAGAGGCAGAAGCCTTCACTTCTTCAAATTTAGCCCAACAGGAGCAGCATCAGCATACATTTGAAGAAAGGTATAAAAGTAATTTTAGTGTTGTAGAAACCTTAAGAAATTTTCAGTTGCAGCTGAAGGCATTTCAGTTCTATGTTCAAGGTATTTCAAATGAATGTTTGCATTTTTCAGATGTCTACAAATTACTTCACCCTTTGTTATTTTTAAATACCTTATTAATATAGATATATCAAAAGGCCTTTTCCCCTATACAGTATAAAGGGGTGATCAAATCAAAACATACACCCACCCATAATACATCAAAAACTTATTTGTTGCCCTTCTACTGTTATTTTAGATTCTTACATTTACATCTTCTCTTTTTCAACAGTTCGGATGTCATCTCTGAAGTTGACACCACAACAGAATTGCTGGAAAGTCTTTTGCGTGTGACAACACGACCCCATGCAAAGCACAAATTCCCTTGCGTTCTGCTTCAGGAAAGTGGGCTCAGTCTAGATCTGGACAACGTAGATTTTTTGCTCTTTGAAAGAACATTGTTACAAGCACCTGAGCTTCATACTGTTGGTGGGACAGATGATGATAATTGTAAAAGAAAGGTTATTCCTTACCTAACTAGCTGTTATAAACGTTGCCATTGTGCATCTAAGGATCATCTACCACATGTTACAGTGAAAGTGAAAGAAACTATTGTTTCCATTCTCAAGACTGCTATAGAGCAGCCTGAGCTCTACAGTGAACAGGAAGTGAACAAACAACTAATTCAGCTGATTCTGAATAATATAGGCAAAAATGACAGCATTGAGGCAATGATAAATCACTTTGTGGACATATCTACAAAAGATGGAAGTGCTCTACCCCAGGTTTTTTATGATGTTATTGATCATGTAGCCAACAAGCTGAAAGATTGCTCTCTTATGGGTCAGTCAATTGATCCATCACCCCAGGTTTCTCCCTCAGGGGGGCCAAGGCCTTTTATGGGCGTTGACTACCAACTTATACAAGTGCTGCACTTTTACTCTCTCTCGGCGCGTCTTGCACCAATCCTTGTTGCTCTGCCTAAAGGTAATTAATTTCTAATTAATGTTGTATTTGTTTCATGTAAACTATTAAGTTTGGAAATAACCTTCCACCATAATGGATGTTCCTTTTTCTGCTATTGTAGAAACCAACCAAGGTAAAAAAGGGAGAGCATACCAGAACACTGCCCTTGGACAACTACTCTCCATATCTTGCTTGCCAAAGGTGTCAGGGAAGAAGTTTGATTACTTCCATGAACCATCATCCTTAACACATCAGTCTCTGAAAACAGTGGAAGAGAGCATATGGTTTGCTCAGAATAACCTAAATGAAAAAACATATAGAATCTTTTATTCAATACTTAAGGTAATGTCATGGGGATACAAAAAATTGTAGTGAAATAAGTCATACTTACATGGATTTTTCTCGTAAGATAATTCTGTTATGCATTTTGTATACAGTTCCTAATTTAACAATCAGTTATGAATGTATTGTGAAGTGAATTGTAAATAGAATGTAAAGATATAATGTTCAAATATTTTGATAGATTCAATCTTAGTTTGAATCTCCAACAGTCTTCACCAGAAGCCAAGCATAAATTACTATTATGGCTGGAGCAGTGTTTGATGACTAACGGTGAGCGTAGCGGAATTTGGAACATCCAGAGGGAAACTGACAGTGCCAATTGTGTATGTGATGGTTTCATGGTTAACTTGGGTGCTGTCCTGCTGCAGCTTTCACAACCTTTCACACAAGACATCAGTGCTGGCAAGATACTTAAGGTAGGTACTTTAGAGGTTAAGTGGGTAAATGAAATTTAGTAAGTTGTATGTGTGAAATGTTTTTCCTCTGGGCTGAGGTTATAGACTTAGAGCAATGTATTTATTTTCATCATTTGTTGCAATGCAATAAAGCAGGCAACTGCATACCGTCATGATGGTGATTTGACACCAGTACCATTCTTTCCATATTGGCCCCAAACCAGTTGTGGAAATCTGCTCTTCCTTGTCTTTGGTTGTAATCTTTGATGAGGTTGAGCTAAATGATGTATTATTACACTACATCATACTTTCTAGGTAGAAAGTGAGATAAGAATACAAAGAGTTTGATTTTTTCTTTTATTTATTTATTTTTTTCCAAACTGCATAACTTACAGATAGACCCAACATTTTGTTCAGCAAAACGAGGCAGTGATGATGAGTTGTGTAAAAGAGGTACTTATGTGGGCCAGTTGGGAAAGGAGACTTGCTTAGTACCATGTGAAGAAGGGCAAGAACGACCATCCAAGGATAACTATTCTTTCATAACCACCTGCTTCTTCTTGACTCACAGAGCCATCTATCTCGGAACACAGGTTAATTTTGCCATGCTGTGCCTCATACTGTTGTGTTATATTACTTTATAGGAAAGTTCCTTTGATCCAAATAATTTTGTTTTACACATTAAGAAACTAAATATTATACAAAATGAAAATTACTTATTTAGTTCATTGATGTGATTCAGAATTGCTATAGATTTGAATGTTTATATGCATAAACTGTATTGATATCAACAGGTTGTGCTGCAGAAGTTAATGAAGTTGAGTCAGGATGTGGGACGCATTCAACATGAATTCCAAGAAGCTCAATTGCAGAACTCCCCAGCATTGAGTTTTATACGTATGCAGACAGAATCACGAATGACGCAGTTTCTGTCATACAAGGCAGCTGCCTTCCAGCCCTCAATAATAGATATGCAGGTGCAGTTCTTAGCTGCCACATCTGAATGGCTGGTACAGATTGCATTGTGCAATGTAGATGACTTTTGTACCTTGACTCAGTTGCAGCCATTAGATGTACAAAGACTTTCTGAAGATATGACACCCCATCATTATCTACAGTGCATACCAGAATTCATGGTTGAAACTGTCAGGGAAACTATGAGGGCACTAAAGCATTATAATGCAAAATTATTGCATTCAGGAGCCATTCACTGTGTACCACATCTCATGTCCTTCATACTTGTGTTTATGGGTTCTCCAGGACTCATGAAAAACCCACATCATCGTGCTTTCCTGGCCGAGTGTTTAGAAACATTGCTTCCTGACCAGAATGCCTCAGGGCTTTTGGGAGACTTTGTTGCTTCTTTGTTTACATCCCACCCAGGTGCTCAGCACATGGTACCAGCACTCCTGAATGTCTTTGTGAGCATCGAGATGACTGGAATGAGTGTTGCCTTTGAAGAAAAGTTCAACTATAGACGACCAATGTAATCATAACTTTGGATTTGTTTATGTATACTTGTTGATTTGTTTTTAAATCTTGTATTGTATTATGGTAATTCAGGTCTGAGCTTCATGGTTAGATTATGCATTTTATTGGATGTAACTACATAAATCAGTTTGATAATTTTTTAAATTGCAAACAGGTATGAAATAATGAAATATCTGTGGGATATACCAGAACACAGCCAGAGATTCCGTATCATGGCAGAAGAAGCCCTTGCCAACATGGAAGCAGCACGGCCACCGCTCTTCTTGCGTTTTATTAATCTGCTCATCAATGATGCCATTTTTCTTTTGGATGAAGGGCTTATGTTTATGACACAGCTCAGAGATCTGGAGGAACAAAGGTAAATTTAAAACTTTTATATTGTGATATCAAAGGCAGTGGGGTAAGATTAAGCACTGATATGAAACAGTTACAGTATGCATAACATAATTATGGGGTCAGGGGCTTTGGTTCTCTCTTGCAGGCGAAATAGGTATTTGTGTATAATTGCATGAGGGGATGGAGAGGGGGGTCACCGATTTAATGAACCAGCCTTGCTGTGGATGTGCTGTGTCTTGCAACACTGCTTCTGACCCAGGGCAGTGGGCGAGATGCAGGGATGACCTGTCATCCAGGAGGTGCCAAGATAAGAGGGAGGGAAGAGGATGGAGGGGAGTGGAGTATGTTAGGGATGGAATGGGTGGGAGTGGTTTTTATGCCATTGTTTTTTGGCTACCTCCATTATAAGGGGGAAAAAGCCTTTGGTATATGTATGTATGTATGTATAATTGCAAAGAGAAGGTTGTTTGAAGGAGTGATTGTACTTGTGGTACTCTATGGTACAAAGACTCGGAATTCAAATGAGGCAGAAAAGAAGAGCCTGAATGTATTTGAGATGAAGGGTTTGAGAAGCATGGTAGATGTACTAGGATGGATAGAGTGAGAAATGTAGAGGCAAGGCAGGGAGTGGGGATAGAAAGAGAGCTGCCAGATAAGATAGATAAAGAACTGATGAGGTGGTCTGGGCATGTAGAAAAAATGAACAAGGAAAGACTAACCATAACAATGTAGGAAGCAGAGGTGGATGGAATGAACTTGAGCAGTAACCTGACTGCCCAGCCCTGCTATTGAAGTACTGTGTCTTCCTGCATTGCCTTTGACCTGAGCAATGTGATGGAGACAAGGATGGCCCTTTATCCTCAAGGTACAAGATGGGAGGGATCACCAATGGATTTTGATGGGTGTGGGATGAGTATATGCTTTGACCTGGTCACCTCTTTATAAAGGGGATAAGTCCCTTTGTATGTACTTATTTAAGCCAGAACAAAAATGTTGAACCACTGGGATTAAAGGGTTGATTGTTAGTTTTATTGCATCCCCAATGTAACATCAATTATGTATTTATCTTCTAGAGAGAATGAATGGCCAAGCCTTCCAGCTGATCAGCGCAGGGAGCGGGAAAGCTCAATGCAGCATACTACACTCTTGGCTCGCTTTCATAATCTCCAGGGAAGAGAGACCATTAAGGTTCTTGTGAAGCTCACAAAGGAGGTAGGTAGAGATACTTTACTATTTTCTCTTTTTTTTTTCATTATTAATGGCTTTGCTGTGGATGTGCTGTGTCTTGCTACATTGCTTCTGATCCAGGGCAGTGTGCAGGATGCAGGGATTACCCATCATCCAGGAGGCGCCAAGATAAGAGGGAGGGAGGGGATGAAAGGGAGTGGAGTATGTGGGGATGGAATGGGTGGGAGTGGATCTTATCCCTTTGTTTTTGGCTACCTCCCTTGTAATGGGGAAAAAGCCTTTGGTATATAAAAAATATATGTATTAATGGGATCAGTCAGTCAGTCCATTGCCCCAGGGATCTCTTGAAGGAGATATACTGTGCACGGAATATTGCCACTGGGAAAATTGCCACTGGGAACACTGCTAACGTGGGAACATTGCCACTGGGGACATTGCCAATGTGGGAGCATTGCCACTGGGAATATTGCCACTGTGGGAACATTGCCACTGGGAATATTGCCCATTCTTTTAAATACATGTTTGTAGATTTATAGTTGAAATTAAGGATAAGAATGGTTTTGAAAAATAATTTTTTTTAAAAAGACAATGCCCATTATTTTCATCACATGTTTGTAGCGCCAGATATACAGCTCCCAGGTAACTGGTTAACGCAGCCAGATGTGATTACATGTCACTCAATGAAAAAATATTGTAAGGTCTTGGTGAGATAAGAGTGGGCCAGTGGAGAATGAGGCATTCTGTATCTTCTCAATTATGTGGTGAAGGTATTTATGGTTATTAACCCCTTGAATGTGATGATGCCTATGTAGGTGTTGTGAAGTGTGAGTGAGCATATGAAGATGCCCATGTAGGCTTCTTGATTATATTTATTTTGTAGTTATAGCTGAGTGTAGTTATAGCTGTGAACAGACTTGATCATTTTTTCAGTGATTACAAACATTCTTATTGAAAGAGAATGAGTATAACAGCTGTAACTTTATATTCTATAATGTGCATATTGTGATGCATCATCATACGTGAAGTAGCTAATGTGCGCACGAATATTTGACTTGTATTGAAGAGGTTAAAGATCATTACATGATGCTCACTGGTCAAGCAGATTTGAGCATTACTACTTGCAGCAGAGTTTGAGGTGACAGCAGTTTGAACCCTGCCATAGGCAAGTTGGACCAAGGGCATGGTTAATAAAATTTCATGCTATGAAGTCCTCTGAAAGGGGCACCATTATAGACTCCTGATAGGGGAGAGGTTGTGATGTTAAACAGAATCAATCAAAGTTCATTACTTGGTTACATTTGCAGGTACCTGTTGTTGGTCTATGTATGTAGGGGAACAAAACTAATTACCGGTAGATAGATGACAAATAACCATGAATCAAAGACTAATCCAATAGTGAAGTTGAATGTCCAAATCTTTCATGCATCCATTGGAAAAGGTGTGAAAGCATAACCAACTAAATGGAACAGAAAAAACACTGAGAGCATGGTACTCAAACATCTACAAGAGTCTACCACTGGCACCACACAGCGCATCCAATATATATATATATATATATATATACACACACACACACATACATACATTGGTTACATTGATAAGGCCTAGACTAGAGTATGCTGCAACATTGTGGTCACCCAGTACCAAAAAGAATATAAAGAAAATAGAAAGAATCCAGAGAGCAGCAACAAAAATGGCACCTGCACTTGCAAACCTATCATATGAGGAGAGATTGGCTAAACTGGAGTTACCGACGCTGGAGCAAAGAAGAGAGAGAGGTGACCTACTGACTATCTACAGAATCATGAAAGGCACAGAGATACTCGATAGAGAGGACTTACTAAACTGGGACAAGAGAAACACAAGAAGACATGGAAAGAAAATAAAAAAACATAACTACAGAAGAGAACTGAAGAAAAACAGTTTTCCACATAGAGTAGTGGACACTTGGAACAAACTGGACAATGAAATAGTATACGCAAAAACCATTCGTGAGTTTAAAAGCAAACTAGACACTGCAAGATACAAAGGCGGAACACCACGAGCATAGCTCCCCTTCCTGCAAAATACAACTAGGTAAATACATACATATACACACATATGCATATACACCAAGGGCTTCTCCCTTATGGAGGTGGCCAAGTCAAAGGGGTTTCATGGTATAGAGAGTTTAGTGGTTGTTTTTGAAGTGCTTGTTTTGTGATTTTGTGATATTGTATAGATGAGCCTTTGTGCAAGTCAAAGGTACATCCACTTAAAAACACAGAATCACAAAACAAACACTTCAAAAACAAACACCAAACTCTCCACACCATCAAACCCCTCTAGAAGTGTCTTACAAGAAAATCCTTCCCAAGGAAATCAAGAACCACACTACCATGCATGTGTTCATGTCATTATCTACCACTGAAACAATACCAACACAATAGGCTTGGCCAAAGAAACAAACTGCCCCATAGACCTGACCAAAGAAACACTGCCCCATAGGCTATGTCAGTGAAACAAATTGATGCAACCATCACATAGAAAGTGCAAGTCACCTCATTGTACACTGTCCCACCCTAGCCATATCAAAACAGTAACACAGTATTTCTTCCACGAGTGATTTATGGGCCGATCCAGTGGCTGTTGTCAGTTACCTATGAGTTGTGGGTATCTTGGAAGAGAGATTTGGAGGAACAGATTGAAATGCATTTGAAAGTGTATGAATATGACATTTTCTTACTGGTATCAATAATGCAATCTACATTAGTACCCTACTTTTTTATTTATTGATGTCCTTTTATTACAGATCAGCCACATGTTTACACATAAAACACTGGTAGATCGTGTGGCAGCCATGTTGAATCACTTCTTAGCACATTTGGTTGGTAAGAAGCAGAAACAGCTCAAGGTCAGTCTGAAGTGGTTTTTCACATTTATCTAATTTACAGGATAAATACTTACTCCCACCTATCTGAGGCCTGATGTATACCACTTTCATAGATATATATGCAGGTACTTCTTAACCACTTTGGTATGATGATGCCCATGTAGATGTCATGAGGTGCGAGTAGGTACACAAGGAAGCCGGCCTCAGCTTCTTGGTTATACAGACGCTCCTCTACTTACGTTCATTCGTTTTACGTTTTTTCGATTTTACGTTTGAACTGACTGTAAAAAAAAATTTTAATTTTTTTTTTTTGAGTGAATTTTTTAGTTTAGCGCGCTCTCCGTAGTTCAAACGATACTTACGCATGACTGAACGTGCCTTGCCTCATCCTCCTCCCCCATCTCAATTTATGTTGCTTGAATTTAATTTATTTGAAATTAATGTTATTATTTTACAATGTTGTGTATAATTAATGATTTAGGGGTGTTTTATAAGATACGGTAATAGAATTTATGGATGTATAGTACAGTAACAACTTACGTTCATTTTCAACTTACGTTTGGCCGTTCGGAACGTAACTAAAATGTAAGTTGAGGAGCGTCTGTATATATATTTTTGCAGTTCTACATTAAGTGTTTAAAGGGTTTTTATAGCACCTTTCAGACCCATTTTTTTATTCTTCCACCATCCTTTATTTCTCATTCTTCTTCATTCTTTACCACTTCTCTTATTTTACTTTACTTCAGCACAAAAGCCTCATAATTATGGCTTGTGATAGTGAAGGCAGGAGGTGACCTCTGGAAGTCCCTAGTCACAATCCACACTTTGGTATTGAAGGTCTGCTTTGTACTTTGTACTAGCACAGGCACTACAGCAATGCAGTTCAACTGCTGTCCATATGAATATACAGCATGTATAGTTATGTACATCTTTCTGTTGAAACTCTACTATCATCAATTCTCTTTCAACACTATATTTTCTTTCTGCTTTCAAGTTTCTGGTACATCATATTTCCCTGTTACTCTATCTACTGGCTCATCTCTTCTATATACGAGTATCTATATATGGGCTCCCCCCCCCCTTACAATGGGGGGTCCCCAATTAAATGAAACAGCCTTGCTGTGGATGTGCTGTCTTGCTGCATTGCTTCTTACCCAGGGCAATGGGCAAGACAGGGATGACCTATCATCCATGAGGAGCCAAGATGAGAGGGAAGGAGGGAGGGGTTGTGAATGGGTGGAAGTGAAATACGTAGGAGTGGAATTATGCCTTTTAATTTTGGCTACCTTCCTTGTAAGGGGGTAAAAACCTTTGATATATGTAAGTACACATACCCACTCCCACTCCTTGTATTATCATCTACTCTAGTATTTAAATTCTCCATTACCTTTATGTTCACATTCCTTCCAAATCTCCCCCATATGCATATTTGAATAATTCCGAAATTCCTCTTCACACTTTCTCATGAACACCCATACTTCTCATTTTCATCCGTTATCATTTATGAAACTACTGTGACACATCTGCAAGGAGACTGGGAGAGGATGAAGAACCAGTGGAAATAACCCAGGCATTTTATCCCCATCTTCACAAAATGTGGCCTCAAGGGGTCAGTACCTGACCTCCAGATCAGGCCCAGAAATCCACTTTATCCTCCTCCTCTTTGTTACCTTCTACCAACTTATCTCCCCACACCTCTTTTATTTGTGTTTTTCTCATAAGGAGGTCAGCACCAGTGTCTGCCCTCCTAGCCAGACATAGAAAACAGTCTAGATCCACATGTGCCTTACATACACAAAACTTAAAGATTTTTCACACACATCCATCAGATGCAACATATGAATCCACCTCTTGGGCACCACACTCCACAACAAATGAATACACAGTCATGAAAAATCAAACTAGACACAGAGGCCACCCTACCCTTTCTTTAAAAAAATGTGGAAAGGGTAATAGTGAAAAAAACAAAGAAAAAACATATTTTATAAGTTTATTTCTAATTTTGCTTTCAAGGTGAAAGATATGGAGAAATATGAATTCCAACCTCGTGAAATGGTGAGCAACATTTGTACCATCTACAGTCACCTTTATCATGAAGAGGCTTTTTGCCGTGCTGTGTGTGCAGATGGAAGGTCTTACAATGCACAAATGTTCAGTCAGGCACAGGAAGTCTTAAGTAAGTTGATTTTATTATTCTCTTTATATACCAAAGCCTTCTTCCTCCCTTAGAACATAGGTAGCCAGTCAAGGCATGCACCCAATCCCACCCATTCCACTTCCATCCACCACTCACTACTTCCCTCTCCTCTTAGCTCCCAGGTTGTATTATCATTGATAA
The DNA here is from genome assembly GCF_046742065.1 of Oratosquilla oratoria. NCBI lineage: Eukaryota > Metazoa > Arthropoda > Malacostraca > Stomatopoda > Squillidae > Oratosquilla > Oratosquilla oratoria. The sequence continues at coordinate 69,391,435 of NC_134785.1, read as the reverse complement.
TTTACTTCCAAGAGTAAACTATCAGTCCTGGGGAATGAAAAGTGTCATGAGAAATAGGCATCTGAGAATGGATGCAGAGAGAAATTATGAAGGGTTGATTGTGCCAATGACGCTGTATGGGGCAGAGACTTGGAATTTAAGAGTGGCAGAAAGGAGAAGTTAAAAAGTGAGATGAAGTGTCTAAGAAGTATAGTAAGGGTTACAAGGTTGGATAGAGTGAGAAATGAGGAGGTGTGAGTAAAGGGAGCTGGTAGATAGGGCTGATGAAAGATTATTGGAATGGTTTGGACACAAAGAATGAGTGATGAAAGATGAACTAAAGATGTGTGAAAGGCAGAGGTGGGTGGAGTGAACTTGAAGGACAACTATCTACCTATCTATCTACCCTATCTACCAGCTCCCTTTACTCACACCTCCTCATTTCTCACTCTATCCAACCTTGTAACCCTTACTATACTTCTTAGACACTTCATCTCGCTTTTTAACTTCTCCTTTCTGCCACTCTTAAATTCCAAGTCTCTGCCCCATACAGTGTCATTGGCACAATCAACCCTTCATAATTTCTCTGCATCCTCCCTTTTTCTATGTCTGCCATGCAAGAAAGGGAGATGGCAGGGGATGGAGGTAGTGGTTGTGTGTGGATGATATTTTGATGCAGCCCAAAGAGAATTCTCTGTCGTCTCTTATTTCTGCATGAGGGGGACAGAGGGGACAGGGTTGCCAAGTAAATGAAGTGACCTTGCTGTGGATGTGCTGCATCTTGCTCCTTTGCTTCTGGCCCAGGTAGTGGACAGGAGACAGAGATGATCCTTCATCCATGAGGATCCAAGATGAGAGGAAAACAAAGGTGGTGGTTGGGGGTAGAATCAGTGGGAGGTGGTGCATGCCTTTGACTTGGCTACCTCCATTATAAGAGGGAAAGAAGCCCTTGGTAAATAGATAAATAATTACTCTGAATTAGATTATATATATGCAATTTCTTTTGGGCAAATATAACTCAATGTATTTACTTATCTAATGCAATTTCAGTTCGGATAAAGAGGGGAAGCCTTGCAGAGCAAATTGAAGCTGTTGCTCAGGCAGTTCAAGCTTCAGATAAAGCACACAGGCAGGAAGAAGATTTAGCCACTGAAGCACCAGAAGAGTTCCTGGATCCTCTTATGATGAATATCATGTCAGATCCAGTGTTGTTGCCGTCCTCACAAGTAAGTTAGCAAAATATATCATGGTTTATTAGAACATAAGTATATTATATTCAGTAAATGTCTTTTCCTTTTTTGATTGATGATTTGTTTTCAAGTGTCACTTTATGTTTCCATCATATGTCTCATATGGTTTTGTTATTCTTATGATCTTCAGGTTATTTGTGACAGACAGACAATTGCAAGACACCTTTTGTCTGATCAGACAGACCCTTTCAATCGGCAGCCCCTAACCATGGAGGATGTTATACCACAAAAAGAGTTATCTCAGAGAATACAGGCTTGGATGAAAGAAAAGAAGTCCAAATGGTGAAAATAACCTTCATAAGCATTCCTAAAGATTTTTTTTTCATAGATTATTGCGGACTTGTTTAATAAGAGTTGATTTTCTAAATATATATTGGGAAAGATGATGCACAGAGCATTGTATATCTAGTTATACAAATATATGTAATTGACTTTAAAAGTTAGTGAAAAATATTAACATTTTGTGTTTTATTTCCTTGTAATAGGGTAAAATTCTGCTGACACTGCCCCACTTTGTATGACCCCCCCATAAACACTATCATGAATCTAACACATGATCAAAGACTGACCACCCTGCCCCAACACACAAAACACACCTAGAACCAACTACCCCATACTAGGTATTAACTTAATAAATTTTATAAAGTCATTATTGGATGCTTGGTGGCAGAGGAGTTTAGGACATCGCTACTTGTGATGGAGATTGAAGTGATGGTAGTTCGAACCCTACCACTGATGAGTTGAACAAAGGGCATGGTTAATTAATTTCCACCTCACAAAGTACTCTGTAAGGGGTACTGTCCTAGTCTCCTGATAGAAGGGTGGGGGAGTTTTGTGATGTTAACTGAATCATCATCATCAGTATTTTAGGGAGTAACATCCCTGTGGACCAAAGTTGCACAGCATTCTTTTAAGATCCCCATACGTGCTCAGGTATCACGTCCAGTTCAGGCCAGTTTGAGTGTGTATGGGCACACGAGGCGGCTTCGTGAACCTGTAACTAACAGGTTGCCTGTCTGGTCAACATCCGGTTCTGGCCTAGTTAGGCATGTATGGGCAGAGGAGGAAGCCTTTCAGGCCACATCTGTCAGTACAGCACTTGGCAGTGTACCATAAATCTGTCTTTCATACTGAACACCAGCTGCCCACTGAAGACGATCAGCAATTTTGGTGCAAATTTATTGAGATATACAGGGAAAATCTATGCCTTTGGAAACTTAAATCAATAGAGTATTCAGAGAAAAAAATGCAGTGTATGACTTTATTTGTTGAAAATTTAAAAGGAAAGGATGAAAACTACCCAAGATTTAGTGATCAAGAAAATTAACATGAGGAGCTCCTATGAAGAGGGGAAGGAAGAGCCTCCTGTTTTCCAACCCAACTAGTCCAATATGGTATAAAATGATTACCTCATATAGGCCTGGTATAAACACAAATTTAAACTGAGGAATGCAACATTGGGTATGTGTAGTAGCAATAACTCACAATAGAAATAATTTATAGTGATGGAATGAATGGATACTTGCATTAAGATATTAATCTGGTGATAGCCAAAATAAAAAGATAAGTACTCTGGTATGGAAGAGGGGCCTTGAGAAGATGATTTGAACATTGGCAACAAATACATCAACACAAATTTGTACCTGCACAAAAAAGATACAAATCTATGCAAGGATAAATCTCATCCAGGGTATTTTGAGTTCACTTCAAAAAATGAGTGATTCATGTGAAAATATTTGGGATATAGTGTAGGTTTGACTGTCCTCTATAGCTAGAATAAACAAGTTTTAAGTGACTTGTAGGCCACTGCAACAGCTGCAGTTGCAAGTAGGTCTACATCTTCCATATCCATGGTTTTCACTCTGCAGTGTCTTACTAGAAATGAGCTTTGCCTTGAGGCAGGACTGAATAGTGAGTGGGTGACACCAGGCAGCCTATCCAACCAGCTGTTTAGGCAGCCTGAGAGGATGCCTGATTGTGCATGGAACCCTTTATAGTTGAAGACAAAAATTTTCTCAAAAAATTAATTTGATAATACCTGGCTTTGGCTATCCCTCTGTTGTACTATGTACATACATATATATACTCTGTGTCAAAGCATGCACTCAGCCCATACAAATCCAAAAACACCATTTACTGTTCCTCCAATTTTAACTCCTCATGGATGAAAGGTACCTGGCCACACTGCTCAGATTAGAGGCAATGCAGTAAAACACAGTAGGAATTGGTTTACACCCACTGCTTCATTTCATGGTTTCATCTACTCTAGAATTCTAGAGAGCAGACATGAAATCCCTTGTCTATTTAGAATCACTCTCCATCCACTGCCATCTTTTGCATCTTTCTTGCTCTTGCCCCCATTAACCCAATCCATTCCTCATTCTTTGTCTACCCCTCAAGATCCTTTCATCCATTTCTACTTTCCATATTCTTTTTTTGTTAATCTTTCTTTATACTTTCCCCATGCCAAAACTATTTCTGCATTCAACCCTATCTACCAACTCTTTCCTCCTCCATTCTCCTTATCACATTTCTCACTATGTCTCCACTATATTTCTTAAACATTTCATCTCCAACACATTTAGGTTCTATCTTTCTGCCTCCTTCAAATTTGAAGTACAATCTATTCAGTGCCATGGGCAGAAATGTTCCCTCAGTCTTCTTTGATAAAATAGTGAAAATTTCATGCTATAAATAAAATATAAGTACCTGAATTGATCAATGCATGAGTAGAAATGTTTATTAATACTCACATTAATATGGAGTAAAAGAATGTTTTCATTTCTTCCTCGATGAACTACTGAATAGCTCGTTTGAACAATTTCATTATATCCCATGTATTTTTCATTTGCAGATTGAATTATTGCAAAAGGACAATGAAAGTCATTCTGAAGCCATAGATGATTTGGTTGTGAGTTGACTACACAGTTTGTAGTGTCCCCTGGAGGGACAAACAAGCCAGCCTTAAGCCAAACAAACAGTGCACTAGAGGTGCGCTCACCACTTGCACACAGCTGGGGCGTAACCACACAAGTCACCACAAATAGCAAGCATACGTACACGTTGCATAAGCACTACATCGTGTAATGCCACATTCAAACACATAATCTATATTTTCATTAAAAAAGTAGTTGTGGTAGTAGGAACAATTATTATAATAACTATAAAAAAACATAAATAAATAAAATTAAAATTATGCTCATACTGTACATAAATCTGTGACACTGTAGTGATTCCCCAACTGTGTTCAATAAAATTACTCCTATTCAATTGTATCTGAAATGGAAACATTTTGTGAGGCTTTGGGACAATGCATTTATACATGCCAACAAATTAATCTCAAAGCAACTGACAATCATTTCATGAAGCTGATACTGAATAGGATAAAGTATTGTGTTATCAGCCTCACAACAAATGCCTTACTTGCTGCCCAATTTCACCTCATCATGAGTCTTCAACACAGCCCCATATTTGCTGAGAGCAGATGCTTGGATATAAGGATACAAGACTAGATACCACCTGCAATATAAGATCTAACTGGAATGCTTGATTCAATGCTGGGAGTTACCAGCCATATCCAAACTTAAAACTACAGACACTGACATACTATGCCTGTCTTGGATGTGCAAGACAACATGTGCCCTTGTTGGTAACTTTGACAATCATTACACAGAAGCATTGACCAGTCACAGCCAGCTGGCATTACACACAGTGTCTACCAGGACAAATCTGCAAGTGCAATCTGTGTCTCTCTGTGCTGCAGTGACCTGTAAATGAGTTGACTTACCCATGACTGACAGATAGTAGCCAACATGAGGTCTTGGAGAGAAGCTAATGTTACATAGGGGAGCACCTCTGTCCTCTTAAAGCTGGTGCAATGGTATATGATACACTGGCTAGACAAAACTGTGAAATCCTAACACTCTTAATGTTTCTGATTTTACATCAAATATGAAAAATGCGTACCATTACATGCGTGGATGATATCTAACCCTTGCCAGGCGTCACTACATTTAAGCTAAATAAATCACATGACTAATGAAATATTTTGAGTTTACAGAATAAACTGAAGAAAAAGAATGCTGATTGTTTTGAATGATTGGCAATGGGCCTTGTCATAAATGCTACAACTTTTCATGTGGAAGATCACTGGTACTGAAGCACTTGGTATCCAGGTACTGGAGTACTTTGTGCCATTTTCCCAATGCCAGCTTTAGGTAAGGTGTGCTTTTGTCTTGCTCATCCCACTCTATCTTCATACTAAGGTATAATAGAAGCCTATATTACATATAGAGTCTACTAATATGTACTCTATCACACATGGTTAACAGGAGCCCTACATGATGCACAGTACATGAAAATCTTGTTAGGTATACAGGAACCCACATTACAATGTACAGAACTTAAATTTGTAAACATCCCTATTTTGTTCAATTTAAAGGAATCCTATAAAACTTACAGGAACCTTGACACCTTATTACAATGCAGATAACTTGAAATGTTTAAATGTTAAATACTCAACCCAAGAGTCAGTGGAAAAAAAATTAGGGCAATATGTTCATGTGTGTGCAGTTCAGGTATTTCATTGTGGAGCAACACAAAGCTATAATCCTAATTCAATTACCACTCACTCAAAGGACAAGAGAGGTAACTACCATGAACTAAAGATTAGGTATCACAATAGAAGCTGAGGTGGATTACATGAAAAATTCTCTGGAAGCAAGAAAAACGAGAACACTGATCACAGGAGAACAATCAGATAGGAAAAATGCAACGAGTGGAGTCTCACTGATACTGGTGTTAGCACCAGTCATGCACAATACATACATAAAGAACTTAACAGATGGAATAAACAACATAAGTTTGCAGTTGATGCTAAACTACAAATAAAAATAACAGAAAAAGAGATCAAATAAAACCCTCCAGTCAAACCTAGAAAAAAATATATGACTGAAGCCAAAATGGCAAATTGAATTCATTCAATTAATACATTGTCCCGATCTACTTTGCCAAGGACCTGCAACCCAATCAGTCTATCCATATCCTTAGATCTCTCTTACAAAAGAACCACACTTTCAAGGAACCTGTCAATAGCCACTGGGTGTGCTCATAGTTCACTCAAGATAGAAACTATATTGAGTTTGAGATGAATTAGTGTAGGACAGTGGTAGATAACATATTCTGCCTTCTGTATGTTGACTGCATTTGAAAAATCTGTTGTTTAATTTCAGGCCAATTCTGTGTTGCTATTATTTTTAGTGTCAAATAATAAACTAAGCATGGATAGGTTTGTGTTATCTTGTGTGTCTTACAAATGTTTTCTCTTAGAGTTTACAGTGGGAGGATACCTGACTTAGTAATGAATCTGTTGGTTTCTGTGGATCTGATTCTGTGAAGTGTTTCAGGGTATACAGAATATGCTATGGAAGATGTATGAACCACATAGTAACATAAGGAAAAGAGTTATGCTTGTAAGGTCCTACATCTTTGTCTCTGCTGATTAAACATGGCCTTTAAATTATTTCAATTTTTGAACTATTTCCCCATTTTGGCTACTCCACAAACTAACACATTTGCACAGAAAACTGTGTTTCTTGACATCCTTCAAGACAAAGCTGTAACAAGCAAGACATCATACTGATAAAGGCTCGTCCCCACATTGTGTTTCTTTTGAAATCCTTCAGGCACATTGTTTACTCTTTTTTCTAATTTTTTTCCCCACGACCTTGTGTCACTCTCCTGCCAACTCCCTAAGTGATTCCAAGATAGTGAAAGTAAAGGGAAAGGAAAGGAAAAGAAAGAAAGAAAAAGGAAAAAAAAAAATATATATATATATATGTGCATGCTATTTTCTCATCCATGCCCTGACCAGGGCAGTGGGCTGGACACAGGGATGACCTGTCATCCATGTGGAGCAAAGATGAGAGGGAGGAAGGGGGGGGTTAGTGGGGAGGGGAATGGATGGGAGTAGGTACGTGCCTTTGACTTAGGTACCTCCCTTATAAGGGCGAAAAACTCTTGGTATGCATGTATATGTATGTATATGTATGTGTATATATATATATATATATATATATATATATATATATATATATATATAAGGGCGTGAGGGGGGGTGAATGGGAGTGGAGTATGTGGGGATGAAATGGGTGGGGGTGGATTTATGCCTTTGACTTTGGCTACCTCCCTTGTAAGGGGGAAAAAGCCCTTGGTATATGTATGTGTATGTATATACAGTATATATAGTCTACTCTGATCTAAACACTGCAATCATATAACCCCTCCCTCTTCTTTTAATAATGGCACTTCAGTTGTTCTCATTTTTCCATATATGGTTTGTCTGTTTCCCTGGAGACCAATTTGGGTGCTGACTCTTTTATCATCACTAAACAACAGATAAATACTGTACCACTGGACCTAGAAAATGAAAAATCACAACAAACCATGTCCAGTGGCCAAGGCTGGGTAATGGCACTGGCACCAAAAAACACAGATTTATCTAACACCAACCTTCATGTGCTTGGTCCACACCAGACATTTGGAAGAAGAAGAAGAAAAAAAAATAAAAATAAAATAATAATAATAATAAATAAATAAATAAATAATAATAAAATAAATAAATAAATAAAGATAAATAAATAAATAAAGATAAATAAATAAATGAATAAACAAAACAAAACAAAAAAACAAAAACAATACTAAAAAGAAAGAAGAGAGGTGGGAGATGGGCTACTTCTGAACAGGTGCATCAAGAGGTGTTATGTCAGACAATGATATGAAATACATCATTAGGAAGAATGAGACAACACAGGGTAAAAAGCAACAGGAGGCCTAATGAAAAAATAAATAGATAAAAAAATATACAAATAAATAAATAAGAGTAAGTCAACTAACTCAAGATTTAAGTACTAAAATACAAACATTGTATACTTTCTATCAGTCATTTATCTCAGAACCAGAATTAAAGAAATACAAAAATCACCTGTAAGACTGGCACAAACTAATCCTTGCATGGCACCAAAAGCCACAAAATCAATAATGACTTATTTTCCGAGAAGGTACCTCCACCTGCACTGAAAGGACAACAGGAAACGACTAAAGGCAAAAAATGAGTTCACAGTTTGTGATGTCAAATTGAGTAATGATATGAACAGAAAATCAAAGGTGTCAAGTTATTCTCAGCTCAAACAAATATGAATGGCATCACTACAAGAGACATATCAGATCACCAGATTGTGCATTATTTCCAGTGTCTGTTAAATCTGAGTATCAGTTCAAGGTATGACTGCTTATGGTACATATATGAATACACGTACAGTACACTCACACATGCACAAACATTCGCACACACTCACTCTCTTCATACAGGGGTGAGGACACTAGTCAAACCCTTCCCCATTTTCTTTTGGTTTGAGGGATGGACAGACCCATGGCTGGGATGGCAACTTCCTGCTCTTTATAAAATATGTATTACAAAGATATAGTGTAACTCCAGCTATCTGGTATTCAACTATCTGGAAAGCTCAGGTAACCAGAATTTATAAATAAATAAACTAATAAATTAAGATAAACATATCTTCAAATCCATGGGGATGCCCAATGCCCACATTTTTCTCCAACTAAAAGTCAAAGTATTCTGTGACTTGACTAACACCCCTTACAAAGGGGCCATTGATAATATTCATTGTGCAAATAGTTCCATTTCCCAGTTTCATTTTCCACTACTATTGGCATTTTGTGTACTTTCCATCATTGTTCCTTACCATACCAAGCTGCTTAGCCAAGTGTTTCTGCTGGCATACATAGACTGATCCTATAATTATCTGCCATACTAAGGGTGCTATAAGGAAATGTGAACAGATATTTAGTACAACACTGGTTCATATACCTGATACAAAATAAAAGCCATAAGTTCCAAGATCAAGGAACTTTTCCTGAATGCAGTATACTGACAAAAGGTTTGGGCAAAAGACATAGCCTTCATACATAGGTTCACTTAACTAACCAGAAAATCCAGATATTTGCCACACAATTCCTCACAGGAATCAGATAGCTGGGATTACACTGTAGAAGCATACAACATCATCTTTCCTCAAACTGGTGCAAAAAAAAAAATTGATACACTTTAGAAAGGGCAAGTGACAGGGCACAACACCCCTTCCAGAGACCCAGATTTCATTTAAATTTCCTGAAACAATCCCAGACTTTCAGACAATTTTGTAACTTGTATGTACTGTATAGGTGTTTATTTCCTAAGTTCTAAATAAATGAGAAAAAAATGAATACAAGTTGAACAACAAACCAGATACTGTTAAACAATAGATTCTCCATTTTCTTGATCACTCAACTACTTGACCATCCTTTAGTGAAGCAATGCCACAAATTGAGTATTGTTCACCAGTTAAGGTGATATTCCATACCTTACCCTATACTGATTTCTCAGCCTATATGACCAAAACAGATATTATAATTTCAAAAAAGCAATCCCTTCTTAAAAAAAAAAAGAGATAAATGGAATAAAAATAAAAAAATAAAATAAAATAAATAATATGATCCAATAGAGCTGTCCACGGGTTAAGGCTAATGTATAATCACTCTGATTTAGTGACTATAATTGTGGACTAATATGTTTCCTAATTAAGAACTGAAAAATGAGGTATCTAATATACAAAACCATTATGCTGTAACCTCTCTAAAATTTCAATTTGTAACAGCACATCATTATGATGTTTATTTCACATACATTTACAGTAATTATGGATACTGATTGCATCACAAACACTTTTAAAGAAATACCTGATCTGACTCTCAAGCAACATACAGCTTCAGCCAAGTGAGTAGTCGCTGGTTACTCACGTGATGGAAATAATCACCCTAATTGGAGGATTGTGTTAAAATTCAGATAGGTGAGTTGTACATGTCAATGGATGTTGCACCTCTCTCCTTGCCCATCAGAGCACAATACCAACCCTCAGCTGAAATTTAGCTACTGTAATAAGTGCTTTACCCTATTGGTGCTCTGGTATAATCTTGTGATTTACCATGCATTTGGGCTCATTTTATGTTTTTCATGCCAATTGGGTCACAAAACAAGCTTCTGTTGAGTGAGGAAATAAATGAAATCATAGTAACACATAAAAGAAACAGCAGTACAAAGGAAATTGCTAATGTTGTTGGCGTTAATGAAATGTTCAGCACTGGGTGAAGAAATAAAAAAATGGTCATAGCAAGGTTCTGCCTGAATATGCAGTTTGTGGCAATGTAGCTAGGAAAATATCACCTAAGCCTCTTGATAACATTAGGTGTCTTAGATATTTTCCTGACTATACGACCACAAACCAGAACTTCAAGCAGGTCCTTGCTACCACCATCATTTCTTCACCAACACTGAACACTTCATACACAAATGCCAACAACATCTGCAATTTCCTTTGTATCAATGTTTGTTTTATGCAGTGCTACAATTTGAGCTATTTTTTCACTCAACAGATGATTATTTCTACCCATTTGGTAAGAAAAACACAAAATGAGGCCTAACATGTGGTAAATCACAAGTTTACACTGAAGTACTAATATGGAACAACACTCACTAAAACAACTAAATTCTAGTGTTGGTATCACACACTGAGGCAGAAGGGGATAGACGTCACATCTTTCAACATATATCACTCACCTATCTCAATTGAAAACCACCCTCAACTTGGGGTGATATCATTATCCCTATCCCTACGAATAGTCGGTAACCACTTGCTTGACTGAAACTGTACAGTTTATGGTTCTTAGTGATTATGAATATATTTTTATATTTGATTTTTTGAGCATGTATTTATCTATGTTACCTAGTTGTAATTTACAGAGGTGAGTGAAATTCTTATAATATTCCTTCTCTTGACCTTAGTTCAACTTGAATTCATTATATCTTTCTTAAACTTTTGGTTTAAACCACATATCTATGAGTGTACAAATATATGTGTGTAAATGGGTGAGTGAGTGAGTGAGAAAGAGAAATAAAGAGAAAGAATGAGAAAGAGAGAGAAAGAGAGGGAATGAGAAAAAGAAAGGGAAAAGAGGAAAATAGGAAAAAGAAAAAGAGGAAAAAAGAGGGAAAAAGAATGAGAAAAGAAAGAGAAAAAGAGAGAAAAAAAGAAGAAGAAAGATGACAGAAAGAACTAGGAAAATAGTAAGGAGTACAAAAAAGTTATAAAGAAATTGTTTTAATACTATAAAGAAATACATGTACAATTGGATAATTTTGATTAGAATATATGATGTTATAAAACAAATGAATGTTATCAATATATTAACACAGAACTCACTGATCACACCATGAGAAACTGGCTAAGTACTATATAATGCAAAATATTGGATGAAGTAAATGATATATGATTAATCAGAGAACATGCTGTGTACTGAAGTACATTTCACCATATATGCTCAGCAAATTACTCATGCTAAGTACTATATAACAAACAATAATTATGGAAATACAGTACACAGCTTCCTTATGTAATGAATGATATGCAGTGATCAACTCATAGAAGCAGTTATTACATAGAATGGCAGACATTTCCATATATACACTACCCGACATGCAACACCATGTGCAATGTATAATCGGTAGAACTTATACACATTATATAAAGGGCAACCATCATGTGTAATGTATGACAAATAGGCACTATATGTAATAAATCAAGTGCAGCTGTGTCTTGGGGTGGAGCATCAGCCTCAGAATTATTAGGCAGATACAACAGCCACAGTGCTTCACAAGATGGAGGGTGAGGGTCATGGCAGCTCAGCCCAACTTGCTGTCCGGCTACGAAGACCAGGCACCCGAGCCTCAACCTGTGAATAGAGTATGTATTCATTTATATCTATCTACCTATATATATATATATATACATATATATATATATATATATATATATATATATATATATATATAAATATATATATATATAGATATATATATATATATATACATATATATATATATATATATATTGTCACTCAAGATTTTTTAGAACATAAATATTTTGCTTTCTGGCAGCTTTTCTTGTTCTTTAAGGTATGCTTGTGTTTCCTTGGCAACACTTTCGTAATTATGGTGTTGTCTGATACTGTTAGTTTTATTTAGGTATGCTAAAGGGATTTTCATATCTGTTTTGGATTTTTTTTTTTTTTTTTTGTGAATGGGGAATGGGGGGGGGGTTGCCACATAATAAAGTAGTAGGTGGTAAACAAGTATGTTTTTTTTTTCTTTACTTTAATATAGAAATGGGAGACAGGCTTTTCTGGTCTCCAATCCTTGTGAATGTTATGGAGTAATTGTACACACAAAACTCTCAATAGCATAAAAACACTAACCTCATTCTTTGTAGCATCGCCACTAAGAGCGGACAGTGAACTTGCCCGTTTCATTCTGAAATGAAGAAAATAAAAGCTTCATTCACAATGTCCTTATACACAAATATAAATCAAAGAACCTGATCATACTACTGATGAAAAAAGTACATATAAATATATAGATATTAGTCCACCTCTGACTTGGTCATCTTCTAGCACGGTAGTAATAAGAACAAACCAAACAGCTCAGGTGTGCATATTGCAAGGAAGACTTAATAAATTCCTTCCTTCACACACTATGATAAGTATAGTTTTCAATGTACACAGCAGAGCATAAGGTACAGTGCAAAGGCATAGGAAGATGGAGATGAAATTATTCTTGATTCATCTGTTTTTGTTGGCAACAATGGAGATGGGAGTAGGGAGGAGGTACAAATGGAGAGGATATCCACTTTTATAGTGTATTGTACAATATAATTAATTGTTTTTGAAGCTCTTTCTGCATTCTAATAGTGAAGAAAGTGTTTGTAAACAGGTACATCAAGGTTTTCTTTACTTAAGTAAGGAAATGGAAGGGGAATTTTTTTCCGGGGGTGGGGGCAGCAAATACATGTATATTATTAACATACATGGGTGTTTCTATTACCTAACCCTATTTTATATTACAAAGTAACTATCATCTTTTATTACCTTGTATTCACACAACATAGATAGCAATGCATTATTTCTTCAATGAGGTACCTATGGGCTTACTAAGGTGCTGTTGCCAAAAACCTTAAGACAACGGACTGAAAATTACAACCATTTCTATGATAAATATTTTTTGATGGCCATGCCATTTCTTATATTTTAGGGAACTCAATATATGTGCCCAGCCTCACAGATAAATGTGCGATGAGAGACTGATCACTGGAAGAGAAAGAGGTGCCTTGATAACAGGGTTGAGGACATTGAACAAATATAATTGATAGAGGAGATCTCATGGTCTGGGATGAGAAAGAATCACGAGGTGACAGTATCAACTTGAGGAAAAAAAAAAAAAAAAAAGTCTAGATGTCAAGAAAAGTTTTCCAAATAGATACATTAACTCCTCCAATAGCTTAGAAGCTAAGATAATCAAAACTAACCCCATAGGCAATTTCAAAGCTATAAAAATCATGAGTACAACTCTTTTTTTTGTATAAGTATACTACACTGTTCTACACTCGTCCTTGTAGATAGGAATATGAACTCTTCATTGAGTAACCTCTGGGCTGAGCCAGTATTTGTGACTGGTTTCCTGGGGCTGCAGAGCTCTTGCAAGAGAGGTCAGAGTAATGGACTGATAATGTGAACTATCCTACAATGAAGTAAGATCTATTTTTTGAGACATGTGGTAGATGAAACTGAGTACATCAAAAATAACTTTACAGAAAAGGGTGTGGTGATATATGAAACATAGTTTATACAATATGGAAAGCAACTCATCAAAAATCAAAACAAAGTGTGCATATGAACTTGAATTTAGACTGTTTACACAATATAAGGAGAATATATGCTCAATGGGTAATTGTTATTACTTTCAAGAATGTTGATGGGAATCAGGTGAAATCATTAACCTAGTCCCTTAGATCAAGTTAAATGACTACAGAATTATAGGTAATAGATAAAACTGCCTGAGCAGATCTCTTAGTTTGGGATGGGAGATCACATGGCCATAGAAACAAATTCAAGAAGACCACATGTCTGAAGGAGATCAAAACCTCTTTCAATAGCTCTGAAGATATGGCCCAAGTTAAAAATGTAACTGAATCCAAAACTAGATATAATAGCTTGAAAGAAAGAAAGAAAGAAAGAAAGAAAGAAAGAAAAGAGAGAGAGAGAGAGAGAGAGAGAGAGAGAAAGAGAGAGAGAGAGAGAAAGAGAGAGGCGATAGCAACTCATCATCAATACCATGAATATAGCTCCTTTCTTCTATATTACAGTTTGGTATACTAAGTAAATACAGGAGTTTGGAGAACATGTCATGTGTGAAGTAAACCTGAGAGGAAGATCCAGAATGAAATGGGTGGATGAGGTGGAAAGTATTTTGACTACACACAGCATGTCAGTAGAATAGAGAAGAAAGAATACAAAAGATAAGAATGTGTAGAAAGAGATCGTAAATATATATGTGGATTATCCAGCCCAAGAGGGATGTATTCTCAAATATGTTCTGTAGATGAGTGGATGTGAAGAGGAGGTTGCAGTATGGTTGTGTGGTGGGGGTAAACTAAGCTGTGCCTTCTTTGCAAATGACCAATGCATTGTGGATGCATGTTGTATGAGAATGTGTATGTGAGAGTGGCTTTAACCTCCTGCTCCTGAGATGGGAGGAGAGGATAAGTGGGACTTAATTTGTGCACATGTAGGTTTTGAATTGCCAACTGTGTAAATGGGAGTGTGGCTTCGCTAATGTAAAGTTCAAGAGAAAACTAAAGCAAGTGATTGGACAAATAGAAGTGATGTAAATGCAAAGTATGTGAGAATAGAAAACTGGCATGATTAAACTATACTGAGGCATGGAAAGGAATGAGAATAAACTCCATCCTGTAAAGTATAATTAGAGAAATACCTAAAAAATATAATTTTTTGTATGTATTTTCTAACTATGAAGACTTCATGATGATTTTTTTTATAGGCATCTAGGTATCTTGAATATAAAAAAAAGTGAAAAAGGCCAGATCATTAAAAGCATACACAATGATGAATGGTTACTGTTTGCTCTATGTACTATTAAAAAAAAAAAAAAAAAAAGCATCCAGAACCCGATGAAAAATGTTCCTGAAAAAAATCTAAAGATATCCAAAAAAAAAAATTCAATTGAAAATTGTCGAGGAATTACACAGTCAGCATACACCCATATTTTGATTTAATGGACAAAGGGGTTGGTGTGTGCGTGCGTGTGTGTGTGTGCGGGGGGGGAGCATCAATCTGATAGATGTGATAAATTTAACATATCTACTATAACTTAATATCAGACTTCCCAAGGATCATGAAGATAGGATCTTCATATGCCATGATAGTATAGTGGGGGGAATGATAAATTTATTCTCGGTCACTAGATTTTTTCACAGCTTCAAAAATCCATTAAATAGAGGATCCATTAAATTAAGGGTTGAGTGTATATACTAAAGATACATATACCTGTACTCTACTTATATACATACACGTACATATATGCAGGCAGAAAACTAAAATGGGGAGTCATTCAAAGGAGGAGTGCAAGTGTGTGCAGGCATGATGACTGGGTGCAACAACCACAATCTAAACTTACCTTAAAAAAGTTGCAAGGTTCCAAAAGATCTGTACTTTATATCAAACAAAATTATTAATAATCCTAATTTTACATATGATAATGAATGGCTTGCTCTCATCCTCTGTCTCTCCCTTTCTATTATTTTTTTTTATTGTATATAAATGCAACTGCAAACTGTATAATTCTTTTATGTATGTACTGTGCTGTATATACTTAGTATCCAGGAGGCAATTGTAGGTACGCAAATGGTTATCCTGTGTGATGGATGTCAGAGAGAATCATCTCCCTGCTGCCTCTCTTCAAAACCCATCAACACCTTTATGCGGAGGTGCAGCCCCGAGGGACTCAAACTCTATAAACAGTCTATCTTCTCCACCTTTTCACACAAGGGTAAGCAACCAACAACTTCTCTCCTCCAACTAAGATTATTACTAAAGATGGTAAAGTAGAAACAGCCCAATACAACAAGGGCAACAGTCTAACATTTCTTTACAGAAAGATCTGTGGGAGGTCCCAACAAATATTAGCAGCCTCTTGGGGCTGCTGGTTTTCAGTCAGTGAAACTTGAGGCAATGATTGTTATTGTACTACAGTATGAATCAGTCTTGTGTATTTAGCTAACTGAAAGGAGCTCCTGTCGGCATGCTCCGCCTTTGTAATGTTCTTCGAGTCTCATCTCCTACTCTCCTTACCATACCTAGCCTCAAGTTCATGTGCAGTTCCAAATTGGTTTATATCCTTAATTTCCAATTACTTTATTTAAATTTAAATGGATGTATTGTTCCAGCTTGGTTTATATCCCCTTCTAAGATATTCCAAGTATTTATGCATCTGTATGGAAAACTGTATTTCTTCACACCTTCAAGATAAACAGTCTTCCTTAATTTGTTCTCATGACTTCTTCAAGCCCTCCTATCTCTAATCAAGAGATCTCTGCTGTTAATGTAGTCTATCCCCTTTAACCTGAATATTGTAATCATATCACTACTTACTCTTCAATCTTTCAAAGTTGGAAGACCCAGTGTTTTCAGTCTCTCCTCATATGGTTTATCTGCCAGGCTAGGAAACAGTCTGGTTACTGCCCTTTGTATCCTCTCAATGTTGGTCAAATAATTTCATTGATATATATTCTAGTCTTGGGCAGATCATGGTTTCTATGAGTTTTTATATCATCTCTTTATTCATGTAGTGAAAAGCCACTTTAATCTTCTGTTGCAGTCCATGTCTCTCCCACAATCTTGCTGATAATGTCTATCAGGTGACAGGTTGTCTTTTATTAATACTTCTACATCATTCTCCTTTCGTTCTTTTATAATGTCTTCACTTCCGATGGAATAAATTAAAGATGGTCTTTTGCTGCTGTTGCACATTTCCAGTGCTTTGCATTTTTTGGTATTAAAATTAATTTTCCATTCTTGGCTCCATATGAAAATACTGTCTAGATCATTTTCAATACCCTACTGTCCTTATTTTTCACTCTTCTCATGATTTTTGCATCATTTCCTAACATGCTGGCATAGCTTGTAGTACCTTCCATCATGTCATTAAAATAAATAAGAAATATCACTGGTGCAAGCACTAAACCTTGTGAAACTCTGCTGGTTTCTGCTCTCCATCTTGACATCTTAACCTTTACTACTTTCCTCATGAACCTTTCCTTGAAAAAATGTTCATCCATTCCCATAGTTTGCCTTTTAGTTCTCCAATATGCTCTTATTTCCACATAAGTCAATTGTGAGGTACTTTATCAAAAGCATTCTCTAGGCTGATGTACACAGTCCATCCCCTCTCTCTCTTGTAGCACATCAATCACTCTCAAGTAAAAGCTTAAAAAGCTTGACACACATGACCCTTCAGATCTGAAGCCATATTGTCATTTGCAAGAATGGCAACAGTCGTTTGATCCTTCTACAAATTTCTCTGAGAATAATTAGTGGATCTGCTTCAATATCACTAGTTTGTAGCATTAGGATGAAATTGTGAAGTCCTCCCATCCAAAACTATGAAACTTTCTGTGCTGGTTTTATCCCTTCCTTTCATGACCCCAAACACTGTGATCATGTCACTTCTTTCTCTCCATGCCAAAGTTGTAAGGGTATGGATATTTCCATTTCTTCTCAGTATAGGCAATATTCATTATTTTCTGTCTGCTTCTTCAAAGTATTTCCTCAAACCTGAGAAGTTTGTCTTCCCAAAGTTGAGTGTCTTGCCTGTTTTATTCATTCCTTGGCTCTATTTCCCCACCTTTATGATGAAATTCAAGTGGCGTATGGTCATTTTTACCTATGGGGCAAAGGTCAATAAATCAGTGATATCTGATTCTTTAGTAAGTAGCAAGTTCAATCTCAATGGAGTGTCATTCCCTCTTACTCAAGCTGTCTTTGGTCATTGTGTTATTGATAACAATAGAGTTTCAATGACAGGAAACCTTCAGCCCCACAGCTACTGGCAATGGACCTTAGGCCCTCCCATACACCTCTGGAAAGAAACTATGGACTTATGTCTGTGTTTTATTAATGTGGGACAGTTTCTATGTCACTGGCTTATAGTAGCTAGAGGGGAGTAATCACTGGTTTTTAGCTTCCATTTAAAAAGGTGAATGAATACAGGAGTTTAGAAGACATTTTTAGGTTTTGTCCTAGGAAGAAGTGTTAGACTTTCCAGACTGTACCTGTTTCCTTTCGACTAACACTTGGCACATATGTGTTTACACCTAACTCCTCCAGATTCACCATTTCTTCAGTTTTCTTGGCATTTATGAATTCCTTCCAATTTCTTCATAAAATTATCTGGCACCAAAGAAATTTTTCTTCCCAAAATTCTACATGCTTTATCTGTACGATTCATTTCTAGGCTGTATTTCTCCTGTCAAATGAATTTCAAGGATTATACAATCACTGTTTTTTATGGGGCACATATACTCCAGATTCACTAAAATCAGGTTTCTTAGTAGCAGTGCTAATTTTACTGGGGCATATTGTCCTCTTACTCTTGTTACATCTTTTATCCACTGTGTCACTGTTTTCCATTGTAATACTTAGTAAAGTATTACCCCAGGAATTTTTGTTACTACCTGCTTCCCATTCCAACTAATTTGTATCCTTGCAAGTCACCAATATTATCACTTTAGTTACTCATTTTTTTCCAAGAGGAAAAATGTTTCTCACATAATTATTAGGTATTTGTCATCATTCCATGCCTTTGTCTTCCATGGTAGATATGCTACAATGAAGTTTCTTTTTTTGTGTTGCTGTTTGGAAGGGGTGAGTGTAGGGCCACTGTGTATATTATGAGGTGCTCTGTGTGGTGGTTGTATCTAAGACAATTGGAGTTTCTTGCCAGGCTGATATATATAAAATTAATTTCTTACCTGACGGCCATTTCCTCCATTTGTTCATCAGTCCTTCCACGTAGTTTGTACACCAGCTTGGCACTGGATCGACGCATTGTGGCTCTAAGCTTGGAGAATGAGCTTGATCTTCGTAGACGTCCATACTCGTACTACAGTAACAAACAAATATAACCAGGCAAGAACAAACAAATGCAAGCAGGCAAAACTAAATTAGCTAAGAATCATATCACTTACTTAACGCTTCTACAAATGCATTCTTTACTTGGAGTTTTGACAATACTGTACCAAAATCTTTCATTCTACTTACAATCAGTGCCAATGAATGTGATCCAAGTCAGTATATTTCTTGTTGGAATATGCTGTACTGATATTTCATGCCTTAATTCATATGGCTTTAGTAAGTATTATTCAGAAAGAGAACAAGAAATAATTCTACAAACTAAAAAGATAAAAGATTACATATATAAAACAAATACCATACAAAGAAAACTCTCCTCTACACAAAATTGTAATAAAATATTACCATATAAGCTGGTGATGAAGGCAGGTTTGGATAACTATCTTTTAAGCATGCATATCTTCATACCATACACACAGGCATACAGCTAGCACCCTTTGAAGTGAAAACTTGAATCTGATCAAGGATTTTGGCTATAGCGTTCCACCTGATTTGGTTATTCAAAGTGTCAAACAACTTACTTGTATGTGTACATCCAATTACTCATTTGTTATTGGATGACAATCTAGCCTAAAATAAATGAGATCAAAGTAATAGCTGATTGGCCATGTCTTGTTATATCACCTGCTGAGAATCTCTGGGGCATTATATTTACCCAATTCTAACATACAGGAATGGAGCTACACTCATGTCGTGTCATTTTTTTCTCTCACTTGTATACCTATTTTCTAATTAACTTTTGGCTTTAGTTTGGACTACATCATCTAAGCTATTCCTAGAGTTGACATATCTGTACAGAAAACAGTTTCTTGATAGCCACTTGTCACATGGTCTTTTCCAATCTGTTTCCATCACCAGGAGGTCTATCAGTTTGATCTACTCTGTCAAATGACCTGAACACTCCTATCAAGTAATCTCATCCTCTTCATTTTTTCAATGAAGGCAGAGCCAATGCTCTTAATCTCTCCTACCTGCAGACTGATCTCCATTCTCTCAATCTTTTTAATATCCTTTACTTTATGCAGAGACCATTCCACCATTCCAAATTCCAATCTATGGCAGATCAGACATGTTATGATTTTTTACTTCCCCATCCATGTTGTGAAAACCTGGAAAGTTTCTCAGGTGATAATATATCCATGACCAACTTCCACATCTCTGTTCCTTTGCTTTTTTGATTCATTACCCAGTGAGTAAAATATTTATTTTTTCATCTTTTAACTCTCTCCAATACATTGCATTGTGAAAATGAGACTAAGGCACAAAAATACCTCTACACAGCAAAACTCAAGATTGTACTACAAAAGATGTGAAAGGCCTTTAGAGATCTCATACCAGACTAGAAATGTTTAAAAGAAACAATTGGCAACCCCAATAAAAGATACCACAGTCACTGGTAAGTCTTTCAATGAATATTGATGATGTTTGGTAAATATTAGCTAAAGATACCTACATGAAACAAAGGAGATATATTCACTCCAAGGGGAGCTAGCTGTCTGTGCGAGTATTTACCTAACTGTGATATGGCTCACAGGGTGTCTCATTCTTTCCAACTATCATACCTGGCTCTGAATTCAATTATGATATCTGAGCTATTCCAGCTGATACATCTATGTGGAAAGTTGTGTTTATTGACAATGTTCAGACATGTGCTCTTCTTATGACCTTGTGATGCTCTCTTGTTACATACATACATATACCAAAGGCTTTTTCCCCCTTACAAGGGAGGTAGCCAAAAACACAAAGGCATAAAAACCACTTCCACTCATTCCATCCCCACACACTCCACTCCCATCCACCCCTTCCCTCCCTCTTATCTTGGCTCCTCCTGGATGACAGGTCATCTCTGCATCTTGCCCACTGCCCTGGGTCAGAAGCAGTGTCGCAAGACACAGCACATCCACATGCAGAAATGGAGATGGTGAGAAATCCCTTTGGGCTGCGTTAATTTATTTTTCACACATACTCTTTCAATCTCCATCTCCCAGCCACTCCCCCTTGTGCATCACAGCATCATCCATACACAACCATTCTCCATTCACCCCTTCTTCTGTCCTCTCCTGTCCTTCCTCAACAGACATTCCCCTCTTTCCCAATGCCCCTTTTAACCCATCCATCTCATCCTTGGTCAGCCCCTCATGTTCACTCTTTCCACCTCTGCCTTCCACACACATTTTACTAATCTTTCTTCACTCATTCTTTCCATGTGTCCAAGCCATCCCAATACAATAATCAACCTTATCTCCCAACTCCCTTTCTACCCTCATTCTTCTCCTCACCTCACTTCTCATTCTATCCAGCCTAGTAACACCTATCATACTTCTCAGCACCTCATCTCAAACACATTCAAACTCCTCCTCTCTTATGTTCCATGTCTCTGCCCCATATAGTGCTGTCATTACAATCACTCCTTCATACAATCTCCTCTTACATGTCACAAATGTCTATTCCCTCTTGTATGTATATATATATATAAAAGCTTGACATCCACAACAATGACAAGAAATGGCTAAATTAAATCTTTAGCTCTAAGAGCAAGCAGTGTATTCCAAAACAAAAAACTATCTGGGATCAAATATTGTAAAATAAGAATACCCTAAAGATCAGTACTTTCAACCTCTTCACAAGTACTGAGAGGAGTTCCCATATAATGATGTGGTGGGAGTAAGCCAGCTCTGGCTGTTGAGCCCTGGCTATTGTGCCTCACTGCAATGCCTTTGATGACTACAGAAGTGTGGTGGGTAATGAGGATGACCCTTCATTCTCGAAGTAATAAGAAGAGTTTAGACGAGTGTTGGGCGAGTGCGAAGAGGGTGAACACTTTGATTCTACCACCCCACCCGGCTCAATGATGAAAGGGTACCACTCTAAATCACTAATTCAGTGATCAGAGTTCAAGTCCTGTCCACGGCTGAAAATATCAGCACAGCACACATGCCAAGCTGGCACTCCAATTCTGGATGAGCAAACAGTTGTGTGTGTGTGTATATGTAAGAGTGAGAGTGTAAGTGTATGTGTGTGTGTATTTACCTAAATGTATTCTACAGGAAAAGAGCTATACTCGTAGTGACGCTATCTTTGTATCTCTCAACATCTAGTTTATTCTTAAATTCTTGTATGGTTTTTTCACACACTACTGTTTCATCCAATTTGTTCCAGACATCCACCACTCTTTGTGGAAAACTATTTTTTTTTTCAGATCTCTCCTATAAATATCCCTTTTGAGTTTCTTTTCATGTCCTTTTATCCCACTTTAATAAGTCTTCTCTATCAAGGACTTCCATGCCTTTCATGATTCTGTAAATGGCCAGTAGATCTCCTCTTTCTCTTCTTTGTTTCAGGGTTGGTAGTTCCAGTTTAGACAATCTTTTTTCATATATTAATTTTTAAAGTGTTGGTGTCATCTTTGTCGTTGCTCTTTGGATTCTTTCTAATTTCTTTGTTCTTTTTTGTGCTGGGTGTCCATAGTGTCACAGCATACACCAACCTTGGTCTTATTAGTGTGACTAATATTCTTTTTAATGTTACTTCATCCAAGTAATTAAAAGCCACCTTTATTGATCTTAGTAAATTGTAGGTTTCTCCAACTATTTTGTTTATATGCTTGTCTGATGACATGTCTTTGTTAATAATTACTCCTGGGACCTTTTTGGAGCTAACTTTTTTACTTCCTTTGTACCAATTTTATATTGTCCTGATATATATATATATATATATATTTTCTTTTCCCAAACTCCATTATACATTTCTTGATGTTGAAGTTCACTTCTCACTTTTGGCTCCATTCCCAGAGTTTGTCCAGGTCTCTGCAGTGATTTAGTCTTTTTCTGTACTTTCTTTAGTAGTTTTGCACCATCTGGAAAGAAGTTAATACAACATTCCACACCTTCACCCATGTCATTTATATATGCAGCAACCATTATTGGAGCTAATACAGAGCCTTGTGGGACTCCACTTATCATTTCTTCCCAGGTTGAGTTTTTATCTCCAAGTACCACCCTCATTATTCTCCCATGCAAGAACTCTTCTATCCATTTCAATAAATTTCCTTGTACACCTGTTATTTTGAGTTTTTTTTTATAGTGTGTGTGTATTTATCTAATTGTATTATATGGGAAATGAGCAACACTTGTTGGGTCCCATCTCCTATCCTCTACTTTTCTAACATACCTAGACTCAAATTCATGTACAATTCCAAGTTAATCTATATCTTTAATTTCCAATTATCATATTTAGGTTTGAACTCGTGTATTGTTTGAGCTTGGGCTATGTTGTCTTCTAAGCTATTCCACATATTTATACATCTATATAAAAAACTATTTCTTCACATCCTTTCAACATGTGGTCTTTTTAATTAACTTCCATGACCTCTTAAAGCTCTCCCATCATTAATAAGACCTCTTCTATCAATGCAGTGTGTGTGTGTTTGTGTATTTATTTACCTAGTTGTATTTTATGGGAAGAGAGCTATGCTCATAGTGACCTGTCTTTGTATCTTTCAGCATCAAGTTTGTTCTTAAATTCTTGTATAGTTTTTGCACTCACTGTTTCCTCATCCAATTTATTCTAGATATCCACCACTCTGTGTGGGAAACTATTCTTTTTCAGATCTCTTCTATAACTATCTTTTTAAGTTTCTTTTCATGTCTTCTTGTTTTTCTTTTATCCCACTTTAGTAAATCATCTCTATCGAGGACTTCCATCCCTTTCATAATTCTGTAAATGGTCAGTAGATCTCCTCTTTCTCTTCTTTGTTCCAGGATTGGTAGTTCGAGTTTGGAAAATTTTTGTTTGTATGTCAGTTTCGTTGCTCTTTGGATTCTTCCTAATTTCTTTATATTCTTTTTATGTGTATGTTTGTGTAAGGTCACAGCATTACCCAAAGAGCAGGCCATATACAAGTTCTGAGCTCTCACCTAGGAAGGTAACTGCTGTTCATCACAGGTCCAACACATGATCCAGGACTGTAATGGAACCCCTCTTTATATGGGGCATAAGGTCCTTTGGTGTGTGTATATAATATGGTAAACACTTAAATATACCAAGGGCCTTTTCCCCCTTACAAGGGAGGCCAAAGTCAAAGGCATAAATCTACTCCCATCCATTTCATCCCCACATACTCCTCTCACATTCACAACTCCTCCCTCCCTCTTTTCTTGGCTCCTCCTGGATGATGGGTCATCCCTGCATCTCGCTCACTGCTCTGGGTCAAAAGCATTGCAGCAATACACAGCACATCCACAGCAAGGCTGCTTCATTTAATCAGTGACCTCCCGCTCTCCATCCCCTCAAGTTCATAACTTGTAAAATTTGTATAAAAATTTCCTTCACAGCTATATTTCTATACAAACTTGTGTAATTTGGAGAAAACAAAAACTTTCTACTGATCACTATATCATGCATGTCTTTACAACCTTTTCAATACCAAAATGGTGTCAGTAAGATAAATAAAATAGCCTGCCAAAAGCTCCCATAAAAGAATAAATAGGAGTCAATATGAAAATGATTAAAGTAGGCATAACATTTTCACTTCAAACAGGGTACTACAGAGATGAATGAAATGGCCTGGCAGTAATCAAAAGTACAAGTGGCACCATGGTATGGAAAGGGTTAAAACAATAGATAATAAAACTGAATAAATAAATTAATAAAGATAAACATTGTATATTGCATTATTTTCTATGGGAAGAACAGACAGTGCACTCAGTCTCTCATAAATAGTATACTTAAGTCTAATGTACAAACAATTTCCTCCAATAAAATACTCTGGACAGCATATGAAAAGAAGGTCAAGTTTGTAAGAAGCCAGATCAAGGTCATGAGACGGTGAGGTGAATAATAATAATTGTTGTCTGGAGTCCCCTCGTCTACATACATACTAAATACAGAGGTAAAAAAAAAACACACAACAGGAGAGTGTCGATAAAGCACGGACATATCAATAAGACTGGAGATATTACTCAAGAATATAAATGTGATCTTTTGGTACATGTAATTATTATTATCATATATATACAAAAAAAATATAACACTATTCCACCTAACTTTGGAATGTACAGCAGCAGCAGTTTTCATTAAGTGAAAGTTAAAAGTAAAATTGAGAATACAAAAAAGCAGCAACCAAAATGATTCCCAGTCTTACAAATAAGTCATACAAGGAGAGACTAGAGGCACCAGCACTGCTGTGGCAGGATTGAAGAGAAAAGTTGACCTCATTATGGTATTCAGATCATTGAAGTGGGTGGACAAAGTTGATAGAGAAGATCTCTTGATTTGGAAAAGGTCATTGTAAGATCATGGACAGAAACAAGCTGGAACTAAACATGAATCTAAATCAAGGTATGACAATTGGAGAATAAATGTTTACTAAAGGATGCAAAGAATTACAATTTACCATATAGATGCATGAATTCTTGGAATACCTTTATGATGTAGTAGCTGGAACCATATATAAATTTGAAATATGTTATAATAATTAGAAAATAAAAAAGATAACCCCCAAAACTATAGCTCCCTTCCTATATATTACTTACATATAGCTAAAGACCTTTCCCCCTTTATAAGAGGGGTAACTGAGTCAAAAAATTCAATCACCCTACAACCCATTTTCTATCCCTCCCAATTAAGCACCTCAGAGATGAAGGGTCATCCCTATTCCCCACCACAATGTTAAGGTCAGAAGTACATACATACATATACCAAAGGCTTTTTCCCCCTTACAAGGGAGGTAGCCAAAAAGAAAAATGCATAAAAACCATTCCCACCCATTCCAACCCTAATACACTCCACTCCCCTCCCCCCTGGGTCAGAAGTAATGGAAGAAAACAGAGTGCAACCACAGCTGGGCCCGTATTTATCCCCACTATTTCACTACATGGCGATACCCGCCCCACCAGTCCATTTGAAAACTTATCGTGGAGGCAAGAATATCTCTTTAGATATCATCATTTCCTCATCCATTTACAACCATTCTATATTCACTCTCACCTTCTTGCTCAACAGACATTTATCTGCACACTACAATTTGGAAAATAAACACACAAAAGCAGTGAACCTCATCATTGAAAGCCAAAAGGGAAAGAGGTGGTTTGGTAGTAGTGTTCAGGTAACCAGGGGGATAAACTGACAAAGAAGATATTTTGGTTTGGAAACAAATTGATAACAAGAGATAGAGAGATACAGATAGAGAGAGAGGAGAGAGAAAAAAATGTAGATATGATACATACATACATGTAACAAAAGTCCCTTTCCCCCCTTATAAAGGTGTAATCTCCTAAAACTACAATCCCACACAGGAGGGAGAATATACAGAATCACTCTGAAACTCTTACCAGGTTCTTGTACAAAACAAACTCAACTATATATATAGGCCTACTCTATTACACTTTTGCTAAACATGTAGGTGCTAGGAACAACACCCAACAACTACCTAAAAACAATCAAGCCCCATATACAACCACGGCTATCCTCACATCAACACAACCAACATTTTGACACTGCATGAGTATGTCTAAAAACATGACTATTCCACCTCATGACAGGGAGCAACTTTTCCATTTAACAATATAAAGCTTCCTTCACAATATGACACAAATACTAGGATGTCTGATTTACACAGCACCCTGAAACAACCATCTATGCTATCATATGCCCACTCAAACAATTACACTACTTCAAATCCCGAGTGACAAGACATCAATACCTCTACTACAGCTCCATGATTTCCTACAAAATAAAGGACTCTTAGCCAAACTATATCTTCAACTAACTAGAATAACACTCGAAATATAAGATAACACATAATGGCAGTGCAACTTTCCACAAAGACAGATGCAGCGCATCCATAACAAGAACATCGTCACTCCTTGTGCATCTCATCCCTTTCCTTTTGTCCTTATTTACTTTCAGGTTTTTTCTCTCGCCCTCCCAAACTCATTCATACCATCACAGAAAGATGCACATAGTTACTTACCTTAATTCTCCTGGCAAGGCATCAGAACATGATGGTGATTGGGCACCTCTTTCATTTAAGTGGCAGTGACACACTATGTACCTTATTGTGCAGTGACATCACCTTTGTGACATACTCCAATTACCACTACTGTTACAGTTGTTTTTATGACATGAGACAAACACAACAATGCAATGATTCATGTGTGGGAGGTCTTTGTAGGTATAGTTGTGCCTTCATGTTTATTGATGTTTTTGTCATTATTTGGATGTTCACTTCTGAAGTAAAATGTTTCAAGGAGTACAAAAAAGCTCAGTCTACTTTTTTCCTATTCTCAACTCTTGCAAGTATATTTCGATATTTTCTTTTCATCAACTGGAACAATCAGTCAGGTGCATACACCAATGGCCTTCTGTCCCTTGTAGTACCGAGTTGCCAACAATTAACAAGTGCTTCTGTACTTATGGACAAAATCGCCCTGTTCTTAAGCATTATATATTAGCATCGACAATTCACCAACACTCCTACCCTCATGGACAAGGTCATCCTTTTACCAAGAAATACTTCATGTTTGTGGAATTATGTTAGTTTGTAGGGTGTAAGTATTTATGATGACATAATAGTGGTATCTCGGAACTTGAACAACTTTTTCAAGAAAAGTTTACTCCAGAACTCATACTTTCCTTGGAACTTGAACACAAAGATGGCCGTATCATAACAGGACTGCATTCTATGTATACACTTTCATAAAAAGATCCTTGAAGACCTTAGCCATTTTCTTAGAGTTAAAATGCACATACATACATACCAGTACATATAATATGGACTTTTTTCCCCTTACAAGGGAGGTAGCTAAAGTCTAAAGGCATAAAGATTCAAAATGTGACAAATGTAAAAAATTACATAAGAAATTACACTAAAATAAAATAACAATAATAAAGAAAAATGTTGTGATGTATTAAAAAAAAAAAAAAAAAAAAAATGAACTGTCTAAAACTAAAATATTGAAATTCAGGTTTCGAGGTACCACCACTATACTCCTATGCTATAGGAAGACTGACATGTCATTACAGGGGTGTATGGTATAAGGCAATCATAGTCTGGAATTAGAGACCCATTTCCTGTACATAAGTATGGAGAAAGTCAGGTTGGTGTCAGTTCTCCTAAAATGAGATGTAGTGTGATGGGGCAGGTCAGGGTGCTGGAGACTGTTACAGGAGATTGGTGCAGGTCAACCATTTGAGTAAAATCTGCAGCAAAGTAAAGGCAGGAGGCAGGGCTGTCTTTACTCGTGAGATAACTAAGTCTGCTGGTGGAAAGAGCATCATGAGCATACACAAGGTACCATAGTTGTAATTGGTTGTTAACAATTCACCACCCGCTCTGTCCTCATGGATAGTATTGTGCAGGTGCCAAGAGATGTTAAGTTCATGGTTTTGGGTTTTGCGTAGGGCATGATGTGTCGCATCAAATGTGCATGGTATAGAGTAGCTATAGTTTGGAAAGAAGTCCCATCTCTTGTTGAAAAGTGCAGATAGAAGAAAGATATATTCATGTTGATTCTCCTAAAATGAAGTGTAGTATGAATGTTATTTGTGGGGGGAGGAGCAGGAATAGGTAGCTGTTATGAGGAGTTCTGTAGTAAAAGCATGAGTAAATGAGGAAAGTACCAATGTGGGTGTCAAAAGGATACAGATTTGAAGGAGTCTTGGATAAGCCATGAGTTGAGATGTACACAGAATGATGTTAACTACATGTATGGACAGTGTGTCTTTGCTGCAGCAGTGGAAGCATCTAGACATGCATGGCAACTGATTTTGGGGAGGAAAAATGGAATCCATGGTCTTCAGCCAAACAGGTCACAAGGGATACAGCTCTGGAGAAAGTATGGGCAGAGTAGTTTCCAACAAGGGAGGGGGCTAGTTCACTAACATGAGCTGATAGTTATTTTGTGGGGAATACATCTGGCTATATAATTGACTGCTACAGAAAAAAAAAGGGACAAGACAAGACAAGTACATGTCCTTGAAGAACTCCTTGCTGGGTGTATGGGGAGGATAATGATGACCTTATATGTACTTGAAAAATTCTATGAGAAAGAAATTGGGATATGAAGATGGACAAGGCTCCATGAAAGCTTAGGAAAAGTTTATATTGAATACATCATCTCTTGGCCATGTCACATGCCTTTTCCAAGTCAAAATGCTTTCACCAATAGTACAAGTTATTACGCTCACCTTTGAGCATGGGGATGGAGTATATATACATAAAGTCATTACATTCCCTACAGACCAGAAAATATGAGATGTGAGCTGTCATCTATTAGAGAAGGTAGCAAGGAGATGGAGTACATGTGAAAGGTCACAACATGATCCATAGATCAGACAATATATGTGAGCTCTCATCTAGGATGGTAACAGCTGTATTACAAGTCTTGAACATAACTGTAGACAATGGTGGATCACACTAATATAACAGCAACGACAGTCCAATATTTCTTGCAGTCAATGCAACTTGAGGCATTAATTATTACTATCAAAATCTCTTCTTACCTTTTAATGATTCACATACTTTCATGCAAATAATAATAACCACTTCTTTCACCTCCCTTATTTTCTTCTCCAGTTCCCTCAGCCCACATTCCTTCCAATCCCACGGAGGACAGCTCCAATACTTTACTGTAATTCTGTACTCTTCATTTAAAATTTATTACCTCCACACCGTACAATCTAAAATTTTCTTATTCATAAAAGCAGGAGGATGGGCAACGTCTATTATGGTACTGGAAACTTAAATTAATGGTCCAGTTTGAATTATAAAGCTAATGTAATCTATACCAACCACAACAAAAAGGAAAAATAAAAAGGAAAGTGTGAAGGAGATATACATATACTGTACATGCATATATTCACATAAGGCAGAGGAAGCTAACTTAAAAACCATATGCATTTAGTGCACACACAAAAATTTGCAATTACCCACAAAATGTACATATTCCTAAAACATATATGATTTACTTCCATTTGTTTTCATTCAAAACAAAAATTAACTTGGACACCAGCTGACAATACTGATTAATTAAGTCATGCATTGCACAATCTTAAGTCTTTCATACTCAAGTCTTGTTTCTAGAATGTAACAGCAAGAAAACTTGAGCAAGTACAAAGCAGTGCATATCTTTTTGGAACAGTGACTGAATGCTATAAAAAAAGATTAACATGCACTAAGGGAGAACAGTAAGTCTTCCACAAAAAAAGGAGGAAAAAAAACAAATATAAGTAGCAATTAAATAGGTGAGTTTATTTATGCATAT
Organism: Oratosquilla oratoria; assembly: GCF_046742065.1. Lineage (NCBI taxonomy): Eukaryota > Metazoa > Arthropoda > Malacostraca > Stomatopoda > Squillidae > Oratosquilla > Oratosquilla oratoria. The sequence goes on along the minus strand of NC_134785.1, from coordinate 69,360,789 downwards.
TTGGACAGTTACATTTGACATATAATCCAATAACATTTATATTTGCATAGACTTGAATATGAACAAAACAATGTGAAAGGGTCTCTGGGCTTGGACAAGCCAAGAACATAATAATCCATCCACCAAGAGGTCCCACCTCCACTTCTGGCTCCATTCTTAGACCAAAACGTACTTTTACAACTTAGAATGTGCAATGTATGAACAATGTGGGGTTGAAACTGATCAAATGCCAACAGTGGGAGTGCTGAGGTGGAGGCCAGCCTGCATTGTGCACAAATACATCATATCAAAGCCAAAATAAACAGAATTGACTAAAGAAAACAAGATTACTATAACCCATAATTTTGACGGATTTGCTCAATGAAAAAAAAAAGGAAGAAAAAAAAAAAAAAAAAAAAAAAAAAAAAAAATCCCTTTTTTCTACCCTCTCAACAAGCAAGTAATGAATTTCTAGTAGTATATTTTCCACATAAGCTTTTAAGCAACATGAAACAGGGCACTCGAAATAACTCTCAAACCTTCCAAAACTGTATCCCACCACAAGAACTTTCTGTCTGTACAGTTATTACTTTCCAACTGGACCTTCCTAACAAGGCAAGAAAAGCATAATTTATCTTCCAGTAGACAATATATTCTAATAACTGTCAGGATATATATAAGTTACAACTGTGCACTAAGCTGAAATGCACTTGTCATTTCTGTGTGCACATGAGGTTTTGCACCTGAGCACGTCACCACCAGTCGTGGTGGCCGACTACTTCGCTACGGAAGTCAACAAAAACCCAATACATTGGCCATTACATCAGAACTTAGTTCCTATTAAGTCCATCATGCCACTCTAAAGTACACATCCCTCAATCAACCTTTCAAGGATATCTTTGGTTGTATGAAGTGAAAGTATCACTCACATTGATATAAAATGATGCAGCTAAACATAGTCCATAGTCAAATTTGAATGCATATTCTTCAAACAAAAATCTAATGAAAACATAATGGCCCCTTTTCTTAAACATATTACTAATACAAACAAAATTGTTTTCATGCAAAAGTGAAAAAATAATGCAAAGGGTACTGCTTTGTTCTTGCACAAGCTATTCTACTTTACAAGAACCTGGAAAAAACTACAGGTTCTAATGCACTTAGGTGTTGCTAAAGATGCTATCTGGCTCAGGTGGTTCTTATGGTGCAAGCTGTACTACCCTTGTGCACTGCTGCTGCCCCCTTGGGAGTGACTCTGTCATACCAAAAAGGGTAAACACGAGGAAGCCAAAGGGTTGACTAAATGCCACCTGGAGCAATCCATTCCTTTAAAAACTGAACCGTTGCGTTGGTAGAGCAAGACAAGCCCTCTAAAGCACAAGGTCGCTCTACTCCCACCAGCGACAACACTTTTTCCCTGCTCGGCTCAAGACTGAAAGCCGAAAGCATGGAAGATTTTTTTAAAGCCGGTGTGTCTTGCCTCCTCCTGCGCCCTTTGTGTGGAAGCTGGCCCCAGTGGGGAAGGGAAGTGGGGGGGCTGGGGGAGAAAGAGAAGTGCCTTAGCCACTTGTCTCAATCAGCACATGAGAAAGTAAGAACTGCAATATATGGGGAAGTTTTTCTATTTTTCCTTATTCAAACTGGGCTAGAATCGTAATACTTTGTTGTTGACTACTTTTTCATATTCCAAATCAAGTCTTTATTGGATTTGGTTGTGTGTTTCTGCAGTACAACTTCCCCATGACTATTGAGACCAGTGGCTTGCGTTGTGCATTGGGCAATGATAGGACTTCAAATGATACAATCAAGCTGTACATTTCAAAGAAGAATTACATTAATGCAAAAAGTACAAGCAATCATAATGAACTAAAATTCAAAGTGACTAAATATGATGAATAAATAAATGTGACACATATGTAGGAAATTTATTGATAAAGATAAATTGTGTAACTTAATGTATTGTAAAAAGTGCATGCAACAAACGTGCCAAAACAAGAGAGGAAAAAAAATGTACATATAAGCCATTGCAAAGATAGAAAGGAGATAGAGCATCCCATTTTGGAAGAGAGGAAAGAGGCAATCAGTCAACAGATAGTAACAGTTGTGCAGTGTATACATTCCTCAATACAACTATTTCCCTTGTACCAAGCCTCGACTATCATGTACTTCCATCCCAACATGTCAAAATGCTAAGAGGTACTGACTGCATGTGGGAGAAACTGTGCACAATTTGAACAACTAGGCAATGCACAATGCACAGCTCCAGAAGGCAGAAGAGGACTACAATCTACCCCAAGCAAACTAGTTTCTTTTACAACTAGGGCAATAGTCAGAACAAGTTTCTGCAATGCCTCTACGTACTTATAAAACATAAAACAAAGTAAAAAATAAAGAAAAAAGTATCAAGAGAACCTTCTTCACTTGGTTTGTTCCTGAAGAACCATTGCAGGCTACCGAGGGAGAGAAGTGTTTTGAATTAATACAAAAACAACGATGCAAGCCTCCTACCATTACCAAAGAGCTTAGCTTCCACTTGCACATAACTTGAGCTTTTACAAACTTGCCCTACTTGAGGTTCATTCAACAACTTGACCACAGGATGAGGACTGAGTGCACCACTGCTATATTAGGTCAATGTCTTGTTTTAGGGGCTCTAACTACATAACCTAACCAATCTGAGAATGAATAGCACCTACAAATACTCATACTTACTCTCAATCAATACTGACTGGCTGATGGGAAGAATTATCTGTGGCTACTTTGCATATAAAAAACTACTTGTCCCAGCTTGTGAAAGCGCCAATGCCATGGAGAGCTGCTATGTCACAGCAGGGCTTAGGTGCGAGTAAGCGAGCGCTTTGGCTGGAGGCCCGTGGCGCCAGTACTTACATCATCTGTGGCCTCAAAGTCAGCCGAGTTCAGGGATTCCCTGGATCCCCTGCGAAGTTTGTCCCTGGACGAGGAAAGGCGTCGTCCCTCTGCCACGCCTCCATGGTCTCTCACCAGAGTCAGAGCCTGAGCAGCGGCCACAACATTAGCGGGACAAGACAAGCAGCGCAGCGGTGCACAAACTCAACGGCTACAAGCACTAAGGGCCTCACAACCACAGCCAATCTCCATCATGGCTTATCAAAGCAAACTAGAACTAAGTAAAAAATCTTTACATTCTTAAAACCTAGGACTTGGTATTAAGAGATGGCTGTTTCAATAAAGCTACAATCACTGGCATAACAGCATCATATTGTGGAGCTCATCTTTTTTAAATAAATAATAAAGTTACAAAGTCTGGTCCCACTGTTTGTTTTCATACATTTTGGTACAATGTTATAAAAGCAAACCAAACAAGATTCATAAAACTCTTAACCCTTTTACTTTTCCCATACTGGTGAATGGATGTACTGAAAATTCATATATGACTGTACTAAAACTTAACACCTGTAAACTAAACCATGCTAGTCAAGGATTACGTACATAGAATAATTCACTTGCTCTCTGCAGGTGTTAAAAGAACTAACTGACTCTTAATCTATGTTCATATCACTGTACTCACACGTCTAACTACAGCATATACCACCTGTGGTATGTCATGCCAAACAACAGTGTGCAATGGTACCCTAAGCCATACAATGGCATGCCATCATTGGAACAACACTCCAAATGTGGCACATGATCAGGTACCATGCATAAGCATAACCATTCTGTTATGACAAACCATTTTGTGCTGTCGGTGGTTCTGGCAGGGTAGTGGACATGAGGTTACTCCCTTACCTCCTTGCGTGAGCGGATGGCGCAATCCTCAAGGGTTTCGGCAGCTTCATACTTGCCCTGACGACGGTAAAGGGCACCAAGATTCTTCAGAGTTGTGGTGACTGTTGGGGAGTCAACCTTGGCAGCTTTGTGCCAACCACCGTATTCACCATACGGTGCCGAGTCTTTGACCTTATTTTTATTCTCTTCACGTTCCTCTGCAACCTGCCATATGGGTTTGTTATCCCCTGAAAGCCAAAGATGAAAGTGAGTCACTATCTGGGGCCATATACAAACCAAAACTTTAGTATACTAAATGATGGTTCCCAAAAGATGGTTACCTGCTCACTTTAAGAATCAGCAACACCTTTTTATTGTCAAATTCTTTATATTTGTCATATGTTTAGTGTAATTGCTCTGGTGTATTAACAGATGTTAATTGAGATTACAAGGAAGATTGGAGAAGTCGGGGAACAAGGGCTAGTGGATTATGGTTTTGTATGGATATTTTGATGCAGCCTGTAGGGATTTCTCCCCCATCATCTCTATTTAACACCCGTGGGGATGAGTAGGGTGGGTCACTATGTAGGTGAAGTGGCCCTCCTGTGTCTAGCTGCAGTGTTTCTGGCCCAGGCAGTGGCCAGGAGAAGGGGATGATCCTTCATCCACACGGAACTAAGACAAGAGGGAAACAATGGGTGGAGTAGTTGCATGTCTTGACTTGGGTACCTCCCTTATAAGGTGGAAGAATCACTTGGAATATGGGTAGATAGAGAAGAAGCGAGCTTTCACAGATTGGTTACAAAATAGGACGAGGGAGTCATATGAGAGGTACAAAGAAAAGAGAAGTAAAGGAAAAGGTAAAGGAGGCAAAGAGGAAAGCAGATGTGAAATGGGGTAAGAGTATGACAGAAAATTTTGAAAGTAATACAAAGATGTTTTGGAAAGAAATTAAGAGAGGAAGAGGAGGTGAATCAAGTAGAGAAGAAAAGGTAAAAGGTGCAGATGGAGAGATGATAATGGAAGAGAAGGCAGTAAGGGGAAGATGGGCATAGTATTTTAGAAAGTTGCTAAATGTGAAGGAGGATAGGGAGGGAAAGATAGTTGCAGTGGGAAATGCTAAGAAAATGACCATGATGAGTGAGGAAAATGGAGAAGAAATAAGGAAGGATGAAGTGAAGGCAGTTGTTAAGATGATGAGAGCAGGTAAGGCACCTGGTCTGGATGGATACCATGCAGAATGTCTTAAAAAAAAAGGAGGTACAGTGATGGTGGACTGGCTGGTGAGCTTATTTAATGTTTGCTGGAGAGAGGGTAGAGTGCCAGAGGACTGGAGGAGTGCCTGTATAGTTCCACTTTACAAGGGAAAAGGGGACAAGTGTGAGTGTAGTAGTTTCAGAGGGATTAGCTTGTTAAGTGTAGTTGGGAAGGCTTATGGGAGGATCTTGATTGAGAGGATTAGGAGAGGAACAGAGGGATTAACTCCTTCCATACGGTGCCGCATATGTAGGCGGCATGAGGAGCAAGTGGATACGCGAGGCTGCCATATCGGCGTCTTGATTATATTTATTGTAGTTGCCCCTGCATAAAGACATACTCTCTAAACTGTCTTTAATCACATTTTCTATGGTTATCAAAATTCACGGGTGAAAGAGAGAACGATCGATATAAGCGGTGACTATATTTTATGATGCGAGTATTATTACGACACATACGGCTGGCAGCGGCTGCTGCCCGCAAGATTTAAGGCCCGTACTGAAGAGGTTAATTGGCTAAGAACAGTGCTGATTTAGGACAGGTAGAGGTTGTTGTTGTTGTTGTTGTCGTTCCCTAGACTGTCTGTCCGAGCAGTCCTGTCTACCCAAGGAATGCCACAGCTGAAACTGGGTTTTCCCACAAATCCTTTATAGAGTGTATGTTGGTGTTGTTTGCGTGCATGATTGTGTATAATGCAGTCTTCCATTATGTGTTGTATGGTATGGGGTGAAGTGTTACATCCTGGGCAGCTGTTCACAATGCGGTCATCCAGCCTCTTCTGGTAGCTTAGAAGTGCTGGGTGGTGGCCGCACCGCAGTCTGGCCAGGTGGACTCTGTCCTTTCGTGAGAGAGAGAGGTTGTGTAGATCAGATTTTTGTGGTAAGACAGATATGTGAAAAAGCTATAGGAAAAGGTAAGGATGTATTTTGGGCTTTTATGGATCTGGAAAAGGCTTATGACAGGGTAGACAGGAAGGCACTGTGGGAAGTTTTGCAGATATATGGGATAGGAGGAAAGCTTCTAGGAGCTGTCAAGAGTTTTTATGAGAGTAGTAGAGCATGTGTCAGGATTAGAAATGGAGAGTGAGTGGTTCAAGGTAAAGGTGGGACTTTGTCAGGGATGTGTTATGTCGCCCTGGCTGTTCAACTTATACATGGATGGGGTGGTGCAGAGGTAAATGCAAGGGTGATGGGTCAGGGATTGGAGATGTTTAAAGAAAATGGAGAAAAGTAGATGGTGAGCAAGCTGTTGTTTGTGGACGACACTGCGCTTGTAGCAGGATCAGAGGAGGGATTGAGGAAGTTGGTGACAGAGTTTGGGAGAGTGTGTGAAAGAAGAAAATTGAAGATAAATGTGGGTAAAAGTAAGGTGATGAGTTGTACAAGGGGTGAAAGTGGCAGCAGACTGAAAGTGAGCATTAAGGGAGAGCGACTGGAGGAAGTGGATAGTTTTAGATACTTGGGTGCGAATGTGGCAGGAAAGAGAGTGGAGGTGGAGGTAGAATGTAGATTGAGAGAAGCAAGTGAATGCCTTGTTGGATTAAAAAGAATAATGAGGAATAGACATTTGAGAATGGAGGCTAAGAGGAAATTGTATGAAGGAGTGATTGTACCAACAGCACTGTATGGGGCAGAAACATGAAACATAAGAGAGGAAGAGAGGAGTTTGAATGTGTTTGAGATGAGGTGTCTGAGAAGTATGATGGGGGTTACTAGGCTGGATAGAGTGAGAAAGGAGGAGGTGAGGAGGAGAACAGGGGTGGTAAGGGAGTTGGGAGATGAAAGAGTATTGGGATGGTTTGGACACATGGAAAGAATGAGTGAGGAAAGATTAGTAAATGAGGTGAGGAAGACTGAGGTGGAAGGAGTGAACATGAGTGGGTGACCTAGGATGAGATGGATGGGGTAAAAGGGAGGATTGGGAAAAAGGGGAATGTCTGTTAAGGAAAGGTGGGAGAGGACAGAAGACAGGGATTGTGTTAGCGTGGTATGTCGTATATCATACCATTATTATCGTACATTGTAACTGTGTGTTGCTTATTTGGGGAATTATATGTCTCCCCCTCTATATAAAATTGTCATATGTTTTGTTGTTTGTTTTATCATTTATTGTAATTATGTGTAATCATTGTGTATATTTGTAATTATATTGGATATCGCAAAATTCGTGCTTGGATTGCAAGAAACCCTTGGTCAGCGTCCCTGCCGGTCCTTGTTTACTATGCCAGCCCAATCATCGCGTCCGAAGACATTAGTTATTTTCGTTACTTACCAGTATTGTATGTTTCCTTGCCTTAGGCATACCTGTATTGTCCTTTTTGAGATTTTGTGAACATATTGTTGTATATACATATTTCATATCTACCGGTCGTGCCTTGGGCGGCCATTTTTATGACATCACTAGTTGTTTACTTTTTGAAATGTTATCCCTCAGTGGTTTGATTTTCTTTCGCCAGTGACGTCTTGCATATACATACGCATCAGTGCATTATATTTTTCTTTATGTAATTTTAGCTAATTATGGTCTTATACATTTTTTTTCTTCATTATTGATATATGTATTGCATTGTTTTTGTGTTTCAATGCTTCTGTTTGTGTGAATTATATCATTATCTTACGTTCGTGTTCCATGTCCATGTGATTTCTCTATATTATTTTTTTTTACATTATTTCATGCTTTGTGCAAGTGTGTTATATTTACATTATTTCTTGCTCAGTCAGTGTTTTCTATTCCTGCTGTATGTTATTACGCAGTGGGTTACAGTTGTCAAATCCTATCATGTCTAAGTCAAAGATGCCTTCGTTTATCAGTTCAAAAAACTCATCTGAGACAATGGCGCACATATTGACATTATTGCATCAAGAACTGTCGGTTATGAAATTCTCTGGTCAAGATCCCCATTATAAGGAGATTGATTTTATCCGCCAATGTGAGGACTCAATTGTGCACTCTAATGTTTCGACGGGGCCTGAAAAGATCTCCTTTGTGAGGTCCCAGCTTGTGCCAAATTCTCTGGCATCGGAGTTACTTTCTGCGTCGTGTTTAGATCCCAAATCTCTGGATTATAATTATGACATCTTTAGGTCTAACTTCCTTAAACTTTTTTCAGATACCCCTGATGGTGGTTCGTTCCATTGGTGTTTCAAACTGGCTGATACTCTCGTATCCCGACTGGGCACTCTTGATTATAGATGGACGCAAGCTCAGGCTAGTATAATTGTTGTTGATGCTTTAGAGTCACTTTCACATTCAGATTGGGTAGATAATGGCAATATCACTTTAGATAGATTTTGTCTTATTTTGGAATTTTTGATGTATATTCTTCTTTTGGTGCCTTCTGAGAGAAGAGCTGCATCTTCTCTAGAGTATACGACTGATGAGACTCTATTGGCTTTTGCGACAAGGCTTTCCTGTAAACTAGGGGAAGTGCCTTCTAGTTCCTTGTGTATTAGCAATGCTCTTCAACATGCCCATGTCCCTTGTTCTCCTCAACCCTCTCAGTCTACATATCCTAGTCATAGCTCTCCTCAATCTACAGTTACTCCCCCCTCCCCTGTTATGTACCTTTTGTAACAGGTTTGGTCATTCAAGCGAATTTTGTTACCGCCATAGGCGCCAGATACACAAGTCCAGACAGTCCCCTGTTCGCAGGAGTGTACCTACTGTTTCTTTTAATATGTCGCATGACCTTTCTAGAGTAGAACCTCAAGGTACACTCAGTTATTGCCATATCCATGGTCATTGTAAACACTCGACTGATCAATGTTTCAAGGTTTTGAAACTTAAGGATGAGACTTCTCAACAGCCTCGTCAATCCCATTTTCCCCAGCGCTTGTTTCACACCCCAAAGAGTTGACCAGTAATGTTCGGTCTCAAATAATTCCCTTTGTGGCTGTTGAGTCTTCTCAATTACTTACCTTTCAATTTCTTACTAGGGATACACCTCTTTCTGTCACTGTAGATACTGGTGCAGAATGTAGTCTCTTATGCAGAAAGGCTTATTTTGCTCTACGGGAATTGTATAATCTCCCTTTATCTCCCCTTTGTAATAATTTGCATTCTGTGCAAGGTTCTCCCTTGCCTGTTCTTGGATCTGTTTGTCTTCCCTTACAGTTTCCCTCGCATGCTACAGTCTTCAATGTCACTTTTGTTGTTGTCTCTGGCATTGCCCTTAAGTGTGATTGTCTCTTGGGTATTGATGCTCTTACAGCTCATGGCATAGATATTTCTCCTAGTCGCCGTGTAGTGACTTTCTGCAATTGTGATATCTCTGCATCGGATAGGCCAGTTTCTGTTTGTGATTCTACTGTGCTTGATCAGTCCGCACATGTGCCTGTACCAACTTCTAAGCACTCTAACCCTGTTTCTCATTGTGCTGCTGTTGTTATAGGAGAGCATATTATTGAACCTTCAAGTTATGTTCGAGTTCTGGTGCGTGTCTCAGGTGCCCCGATAGGGTCTGACGTTCTCTCTTTGCCTGACTCTATTTGTATTCGTCGGAACTCTCTCCACTGTTCGCGAGGATCATGTCACCACGGCGATGGTAACCAACATCACGGGTGCTCCTATTCCTCTCTCTCCTGGCAGTCACTTAGGCTCCTTTGTGGTGGTACACGTTGCTACTTTCCAGGACTCGCCTATTATAGCAGCATCTGTACTACAGTCTCCTCCAACACATGACCCTGCTCACTTAGCTTCTGAGTTTGCCACATTTGTAGGCGAGATTGATTTTCCTGAAGAGACGCCTCATCTCCTTGACCTGTTAGTTACTCACCGTCAGGCTTTGGCTTTACCAGGTGATCCGTTAGGGGTTACGGACCGTGTGGTTCATAGAATTGATCTTCAGCCAGGTACTCGTCCTGTTTACGTCCCCTCTTACAGGCTACCTCACTCTCGTCGGCTTATAGCCCAGTCCTTGGTTGACGATTTATTGCGTGAAGGTGTTGTACAGGAGTCCCACTCAGAGTGGAACTCGCCTCTTCTCCTGGTGCCTAAGAAAAATGGATCTTTTCGTCCTGTTGTTGATTACAGGAGAGTTAACAAGGTCACTATTCCAGACCAATATCCTCTGCCTCTCTTAAGCGAGCTTCTTCAGTCCATTGGCACTGGTAATACGGTGTTCACCACCTTGGATTTAAAAGCAGGTTTTTGGCAGATACCCCTGGAGGAGAAGTCTCGTAAAGTCACGGTCTTCTCGACTCCCAGTGGGCACTATGAATGGCTTCGTTGCCCCATGGGTTTGTGGAATGCTCCTTTGACTTGCCAGCGTTTAGTTAACTCCATTTTTCATGGCTTAGTTGGAGATGGACTTTTTGTATACCTGGATGATTTGATTTTAGTTTCCAAAGATGTGGAAAGCCACTTTACTAAGTTGTCCATGGTCTTGCAACGTTTTGCTGAAGCTGGGTTGAAACTCAACTTACCCAAGTGTTCCTTTTTCAAGTCTAGTATCCAATTCCTAGGTCATGTTGTAGACAAACATGGTATCCACACCACAGGTGATAAAATCATGGCGGTGAGAGACTTCCCTATACCGAAGACAGTTGAACATGTACGTTCCTTCCTTGGACTTGCAGCATACTATCGTGCATTCATTAAAGACTTTGTTTCAATTGCTTCCCCTCTCACTCGCCTTCTCAAGAAGGACTCTTCCTTCCAGTGGCGTGATGTTCATCAGAAAAGTTTTGATTCCTTGAAGCTTGCTCTTACTGAAGCGCCTGTGTTGGCCTTCCCTTATTATAGTATCCCCTTTACCATTTGTACAGATGCTTCTGGTACAGGCATTGGAGCTTTACTCATGCAACAAGTAGATGGATGTAGACCTCATGTTATTGCATATGCTAGTCGCATTCTTAATAAGCCTGAGTCCCGTTACTCTGTTACTCATTTAGAGGCCCTGGCAGTGGTGTGGGCTTTAAAGCATTTCTGTGATATTATTTTTGGATATCCTATTACAGTCTACACGGACCACACTGCTGTCACTCAGCTTTTTAAGGGCAAGAATCTGTCAGGCCGCCTAGCCAGATGGTTCCTCACGATCAAGGAATTCAATCCAACCCTTAAGCATATCTCCGGGCATGCGAACCATGTTGCTGATGCACTTTTACATAATATCCCTGTTGCTGCTGTTACAGTGATTCATAACTTTTCCCTGCAAGATCTGGCCAAAGATCAGCGTGAAGACCCTGTTTGGTCTGCAGTCATTTATGATTTGGAGTCTGGTGATGATTCCACCTTACCAGCTTTACCAGTACCTCTGTCCCAATTTTCCCTGCAGGACAAGGTTCTCATTCGTAATGTGGAAGTGTTTGAGCAAGATGTGGCACAGCTAGTGATCCCTGAGTCTCTAGTTTCCGTTGTTTTGTCCCTTGCTCATGATGCCCCTCAGGTTGGTCACCTAGGTCGTGACAAAACTCTGGCTATGGCACGGAAGAAGTATTATTGGCCTAAAATGCGACTAGACATTACCTCTCATGTAGCCCGGTGTAGTTCTTGTGCCCAGAACAAAGGTTCTACGACCACTGCTCCCATATTAGAGTACCCTACTCCTTCTCGCCCTTTTCAGACTGTGGCTATAGACCTTTTGTAACTGCCTCGTAGCACTCAAGGCTCTGTATATGTCCTTGTGTGTGTGGACCTCTTTAGTCGTTTTGTAGTCTTAGCTCCCTTATGTAACAAATCTGCACCAGTTGTAGCACATGCTTTAGTTTCCCATGTGTTGTGTCCATACACCACTCCTTTGGTGCTCCTTAGTGATAATGGGACGGAATTTAGTAACGAGGTTTTGGCAGGTATTTGCGAACGTTATGGCATCAAACAGACGTTCGTGACTGCTTATCATCCGGCGTCCAGTGGTCTTGTTGAGAGGACGAACAGGAAAATTTTTAGAGATCCTACGTCACCTTGCTAGTAATTTTCATGAGTCTTGGGAGGATTGGCTTCCCCATGTCAGTGCTTGTATCAATAGCACCATTAATGTTTCTACAGGCAAAACGCCTCATTATGTTATCTTTGGAGTTGAGAAACGGCTCCCATATGATGTGCTCGACAGCCCTGCTCGTCCCCTCTACAATTTAGACGACTATAGTAAAATCCAGAGTTATGTGATGCATGCCATTTATAATTCTGTAAGAGATAAACTGGATGTTTCAAAGGCCGACATGTTGAAACAACAACATGCTCGTGCAAAACCTGTGACCATTGGTGTTGGTGATCATGTCTTCAAAAGCATGCCTGATCGCCAGTCGAAATTGAATTGTAAATTTGAGGGCCCCCTTTTGGTGACTGAACGCCTACACCCTAACAAGTTCAGGATTTTTTACCCTTCTACAGGCCTTGGCGAGATTTCACACTCTGATAGGCTCAAGAAGACTCAAGTGCCTATCTCTGCCTTTACCCAGCCTCCTCCAGGGCCCACTGTAAGAACTATGCCTTGTTTATCTACCCCTCATAATTATGACCTTAGGTCAAGGGGTCCTGTAATTACCTAAACTTTCATTGTGTATTGTTATGTATTCTTTGTGATGTTTCCCATTTTTTTTGTGTGTCCCTTTCTTGGTTATAATGTGAAACTATTGTTTAGCCCTTAAGTGTACTCTTTTGAATTGTATTTTGTCGTGTTTAGATATTAAGTATCATGTCTCGGACGTCCGGCAATTGTTGTATTTGTATTTTTGTTAACTGGCGCCAGTCTTATGTTCCTTTATGTGTTTGTATGTATTGTCTTTATGTAATTAATTATGTATGTGTTTATTTAATGTATTGGGTGTGCTATTGTATCAATTTTTCCCACACTTTTGCCTGCCACTGTTGCATAAGTGGTGTGTGTGTGTGGTTTGTCCTTGTGTATTTTGGATTCTCCTTGCCTCTGTCAGTCTTTTTCTTGTTTGCTCGGTGGGGTCACTGAGTGGTGCTGGCCAAGCGATGTGTTAGTGTGGTATGTCGTATATCATACCATTATTATCGTACATTGTAATTGTGTGTTGCTTATTTGGGGAATTATATGTCTCCCCCTCTTTATAAAATTGTCATATGTTTTGTTGTTTGTTGTTTTATTATTTATTGTAATTATGTGTAATCATTGTGTATATTTGTAATTATATTGGATATCGCAAAATGTGATGCACGTTTTCAGGATAGGTGGCCACACTGGCTTGGCGTCAGTTGGGAGCCAGCTCTCTTTGTATTCACACGCATTAGTTGTCAGTGGTACCAGAGATTACAGTGTACTTCCCACTAATTTGACTTTCATTTCTTGTAGCCACCCGGTACAGGATGAATGGAGAATGGTTGTGTATGGATGATGCTGTGATGCACAAGGGGGGAGTGGAGAGGGGAAGGGGACTGAGGTAGTATGTGTGAGTAATAAATTGATGGAGCCCAAAGGGATTTTCCCCCATCTTTTCTGCATGAGGGGACAGAGGGGGGTTGTTGATTTAATGAAGCAGCCTTGCTGTGGATGTGCCGTGTCTTGTGACACTGCTTCTGACCCAGGGCAGTGGGTGAGATGGAGGGATGACCCATCATCCAGGAGGTGCCAAGATAAGAGGGAGGGAAGAGGGTGGAAGGGAGTGGAGTATGTTACGGATGGAATGGGTGGGAGTGGGTTTTATGCCTTTGTTTTTTGGCTACCTCCCTTGTAAGGGGGTATATGCATGTATAAACAAATCACTATTCCAAAGTCTAAAATAATGAATTTGTTTGAAAGGCAATATTAAATGCATTGAACATACCATCGATGGCACCAAACTCTCTTTCATGGGCTCTTGTAAGGACTTGTTTGTAGAGGATTTCTGCTTCTTTATATTTGCCTTGTTTTAAATATGCTGATGCTAGATTGTTTTTGGTCTTGGCAACATTTGGGTCATCTGGTCCCAGCTTGGATTCATAAATTTCTAAGGCTCGTTGGTAGTATCTCTCCACCTCTTCATATTTACCCTGAAAACAAAAATACAAAAAGAACACTAGTAAATTCAGTCTTCTACACTTTAATATCTAACTACAATGCAAAAATGTGATCTCTTGAAGTTAATACTATAAAGGGAAATATGACCAATCTGTAAAACTACAGCAACGAAAGCATACCCATTCCAATAAAAAGTATGAAGAATAGATGGATGATTACAGAGCCCTTCTTTCAACAGAAACAAGTACGAATGTTCTACAAAACGAGGAAAAATTCATATACACAAATAGGTCAGAAAAATGGAAAGGAACCACTACTCGTAAAGTTAATACCACCACCAAGCCCAACTTTTAGAAAACCATCACCTTCCCATGACCAAGCAGGTTACTGGGTGAGTAACTTACAAGTAATTCCTCCTTAGGCACACCTCTACGCTCCTCCTGTGAAATCTGTGGCACACAACTGCATTAGTGAGGTAAGACCCACAAGCACACCTGCATAGTGTGGTAGTGGTGGTTAGGCTCAAGACAGCAGCAGCAGCCCAACTTTCAGACACACTCTTGCTGCTTTAACCACGTAACATTGTAACTCCCCCACCCACCCCCCATTTGTATTGTTGCTTCTTTTTCTGTTATGACTGCATGGTTTCCTCCATGTGCTTCTAATACATCAATTTCTTTTATTGGAATGCTACCAATTCAAATACACCTAACAGCAAAATCAAGATTGCATCTACTACTACATACTTGCAAATAAAATAGAAAAAAAAGAAAAAAAAAAGACAGAAGCTAAAACTAAAACCGCAACTAAAAACACAACACAAATACACACTTATACTTTCTTTTTATGTGGTGACCACACAACTGGTATATATTCCAGTCTGATGGAGATCAGATTTTCAGTTATCTTGTATATCTATTATTATATCCTCCCCCTGAATGGGTGTTGGATGGGTGTGGGCTAGTAGCCTTGGCAGGCTACCCCCTTTTATATAGGGGATGAAGTCTTTTGGTATATAGAGAAGATATTCCCATGCATGAAGTAAAATGCCACTCTTATGTTCATTACCAAATTATAATTCTCTCCAATTATTTCATTCTGGGACCAATAATGGGTCTGAATAGACAAAAGCACTGTCTATAATCTATCATTTTCCTTTGTGTTTTCTGCATATTTAGAATCATATTTAAGTGATTTTTGCTACATAAGTACATAGGGCAGATAGGGTTGATGAAAGAGTATTGGGATGGTTTGGACACATGGAAAGAATGAGTGAAGGAAGATTAGTAACAGGTGTACAAGGCAGAGGTAGAGGGAGTGAACTTCAGGGGACAACCAAGGATGAAATGGATGGATGGGGTGAAAGGGGTGTTGAGCAAGAATGGGAGAAAGCAGTAGATAGGGGTGAGTGGAGAATGGCTGTGTATAGATGATACTGTGATGTGAGGAATGGATGGGATGGGGGATGGGTGGGTTAAGGAGTGGTTATGTGCGAATAATATTTTGACACAGCCCGAAGGGATTTCTCCACTTATATTTTTTTGTATGAAGGGACGGAGAGAAGTCGCCAATTAAGTGAAATGGTCTTACTGTGTCTTACTGCATTACTCCTGACCCAGGGCAGTGGCCTGGATACAAGGATGACTCATCCTCCATGAGGAGCTAAGATGAAAGGGAGGAAAGGGTGATGGATGGAAGTGGAATGGATGGATGTGGGTATGTACCTTTTGACTTGGGCTTCCTCTCTGGTAAGGAGGAAAAAAGCCCTTGGCATAATATAGATAGAAGTATACATAAAAATAATCACTGTTGTCTTCATCTTCACCATGTAGAACATTTGCAGCCCCACAATGGCTGGCAATGGTTCTCAAGTTCTCCCATAGAGAACTTTGGACCGACATCTGTGTTGTACTGGTGTGAGACTTTGTCATCAGTTGAAAATGATGGGATGGGAGCAGTCACCAGTTACTAGCTCCCCATGTGTGAAAGGGTGTAAGAAATTGTGTAAGTTGGTAGAGATCAATCTAGGACCCTTTCTCAAATCTGCTTTCTGCTGGCCAGATTCAATCAACCTCCACTAGAACCTCACATTCAAGTAGCAACACTAAACCTCTGTGCATGTGCATTTATGTATACATATATGTATGTGCATGTGTACATATATATATATGTGTTTTAACCTAATTATATCTAACTACCTGTGGTACATACATACACCAAAAGCCTTTTCTCCCTTATAAGGGAGGTAGCCAAAAAAAAAAAACAATGGCATAAAAACCACTCCCACCCATTCCATCTCTAATATATTCCACTCCCTTCCACCCTCGTGTACTGGCACCTCCTGGATGACGGGTTATCCCTGCATCTCGCCCACTGCCCTGGGTCAGAAGCAGTGTCACAAGACACAGCACATCCACAGCAAGGCTGCTCCATTAAATCTGCAACCGCCCCCCCTTCTCTGTCCCCTCATGCAGAAAAGGAGATGGGGAGAAATCCCTTCAGGCTGCATCAATTTATTTCTCACACATACTCCCTCATCCCCAATCCACTCCACCTTGTTCATCACAGCATCATCCATACACAACCATTCTCCATTCATCCCTATCTTCTGTCCTCTCCCATCCTTCCTCAAAAGACATTCCCCTCTTTCCCAATGCCCTTTTTACCCCATCCATCCACCTCATCCTAGGTTGACCCCTCATGTTCACTCTTTCCACACCTCTTTTACTAGTCTTTCTTCACTCATTCTTTCCATGTGTCCAAACCATCCCAATACTCTTTCATCAACCCTATCTCCCAACTCCCTCTCCACCCCAGTTCTTCTCCTCACCTCCTCATTTTTCACTCTATCCAGCCTAGTAACACCTATCATGCTTCTCAGCCACCTCATCTCAAACACATTCAGACTACTCCTCTTATGTTCCGTGCTTCTGCCCCCGTACAGTGCTGTTGGCACAATCACTCCTTCATACAATCTCCTCTTGGCATCCATTCCCAAATGTCTATTTCTCATTTAAGGGGAGGCTCCACAGTGAAATAGGCAAAATATTTTCAAAAAATGTAATTTTATTTTTTACGTGATTTATGCACCTTAATGTAATACGAACCTATTGGGTAGTATTTTTTTTTTACCACAGCAGACATGTACAACAGTTTAAAGGGCATAAGGGCGTATCCATTTAAAGATGGCGCATGGGGATTTAACTCTTGCGCAGTAGAAATCAACGTTTCATTCTTGCTTTTACGTGCGGGTGTCTAAGTCGAGTGCTGTATATTGTACTACAAGGCTGCCAGACGTACGATTGTATGATGAATTGGTTATTGGCTTATTTATAAAGCATACAATCATCAGTTAGCCTAATTGTTTGAATGTGTGAAGTGCATTACTTTTTCTCTCACACCATATTCATTCATATTCTCTCACGCAAACTTTTTACTTAGAAATTGTGTCATAATAGATAGATCAAACAGCAAGAAAATGATTGAGGTACGTAGAAAAAAGAAATTAGAAAAAATGGACATTGGGAGGCAACATGAGTTGGAGGAGACCTCACTGCTGTCAACATCAGGTGAAATGATCCATCGTGACCCTACTTTTACGACACTTTCTCGTAGTAAAAGTTGATTTTTGCTAATTGTATTCACTATGTGTAATACAATCAAGTGTGTGAAAATAATACAAATCGTACGATAATTACCCAAGATACATGACACTGAAACTTTTAAATCCCTTTTTCTCAAAATGAGAAAAATACGCATTTAAAAATTCACCAAAAAAAGAGAAACAGTTAGAGCTTCTTGAAAATTCTCATAGTTATACAATTTGGGTGTGTGTACATCATGTAGTTTTGCTTTTTTTTATAAAGTGCTAAGTTAAGCCTCGGGAGCGTTTAATTGACCTCACTGCCGTCAACATCTGGTGAAATGATCCATCGTGACCCTACTTTTACAACACTTTCTCGTAGTAAAAAGTTGATTTTTGCTAATTGTATTCACTATATGTTATACAATCATGTGTGTGAAAATAATACAAATCGTACGATAATTACCCAAGATACATGACACTGAAACTTTTAAATCCCTTTTTCTCAAAATGAGAAAAATACGCTTTTAAAAATTCACTAAGAAAAGAGAAACATTTAGAGCTTCTTGAAAATTCTCATAGTTATACAATTTGGGTGTGTACATCGTGTAGTTTTGCTTTTTTTTTATAAAGTGTAAAGTTAAGCCTTGGGAGCGTTTAATTGACGAAAAATACGGACGTCATGAAAAAAATATATATACACATATTTGCGACAGCAATTTCTTGCGACGTATGGAAATTTTTAACAAAAAACAAAACTACAGGATGTTTATATGTTATTTAAGTATTACCATGCAAAAGCTGGGGTCTCTGGGACAAATATTACGATTTTCATTTACTTATGAAGTCTTAACATCGGTATGACGTCATAACACAACAAGTTCTTATTTTGGCAAAACATCAACGTCTAAATTTTAAACAAAACCTGGAAGTTTGAACAAAAAATATTGAGAACTTTTTTTTTTATAAATATTTTTTACTTCACTGTGGAGCCTCCCCTTATTAACTGTAGTACTCTCCAATCTTATCATTCCTAGCTTCAAATTCATGTATAGATCCAACTTAATACATATCCAGTGGAGAGGGGGGGGTCGCTGAATTCATGAAGCAACCTTGCTGTGGATGTGCTGTGTCTTGCGACACTGCTTCTGACCCAGGGCAGTGGACAGGATGCAGGGATGACCCGTCATCCAGGAGGTGCCAAGATAAGAGGGAGGGAGGAGGGTGGAGGGGAGTGGGATATATAGAAAATGGAATGGGTGGGAGTGGTTTCTATGCCTTTTTCTTTTTGGCTACCCCCCATGTAGGGGGAAAAAGCCTTTGGTATATGTATGTATTTCCAATTATCATATTTAGATTGATGATAACTAGAAATGCAGGATATATATTAAGTTGGAACTATACATGAATTTGAGGCTAGGATGCATGGATGATGCTGTGATGCATGAGGAGGAGTGGGTGGGGGATGGGGGGTGAGGGAGTATGTGTGAGAAATAAATTGATGCAGCCCAAAGGGATTTCTTCCTGTCTTCTCCTTTTCTGTGTGAGGGTATGGAGAGGGGGGGTTGCCGATTTAATGAAGTGGCCTTGCTGTGGATGTGCTGTATCTTTCGACACTGCTTCTGACCCAGGGTAGTGGCCGTGATGCAGGGATGACCATTTATCCAGGAGGTGCCAAGATAAGAAGTAGGAAAGAGGGTGGAGGGGAGTGGAGTATGCAAGGGATGAAATGGGTGGGAATAGTTTTTATTCTTTTGTTTTTTGGCTACCTCCCTTGTAAGAGGGAAAAAGCCTTTTGTATATGTATGTATATTTAGATTTTAATTCATGTATTGCTCAAGCTTGGACTATAACACATTCCAAGTTATTCCAAGTATTTTTACATCTACACAGAAAACTATTTCTTCACATCCTTTGGATGTATGTATGTATGTATGTGTTTGTGTGTGCTTTCTCTTTCCACATAATGATACAATCAAGGTAAACTAGCTTTGGCTGTTAGGCCCTGCTGTGGATGCACTGTGTTATACTGCATTGCCTTTGACCCAGTGGGGTACAGGGATAACTCATCCACTTCGTGCCAAGATGGATCGGATGATGAGTACTTTTTAGATGGATGTAGGTGAGTGTACACATTGATACAGCTGCCCCCCTAATAAGAGGGGAGATGGCATTTTGATGTGTATATATGCTAAACCTAATATATTTAAGGACTATGTGGTGGTTAATGCAAAACAAATGGGCTATTGAAATACTGTAATGGAGACATCACTATAATCCATTCCTATCCATTACATTGAATTTGATATGCAAGTATTTTGTGCTGGCCAACAACAGATAATTCTATTCAGTTTTGAGGAACCCTTGCATGCAAATGGGACATACAACACCTAGACACACAGAAAGTTATGCATATAATATATATAATATATATATATACATATATATACATACATACATTATATATATACACACACCCATAAACATACCCAAATTTCCTTTCCCCCTTATAAAGGTGTATGTACATTTATATACACACACATACATGCATGCATATCACACCAATACATATGTAGGCAAAATTTTCAGTACGTCATTTTCCCAATGTTTTTCAGCATATATATATATATATATATCACACCAATACACATGTATATATACATATATATACAGATGCACACTTTAGAAAGATATATACAACTATACAATAGTTTACAAGTAATATATGTGAAGATATAAATAAATTACCTGATTTTGACAGAGTAGTGCTAAATTGTTGAGCTGTTTTGCAACATCAGGATGGTCCCTCCCTAATACTTTTTCTCGTATCTCCAACGCACGTTTGCAGAGGGGTTCTGCTTCCCGATACTTTCCACGCTTTCCATACAACACCTGGAATTGACATGGGAAAAAAAATTAAAATAAAATAAACAAGTCATCTTAGAATGGAGCAACTATTATTAAGAAGATAATGACCACAAATTATGAGAGATAACTTACTTTTAGACATCAAGATGGGAAACAAAAATGATCATCCAATACAATTAGATTATAAAATATTGTTTGCAATGAACAGGATTTTCATTGATAGCTAATCTATAAATTACTCAAGTAAAGCACAAGGAAAATTGGGGATGGGGGGTTAATTTCAAATTAGCACTACTGATACTAAATTTCATATACTTGAGGGAAAAAAAAAAAAAAAAAAAAAAAAATACTAGTTATTTCCCACATAAAACCTACTGAATCACTATTTAAGCAAGACTGCCATATGGTTTGGGTCTAAAACAACACAGCATGGTGTTCCACTCCAAGGCTTTGTGTTGCTGCTCAGGTCTGGTTTAAACTGACTCCTTCCCTATATGACAATCCCCCACCTTATCTGTTCAAATACAAAGCTGATGAGAATGTCCCTTTCAGTTTTCATTCATATTCTCCCTCTTATTATTCTCATTTTCCACTCTCTAAACTGTATAAATTTTGGTATTCATATACATACCGCCAAATTATTTAGCGTAGCAGCGACTGCAGGGTGATTTTCTCCAAGAGTTTTCTCTCTTATTGCTAGAGCATCATTGAGAAGATTTGCTGCTTCCTTGTATTTATTCTGGTCTCTGAAAGAAAAGGTAAATATGGTTTATTCTAACAAGACTCTAATTTCCTTTATCTCCCTTTTTTCCTGTTATTTCACTAAAGAGTCGAGGTTTATCTTTGCTATAGATCTCTTAGACAAAATTTCCTTCCAATGTTAACAGTGGTAAAGCACCTCACATCCAGAATTACCAATGTATGAGAGTCAGAAATAGAATATGTGAATGGTTTGTGGTGAAGGTACAGCTGTTTCTGGGTTAAGGGAAGTTATCATGGTTGTTCAATGTGTATATGGACAATGTGGTAAGAGAGGTAGATGCAAGAATGCTAGGTAGAGGTTTAGAGTTGGTGAGATAGGATGGAAGATGGTGAGCCAGTTGTTGTTTGCAGATAACACTGTGATTGGGTGATTTAGAGTTGTGACAATAATCTATATCTACATACCATGGGCTCCCACTAACAAGGGAGGTAGAAGTCAAAAGGCCAATACCTACTCCCACCCATTTTACTCTCATCCACCACCCTTTCCTCCCTCTCATCTTAGTTCCTCGTGGATGACAAGTCTTCCTTGTATTCTGTCCACTGCTCTGGGTCAGAAGCAATGTAGCAAGACACATTACACCTACAGCAAGGCTACCTACCTATATACCACGAGCTTTTTTCCCCCTTATATGGGATGTAGCCAAATCAGAGGCATGTATACGCCCACCCATTACACTCCCCTCCACCCATCCCATCTCAGCTCCTCATGGATGGGTCATCCCTGCATTCACCAACTGCCCTGGGTCAAATGCAATGCAGCAAGACACAGCAATATACCATGTTATTGTGAGGTTAAAATCTGCTCAGTGGCATGTAGTTGTTACTTTAGTATCTATATGGGGCACCCCTACAGACCAGAGCTACACATAAATTTTGTCTATGTTTGAGGAAATTTCTATTCATAGAGAAATACTACTACTTTATTATACTGTGCTTATGCTGTCACCCCCAGTACCACTTCTCTGAATATGTTTCCATTTTCACCAAACCCTATGGTAGGGGATAAAGAATGCTGCCACCGAGTGTTTCCACTCGAGTCATAAAAGGCAACTAAAACGAGACTGAGGATAGGACTAGGCATCCTACTCTCTGTAGCCACAAAGGGGACACTCCTATAAAAAGCAAAGGCATAAGAGGGTCTAGGAGGTATTTTCCAACCAGAACCCTAAGATTTGGGACAGCAAGGCTACTTCACTTAACTGGCAACCCTCCCTCTCCATCCCCTCATGCAGAAAAGGAGACGATGGGGGAGAAATCCTTTCAGATTGCATCAAAATATCATTCATACATACCCACCCCCTACCCCTCCCATCCCCCACCCATTCCCTTACATCACAATGTAATCTGTACACAGCCATTCTCCACTCACCCCTATATTCTGCCTTCTCCCTCCCTTCCTCAACAGACATTTCCCTCTTGCTCAACACCCCTTTCACCCCATTTATCCATCTCATTCTCAGTAGTTCCCTTAAGTTCATTCTCTCCACCTCTGCCTTCCACACCTCTTTAATTAATCTTTCTTCACTCATTCTTTCCACTTGTCTAAACCATCCCAATACTCTTTCATCAGCCCTATTTCCCATATCCTTTTCCACTCCTGCTCTCCTCCTCACCTCTTTGTTTCTCACTCTATTCCACCTTATAATCCCTGACATAATTCTCAAACATTTCATTTCAAACACATTTAAACTTTTCTCTGCCTCTCTTATGTTCCATGATTCTCCCCCATGCAGTGCTGTTGGCACAATTACCCCTTCATACAATATCCTCTTAGCATCCATTCCCAAGTGTATATTTCTCATTACACTTTTTTACACAATAATACAAACTGAAAATGTATTTGGATTCAGTGTGCAAAAATATGAAAAAAACTGATAACATTTTCTTGGAAACAAAATCTTTGCTGACAACTGTTATTACTAATTTTGATGATTCACGATTTAAATCATGGTACAGAGTGCACCAAGAAATACCAACCAATTTTCTATAGCTTAAATTATGAACAATTTGGTTAAAAAGCTATCTCCACATTATTCACATGCACTAAGTGCACAACTTCACTCCATCAACAAACATGTTAAGTTGTACATGACCTTCCCTCTGATCATTACCAAATAAAACTCACTATATTGAGATTAGTGATGGTTACCTGCCTATGGTCATGCATGTTGGACATCAGGGACTTTCATCTCTATGACATCCAATTTCATAATGCAAGATCTTTACCTCAATCTTGGGGTGCTGCCCTGAGGGGTTGGCACATGGTCTCTGGACCAAGTCCAAGACACTTGTTCTATTTCCACTTTTTCAAAGAGAAATGATAAATGGAACCTATTCCCTTCCTCTGCCTTCTAAAGGCTGGCCATCCATATTTAAAGTTGTACAAAGAAGAGTCTGCCATTTCTTCCCAAGGAGATCTACAGAAAGGGCTGGTGCTGATTACTCCAAGGTCATGGGTTTCTAGTCACTAGGACTTGTAGCAACACTAAGGGATCATTAAAAAAAAAATGAATAAATGATGGCAACAGGCAAAAATACATTCAATGTCCCTCAAATCTAGAATGATGTTCAAGTGCCTGTTGCAATTACAATGTGACATCTGATGTGATCTAATGGACAGATCTACATGGGAAATCTTTTCATCGTGATAATCTTTAGGTGGAATATGAGGTTGCAGAAGAGAAGAAACAAGCATTTACATATTGGTTGCAAAATAGGAGAAGAGAATCATATTTGAGGTACAAAGAAAGAAGTAAAGCATAAGATCAAGGAGGCAGATGGGGTAAGAGTATGACAGAAAATGTTGAAAGTAATAAAAAGATGTTTTGGAAGGAAATTAAGAGAGGATTGGGAGGCGAATCAAGTAGAGAAGAAAAGGTAAAAGGTACAGATGGAAAGATGGCAGTAAGAGGAAGATGGGTCAAGTATTTTGGGAAGTTGCTAAATGTGAAGGAGGATTGGCAGGGAACGGTAATTGCAGTGGAAAGTGCTAAGAATATGACAGTGACAAATGAGGAAAATGGAGGAGAAATAAGGAAAGATGAGGTGAAAGAAGTTATTAAAATTACAAGAGCAGGTAAGGCACCTGGGTGAGATGCGCATTGTGTGGAGTGTCTAAAAAAGGGAGGTAAAGTGATGGTGGACTGGTTGGTAAGATTGTTCAACGTTTCCCTAAAAGAGGGTAGAGTGCTGTAGTATGGGAGGAGTGCCTGTACAGATCCACTTTATAAGGGAAAAGGGGACAAGTGTGAGTGTGGTAGTTTCAGAGGGATCAGTTTGTTGAGTGTAGTTGGGAAGGCTTATGAGAGGGTTTTGATTGAGAGGATTAGGAATGGAACAGAGGGAATTGGTGAGGGACAGTGTGGGTTTAGGACAGGTAGGGGTTGTGTGGATGAGATTTTTGTGGTAAGGTATGTGAGAATGCTTTGGGAAAAGGTAAGTATGTTTTCCATAACCTTTATGGATTTGGAGAAGGCTTATGACAGGGTAGACAGGAAGGCACTGTGGGAGGTATTGCAGATATATGGGACACAAGGAAAGCTGTTAAGAGCAGTCAAGAGTTTTTAGTTTTTACGAGAACAGTAGAACCTGTGTTAGAATTAGAAATGGAGAGAGTGAGTGGTTTGAGGTAAAGGTGGGACTTTGCCAGGGATGTGTCATGTCACCATGGCTGTTCAATTAATACATGGATGAGGTGATGTAAGAGGTAAATGCAAGGATAATGGGGCAGGGATTGGAGATGGTTATAGAAAATTGTGAAAAATGGGAGATAAACCAGTTGTTGTTTATTCATGACACTGCACTTATAGCAGGATAAGAGGAGGGATTAAAGAAGTTAGTGATGAAGTTTGGGAAGGGGTGTGAAAGTGAAGATGTGGGTAAATGTAAGGTGATGAGATGTACAAGGGGAGAAAGTGGCAGCAAATTGGAAGTGAGTATTAAGGGAGAGAGACTGGAGGAAGTAGATAGGTTTAAATACTTGGAGGCAAATGTGGCAAAAGAGGGAGGAGTGGAGATTTAAGTCAAATGAAGATTGAGAGAAGCAAGTAAATGCCTTGGGGGATTAGAAAGTGTGATGAGAAATAGACATTTGGGAAAAGATGCCAAGAGGAGATTGTATGAAGGGGTGATTGTGCTGACAGCACTGTATGGGGGCAGAAACATGGAACATAAGAGAGGAAGAGTTCATGTGTGTTTGAGAGGGAGGGAGGGGGTGGATGGGAGTGGAGTATAGGGGGATTAAATGTGTGGGAGTGGTTTTTATGCCTTTGTTTTTTGGCTATCTCCCTTGTAAGGGGTAAAAAGCTTTTGGTATATGTATGTACGAGATGAAATGCCTGAGAAGTATGGTAGGAGTTACTTGGCTGGATAGTGAGAAACAGGGAGAGGAGGAGAGCAAGGGTGAAAAGGGAGTTGGGAGATATGGCTGATGAAAGAGTATTGGGATGGTTCAGACACATGGAAAGAATGAGTGAAGAAAGATTAAAAGAAGTGTGGAAGGCAGACATGGAGGGAGTAAACATGAGGGGGGGGGACCAAGGATGAGATGGACAGATGGGGTTAGAAGGGCAGTGGGAGAGGGGGGAATGTCTGTTGAGGAAGGACAGGAGAAGACAGTAGATAGAGGCGAGTTGAGAATGGTTATGTATGGATGATGCTATGATACATGGAAGGGGGATGAGGGAGTATGTGTGAATGATATTTTGACTCAGCCCAAAAAGATTTCTCCTTGTCTTCTCTTTTTCTGGATGACAGGACAGAGAGAGGGGGTCACCAATTAAATGCTGTGGATGTGCTGTGTCTTGCTACATTGCTTCTGACCCACAGCAGTGGGCAAGATGCAGGGATGACCAGGAGGAGCTAAAAAGAGAGGGAGGGAGGGATGGTGAATGGGAGTATATGTGGGGATGAAATGGGTGGGAGTGGATTTATGCCTTTGCTTTAGGCTACCTCCCTTGTAAAAGAAAAAGCCCTTGGTATATGTATGTATGCATTAAGTTTTGGACAAAGGAGAGCTGAATTTTTGGCCCAAAACTGAACAAAGAGTCAATTCAAGTTCCAGGATGGTTCAAGTGTCTTCACAAGTTTTCACTCTACAACTAACCATCCATCCCAAAACATATACACAACCACAAAACAAATATAAGATGATCAACAAATCCAACAATTCATCAAGCATCCCCAAAAGAGAAATCACTGATGACAAAAGTAACACCAGGTCAACCTGAGCATCTAAACAGTACTAACACAAAATTGCCCTAGCACCTGAGACAAAGTGCCCCAAAGGCAATCACTAAACAATGACAAAAGACAACATTACCTTACACTGCCCAACACTCACTCAAGACAACTCCACAAACTTTCTGACCTTAGGGCTTGTCTAGTGGTTACAGCCTGATTCCTCAGGGCTGCAGGTCTCTAGCAAGAGATTTAAGGCGATGAAGTGATTAACCATTTCTCTATGGGTGACATGTCTGGAATATTATTCATTTCACTCTGATGCAACCATTTTTAACATGGCCCCTACCATCCTACTTCCTGTTGCAGTACCTCTGCCCGAGTTGCAAAACATCTGGCCAATTGCTCATCTAAAATCTGAAGAAGATGGAATGGACTGTTCATTGTCTAACCTTCAGGAAGGGCACCAAGGTTAGGTAAGCCACCAGAGGCAAATCCACTCCATTTCACAAGTTAAGGAGGATGCTTTAGTTTTTGCTGTCAGTTGGGTGTCACACAGGGATGAATTAGATTGCCACACTTTCTTACCCTTGTTATCACTCATCCTGAAGGTGGTTTCATCAGTCTAAAAACCTTATATCCACTGCAGCAAGCCCCAATTTATATTTCTTGATAAATAAAAGCCTCTTCTTTATGCAGTTTCTCTGTAACACAAGGTTTGAAATACACCTTCAACTTGTGGTATTTCAAATTCCTTTGGTCACGTCTTTGAATGGTACAAACAGAAAAATTTCTGAGAAGTTAGGGATTTTCATCCTGAAGCCGTTTTGCCATAGGTGTGGGATGTGTGTCCAAATGTCTCTTGATCTTCCAAATGTCAGTAAAAATCTTGGAAATATATCCTTTCCTGTTTGGGAGGCAGGATATCCTTGCAGCCACTGTCTGGCCATTCCTTCAGCAATTCAATATTTTTTTCAGTAAAACCTGTTTTGTGACCGATTTTGCAATTAGTTTTACAGACCTTATATAATTCCACCACAGGTACTAAGTAATTACGTTTCTCATGTTTCCCTCATTTCATATAAATCCATAAAAATCACAAAAACCCGAACAACACACAAACGGATTATGATTGCATGGGGCACAGCAAGGGATACTTTAATTCCACTACACAGTCCAGATATAAACTACCTGTCTTGTTTGAGTGTGAAGACAGGTGATGAGGAAGAACTGGAATTGCTACGGTCATGTTCACACATGGAATTTTTTTTAACTTGGGTATCCCCTTACAGGGATAATGGGCCTTTGGTATGTATATTGTACAAGAACATGGACTTGATATATGCAACTCATCAAAACAGAACTCTAAAAGTTCTGGCTTCAAGGGGCAATGACTGTATATAAACTACAAAATGAGCAGAATATATAAATTAAAAAGAAAAAGATATACAGGATTTTAACACATACCAACATTAACCAATAGAAAAAGCTAGAAAGATCATAAATACAACTCTGACAGATACAGAATGATGAACCCAAACAATACTCTCCAGATCAATCAGTCCAAAGACTTTAATATCTTGCAGGAGACCTTAACTAAGCCCTAAAAAAATCTGGCTCTGGCCACCAGAAGAGCCCATTAGTTACTCATGTAAGAAACTTAAACAGTTCTGTTTGAAATGAACAAATGTGATGCTGCGTAAGATAACACATTCATGTCTTCTGTGTGGTAATTGTGCCAGGGATTTTGTGTTCGTACAATTTGAAAAATTTGATAACTTTAAATATAGGTGAGCTAGTTTTTCATGTGTGTTTGAAGCTTTTTGTTTTCTGAGTTCTGAGAGGAAGAACATGATATTGTGGTGAATTTGTTGATCTTGAGAATTGTTTTATATGTATGTGCATATATGAATATAAGATTTAGAGAGATCTATTTGTATACTTAATTGGTAAAATGAGCAGGAAGGTGTTGTGAGGATTAAGAGAAGAACAGAAGGAGTAACTGGGGAAGAGCAAGGTGTACACACCAGGTTTTCTTTAATAGTAAGACAGACCTGCAAATACATGGCAATGGATAAGGATTTCTGAGCTTTCATGAATGTGGAGAATGTGCATGACACAGACAATAGAGATGCATTATGAAACATGTGGATGTATGGGATAGGGAAATTCTATTGAGGGTGGTCAAATGTTTTTATGTGAATACTAAAGCCTGTGTCTTGCTACATTGCTCCTGATCCAGGGCAGTGGGCAAGATGCAGGAATAACCCATCATCCAGGAGCCAAGATAAGAGGGAGGGAGGGGGGTGAATGGGAGTGAAGTATGGGGGGACGGAATGAGTGGGAGTGGATTTTATGCCTTTGTCTTTTTATTATCTCCCTTGTAAGTGGGAAAAAGCCATTTGTATATGTATGTACTAGAGTTTGTGAAAGGATAAGGAATGGAGAGTCTGAGGTGAAGGTGGGGTTGTGCAGGGTGGTACAATATCACCATAGTAGTTTACTGTATATATGGATAATGTGGTGAGGAAGGTACTTGCAAGGGTGCTAAGCAGAGGTCTGGAGTTAGTAGAGGAAATTGAGGTCTTAGACCCTCCAGATAGTGAAGAATTCAGTTGGTTCTGAACATGGGCAGCAGGGAGATGACTCTCTTACATCCATCTTACAGGATTATCTGAGGAAGGTCCCAGTAATTGTTCCTATCTCATGATTATAAAATGGATAGAAGTACACACCTTCAGAGGATGCACAAATCTGTGGTACCAGGAATTACAGCAAGAGAAAGACCAATGAAAATGTGTGCAAGTAAAACCGTTGAAGTAAAATGTACAGACTACGGTGACAACCAGTTCTAAGGGAGGGATAAACTGGAGAGGAACCAATTTTCAATCAAATGATCAATCTGTTGCCTTGGGTCTCTCTTTGCACAATTCTAACAGGAAGGAGTGGAAACTGTTCACATAAAGAGAGTGAAATGGCAAGAATTTTCCTCTCCTGTGCCTAACTGTATTACTATAAAGTAACTGCTGATCAGGATGGGTGGGGGTTTTTGTTGCTTCAGGAAGAAGATGAAGACACAGAAGAAGAAGAAGAAGAAGATGAAGAAGAAGAAGTAGATGAAGAAGACCAAGAGGAAGAAGGAAGAAAAGGAAGAAGAAGAAGAAAAGGAAGAAGAGGAAGAAGAAAAGGAAGAAGCTGAAGAAGAAGAAAAGGAAGAAGCTGAAGAAGAAGAAAAGGAAGAAGCTGAAGAAGAAGAAAAGGAAGAAGATGAAGAAGAAAAGGAAGAAGAGGAGGAAGAAGAAGAAGAAAAGGAAGAAGAAGAAAAGGAAGAAGAAGAAAAGGAAGAAGAAGAAGAAAAGGGAGAAGAAGAAAAGGAAGAAGAAGAAGAAGAAGAAGAAGAAGAATTGTACTTTATGGTTCCAGTATATTTCTCTTATTTTTCTGTACAGATAGCTTTCCCTAACAAAGCAAACTGAAACCAAAACAATCACAAAACACACTTGCACAATTAAAAATGCTAAGAGAAATCTACAGGACCCAGAGAAAAGTTAAGGAAATATCTAGAAAATAAAGAATTAAGTGATGAACCCACCACTCGATCACAAAATATGGCATCAACTCACCGATACACCAGAGCAAGAATGTTGAGCATTGTTGCAACATCTGGGTGATCATGCCCAGACGTTTTTTCGAGATCTTCCAATGCTTGCTTACAAAGAGGAACTGCAACTTCATATCTGTAATAAACATACAAAATAAATATGATTATTTCTATTAACATACAATTATTTTGTAGTGCAGAAAAGACCTGTAATGTTGAATATATTTTTTGATGAGACCTATGGGAGGACCAATGGGCTGTTGCCAGTTAAAGAAACTGCAACAATTGAATGATTGGGCTAATGAAGTTAACTTAAGATAAAATTAACAAAATATTGGAATCAACTTTCCCGTACAACTTACCTTCCTTGAGAAGCATATTGAATAACCAAGTTGTGCAGAGTGCGCAATCTTGCAGGAATTTCGTAACCAGCATTAACCTGCTGAGCGAATTGTGATGGTGGGGTAGGTGACATTGTCGCTGAAATAAAAATAAAATAGAACTTGGTAAGAAGAAGGAAAACAATTGTAGTTTAAACGTTTGACGACCCAAAACTACTGATCCCACAAATATTGAGTCACTACGATACCATGTACAACTCTGTTATAAAAGACATACATTGAATGGAAACCACATGCACAAAGACAGACAAGAATTAAGCACAAAAAATGGTAAGTATCTTGAGGTTGGGGTTGGGGGTCGTAAAAATTAAATTATGGCCTAACCTTGTCCACAAACACAGTGGGCACCTGTAACTTTTCCCTACCTAAAGGTGAGGCTGTCTTCATCCTCTCTCTTCACTGAGGAAGAGCTGCTTGAATTCCTCCCAGACTTGGGCACTCAACAACAACCTGACACTAAAGGGTCACTCAAGTTCTTACAGACTGCTATCCTCCCAAAGATATTCATGTAATATTTTATGTCTTACAAAGAAAGCTGAAAACCACCTCCATCTGGCAGAACTGTGGAAGTATACTGGTAGATATTCTGTATGGGGTGAACTCCCTCATCTTGTTCCTCGTCAGGAGGTCCCATTCATCCTACCAGATTTCAGGATGGCCCCCTTGGCATTTAAGATGACAGGCCTCATTGATATGGATGTCCAAAACTCCGAGCCCTATATAATATATAGATACACACACTCCACTATGAGTGACAATACAGTACACACTAATGTTGTAGTATATTAATGGTAGCCATGACACACTCATTTGGTGTTGAATAAACTCTACTAGTAGTTGTTGACTTAACCCCTTCTTTGTGATGGCAAATTTTAAGATTTTGTTTTGTTTACTGCCAATGACTTTACTATGGGGAGGACTTTGTCCTTACAAGTGGCTAGCTCAATTGGCCTTTTTGTAATGATGGAACCTTTACAGATTTTGTTCTCAATGTCAGAATTTCATCTAGGTTAGGGCACAGCCCTGTCTTGAAGGGGTTAAGAACATTACATTTTTTTTAACTCTTTTTAAAACCATTTCATTCACGAACCATGAACAAGCTAATCAACTTACAAAGTGTGTTTGATGTGATGATTTTTATTCTCTTTAACATTATTAACAAAGGGCACTGTGATGGTCAGTTTATCAGGTTTTTACTTTAATAGATGAAAGGTATTCATTTTACTTTTCATCAAAATGACAACAAAGTGGTTCAAGTTTTTCTAATCAACCAAAAGGACTAATCTACTTGCTTTCTAGTTTTGTGGAGTTTTTAATAAAAACAACTGATGGACGATGAGATTGATAAGGCAATTATGAAAGAGGAGTTACAAGCAGCACTCAAGGAAAAGGAAAGCTGGCATGGCAGCAGGATTAGGCGAGTGTCCGGACAACTGACCACCTGCTGCCCAGCCAGTTTTTAGTTTCTACTGTTCCAATAGAGGGTGGTGACCTAAACACAAATGTACCTGTGCAGTTACTACTCATTGTTGGAGTGATTTCCCACATAAGTTAATATTTTGGGGGAGCTAAGTGAAGTAAGGGATTGGGTGTACTGTGAAGAGCTTATCCTGTTATCAGACTGTGCATGTTTTTGTATACATGTAGAGTGCTGGGACCATGTTACTGTAGGAGTTTGAGTAGAATACTGCTCAAAGTGTTTCTCTATCATGTTCTGTAGTCAGAGTTTGTGCCCATTTTTTAATACTGTTACCAATAATCAGCGCTTCCATCCTTTAATACATTACACTGTAAAGGTGGTAAAGGAAATATCTACGAAGGAAATGAGGGATATATAAATATGTACATGCTTTTTTTTTCTGAGTGAAGATTAATCAATAATCAGTCAATACAAAATACAATGAGGGGTACATAAAAAGAGTAGGAAAGTAGAGAGAGAGTAGAGAGAGAGAGAGAGAGAGAGAGAGAGAGAGAGAGAGAGAGAGGAAGAGAGAGGAGAGGAGAGGAGAGGAAGAGAGAGGAGAGGAGAGGAAGAGAGAGGAAAGGAGAGGAGAGGAAGAGAGAGGAGAGGAGAGGAAGAGAGAGGAGAGGAGAGGAAGAGAGAGGAAAGGAGAGGAGAGGAAGAGAGAGGAGAGGAGAGGAAGAGAGAGGAAAGGAGAGGAGAGGAAGAGAGAGGAGAGGAGAGGAAGAGAGAGGAGAGGAGAGGAAGAGAGGAGAGGAGAGGAAGAGAGAGGAGAGGAGAGGAGAGACAGGGAGATAGGGATGAGAGGGACAGGGATGAGAGGGGTAGGAATGAGAGGGGTAGGGATGAGAGGGGTAGGAATGAGAGGGGTAGGGATGAGGGAGGGGAAGAGGAGAGAGGAAAAAGGAAAAAGAAGGGACACAAGAGAGATAGAGATAGATATAAAGAGAGAGAAGAGAGAGAAGAAAGAGAGGAAGAGAGGATAGAGAGAGAGAGGATAGAGACAGCAAGAGAGAGAGGAAAGACAGCAAGAGAGGAAAGAGACAGCAAGAGAGAGAGGAAAGACAGCAAGAGAGAGAGAGGAGAGGGGAAAGAGACAGCAAGAGAGAGAGAGGAGAGGGGAAAGAGACAGCAAGGGAGAGAGAGGAGAGAGGAAAGAGACAGCAAATAGAGAGTAAGAGATGAAAGAGCAAGAGATGAGGAGAGAGAGAAGAAAGAAGAGAGAGAAGAGAAGAAAGAGAAGAGGAATGAGAGGAGGAAAGAGAAGAGAAATGAGAGGAAAAAAAAAGAGATATATGTTGGGAGAGGAAAGAGAGAGATAAGAAAGGAGAAAGAGGATAGAGGACAGAGAAAGAAAATGGGACAGGAAGAGGAAGAGGATGAAGAAGAGGATGAAGGAGAGGATGAGAGAGAGGATGAGAGTAAGGGAAATGTAGAGAGAGATGGAATAAGGAAAATGTAGAGAGATGGAATAAGGGAAATGTAGAGAGAGATGGAGTAAGGGAAATGTAGAGAGATATGGAGGAAGGGGTGGAGTGGGTAAGGGAGAGGAACGGGGAGCACAGGGATAAGGGGAGGGACATGAACAGGGTCTGGAAGAGGGAGCGGTATACGGGACAAGGGAAAGGGATGGAGAGGAACAGGGGAAGGGGGAGGATGTGGGAGATGAAGGGGGAAGGGAGTGGGAGAGGAACAGGGACAAGGGCACATACAGTAAAGGAGGGAAAGGGATGGAGGGGGAGAGGCAAAGGGAGGAAGGGAGTGTGGATGGGATCCAAAGCATTCAGGCTCCGCAACCAAACCAATCACCCAATACACCAAGTTGTATTACTTTATTCACTAGAACCACATAGGAACCTACTCCCCAGAACTGTGCACATACAAAAGCCCAATGTACATACAACACCAATAGTATTTCATAACAAGGGACAAAGATTAGTTTTCTACAAAATCCTACATTAGCAGACCACACAAATTCAAATCATATAAGAGCAACTCATAATAATAGTAGCTTAACTATGACAACTACTTTTACTCTTTTACAGAAACCAAATTAATGTGGATACCTTTCACATTTGTGCATTAATGATGTCTACATTTTTTTAACCTAATCTTATTATGCAGGAATTACCAATTTACCATATTTGGCAGCACGTAAGACACGGAGAAGAAAATTATATACATATTCATCATTACATGAATGGTTGGGCACAGAATGGCCAGTGGTGCTTGGCTATGGGGGTCTGGGGTGATCCAAGTTGAACCGTTATCCATTTAGCTACAATATCCTGTTAGAAGGGATATTCTCAACTATATATACCAGTTTAATTAAGTTAACAATATTGGTAATGTGGGTAAAAGTAAGGTGATGAGATGTACAAGAGGAGATGATGGCAGCAATTTGGAAGTGGCTGGAGGTTGTGGATAGCTTTAGGTACTTGGGGTCACATGTGGCAGGAAAGGGAGGAGTGGAGGTGGATTGTAGATTAAGAGAAGCAAATAAGTGCCTTGGGGAATTAAAAAGTATAATGAGACATAGACATTTGGGAATGGATGCCAAGAGAAGATTGTATGAAAAGATTGTATGATGTGCAGACAGCACTGTGTGGAGCAGAGACATGGAACATAAGCAAGGAAGAGAGGAAGAGTTTCAATATGTTTGAGGTGAAATGTCTGAGAAGTATGGTCCAGGTTACAAGGTTGCAAAGAGAGAGAAACAATGAGGTGAGGAGGAGAGTGAGGGTAGAAAAGGAGTTGGGAGATAGGGTTGATGAAAGAGAACTGGGATGGTCTAGGCACATAGAAAGAACAAGTGAAGAAAGATTAGTAAAAGAAGTTGAAGGCGGAGGTGGATGAAGTGAACTTGAAGGGGTGACTGAGGAGATCGATGGATGGAATGAAAGGGGTGTTGAGCAAGAGGGGGATGTCTGTTGAGGAAGGAAGGGAGAAGACAGAAGATAGGGGATAGGAGGGGGTTAGGGAGTGGTTATGAGTGAATGATATTTTGACGCAGGACAAAGGGATTTCTCCTTGTCTTCTCCTTTTATGTATGTGGGGACATAGAGAGGGTAGTTGCTGACTAAATAAAATGGCCTTGCTGTGGATGTGCTGTGTCTTGCTGCATTTCTTCTGACCAAGGGCCATGGGCGAGATGATGGGATGACACATCATCCATGAGGAGCCAAGATGAGAGGGAGGGAGGGAGGGGTGGTGGAATGGGGGTGGAATGGGTGGGGATGAAATTGGTGGGTGTGGAACTGTGCCTTTTGACTTTGGCTGCTTCCCTGGTATGGGGGAAAAGAGCCCTTGGTATATGCATGTAACAATATTGCCATTACTTTGTAAACAAACTGTGCTTAATCAGTATCACTGTCACTTTTAGCACCAACATTGCAATGGACAAAATAATTAATTTTCCCATATAACCTCCCCAACTTGTTTTTTAACAATTCTCAATAAATCCCTCATGAAACAATATCTACTATCAAAATACCAATATTTACTATCAAAATATCCTTGCAAAACAGGGGTGCATCTTACATGCCAACAAATATGGTATATCCAACTCAGTGCATATGGAAACAAGTTTACATAAAATTAAACACTTTCAACAATTTCTTGGTTTACATACTCTTTTGCAGTATAAGCTCTCAAGGCATCATCAAATTATGAGTTATTGTAAATTTCGTAATCTAACTACAAGTACGTTTTGAACACGGTGATTCATCATAGTCTTCTTCATATTTTCAGATCTGTAGCATAACAGAATATTTTCTCCAACAATGCAATTAAAGTATAAATGATAAAATTCAAGTAATGTAATGTATATCTACTGGAAAAAATATACACATTAAATATAGAGCTAGTCAAAATAAAATTTACATCTTAAGGTATGTTGATCCAAAAAACAAAGAGCTGTTTATCAAAAGTACTTGAATAAACAACTGTTAACAGTATGTTAAGCTCTTCAGTTTGGAATGAAACCAGCAAGAATTAATATTCCAAAAAGTTTCTCTCTCAACATAAAAGCTGAAATAATTCCTTAACTTATGATGAATCACCATGCTAAAGTATGTTGCACTGCAACATTTCCATTGCCAATAGAGTACCAAAAATTATTGTTAGCTTTACAACTTACCAAGAGATGCCTGAGAACCGAAATCACTGCTTCTTTTTAGACCTAGAAGAATAGAAAGAAAGAAAAAAAAAAGGGTGCTTGCAGTGATTTCAGAGGAGGAGGGGAAAGTAGAACTGAGGAAACTGAAAACCACTGGGCTCTTTGCAAAAACAAAAAAACTTAGTAAGAAACAAGTGGGGCTGTGCAGAATAAGGCTGTACAAAATAAACAAGAAAATTTCAAGTGAACACATACACCCACACATGCATGCATGCATGCACACACACACACACACATCCATGATGTACACAATATATAACAGAACTTAAGTGCACATAGAGTAAACCTATACAAAATTACAAACTATTAAAAAATATGCACCTCTTCTATGTATGGGCTGTACCCTAAAAAAATTAATAAATAAATATATAAAACTATGGACTTGTACATGCAAGTCAGAGCTAAAAATCCTATGTATAAACACTTACACAAAATACAATAAAGTGTAATCATAGATACTCCTGAAGTTGCAATCAATGCAACTTACAATTGTTTTATGTGACCAGCACCTCTACAAAAATGATTACTGTTTCCTCAAGTTTCAGTTACTGGAAACTTGTATCCTCACAGTTGTTGGCAAGAGTCTTCTGGCCCTCTCGTACATCTCTCCTCCAAGAAATGTGGTGTCTGTTTATTTGTTACAGGCTTATAGTAACACAAAGTAGGGGGTTGGGTAGTTGCTGGTTGTCAGTTCTTCTTATGTGAAAATGTGAAAAAATAAAACAAAAAGTTGGCAGAGATATTTTGGGACCAGTTTGGAGAGCCAGTACCAGTCTTTGAGCACTGCACCTTCTCTTGGAAGACGAGGCCATCATTTCTTCCTACGGAGATCTATGAGAAGGCTTGGAATCATTACCACCTGCTGTAGGGATGCAGTATTCATTTCAGTGAAATTTGAGGCAACAATTATTAACATAATTGATTGGAAACTCAAGCCCTCCTGGTATCCTCTCATAGATTCCTCTCTGAGAGAATGAAACCTTTGATTGCTGTCTGTGCTGTGTGAGAGTGGGGCCTTACCATGTTATTGGCACTGAACAAAGGGAAATGGTGGGAGAGATGGAGGACAGGTAAGGGGAAGGGAGGAAAGGAGTAAAGGAGGAGGGAAGAAGGAAGGATGGGGAAGGAAGAGATAGGGGTAAGGGGAAAGGAAGAAGGGGAAGGGTGGGAGGGGAGGGGTGGTGAGGAAGAGTGGAAGGGGAAGGGTGGATGGGTAAATGAAGAAGGAAAAGAGACAAAGAAGGGATGGGGAAGGAAGGAGGAGGATGGGAGGATGGGAAGGTGGGAGGATGGGAGGAAGGGTAGGGGGAGAAGAAAAGAGGAGGAGAGGGTGGAGGAAGGAGGAAGATGGAGGAGGAGGAGGAGGTAGGGGGAGGAGAAGAAAAGAGGAGGAGAAGGTGTAGTAGGAGAGGGTGGAGGAAGGAGGAAGATGAGGAGGAGGAGATGGAAAAGGATGCAGAGGAAGAGGAAGAAGAGGGGGAGGAAGGTGAGGAGGATGATATAGAGGAGGAGGAGGAAGAGGAGGAGGAGGAAGGGAAGGGGGAGAAATAAGAGGGAGAGGAGGAGAAAGGGGAGGAGAGGAGGGAGTGGAGAATGAAGGGGAGGAGAGAGAGAAGGAAGGGGAGGAGAGAGAGAAGGAAGGGGAGGAGACAAAGAAAAGGGGAGGAGAGAGAGAAGGAAGGGGAGGAGAGAGAGAAGGAAGGGGAGGAGGGAGTGGAGAAGGAAGGGGAGGAGGGAGTGGAGAAGGAAGTGGAGGAGAGAGAGGAGGAGGGAGTGGAGAAGGAAGGGGAGGAGGGAGAGGAGGAGGGAGAGGAGGAGGGAGTGAAGGAAGGGGAGGAGGGAGAGGAAAAGGAAGGGGAGGTAGGGGAGGAGGGAAAGGGGGAGAAGGAGGGAGGGAAGGAGGGAGGGAAGGAGGGAGGGAGGGAGGGAGAGAAGAGGGAGGGAGGGAGAGGAGGGGGAGGGAAAGGAGAAGGAAGGGGAGGAGGGAAAGGAGAAGGAAAGGGGAGGAGGGAGAGAAGGAGGGGAATGAGGATGATGATGAGAGGAAGAGGGAGGGGAGGGAGAAGAGGAGGATGAGGAGGAAAAAGGGTGATGGGAAAGGACTACAGTTCAACATTTGTTCATCAAAGGATTTATGGGAAGGCCCAGGGACCACTGCCAACTATTGTGTAGCTGTCAGTTTCAATTGATGAAACCAGTGATAACCATTCTATTGTCATCACTACATTACAAAGTATTTTCAATGTCAAGACAATTTAGTGACATTAAGCTTTTAAAACAATATTTTTTTTAGATCACACACCATTTGTCACCTGTCCATTCAATTTTTGTGATTTTACATTGTCAGTCCTTTTAATAAACTGCCATTGTCCTATTTCCCTTTCCTTTGTAAAGACTTTCCCCAAGTAAACCTTTCCAATTAGTCAGAAACCAATGGATACAAGGTTGTTGCTGTTGTTTTGCCCCCATTATTGGTGGACTACGACAATGCAGTGGCTGACAAGTTCTCCCAAAACTCTTTCACAGAAAATATTTAGTACTGTTTCACAAAACCAGCACACAATTGGTACATCTGATACTTTATGTTCTAGATATTCATATCACACTGAAGAAAGCAAGCAAGCCTCTATTGTCCCACATATAAGCATATTCCTATATGGGATAATAGGGGAATGTTTTCAGATTTCAGTGTTATACAAATATACAGAACATGCAGTATCGGGTACACCAATTTTATGTTGGCATTGTTTTTTAACAGAACCTGTCCTGTTACCTGTACTGTGTGAAGGCTGGAAAATGAGATGTTTCAAGTCTTCTGTATGGTATCTACATATAGAAGCATGTCATGCCTTTCCAGACCAACTCTGTGCCAAAAGTGCTCCAATGATGGTTTGGTGACCTGAGTCTTCAGACAAATTGGGGCTTCAACTAAGCACCCACCCCTATATTGTCCCAATCATGCACCCTTGGCTCAATGAAACTTAACATTCAGTTGGGTGAAATCTTCTGAGAACATCACTAAAGCAAAGGGGTTAGTTATTAAAGAATCCTCAATGCTTTAATCCAAATGACAACTACATTGAGATGGGACACTTACATTTGCCGATACACCTAAATAACAAAATCTTGAGAGGTTAAACTTTCTAAAATATACATACAGTAAACATATGGGTGTAATTTTACATCCCCAAGGTTTGAGTTATAGAATTTGATTCACAAAGGATCTTTAAGTAACAGCAATAACACTGAGAATGAATAAAAGAGGGAGTTAGGTCACGAATAGAAATATAGCCACTTGCACACGTAAAAGACAATACTAAAGATGCACTGCACTGAAATATAAGGAGTGATAATTTCATGTACATTTGAAATAAACCATGACTTTTTGTTAAGCTTGAAACAATTAAATCTTTAAATGTGTCTTTCTACTCACCTCCTCTGTCGTCTGCATCATCATCTGGGAACAAATCCACAACAGGGTCATCTGACTTGTCTTTCTTCTCTTCAATTGATGTTTCAGAGTCCTGGAAAAACATATGAATGTTATCAATAACCTGGTCCAGAATACTCTGTCAATAAGGAGGAGTTATGTTTACGAGCCTGCAACTAATCAAGTTGTTTAGTGTTAAAACTGCACAAGTGCATACACAGTATTCACATCCATGAAAACATTTTACATTGCCTTGGTTAGGGCCAGTTTTCATGTGTGTAGTACATATACCACAATGACAAACAAAACACATACACTTGGATGATGTTTTTGCCATGCCGTATACATAGTTGTTGTATATAATGTGCTGAAGTGAGGAAGGTGGGGTTAGGTAGTTGTATCCTATCACTACTGTGGACAACCCACACTTTAGTGGAGTTATCTTAAGGTCACACAGATATGGCACACCTTCACCCTAACATGTTAGGACATGTCTTGATGGATGCACAAAAGGTTTTGATATACAGTAATCCCTCGAATAATGCGGGGGTTAGGTTCCTGAAATTACCGCGTATAACCAAATCCGCGTATGCTGATATTTCATATTAAATACCGGGGTAAATCTTTATTTTCGACCATGGGAGTAATATAGCAATAGAAAATTAAATATTAATTTTGTAAATTAAAATGTATCACCGTAATATGCAATTTTGTGTGCAGAAATGAAAAACAAAAAAGGTGCTAAAACAGATTTTTTAAGTAACGAAGTCGTGTACGACGAATGGTACGCCATGTTTGTTATGGTAGATGCCGACGTCGAAGATATAAAGGATGATAAATTCGTCTGATGTGATGCGCCACTTTAGCAGAAACAGGAGCACAATGTGTCACGGCATGTCATTTTCACATTTTTTTATGGTTCGCACAGAAGATTCATTAAGTCTGTATTCTCTGGCACATGATGCATAGGACATACCACTTCTCAGTTTGTCCAAAATTACGATTTTTTCTGATAACGTTATACACTTCCTTTCTCGCTTAGCAAATTTTCCAGCCTTTCCTTGAATCTTTGTCTTTGTTGGCTTAGAGGAGTGTATCGGTGCCATGTGAAGAACACGTGGAGGGGTAATGAACACGACTTCCAGAGCAATTGACCAGCACTACGAATGGTGAGAGACTGAGGAATGGGTCACTGCACAAGTCGCGGGAACAGGTAGAATCAAGCGCACCGCTAATGGATTGCAACCAACAACCTTAACTTTACGAGTACATAAATGATCAAAGTGAGACAAAACAGCAATAATGAAATATTGGAAAGTGGAATATAATCTAATAAATAAAAGCGGTTTCGTGTCTGTCTGTCAGACTTTTCTCTCGATTTGATCGATCGACTAACTTCGATTTCGACGACTCAACCTTAATTTGTAATGTTTCAGATTAAATTTGGCTCCAATTCATGAGTAGCATTCAAAGTAATTGAGCTTTTCGAACAAATATTGGCTATTTTTTTTTTTTTAATGAAAAATAGTCAGACTTTTTCTCGATTCGATCGATCGACTAATTTCGATTTCGACGACTCAACCTTACTTTGTAAATGTTTCAGATTAAATTTGGCTCCAATTCATGAGTAGCATTCAAAGTAATTGAGCTTTTCGAACAAAAGCGGTTTCGTGTCTGTCAGACTTCTTTCTGGATTCGATCGATCGACTAATTTCGATTTCGACGACTCAACCTTACTTTGTAAATGTTTCAGATTAAATTTGGCTCCAATTCATGAGTAGCATTCAAAGTAATTGAGCTTTTCGAACAAATATTGGCTAATTTTTTTTTTTTTTTTAATGAAAAATAGTCAGACTTTTTTCTCGATTCGATCGATCGACTAATTTCGATTTCGACGACTCAACCTTATTTTGTAAATGTTTCAGATTAAATTTGGCTCCAATTCATGAGTAGCATTCAAAGTAATTGAGCTTTTCGAACAAATATTGGCTATTTTTTTGTAAATGAAAAATGATAAAAAAAAAATAAAAAATAAAAAAAAATAAAGAAAAACAATAAAATAC
This sequence comes from Oratosquilla oratoria, assembly GCF_046742065.1. Classification (NCBI taxonomy): domain Eukaryota; kingdom Metazoa; phylum Arthropoda; class Malacostraca; order Stomatopoda; family Squillidae; genus Oratosquilla; species Oratosquilla oratoria. Next base: position 69,319,373 of record NC_134785.1, on the reverse strand, counting down.
ACTTGCCATACATACCTTTGATAAGTTATTAAAATTGAGAATTAATTCGATAAAAAATTGTTTTTAAACGAGCTAATATCAATTTCGTCTCTATATTATACAATTTATTCTTTAAAAAAAAAAATTTCGATCGATCTGGGTGACGCGATTCGAACTGCCCGATTTGTTGTCCGTCGAATCGCACTTTAGGTTAGTAATAAATGAGGTCGTCACCTCCTCATTCTCTCAATAAAACTGGTAATTATGGCGGTAGTGTTTCAGACTTGAATCCTTTTAGTATGGATTCTAATATCATCATTAACAGTAGAAGTAAAAAAAGAAAAATAAGTGAAAATTGTAATAGTAAAAAATAAATAAATAAATAAATAAATAAATGAGATAGATGAAGAAGAAAAAGAGAGAATTAGGAATGGAAATAGGAAATATCAAAAATTTAAATTAAGAGTTTATCGAATTCATCAACATGCTGAGATCTCTGGGGCGAAGCCCCTTTCTAACAAAATCTAGTAATAAAATAAAATGAATGTAAGTAAAATACAAAATATATATAGTCGTTCCTCAGATAACGCGATATATTGTAACGCCCCGGAGGTTGACACGTGACCTCAGGCAGCCACCCACGGCTTTCCCCTCACCCCACACCCTTGTTTGAGCAGTTCCCAGTGTACATAATGACCGCATTATATGAGGATCGACTGTATATGGTAAAATAGAAAGCAGTCACCACAAATGTTTGCGATGTTGCCGCGTGTGTGCGTATGCGTGCCCAACTCGGCGCGAATTTTAAAACAATTCTCTACATTTGAGATGGTCTTGAAATAAAATCCGCGTATGATTGAATCCGCGTTATTTGAGGGACTACTGTACGGGTGAAGTGCACACGTGGTAAGATGTTAAACTGGCTTTCATTATTATGTTGTCTGCATTCACCTTATTGTATTTACCTAATTGTAATACATAGCTGATAAGTGATGTATGAAAGGGAATGGGTGTGGGATGGGGGGGGGTTAGGAAGTACAGGTAATCCTCGTTTTACGCGGGTTCACATTACGCGATTTCACATTAAAGCGGTGTCCAAAACTAGGGGGTATTCCTCACATTACACAAATTCCTCAGAGTAACGCGAAATCCGGAAAGTTAAAATACGCGGGCTGCGATTTAGTTCCGTAAGGCAGCCGCTAGGTGACGCTAGCTGATTCCAGCCTCCGCATCCTTTTCGCCACCAAGCTCATTGTTTACCAACGCTTCGTTGTGTCAGCATCTCTGTGTTCATCAAATCATCAGTGTTCTTGTTTACCATGGCTCCCAAGCGCCTCACAGCTGCCAACTTGTCTGAGTGTATGGACTCGTTGATGCATGCAATGAGGGTCATAGAGGAGAATGATCCTAATGTCGAGAGGAGCAGCACCATCATACGACGTGTGATGGAGAACATGGCTTGCTATAATGCTATGTTAAAAGAAAAACAACAAAAGACAAAACAACAGCCGATCACAAACTTCTTCCGACAACGCACACCAAGTCAGCTAACCAGCGAATCGGAGACAGGCACCGAATCGGAGATGGACGCTCCCGATGACCCTGCCGCCCCTGCCTCACCACAAACATCACACACACACACCGAGTCCGATATAGCGCGCAGTGACACGTCAGGGGGTGAAGCCTAGTTAGGAATCTACAATAGTACACAGCGAGCGGTGAGTGTTGTGTTGTTGTCAGTATGGAAACGTGTGAGAGCAACATCTCAGCTTGCGGGATGGTTTCCTGACCCATGATTTTTTTCATTGTCCAAGGGTAATTTTATTTTCATAAAAGTAAAATAAAAATGAATGTAGAAAAAAACTTGAAAGAAATTTATTCATCCTTGAATCGCAATAAGCTGCCGCTACAACAACAACAACAGCGTGCAGATCAGCAGAGGGACGCTACTTATCAAGGCGTAAAGGCCAATTAACCCGTGATCCCATATGTGGTGGTAAATCAACAACAACAAGGCAGGTCAGAGGTTATATGCTTAGCTCGTGGCTCAGCTGCAGGAAGGATTATGGTATTGGAAACACTTGTAACAGCAAAGTAGTGAGTTTAATTCCTCACATTACGCGAAATTCACATTACGCGCTGCCTTTTGGAACGCATCTAGCGCGTAAAGTGAGGACTACCTGTACATACATATACCAAAGGCTTTTTCCCCCTTACATGGGGGGGTAGCCAAAAAGAAAAAGGCATAGAAATCACTCCCACCCATTTCATTTCCCATATATTCCACTCCCCTCCACCCTCCTTCCTATCTTAGCACCTCCTGGATGACAGGTCATCCCTGCATCCTGTCCACTGCTCTGGGTCAGAGGCAGTGTCGCAAGACACAGTACATCCACAGCAAGGCCACTTCATAAATTTGGCGACATCCCCTCTCTGTCCCCTAATGCAGAAAAGGAGAAGACAGGGAGAAATCCCTTCGGGCTGCGTCGATTTTTTTCTCATGCATACTTCCTCACCCCCCCATCCCACCCACTCCCCCTCATGCATCACAGCCTCATCTATACACAACCCTTCTCCATTCACCCCTATCTTCTGTCCTCTCCCATCATTCCTCTCTTTTGTAAAGCCCCTTTCACCCCATCCATCCATCTCATCCTAGGACGCCCCCTCATATTCACTCCTTCCTCCTCTGCCTTCCACACTTTTTACTAATCTTTCCTCACTCATTCTTTCCATGTGTCCAACCCATCCTAATACTCTTTCATCAACCCTATCTCCCAGCTCCCTTTCCATCCCTGTTCTCCTCCTCACCTCCTCATTTCTCACTCTGTCCATTCTAGTAACCCCTATCATACTTCTCAGACATTTCATCTCAAACACATTCAAACTCCTTCTCTCTTCCTCTCTCATGTTCCATGTTTCTGCCCAGTACATTACTGTTGGCACAATCCCTCCTTCATATAACCTCCTCTTAGCATCCATTCCCAGATGTCTATTTACCATTACACTTTTTAATCCATCAAGGCATTTACTCGCTTCTCTTAATCTACATTCTACCTCCACCCCCACTCCTCCCTTTCCTGTCACATTTGCACCCAAGTATCTGAAACTATCCACTTCCTCCAGTTTCTCACCCTTAATGATCACTTCCAGCATAATGTTACTCTCTCCCCTTGTACATCTCATCACCTTACTTTTGTAAGTACAGACGCTCCTCTACTTACGTTCATTCGTTTTACGTTTTTTCGATTTTACGTTTGGACTGTAAAAAAAAATGTAATTTTTTTTTTAAGTAAATTTTTTAGTCTAGCGCGCTCTACGTACTTCAAACGATACTTACACATGACGCTACATCCATTGTTTACATGGCACAAACGACAGACTGAACGTGCCTTGCCTCCTCCTCCTCCTCCTCCACCATCTCAATTTATGTTGCTTGAACTTAATTTATTTGAAATTAATGTTATTATTTTACAATGTTATGTGTATAATTAATGATTTAGGGGTGTTTTATAAGATACGGTAATAGAATTTACGGATGTATTGTACAGTAACAACTTACGTTCATTTTCAACTTAAGTTCGGCCATTTGGAATGTAACTAAAACGCAAGTTGAGGAGCGTCTGTACAGTTGAACCTCTAAAGCCCAGACCCCGAATGCCCGGACCCTCGTATGACCGGTCGAAATGAACAAAGGGCGGACTTTTCAAGCAAAGTTCCCTATTTGTCCGGTAGGTGGCAGCGATGGCCGTACACTTGTACTCAAACCCAGCCCAGTCAAGCCACCACCAGGGCTGCTGTTTCGTAGAATTTTGTACCAAAACGTAGTAAAATAGCGGCTTGTGGCAACTGCACAAGGTCATGAGGAATTTTTTTCTACATAGCGGGCTGTTAAAAACATTCAAAAACTCAAACTTTTGTTTAAAAATCATAGAAATAGTTATCAAATAATAAATGGTACATCAAAATATGACTTTTATTTGTAATTGTGTTACTTATAAAATATTATACCCCAAAAGATACGTTTTTACAGTGTAGAAAAAAATTCTACGCTAAAGTTTCAGCTTTCTTTTAGCACCAGGGCTGCCATTTCGTAGAATTTTGTACCAAAACTTAGTAAAATAGCGGCTTGTGGCAACTGCACAAGGACATGAGGAATTTTTTTCTACATATCAGCTGGCTGTTAAAAACATTAAAAAAATCAAACTTTTGTTTAAAAATCATAGAACTAGTTATCAAATAATAAATGGTACATCAAAATATGACTTTTATTGGTAATTGTGTTACTTATAAAATATTATACCCCAAAAGATACGTTTTTACGGTGTAGAAAAAATTCTACGCTAAAGTTTGTTTCTTTTAGCGAGAAAAAAATTATATCTTACTGAATATGTTAGGGCATGGAGGCCTTATATAAATTCAAGAATAAAAAAAACTAGAACCAATATTTTGTCAAAGTTTGACAAGATGTATATCTTGCTATGAAAGTCTGCACACGCCCAAGAAAAATGTATGCCCCGGTATGACAACACTCCCATTCTACACGGCAACCCTGGCCGCCGGCAGTGTAGAAAACGCGGCAACCCTGGCCGCCAGTACTGTCCCGCGCAAGGTCTATATATACCAGGTCTAACCACTTCTGACCAAATTTCGAGGGTGTTGGCGCAGCGGGCCCGAGACGTCACCTGGCTGCTCAAAGTGGGGTTCGCGCATCCCATCGCTGTTAGCTGTAGCTGGTTTGTTGCATGGACATGTTCCTGCCTCCGCTCGCACCGCTCCACGCAATTAGTTATATTCTGACAATGAAGATCTATATAATCGGACAATTTATAGTTTCACCCAACCAATGATTTTGATATGTAGCTTATGTGTTTCTGGTGAGAAATGTTGTGATATGAACGATGGTGTACATCATTTCTGTCGTAAATGCGTACTTTTCAAGTAATTAGTTATTAAAGTTATGCACTTATGCCTACATCTATAGATCTTGACAATATGGCTTATTGTGCCATTAAGGGTTGTGGCTCAAACCAAAGAGGAATTAAGCCAAATGTTAATTTTCATCGTTTCCCTGCAAATACACACACACACGTGAACGTGTGCACATATAAGCACACACGACGATATCTCCCCTTCCCGTAAAATACAAGCATATAAACACACACATACATGTGAATGTGTACACATATAAGCATACACGATGATATCTCCCCTTCCCGTAAAATGTAAGTATATAAATACACACACACCTAATGCAGTACATGTTACTCGGTGGCGCGGTTGGTAGAGAGTCAGACTGGACCTGCGATGATATCGGCAGTACCTGGTTTGAATTCTGTTCAGGATTGCAATTTTTTCAGTATCGCTGCGCTTCGAGTCATTATTCCAACTCTCGTGGGCGGGGAGTTGGGGATGTGTGTGCGTGTAAGTTCATAGATCGGACATACGAGCTCCGAGCTCTCTTTCGGGAGGGAAATAGCTGTCGATCACGAGTCCAACACGTGATCCAAAAGACCAAGATGAATCACACACATACATGTGAACGTGTATACATATAAGCACACACGATGATATTTTCCCTTCTCGTAAAATACAAGTATATAAATACACACACACACACACATATGTGAACGTGTACACATATAAGCACACATGACGATATTTCCCCTTCCCGTAAAATGTAAGTATATAAATACACACACGCACATACACACACACACTTCAGCGAATGGACGGCTTGGATGACGTTCTGAAGAAAACTGAAGTCTGTGGATCCCAACGCAAAGAGAAGTGCCTAGTGTTTTTACAGGGTGGGGGGGAAATTGCTCGTGGAGTAGTGGGAAAGTAGGGAAAGAGGAAAAGGGGAGGGATTACTGAGGGAAATGGAAGGAAATGAGGAGGGAGTAGACTTGGCCCAGCCAGACAAGCGAAAGGTAAACAAAAGACTGAGTGAGGATGAAATGTCTAATAAAAATGTAAAGATTAGAAGTATAGAGAGGAGCAATACAGTAGAAAGTGACGAGAATATGTTCCAGGGATTTAAAGAGGGTGGGGGGGACAGAGGAGAGAGTTGATAAGGTGATCGAGGACTTGGAACGTAAGTTAGGTAATGTTGACTCCATTTTCCAGAGAATTGAAAGGTTGGAACAACTAGAGAAGGCAAACAGAAACTTAACTGAAGAAATAGAGGACCTAAAAAGACAGTTATGAAATGTAAAGGAGGAGAATGAGAAATTGAAGAAGAATAGTAATGAAAACAGAGAGAAAATAGCTAAAGAAGCTAAAAATTGGAGAACAACCCAAGAAGGGAATAAGGTTTCATTCACTGACATAGTCAAACAGCAATTGAAAGAACATAATGAAGACTCAGTTATTAAAGTGATGAGACAGAAGGAGAATATAGTAAGAGAATTAGCTGACAAAAAGAAATGTATAATTATATTAGGAATGGAAGAGAAACATAACCCAGATAGAACCACAAGAATCAAGGAGGAAAATGAAAGAGTAAGCAGTTTATTAAAATTAGTCCAGGAAGATGAACCAGAAATTATAAAGGAAATTGAGGAAAAATTCAGACTCGGAAAATATAGTACAGATAAGACCAGACCAATTAAGATTAAATTCAGGTCACAAACAACGGCAGAGAAAATTCTATCCAAAACAGGGAAACTAGCAACAAATGATCAATATAAAAAGGTATGGATAAAAAGAGAAATGAATAAGGAGGAAAGAGAGGCAGAAAAGCAGAAAAGACTTGAAGCTAAGGCAAAAAACGAGGAAAGAACGGAGTCAGAGAAAGAGAGATTCTATTGGAGAGTAGTGAACATGAAAATAAAGCAGTTCGACATACTAAAGAAAAACATAAGGGAAACAGAAAACACAATGGAAGTGGCAGAAAACTAATAGCGTCTTACACAAATATAGATGTATTGATAACAGGATTGAATGAACTGAATGATTATTTGAAAGAAAAAGAACCGGACATAATGGGAATTGTAGAAACAAAATTAAAAAGCCCACTACCACCCAACAGTGTAGGACATGATGCATACAATTATTGGATTAGAAACAGAGAGAAAAAACAAGGGGGTGGAGTTATGTTCCTGACTAAGAAGGATATAAACGTGAAAGGTGTCATATATGGAAAGAATACAGTAGAGATGATTATGATAGAAGTGGAAGACCAAGATAAGAAGAGCAGAAAATTTGTGATCAATTATGTGCCTCCGAAAACAGCCTCATGGGAGGAGAGTGAACATAAAAGTATGTTAGAGGACACAAAGATAGCATTAACTAAAATAATGGAAGACGGAGGAAGAATAGTTATGATGGGCGACTTTAATTGCAAAGAAATCTGCTGGGAAGAAATGACAGTAAAGAGTGGTGATGACTCATGGGGAAATGCTCTACTTGAGATGATTACTGACCATTCAATGACACAATGGATACAAGAGAACACTAGGTATAGAAATGAAGAAGAACCATCGAGGCTAGACTTAATAATTACATCTGAACCTAGAATAGTGGACAAGATTGAATATAAAACACCAATAGGTAAAAGTGACCACATATTGATTGAACTGGAACTTAATGAAGAAAAATATATGAAAAGAAATGAACAATATAGAAAAGGAAGAATGATGTATGAAAAAACAAACTTTGATAAAATAAGAGAATTCTTCCAACAAGAAAACTGGGAAGAAATATACAAAGAAGAAACATCAGTGGAAGAGAAATGGAATATTTTGACAAAAATTTACAAAAAAGGAGTGGAAAAGTATGTCCCAAGACAAAAACAAGAAAAAGAATATGTAAAATGCTGGTACAACAAAAGTTGTAGGGAGTTAAAAGACAAAAGAGACAAAGCCTGGACCAGATGGAAAAAAGATAGACCTGAAAAATGGAAAATATATACTGGTTATAGAAATGAATATGTACAAAAGTGCAGAGAGGAAAAAAGAAAATATGAAAAAGATGTTATAGAAAAGTGTAAAGATCAACCAAAACTATTCTACAGATTTGTAAACAATAAACTGAAAAACAAACAAGACTTGGAGAAATTAAGACCAGGAGGAGTTGAATACACTGAGGAAATGGAAATGGCAGAAATTATGAACAAACATTTTAAATCAGTGTTTACAAGGGAAAATATACAACCTGAAGAGATTGAGTGGAAAGAAAAAGTCCCCCCTATGGAAGAAATAGAAGTAACAAAGAATAAAATATTGACACACTTGGGTAATTTTGATGTCAGAAAATCGCATGGGCCAGATGAAATAGCAAACTGGATTCTGAAAGAATGCAGGAATGAACTGGCAGACAAAATACATAGCATAATAAGCAGTTCCTTAAAAGAAGGAAAAGTTCCAGAAGATTGGAAAAAAGCAAATATAGTACCTATATATAAAGGAGGAAATAAAGAAGAACCTACCAACTATAGACCAGTCTCTCTAACAAGTACAATAGCAAAAATTTGTGAAAGAATTATCAAAAGTAGATGGGTAAAATACTTGGAAAAAAACAATGTACTAAATCTAAGGCAATTTGGATTCAGACAAGGACGATCATGCGTCACCAATTTAATATGTTTCTATTCAAGGCTAATAGATATAATACAAGAAAGAGATGGATGGGCTGATTGTGCATTTCTAGACCTAAAAAAAGCTTTTGACAAAGTACCACATAAGAAGTTGCTTAAGAAATTAGAATATGAAGGAGGAATACAAGGTAAATTGCTAAATTGGATGGAAGACTTTTTGCAAGAAAGAAAAATTAGAGTAGTGATAAGAGACCAGCACTCAAAATGGAATGAAGTAATAAGCGGTGTTCCGCAGGGAACAGTTCTGGCCCCAATAATGTTTGCTATATATATTAATGATATGGATGAAGGAATTGAAAGCTATATGAGCTTCTTTGCAGATGATGCAAAACTACTGAAAAGAGTGAAAACTGAAGAAGATTGTGAATCACTACAGAGAGATCTAAATAAAGTACAAGAATGGAGTAGGAAGTGGGAGATGGAGTTCAATACAAAAAAGTGTAGTATAATGGAATTTGGAAAAAGCAAAAACAGAATAACAGGATCATATAATTTGGGAGAAGAAGGAATAAAAAAAGTAGAAAATGAGAAGGACCTGGGAGTCATTGTTATGAATAATATGTCACCTGAGAAACATATAAATAAGATTTTTGGAGAAACTTATAATTTAATAAGAACAATCAAAGTGGCATTTACATACCTGGATGAAGAAATGGTGAGGAAAATCCTAATCACCCTGATAAGACCAAGATTGGAATATGCAGCAACGATATGGTCACCAAGTACAAAAAAATGTATAAAAAAACTTGAAAGAATACAAAGAGCAATTACAAAACTGGCACCAACACTCTCAAAACTATCATATGAAGAGAGACTACAAAAACTTAAACTACAGACACTAGAGCAAAGAAGAGAGAGAGGAGATTTGATAGCTATTTACAGAATCATGAAAGGCATAGAAATTACTGATAGAGAGAATCTGATAAAATGGGATGACAGAAATACAAGAGGACACGGAAAGAAAATAAAAAAAGACAGCTATAGAAGAGATTTGAAAAAGAACAGCTTTCCTCACAGAGTAATAGACAGTTGGAACAAGTTAGATGAGAAAGTGGTGTGTGAAAAAACAATACATGAATTTAAAAATAGTTTAGATAAAATGAGATATGAAGACGGGACCCCACGAGCATAGCTCCCCTTCCCGTAAAATACAACTAGGTAAATACAACTAGGTAAATACATGTGAACATGTACACATATAAGCACACACGACGATATCTCCCCTTCCTGTAAAATACAAGTATATAGATACACACACACACATACATACACATATGTGAATGTGTACACATATAAGCACACACGACGTTTCCCCTTCCCGTAAAATACAAGTATATAAATACACACACGCACACTGATAATAGCAATGAGCTAGAGAGATAACGGGGGGGAAATATAATAATTCCAGTCTTCCTTAACGTTTCACAGTTTTCTTCAGTTTTTCACAAAGAGAAAACGGAAGCAGCCAGATGACGTCAGAAGCTGCGCAGAACGGCTCAAACAGTTAGACCTGGTGTATATAGATCTTGGTCCTGCGTGCATACCTTCCGATATTTACAGTGTACGTAATAAAAAATACAGTACAGTACACTGTATGTACAGTACATTTACATGCCTGTATTACAGTTATTATTACAGAATTATTAGTATTATAGTATTATTATTACAGTATTGTTATTATTACAGTGTTAGAGTATTATTATGTGTTTCTATGCCATATCATACATTACCTATACGTATACCGCTATGAAAATCTACGGATGTTAGGGCGGCATTTTCGATGACCGGATTTTGGCATGACCGGACCGCCCTTCCCCCCAATTAGTCCGGGCTTTCGAGGTTCGACTGTATGTGTGAAAAATAAATTGATCCAGCCCAAAGGGAATTCTTCCACATCTCCATTTCTGCACGAGGGGATGGAGAGAAGGGTCACCAATTTAATGCAGCAGCCTTGCTGTGGATGTGCTGTCTTGTGACACTGCTTCTGACCCAGGGCAGTGGGCGAGATGCAGGGATGACCCATCATCCAGGAGGAGCCAAGATAAGAGGGAGGGTGGGGGGTGGATGAGAGTGGAGTACATGGGGATGGAATGGGTGGATGTGGATATTATCCCTTGTTTATTGGTTACCTCCCTTGTAAGGGGGAAAAAGCCTTTGGTATATGCATGTATGTATAGCAATGATCCTGAAAAGCAACCCTGATGTCTTGTAATAAGTCAACCATGATGTTTTCAAAACTTGAATTCTTACCTGAACATCTGCATCATATTTCTTGATGGTGCTCATAAACTCAAGATGTTTCTTATCTTCCTCCAGTTGTGCCACGTGCTGTTCTGAAGCTTGCAGCTTTTGTTGGGTGGAGGCCAATTCATCTCTAAGCCATGCATTTTCTTGACAAAGTCGCCTGACCTGGGCTCGCAATTTCTGCTTTTCTGCTTCTACCATTTGTAGATGTGATGCAAGAGCAAGCATAATCTGAGGCAAACAAATAATACAAATTCTTATACAATATCAATGACCACATGACTACTGATGCATCATCAAAATATAGAAACAATCATCCCACTTTGGACTAATGACAGGTTCCTCCACAAGGACATCTAGTGAGATGGATGTCAGTCATCACACTTCTGCCTTAAAAAAAAAAAAAAAAAAAAAGTCAATATCATACACTGTCTGGAAGTGAAGCCCTATGGGGTTGACTCTCAGTCTTTGGACTGAGCCCAAGATATCTCTCAAATTCAACTGTATTTGTTTTCCTCTTTGACAACTCTCCACCTGTTCTCTACCCCCACCTCTACATTTCTCACTCTATCCATCCTCATAACACTTACCACACTACTCAAACACTTTATCTCAAACAAGTTTAGGGTTTTTTTTCTGCTTCCTTCAAATTCCAAGTCTAGCCTCTGTACAGTGGCATGGGCACAATCACTTTGTGAATTTTTGCATCATCCTCAAATATCTATCATAAAACTTTTCATTTCCCCAAACCCCAAACATTTACTAGCATCCTTTACAATTCACCACTATCTCCACTTCACCACTTACTGCCACATGCAATCCCAAATAACGTACTTAAAGGTCTGCACTTCCTCTAGCCTTCATTCTTCAAACTCACCCCCAAACTGCAACCAACATCAATCCTTGTATATCTAATCTTATAATTTATTTTCAGTATTGTCCTCTCATACATGGCAGGTACCTCCATGTGGTGGTCCTACAGGATGGCTTTTTCAAAATACATCAACCCCATCACCTTCAGGAAGTGCAGCCCCAAGGAACTGGCAATCAATCTCCAAATTGGGCATACGATCTTTCTCTATCAACTTCGAGCTATATTTCATGCTCTTTTTTCATAGAGTTGACATGCAGTGACTGTTCTTTTCTCCCTATAACTTCAAGCTGGTAACATTATAACAGCCCCAGTGATACAACACAGCCAACAGTTCAAAGTTTCTTCCCAGAAAGATCCATGGGAGGTCTGGAGGACTGTTGTCAACAATAGTGGGGCTGCAGGTTTTCTACTTAGTGAAACTCAAGGCAATGGCTGATTGATTTTTCCTCACACACTGTTTCATTCTCCACCAACAACAGCTTGAGTCTATTCTTCAACCTAACCACAAACATCATGTCATCTGCAAACAACTGGATAACCTACTACTTAAATCTATTGTACTTTCACTCCCTTACCATCCCATCAATACACATATTGAACAACTATTGTGACATGACACCACCCTGGTGAAGCCCCACCTAATGTTAAAGTAGAAGAAAATTGTGAGATGGCAGAAGCATATAGTGGTGGAGATATAAGGAGAAAAGGGCAGAGAGAGAGAGGGGAGCAAATTGGGGAAGTAATGAAGAGGAATCTGAATAGAAGTCACCAAAGAGAGGTACAAGAGGAGGAAGGAGCATGAGAAGTTCTTATCCTTGTATCTGAATCTATCCTCTCAACCCTACCTGGACAATTGTAACAAATTTGTAACAAACTTACCTGTGCTTCTGACAGCCCTAGTTCAATTTGGTCAAGGGATTTCTGGATGATTCCCGCTTTCTCCGAAATGAGATTGGAATCATTTATGTGTTGCTGAGCTTTGAGAGTGCTGTTAAGTCCAGCTAGGATGGAGTTGTGTTCATTGCGTAGAGCCTCCAAGCCCTGCACCACAGTGCGTGTGTGGGACACCATCTCCTCCTGAGTCATGGCCGTCATCTTGCCGATGCTTTCAATCTTCTTTCTGCAACAAGCCGAAAACAAAATTAACACAACTTGGAAGGCCACATAAAGTAAACTCATCCCTACATGGTGCTATTCTTCTAACAATAAAATAATTTCATATAAATTCCCCATTTTTTTTTTTTTTTTTTTCATCTTGCAAAACCATCACAAATCACAGCCAATCCCTTTGGCTACTCTTTCTAGGATCTTTTCAATACTACACATTTTGTCTCAAACTCTAACTCAACACTCCAAATAATCAATGAATTCCTGTATGTAGTAGTCCTACAGGACAGGTGTTGACAGGAACCAGCTCCCAGCCCACTGGAGTTGGTACTTTGTCTCTGATCTATTCCCAAGATCAATCTTCTGCTTTGCTCCTACACTAACAGTACCAACACAGATCTGGTTGGCAAAAGACACTAAATGTCCTACATGCAACCACAACATATTAGACTATGGCACTTTGACACTGTCTTACACTAACTCATTCCAGACAGATCACAAAATCTCTTCAAGTGACTTTTGGTCTGATTGAATGAAAGGCCGATTTCCTTGGAGCCATAATTCATCTACAAGAGAAAACTGGGCCAAAAGACTTGTCTGTGTCCAAGACTGATTAACCTATTTCAAATATGGGAAGCTGATAATTGGCAACCCCTTCCCTTCTCCTACTGCAACATAGAAAGTCCTACATTCAACAATGACTAGTCTTATTTTTTCTTGGAAAGATCTGGGGAAGTAAAGACTATTGCCAGTAGTTATGGAATAATGGTTTTGCAATTCAACAATTCTAGACAACAACTGATTAATTCCTGTTGTACAGTTGCTTCTCAAGATTTGCAAGGTTGATATGATCCTATCTAACTAAAAGTTAATTTCTTTTGCCCATGAAAACAATTCACTATTATTCAATAAATAAATACTATATAGAAATTATGGAAGTGAGCAATCGTGTGCACCAAGTACTACAACGAGTGATACACGATATACTCTCGGCACATTTATCAAGCACTCTAACCCATAGTCACAACCCTTTCACTGTGGTGCTATCTTTTAAACTGAATATAACCAGTTGGTATTCATTAATATGACTTTGCAGAATACATCGTTGTGACAAATTAAGAATGAACTGAAATGAACAAATTTGACTGAGCAAATAATTATATCTAAACTGGAATATATAATAAATCAATCTAAACAAATCTTCAAGGCTGAACTGACCATACATGAAACAAATTCACTTTAGTGAATCTTTAACATGAACCAAGAACAGATTCATGCACAGTCATCCCAGTGTGGTGCATGACTAATGATTTAATCAGGTCATTGTTTTATACACTAAAACCTCTCTATCATGTTCCTTTATCTATTTTTCGACTTTTTTTCAAGCTTTATCTCGCTTAATAACACCCTCCCAGCCAACCTTCCCTGTGAGCAGTATAATTTCCAGCTTACAGGAAATGATGAAACACAGTGGTCATTTCGTTACATGGCCAGTTCGCTACCAACCATTTCACTACCTGGTACATTCTTCGGTCGTTTCGCATCATGTAATGAAATGTCCTGTAACCATGAATACATCTAATACATCTTCCAGACACAGGGATGATTTACTTGTTCCTTGCTGCATGACCAGCTGAATAACCACGAGCAACAAAAACAATACGTGACTATGTCCAGATCATCCTCCAACACTTAAACAATACCAATACTGAATAGGCCAAACCATACTAACAAACTGCCCCAAATCACACTGAAGACAACATTCCAATGTTGTATATATGTCATGTTACAATGACCCACACTAACCATACCCATACAACACAATATTTCTTCCTCGAATGCTGATACATGGGGGCTGTGGACCTTATTTCAAGAGAAGGCAATGAATTGACTGACTGAAGCTAGAGATATTTAGTAATTAAATTTTTCTGTACTTAATTGTATGTATGAAAAAGTAATAGTACTCAAAGTGCTGCAAGGACCAGATTTGATTTGATTTGATTTATGAAATTTTTGGCTCAAAGGCCAAGCGCCGGAGTGCAAGGACCAGACCTGGAATGTAAGGGGGGTATATCTTTTATGCTGTATTAGAAATTTGCTCACTCTTTTAGATTACTGTGTTTTAGATTCTTATAATTGTATGGGAAATGTCAACACCCTTCACCTAATCTCTATTAACCACACACATTAGCTAATGCCATTATTGTTCACTCATTGAGTGGCTCAACTACAACGGATACTGTGTAGCAAATATTTACTCTTATTTCATTAGATAGATTTGGTAGGTTACACAAATTATACAGGTTAGGTTATGTAGGTCATGTAGGTGTTAGTTAAGTTGTTGTTGTTGTTGTTGTCATTCCCTAGACTGTCTGTCCGATCAGTCCCGTCTCCCCAAGGAATGCCACAGCCAAAACTGGGTTTTCCCACAAATCCTTTATAGAGTGTATGTTGTGTTGTTTGCATGCATGATTGTGTATAATGCAGTCTTCCATTATGTGTTGTATGGTATGGGGTGAAGTGTTAGTTAAGTTGGTGAAGTTGGCTAAGTTAGTTACATTAGATAAGTCAGGTTGGTTAGATTAGAGAGGTTAGGTTAAGGTAATCATGGTTGGATAGGTTAGGTAGGTTAAGTTAACTGTGCCTTGTTAAATCTTTTAACCCACATTTTCCTTTTCACATGAACGGGCATTATTCTAATATTGTTGGAAAACCAGAAAGTAACAAAATTCCCAGTGTTTCTTGTTTTCTGGGTATGGTTAGGGTGGTGGGGCAGACTAGGAAGAGGTATTTGGTGTCTTCTATGTGATGGCAGTTTGTTTCTGTGGCCAGGCCTATTCTGTGTTGGTAATGTTTTACCAGTAGTGGTGGTAAACTGAATGCAGTTGTACTAGTATGGTTCTTGCTTCTATAAGAAGGAATTTTTCTATGTGGCTTATCTGGAGAGGTTTGATAAAGTACAGTTTGGTTTTTTAGTCTTGAAATACTTATTTAGTGATCTGAACATGAATGTCTTTTTGTATGAATGTATTGTGTGGTGCAGGGGGTAGGTTGTTTTAGATGTTTGACTAGTATGCTGTCCATGAGAATTTTCTTTCATTCAGTTTACTGTGTTTGTGTGATGTAATGAGATTTTTGCATGGAACCGTGTACCTTTGTTTTCATGAGGATCTCACGGGGAGATTTTTGGTACCAGTGTGCATGTGTATTTCTGCAGTTTTGGTGCATCGTTATTATTCTCAATACCTTGTTTTGTATAATTTATAGGGCATCTGTGTTGCTTTTCTTGATTGTTGGGAACCATGCTGTGGAGGCATAACCGAGTATGGTTTTTAAGAGCCAATTGCAGACAAACTGGAGTTTCCTTCTAGTATCAGTGTGCAGATGTATTGCTGTTATTATTCTCAATACCTTGTTTTATATAATCTATAGGGTGTCTGTGTTGGTTTTCTTGATTGTTGGAAACCATGCTGTGGAGGCATAATTGAGTATGGTTTTCAAGAACTGACTAGACTGTCACTAAAGTTTCCCTCTAATGGTACCAGTTTGCATATGTATTCCTGTGGTTTTGGTGCATCCTGTTATCATTCTCAATACCTTGTTTTGCATAATCTATAGGGTGTTTGTGTTGATTTTCTTGATTATTGGGAACCATGCTGTGGAGGTATAATTGAGTATGGTTTTCAAGAACTGATTGCAGACTGTAACTGGAATTTCTTTCTAATGACTGAGGCCCATAGCAAAAATACTTAAAAGGACATCAGGTTGTCAAAAAAATTGCAACAATACTGTCCCACTCAAAATTTCTTTCAAGTATCTGAGGGCCCAATGACACGCAACTGCCTGTGATGGTCCTGCAAGATGGATAGCAGGGTAGCCCCTTTATAAAACCCATGAGCCTCCTCCCCTCCATCAAGGAGGGCACTACACTCAGTCTCTGAACTGAGCCCACAATTTCTATCAATTCCAACTGTATTTCTTACACCTTTTCAAATGTGGAGAGCTGACAACCAGTGACTGTTCCCCTCCTACTACTTTTAGCCAGTGACACAGAAACTAGTACAGCATACACAGAAGTCCAAAGGTTCTTCCTTGAGAGATTTGTGGGAAGGCCCTAAGACAGTTACCAGCTGCTGTGGGGCTGCAAGTTTCCAGTCAACAAATCTTGAACAACAATTATCATCATTATTTAGTATGTGATGTTGAGGACCCAAAGTACCCACATGAATCTATAAAATTAAGGATGAAGAAATATTTTCCCCTTTGTTATGCCTAATATCAGGGTTTGAAAAAATACACTTGTTTCAAAGAAATATAAAGCTGAGTCATGTTTATGTAAATCTGCATGTAAAGCAAAATATAGTCATTTCCTAAAATTTCTTATTATTTCTACAAAATTCAGCAGATTTCCTAAATCTTAGTAGACATTTTCTTTTTACTTCAAGGCAGTTATGATTTACAATGGTTTATATTCTGAAGCACTTAGTATTATTTGTATTTGGTCAATTCTTCCATTATCACTTTCTACATTCCCTCTGTTTTAAGATGACAAGAGATTCTGTTGCCTGAAGTTTGATATCTAATACTCATCTTTGTAACAAGCATAAGTAAAACCAGTTTCTTCTGGGGTGTTAGGCCCTAGATGAATAATTTTTTTTATTACAGAATAAGAATGATCACACACGGGCCCATTCAATAAACCTTATTTTATCCAAGAAACTTGCGACTGCCCTAAAGTAGAAAAATAGTTGACTAGTTATTTTTTTTACTTTCCCACATGCAAGACATGCAATTAATGTAAACTACTAAGGAGCTATAAACTGGTGAAATTCTATGTTTACAGATGCTTATAATCAGCAATAGGACGCAAACGCTATGGACAGCATCGCTTCACTCACATGCCGATGCCATTCCCTACAGTTCCCATGCAGTCTCCTTTCCCATTCTAAACATATCTCCAGGATCAATTGACTTGCAATCCATGAGCTCTGTGAGCATCACCTTCACCACTTCCACTGAGGGTTGTCTCTTATGGAGATCACCCTACGAGTGAGATCAACATTAATCAAGCATGTTACATGTTCATGTAGCCGCAGTTATGTTCAGGAATTATGCTAGCAACAGACAACAACTGTCTCAAGGATCAGTCCTTGGTTTGACAGTCAAACCAGCAATCGCCCATAATTCTCTAAATGGACTAGGTACCAAAGACACCATGGCTGCTACTTGAGTCGATATTCACTGTTTATGCCTCAATCAAGAATGGGATCACAAGCAACTTACAGATTTGAATTTTAGTCCTTCATCAACATCCACACTCTGGTTAAGAATATCCATAACACCATGGGTTATGCAAATCCTTTGAAGGACTTCATGACATGACCCATCACTGTTATG
The DNA here is from genome assembly GCF_046742065.1 of Oratosquilla oratoria. Lineage (NCBI taxonomy): Eukaryota > Metazoa > Arthropoda > Malacostraca > Stomatopoda > Squillidae > Oratosquilla > Oratosquilla oratoria. The sequence goes on along the minus strand of NC_134785.1, from coordinate 69,301,173 downwards.
CACTAAAATATCAAGGTATACGAAGCTTTCCAAGATCTCAATCTTTACAACATGCATGGACACATTGAATTCTATCATCCAACAACCCTCCCAAATGTCCGGCTCTAAGTTATGTTCTAGAAAACCCTTAGTCCCAGCAGTGGCACTTTCATATGCAACCAAGCCCTCCAAAGATTTCATAAGAATTACAATGTCATTGGCAAAGACAAGGTCAATGACTTGGTGTTGCTAATATTTTTTAATAACACTGGGTGACAATAATTTCAAGCATTAAGTCCACAAATGTGTTGAAAAGTCTTGGGGCGAGAATGCATCCCTGAATTAACAGGAAAGAATTGGGGCACTTCAACCACACTTTACAACACTATCTCAGTCCTTATCATACATCAGGTCAATAATCTTTAGTGGAATCCCACAAATCCACAGTAGAACCCAAAGCACCTCACGATGTACTGAATAGCACAAGATCATCCATAAGAACAGAAGTGCTGGTCGACTACAGCCCATAACATGATGCACTGAATCAAACGTCTTCTTGAGATCATCATAGGGAACAAGTTAGCCTCGGTGAAACTGTCAATGCAAACACGAAGCACTAGGTACCAATCAGTTGTGAAGTTGCTAGATGAGAACCCAGACCACTCAAACCTATGAAACTTTAGCTACCCTTTTCTAAAACTACTGTATCATATTTTTTATCAGACTATTTCTGACATTCTGGCAAGCATAACCTCATCCTCTGTTTGGACACCCTTTAGCCACTACCATTCTGCTCTTCATATCAATCAATCAATTGATCTGCTGCCCTTTGGTCTCTCATAGGAGACCAATGTTCACTATCTGACCACAGCAGTGTATGACATGTTCAGTGGCCCCCTTATGTGTTGGTTGGATCCAGGGCAGCTGGAATCTCTTGCCAGGCCATTCCACGCTGCACTACTTTATTGCATAGTGACCCAAGTGCAGTCATACCAGTGCAGCCCACACCTATCTTGGGAGTGATTCTCCAGTTGGTCTAATGTATAGGGTAGCCTAGTGAAACAGACTTTGGAGGTCCACCATGGAGTGCTTCTTCCGTGATCCAAGTGTGTACATGTCCCTACATGGATGCACTCTGGTGCACCAAGAGGATGTCATTGCAGATTCTTCAGCAGCATACTGCTGGGGCCATTTTCCCATTACATTCAGCAGGTTGTGCCCATGCAATATGATACTTCGGGTGGAAGTACTCAGAGATCTGTGCCCACCACACCTATGGGAAAGTTTCGTCTTTCTTTAAGTGCAGATACTCCACCAAGACTGCTTCAGTGCAGCCTGCCATCACTTCCAATGCCCTATTTTGTGTTGTTTTTAGGATGTCTTTGTTATCCCAATTGTTGGGATAACAAAGACATTTTGCTATAAACATAGGTGCTATTATTATTATTTGATTGTGACAACCTTATATTAAAATCAATCTATTAAAAGTAATCTAATATGAAGTACATAAAGAGAAACAAGAAAGATGAAAATCCTTGCATGCGGGAAAGTAAAATAATATCAATAACCACTCACATCCTTAACATAAATTCTAATCAAAATCTGAACATTTCTATGTTAAAAGCTTACATGCGGTAGGCGTTGATGGCCCTTGACATAGTGGACGACACGCCTAAGACCCAGGCACAGGTCAGGCTAAGACCCTGGTGGCAAAGGTCGGGTGAGGACCCAGGCACAGTCGGGACGAGACACCCAGGCAGGGGAGTTAAGTGATTACGTCCCAGGCACTGGTCAAGCTATTACCCAAGCACAGGTTGGAATGACATCCAGGCACAAGGTAAGTTTGGCCCTGAGAGGGGCACAGGTCAAGCAGTGGCCTAGTACCAGGTCAAGCTAGGGTCCAGGCACAGTTTGGACAAAGGCATGTGAAACATATAAGCCTAACATGGGGGAAGTACAAAACAACACAAATACAGCAGCTGCCTGTGTTCCTGTTGCACACTGGGTTGGTCGTCAGTAAATGTGTGTGGACACGCACTGTAAAGGCAGCCGACTTGACAACACCATTCCAGCACTACACTTCCTGATCTAGAAGAGTACCGACTAAAAAGTACCTGGCATGCAACAAGCAAACCTGGCACTCAACTCTTCAGCAGGTAGGTACAAAACACACTACTTCTTCCAGTAGGCCTAGCACTCGCTTCCTCGACTAGAAGACATAGCAATTACCATTCCAGCACGGCTAGCACTCACCCCTGACTGTACTAAATGCCCTCGGAATGTTGCATTGTCCAATACCAATTATAAAATTCACGAACTTTTTTTTTCTAGCTGTGAAAAACAAGATTATTTTGCATTTTCTTTTTTCACAAAGGGCTGTTAGTTCCAATGCTGCTCTACATATATTCGTTGTTATGGTTCCGAAGGGGTGTTCCAGAAAGCTCAAAAGGATGCTGCCGACTCGATATAGACGGACGCTGACTGTTTTGATTCACAGCACTCTTTCTGAAGCAAGTATGTGCGTTCTAGTGGTGCACTAACAGGACGAATCTTCCTCTCACGGCTGGACCAATACTGCCAGGAGAAGACGGACAGTCCTTGGGCACGCAGGCAACGCCTGTTGTAACCGCTATGTCTTCGACGATGTGACCCGTAGTACATAGCAAGCGGTTAAGCCCCGGTCCGCTGGCCATGGCCCTCCTGAACTCGAAATCTTGAGGACGCAGTAGCACTGCTGCACCGCAGGCAGTTGACTGGAGGAGGGCGGTGCCTCGGAGGTCCGCAGTTACGACTACCGCAGGACGGATTCCCAAGACGCGACGGTGGGAGTAGGGTGGGAGGCACGAGCCTATAGTCAGCACCGCAGGGACGAACTATGGCTAGGGTTGGAACAAAAAGCGCGAAGGGGCCCTACGGACGCTGCGAACACGATCTGGGCAAACATGCACCGCCCGAAGTGCACGGCACGGCCTCCCAACACAAGGATGGCGCCCTTGTCTCCACTACTGTGGCCAGACAGCTCGGCTCGGCCAGGCGCCTCGGTTGCCACACGCTAGTCTTCGTGACTCAGCAGCCACACCGCCTGCGCTTCGACCTCTCCCTTTACCAAATGCAAAACTATTCCCTCGATTCAGCATTCCCGTCTTATGAAGTTAATCTTGAACGTCCGTAAAATACAACCCAGGCCTGGATCACCTCCATATTTGAGGCAGGAAACTGAAATATCAAAAGCAAAGACCTCCGCACTTCAAAAGGCGATCAACATTTCTACGAATAGTTCTATACCTCCGTTTTCTGTTGCAAATTTGATCACAAAGAACTGCACACACGCACACCTATATGCAACAGACACACAAAAATATAAGATATGCAAATATCCTGTACAATTATGTTCAATCAATCACGACATTTAAATAAACAAAAGACGGTTCGGTTTATCAATAACGAACAAGAATGAATCGATCATGGAATACATGACCAGACAAGTACAAGGATATATATATATATACATAAACAGACACACATGCATATCCATATATACATGCACATTCGACCCTATAATCCTAAGCTACATAAAATTTGTCTGTAAATTAAAATAAAGGGCAACGAATAATAATAATAAAAAAAAAAACATACAGGCACAGGGGGAACTTCATTATTTACGGCGTGACAATGCTGTCATAAGGTACGTTCCGTCTCAGAGTCAAATATGAAATCACAGACCGCTTCTGGAAACCGTGCCCACCCAAACAATACTGGTTTACTGATTCTCTACGCCCAATGCAGTCCAGTATTCAGCCTTTGCAGACCAGTAAGCCACCAGAGCTAACGATGCCAGGCCACCCAGCGGCCGGATCAATACTGCCTACCCTCCCCCTCCCCTCCCTTCCAGCACCATCCCTCCCCTCCCAGCCCCCACGTGCTGCGCTTCCACCCATTCACCACGTGATATGCTTCCGTCTCCCCCCATTGCACGTGATTCGCCTTCCGTGCCTTCTCCTCCCCCCAAAACTGCCATCGCTCACCCACCCCCCTTCGCCGCAAACTTCATCTCGAAGCAGAATATCGCACAAGATCAGGAGCAGAGGGCGATCGCTCTCTCTCACACACCTGCGAGCGACGTGATTCACGCCCTCAATAGCGTGGTAAACTATATGTCCACTGTGCTAGCAGTCACCAAGCCAGATGCTTTAACGAAGCAGCCGAGGGACAGCCGCGCCTCAGCCCAACTTAGGGGGCCTCCAGCGACCGCGACTCCCCCCCCCACCTGACGCCGCAATATAATCGCCTGGCGACAGACAGGGTGTGTTGTAGTGCTGAAAGGACCAACAAGGCCTCTTATATGCCTCGTCATTCTCCCGTCGCCGGCGCCGCCCGAGTCCGGTGCTGCGTTTCCATCCGTCTTGGGAATCGATCCCGGCCCCACAATCGCACGATTCGCATTCGCATTCGATCACGGCGGATTTTCTTCCAAACCCAGACAGAAACGCGGGCTGGCATTTGGCCGCTGACAATCACCACACTTCCTCCTCCACGTCCCCTCCCTACCCATGCCGTCATCGCACCCACAACTCCCACTTCATCAATACGAACTCCTCCTCCCCCCTTCCTCCCTATAAGCTCTTGTAACTCGAACCGGTTCATAGGGGTTAGGTTTATGAAATATTCACCATGAGGACTAAAAACCTAAAGTACATATTTCCGAATGACAAGCACGGTCATGTGGCAAACTCCATAGATCTTGGTCCGGTTCTACGTCTAGCAGCAGATTTCGTACAAGTCTCAGAAGAACAGGTGACTTTGCTGTTGAGGAAGGTCGATAGTCCGTGTCTGCCCCTTCCCACGTCAGAACAAAATATGTAAAGTTCGACATGATTATGTGTTCACTTTTTTTTTTTTACATAAAACCTTCCTGCATCAGTTGTCGATACAAATACCACCCAATCCACATGCCCAAGACACGAAACGAAACATAAGCGACATGACGTCACAAGTGCGCCAGTCTCCCTGAACTATACTCATGCGATCACCGATACTTTTTCAATACAACTCTCTAGACCGCTCCAGTAACTCACATCTGCATCAGCTTCTAATACTGTAACAATCAATTCCACAAAAATACGACCAGTATACTCAATATCTTACCATAAATAATATTTGTAACACTTAATTCTACGTTCCACCTCAAGAACTGGTGCATTCTATACATAACCTATAGTACCAATATGACCCTTTCCATGACACGCCTACAAATCCAGACCACACTTGTGATTGAGCACATCGCCATACAAATCATACGTGCTCCGTCTCCGATCAAATTAGTTATTCATACTTCCATCGCCCTTTTCCTCACAAACAAAACTAGTATCCATCCCATCTCCTCACTCACTCACTTGATCAAATACCAGCATAATCATGACACGTATACCCTATTCCCTCGCCATTTCATGAACTTACGAAGAGCCTGCACTCACCCGCCTCCCCACCCTCTGCACCTCGGAACGACCGCCCCACGTCATTCTTCACCGCTTTGGATTCGACTTCTTCCTCACATTACTACCTCTCTCGTCCCACGCCTCCACTCGTCTGACTTCAGTTTCAGCATTCAATAACTCAAAATAATTTGTTCTTGCAATATGGCAAGATGACCTAACAATGACAACCTAGCATACTGCAAAACAACTTCCAACACCCAAACTTGTTTTGACATGATAGAACAATAGCTTAGACGAAACAGACTGGAGGACTCCCCTCAAAAACCATCAGCCACTTCACTCAAACCAACCATGAGTAGTCAAGCTGAATGACTAAATTACTTCACTGCAAAAGGTCCCGGTCAGCCAACAAAATAACACTGACACACAACAGGTCTAGCCATAGAAATAAGCTGCCCCAGATTCAACCATGACACAGAAGATGCTGAACACCTCATCCTACACTGCCCCATTCTAGTCCTATCCTGATAACACAGCATTTCTCCTTGAAAAGACTTATTGGCCAATCCCCTTGAAAAGACTTATAGGCCAAAGATCTCCTACAGATCTGGAGAACAGATTAAATGACTGCCTTATGAATTATAAACAATGGTTGATGTCGAACACCTCATCCTACACTGCGTGGGCTAGTCCTATCCTGATAACACAACATTTCTCCTTGAAAAGACTTATTGGCCAATCCCCTTGAAAAGACTTATAGGCCATAGATCTTCAACTGATCTGGGGAACAGATTAAATGATTGCCTCATGAATTATAAACAATGACTGACAACCTCTTAATGCATCAAAAGTAAAATAATATTTTACAAGCACCTTTTAAGCTGCTACAACCCATTCTTGTGTTATAGACAGGTTTTCCAAAGCCCATCAACTCCTGCAAGAGCTATCATTTATGACAAAAAATACGAAAATGCAACACTAAAATTAATATATTAAATTTATAACCAGTATCCTTCTGATGACAAAATGCTATTTACATTGCAATACTTAGTGTGGCTAGTGTGCAAAAATGGTGAAACCGAGTGAATGTTCATCATTGTTTAATGCCATTTTATATTTACTGGTGTTTTCTGCCTTATAAAGATATTAATAACATTTAGATATGGCAACAAAACAGCACTCATCATAAATCCATGTACTTCAATAATTCTGTATCCATATAGGACTACATGTTAAAAGGGTTAACGGGACCGAATCCAATGTATGATGTTTGTCTATTGTACATTTGTAAAAAGACCATGAGGTCTTAGCATAGTTGATCTACATGCTTCAATCCTGCTGAAGGGTTTTGATGGTCCCATTATGTGGATAGAAACATCCAATTGTACTGACCAACATTCAGCATTATGACTGTTATACTAGGCAAAGAACATAGTAAAGTACTGTTTAGGTAGCAAGGGCTTTTTCAATATTAGAATGTCCCAATTGTGGGAAGGAGAGCCATGAGTCTCAGGGTGTGAATAAAATGTAACATAAGGATACATGCCTGTGATGCTTTCAAAGCTGGAGGCACATCAGCAAATCTTCTGAGAAGGTTTGTGCACCAACCAAAATCAATAAAATCTCCAAAGAGACAAGTGCTGCCAACTTCATTTGTGTAACATCCAGGGGCCAGGATACTCGACTGAACTAGTATCAAAGGAACATCAGCTGAGGAGGACAATGATTTGGCCTTTATAACAGATGCTTTGAAGGTGATTCTACAGCTGTCATTAATTTTGGATCTTTCTAACAACCTTGCATCCTCATTTTTTTTTATCAATATCATATACCACTTCAGGAATCATATCTGCAACCTTAGTATGAGAGATGAATATAATATTTTTGTTGAGCTAGAAGTGATTACATTCAAGTCTCCATGGTAAACCAAGCTGTCAACATCTCCACATGAGCAGAAAAATACAGATAAAGCCTATTCCACCTACAAGAGAGTAGATATACCATCACTGTGGTGAAATCTTTGAGTAGTACACTGACTGAAGCTGACAAAATTTCCACTATCACTATAGCTGAACCACCAACCTCACTTGGAGCAATCTGTGAAAGTCCAAGCACCATACCGAACTGGCACCTTATACACACAACCAATTTCAATATCAGATTCCAATAGAATATTAAAATTAATAATTGAAAGTTGATGGAGGAAGCACCATAAGAGGATGATCAGTTGATAAGAAAAGAGACAATTTGAACTTTCAAGTAAATTTACAAAGATACTGATTAAAAGCTCTGAGTATATACACTATTCCCTGGATGAATAAGGGAGGACATTTCTAAAGTATAAAGGCAATATGACTATTGTCCAATAAATGATGACTAAAGGTCCAAGGTCCACCAAATAATGAAAAAATTACCAGTCTAATATGGGTTTTTTCTAATCTTTCTTTATTGTCAGGTCATCAGCACAAGTGAGAATTTTGATGTTGTGCTCCTGGGATGGCCAGGGATATAATGTGTAATTAGTTTTAATAACACTGGTTATATATCTTTTATTCCTTGGAGAACCTCAGGATACAGTCATCTGATCCTCAACAGAAGACCGTTCTGAACTACTCTGCATCTTCTGTTAGCCATGAAGTTCGTTAACCACTTCTTATCAGTTTTGTACATTTCAGTTTCTATGATTTCTCCCTGTCTTCTCCTTTCCTGCATGAGGGGACGGAGAGGGGGGGGTCGCCGAATTTATGAAGCCGCCTTGCTGTGGATGTGCTGTGTCTTGCAACATTGCTTCTGACCCAGGGCAGTGGACAGGATGCAGGGATGACCCATCATCCAGGAGGTGCCAAGATAGGAGGGAGGGAGGAGGGTGGAGGGGAGTGGAATATATGGGAAATTAAATGGGTGGGAGTGATTTCTATTCCTTTTTCTTTTTGGCTACCCCCCGTGTAAGGGGGAAAAAGCCTTTGGTATATGTACGTATACATGTATGATTTTTTTCTTATATCCAATGCCACTATTACAGTTCTGACTGGTACATTCTTGTTGAAGCCCTCCAGTAACTGTTGGGTAATGTTTATATGTGGAGTGGCTCTCTATGAATCTATGTTGATACAAGATCAATCTTCTCATCTATGTATATATATATATATACACACACACACACACAAAAGGTATGTTCAATAAGTAATGAGAAAATGTCAGGCAAGACATTCAATATGATTTGATCAAAATACTACTTCATGGTGAAGTACGCATACATATATTCTATTAAATGACTGACTGGAAACTTTCTATATTTGTAGGTCTGAGTGCAGTGGTGAATGTGGTGGAACCAGTCTGATTTGGTTTGCCGATCTGTGAATACTTGTCAAGATGCAGGGAAACATGGAGCAACGTTACGCCATCAAATTTTGTGTTAAACTTAAGAAAACTAAACAAGAAGCTTATGGAATGTTAAAGGAAGCCTATGGGGATGAACAGATGAGCCAAGCAAGTTTCTATCGATGGTTTAATAGATTTTCTGAAGGAAATGAACAGGTTGAGGATGAACCCAGTTCTAGAGCACCAAAAAGTGCACACAAGGAGGAAAATATTGAGGAAGTGGAAAGGTTTGTGATGCAAGACCATCGAATATCTGTGAGGATGATATCTGAAGCTGTTGGTATTAGTATTGGCACAGTAGAGACAGTTCTGACTGAAGATCTGAAGCTCCACAAAGTCTGTGCCAAGTTCGTGCCAAAGATCCTCTCCAACGACCAGAGGCAGTTTCATGTGGAATGTTGCACAAGTCAAAGCTGGTGACCACGTGGATGGCCGACAGGGGAATGAAAGTGGTACAAGACCCACCCTACAGCCCTGACCTAGCCCCTGCGAATTCTTCCTGTTTCCGTGCATGAAAGACAGCCTCAGAGGAACCAGATTCCAGTCAACAGAGGAGCTGAAAAAGGCATCGGAAAGTTACCCGAAAGGACTACTGAAAAAGGACTTTGAGGAGGTCTTCCAGGATTGGGAGAGACACATGCAGAGGTGTGTAGATGCGAGAGGCAATTATTTTGAAGGTGAAAGTTTTGTAAGCTAATGAAAATAGTGTCTCTCCTGACATTTTCTCATTACTTATTTAACATACTTTGTGTATATATATATGAGTGGAAGGGTGGTGAGTTAAACACAGAGAACAATTGGAGTTTTATTCACTGACGTTTTGTCCTTACCAGGACATTCTCAAAGTACATACAGTTTCAGAAAATTAACAGCTTATATAATCCATCCTTGTCCTGTTCCCCTCCCTCTATACTCTCATCTGTCCTCTACCCTTTTCATGTGACTCCGACCATGTCACTTCTCCCTCCATTCTCAATTGTCCTTTTTTACCTCCTTGATAATCAGAGTACCTACCGCTCCTGCTAATTTTATAAACCCTTCCCTACCTATGGTTGATGCAGGGGTGGGAAGTAATGTAGGCTGCCTCCACTATTTTTCTTTTCTTTTTCTCTAGACCTTTGTGGAGCACCTCTATCTTGTTCCAATCTGGAAGATGACCACATTGGTCTAAATGAACTACTAGCAAGTTGGAGGTTCTGTGAGGTCTGACTTCATTTTTGTGCTCATATGTGATGGCTAGCTATGATGTAACTGCGCTCTTTACGAATGTCGAGGTAGAAGGAGCGTTGGCAGCGGCAAAGAAGGTGGTAGACAGTTTGGATGAGGCTGATTTACCAGTGGGGAAAAGTGATTACTTGAAATTAGTGTCTCTATGTGTGAAGTTTGGTCCTTTCATGTTCAACGGGAAAGAATACAGACAACACCGAGGACTTGCAATGGGTAGTCCTCTCAGTGCAGTTCTAGCTTCATTGTATATGGAAGTTTTAGAGACAGATTATTTCATAAGGATAATGGGTAGAGACACGCTTTGGCTGAGGTATGTGGACGACGTCCTTGTCATCTCTCCGAAAGAGGTACAATTAGATGACAAGTTGAGTAGATTGAATCATGTCGAACCAAACATCCAGTTTACTATCGAACACGAGACAGGTAACAAACTAGCTTTCTTGGATACAGTGATTTGGAGGAGAGGTAGTAAGATATCATTCTCTGTCTACAGGAAAAGCACCAATAAAGACGACATGATTCATTTCTACTCAGCGCATAGCAACAAAATTAAAAACGGAGTGGTTATAGGATTTTTCTTAAGGGTGTACCGTATTTGTAGCGAAGAATTTTTAGAGGATGAAATCAAATATATTTTCAAAGTATTCACTAAACTCAGATACCCGGAAGGACTATTGCACAGATTGAGGAAGAAAGCAACGGTAATAATGAGAAGGAAGAAGGACAACTGGTCCGGAGAAGGCAGGGCGGGGTTTTTGTCCGTCCCCACCTTGAAGTACGCGGAGGAGTTGGGATATATTCTCACAAAAGCGGGTGTGAGCGTTGCTTTCTCCACAGGTACAAAATTAGGAGAAGTTGTCAAGAATAGAAATAAATCAGAAAAGGATATAGAGAAGGGAGCGATTTACAATATACCATGTGGTGGTAGTCCGTTAGGATATTATGGAGAGACGGGAAAATCAGTGGAGCTACGGACATATGAGCACAAAAATGACGTCAGACCTCACAGAACCTCCAACTCGCTAGTAGATCATTTAGACCAATGTGGTCATCTTCCAGATTGGAACAAGATAGAGGTGCTCCACAAAGGTCTAGAGAAAAAGAAAAGAAAAATAGTGGAGGCAGCCTACATTACTTCCCACCCCTGCATCAACCATAGGGAAGGGTTTATAAAATTAGCAGGAGCGGTAGGTACTCTGATTATCAAGGAGGTAAAAAGGACAATTGAGAACGGAGGGAGAAGTGACATGGTCGGAGTCACATGAAAAGGGTAGAGGACGGATGAGAGTATAGAGGGAGGGGAACACGACAAGGATGGATTATATAAGCTGTTAATTTTCTGAAACTGTATGTACTTTGAGAATGTCCTGGTAAGGACGAAACATCAGTGAATAAAAATCCAACTGTTCTCTGTGTTTAACTCACCACCCTTCCACTCATTTGTCTTCCATACTTCAACATATATATATATATATATATATATATATATATATATATATATATATATATATAGAGAGAGAGAGAGAGAGAGAGAGAGAGAGAGAGAGTAAGAGTAAGAGATGGATAGATAGGTCTGACTGACCTGATAGTAACAACCCATAAATCTATGTGTAAAATAGAGGATAACAGCAATGTTCATGGAGTTCCATCTCTGTGGTTCCATCAGTAAAGCTTACACCTTAAGTTTACTGGTGTTGTTCGACTGTACCATTCCTTCTTCTGTGCTGTTCCACTGATCAATGCATTTGCAAGGAAAGCTGTATTTCATCATATCCTTTTAACACTGTCTTTTCAGTTTCTATCCTTTAAAGGTCATTAGTAATATCAATTGGTATGGAAGTTCTGAGTAACCAGGCCTTCTGACTACTAAAGTGTACGAGAAAAAGTACCTTACACTCTACAAATTTTTACAATTTCCAGGGGTTTTTCATACGATGGGTCTATGCAATGGAGAAAGACACACAAAATAATGAAAATTTTCTGATTTCTTGGGTAGGAAAAAATTATAACTTAAAAGTCTGGCATATATACAAAAATGTTAAAGAACCTTAAAATAACTAAATGCAACATGCATGGCATGCAAATCAGCCAACAAAATTTGTTAAACTACCATCACTGCAGACAATACTCATATTTACCTTATCACATACTTGATAGCATGCCTATAATTAAAACAATTTACTGGCAATATATTTGGATATTACTTATTAGTAGTAAAATTGGTAATTCTAAAAAACATACATAACATGCACTCACATGTAAACAAGTTAAATAATTCTGGTGAACTACAACCATTGAAGACAATAGTCTGCATATGGTATTTACCTTATTATATGCCAGATAATTTCCTGAAATCTTAAACATTTTACATGTCAATCCCTTATTGTATATTATTTCTTACCTACTTGGTATAAATTTCATCCTAGTTTTCCAGAGCTTTCCTTACTATAAATACAGCCCAGCATTATGCTACAGTACATAATTACTTCTTTCAACCAAGTTTTGGTGAATGAATGTTATAGTAATCATGGTATTATCAACTACAGTAACATGATTACATTACCAGTCTTCACATCTAACAACTTTATTCACCACATTCATATGCATATTAAAAACACATCAACTCACAGTATCATATGTACAAACTTAAACAAGCAGATCAATCAATCAATCAAAACTCTTGCAGGTAATTTTTATACATTCTATTACTACTATTATCTTTTTTATTTTACAGTTTGTAGTGTCTTATATTTTCCCAGTTGTTGGGAACCATATTGTGGAAACAACCAAGCATGGTTCTCAAGAACTGATCCATTTCCTTCATGTCCAAAGCCCATGCTTGCTACTAAACTCAGGATGCTTATTTTCTCTGCTGATTTTATGTTAAGTCTTTGATGTGTGGGCTGAAGGTCAGGTGTCAAAAGCAAGGCCCAGAACTTTCGGGTTCTCAGGTTTGGGTAGTTAATTTCACTATTAGAGGTTTCCTTGATCCATGGTTGTCTGGAGTAAGTTTACTGATAATTTCCGAGAAGAGACCACCATTCTATTATTTCTAAATCATTGCACTTGTTTGTCTAAGCAAGCCTGGGTGATCTTAGCAGTTATTTTATAGTTCCTATGCTGGGTTACTATCACATGGTCATCTGTATGGGTGAACGCTTTGGTCCTGTGCTTTGGTTCTGGTGTTGGGAGGCCACTTGTGAAGATGCTGAATAATGCAGGTGTATTGCTCCTTGGGGGACTGTTATACAAGTTTTTTGTTCCACAAGTTTGTTTTGGGTAACTTTGCAGTCTGCCTGCTAAGAAGTCTGTCAGTCATTTATCGTCATTGTTGTTGATTTGTCTTTATGATCTTTTTTCATAGTACATGTCTGGCAACTTTATCAATTGCTATCTTGTAGTGCTTTCTTGTTTAATCCTTCCGGCACTTGTGTAATGTTTATGAGAAGTATGTTGGTGCAGTGTCCCTCCTTGAATCTATGTTGATTTGGAGAGGTAAGCAGTTATGTTTCTTTCTGCCATTAGCCACTCCATTAGTTTGGATCTGGTGGATAGTAATTAGACAAGCCTGTCACATGCTCGGTTTCCTGGTTGCTTGTTTGGTTTTAATATGGGTATTACATGAGCCCTCTTCCAAATTGTTGGGATTCTGTTGTATAACCAGGAGTGGTTGAAAATCTCAGTCAAGGCCTTACTGCATTTGAGCCAAGGTGTTTCAGATGAATGTTTGAGATCTTATCTGGGTATTTTGTGGAACTTTTAATTACTTTTTCCACATCTTTGTTGGAGAAAAGGAAGGGAGGTTGGAATCTATCTTGTTTGATTATTTGTATCCTTATTTTCCTATTTTCTGGAATATGAAGCTTGTTTAAAAGTGCTTGTTAATGATGGTGATGGTATTTTTCCTGTTTCAATAATAAGTATTTTTCCTGTTTCAATAATAAGGTTGAACCAAAAAGATTATTCATAAACAATTTTGAAATCCCCCTTCACAAAGCTTCCAGTATGACAACCAGATCTATAACACTATATGATCTACAACAAAAGCCAAAAAACAAACAAACAAATGCCATCTTGTTAAGAAGAGCCATGTGCAGACAGAATGGAGCTCCATGGTGCCCAATGTCCAAGTTGATACAGCACCCTGGTATAACACATTTAGATTTACACTGCTAACAATGCTGTTTGGTATCTAATAAATCAAAGATGCTACACATAAGATGTGAACAGTCTAAAATTCATTTTAACCTCTTCAATATGAGTCAAATTCTCATGCCCAGAATCAGCTGCCTGATGTACAATGATTCAATGATGCATCACAATACTCACATTGTAAAATATAAAGTTACAACTGTATTACTCAACCTCTTTCACTCTGAATATTAATAACCACAGAAAATATGATCAAGCCAGTTCAGAAAATATAGGGGTCACTCAGCTACAACCACAAAATAAATATAATCAAGACGCCGACACAGGTATCCTCATATATGCACTCACACCTCAGACGTCTATGTGGGCATCATTGTATGGAGGGGGTTAAAGTATTATACTTTTATGCACTGATGGCATACATTTTATCAAGATAGATTATGGTACATATCAACACATAATATACCAAACACACAACACCTAAGCACCAAATTCAGTACACATTACTGTATATGTACCATTTTCTAGTACACATTTCAAAGAAAATTCTGTTATAAGCAAAACTCAAAGTGGTGGCAGTGAAGAACCTACACCAGGAGGCACATAGCTGCAGCTGAAGCAGTCATCTTTGCTCTATGTACTCAGACTATTGGGGCAAGTAACAGCTACTGCTGGGAATGAGAGAAATGCAAGATTCGAATCCACATTTAAACAACTGAGAAACCAGCATCCTTCAAATTATACCACCAGCACACACAACTCAAGAATTTGAAATAAAATTTGTGATATTTTAGGTTCATCTTTGATATGAATGTATTTTGTTGTTATTGGGCACCACTGAACTTACTTGACAAGAAAGAACACTAGCATACATTCAGGTCAATACTAAAACAGTACCAACACTAAATCAACCTGTTAAAAGACTCTTACTACCCCAGATGCAACCACAGAACAGGATATACAGAGCACCTTATACTACACTTTTTATACAAGTTCCAATTGTTTTTGTGCTGTGAACATGTATGCAACAGTTAATCTGGTACACTGCTGACTATATATAAATACAATGTGTGCTTGATGTGACAGCAGCTAAACATCTTTGTGTAAGCTGTAGTTTAATTCACTTATGGTGTTATTGAGTGTTCAATATCATGAACATACATTATACTAAGTACATGTTGTTGAATGTAAACTAATTCCATTTGTTCATTCAATTCCTTATGTACATCAACATCCCTTAATTTTGACATAATATGCATTTTTGGAGAGCTCCACATCTACACTGTAAACTTCAGCTCTCAAGGTCCATTTTTCCATGACCACGGCAAAAATCTAAACCAAATCAGTCAATGAATCAATCCATAGCCCCTAGTCTCTCTTAAACGATTAATCCAAACCTCCATTCATAATCAAATTGAACAGTTAATGATAAGAATTTTTAACATTATTGAAGTTAAATTTCCAGGTAGCAGATTAGTGGTTGCTGAAGTTGATGTTTTGCTTAACTGCATCTGCCACTGCTTTAATGTATATACACATACAGTATTTTCCTGAAAGTGTGGGTATAAGTGAAAACAGTTGATGATATGAATCTACCATATGATAAAATGTTTAATGCATCATACCAGGTGTTCATGATACACATTTCAACACTCACATTTCACTGCTTTAAAGGGCACAAGTTCCATTTCATTTGTTCAAGCATAATACCTCCATTATCACATCATGCAAACATGAAATCCATGCAATGCTATTTTCAAATGATTAAATTGGATACAATATTTCTGTAATATATACATTAGACGGTACTGGCCAGAATGAGGTGCATTTATTTACAACACTACGACACTATTGTGATGTACGTGATGGAACCCACATATTACCAGAATATATAAGGCAACCTTGTATTTTGTAAATATACACTATGATCCACCTACTTTGCTTTGGCAGCTCCACTACAAAAACAATATTTGATAAATTCTTAGTTTGCAAAATTCACTTAACCATACCAAAGTGAGAAAAATAGTTATTCTTTTCAAAGTGATGAAGTGCTACTACCCTGCTGTGTGACATGTTTACACTGCCTAGTGCATACCCTCTGTACTCAACTTTATCATATAGTTCAAGGGTTTTCAGCAAAATACACAAAGATTATCATCATGATGTCCATAAAAAACAAGAGGATGCCTTGAAATTGGGTTGAAGATAATTTAACAAGGAAAGGATATGAAACTCGTACCACAGTTCAGTCAGTAAATTATTAGTGTGCCTGAATAAAGAAGTATTAGTTTGAAGCGTGGAAAACCACCTGGAGAAGAGAGTCACATTTTGGATGTGGACAAGTCAACTATGTATGTGTTTTAATGAAAAATGTGAAGCAAATTATGCAAACTGTGAAGATTGTCAGTGGACCACATTTTGACAGCCTGAGAAAGGCTGTAAATCATGCAATGTTATCCAAATGGAGCACTGCTTCATATGCCATGAATGGATTTTTTTTTTTTTTTTTTTTTACTAATCATGTTTATCTTTTGCAAGCTTCTGATTATGCCACCACTGCATGAACAATGAAAGCATTTGATATAATTAAAATATCAGTGTGGAACAGGAGAAATATCAGACATAAAAAAATGGGGAAACAAGTTTAAGTGTATTAACAAATATGTGTTTCCATACAAATGGACAAGTATGTGAACTGATAAAGAAGAGACATTACAGTCAAACAATACCAATAAATTCAAAATTACTTTTGACTAGTGAAATAGACACATGACCAACAAGTCTAGCTCTCATCTTGTATATTACAATTAGATGATGATGATAATAATAATAATACTTATTAGATAAAGTTTCACTGACTGGAAATAAGCAGTCCCAGTGACTGGCAATGGTCCTCAGGCCTTCCTATAGATCTCTCTGGGAAGACACACTGAATTAGTGTCCGTGTTGTATTAATATGGAATTGTTTCTATGTCACCAGATTACAGAAGTAGTATGAGGGGAACAATCACCAGTTGTCAGCTCTCATGGGAAAACATGGAGGCAATACAGTCAAAGCTGATATAGATTTTAGGTCCAGTCCATAGCCAGAGTCATCCCCTTCAGAGCTGTACCTCCAGATGGGGGTGTTGACAGGTTCTGAAGACAGGCTGGGAAATGACTCTCCGACATCAGTCTCACAGGGGAACCATATAACAGGTACCTGATGTTGGTCCCTACAGTTAGATAAGCACAATTGTTTAAGTACAAACAGATAAATGCATGGCTACAACACTAACAACAGTCTCACATTAATACAACAGACAACACTCTTGCATTAATATAGTAGATACAATCCAGTTTCTTTCCAGATCAATAAGAGGGCCCAACAACTATTCCCAACCACTATGGAGCAGCACATTTCCAGTAATTATATGATATCAAAACAAATCCCACCCCTAGACTTTATTTTTTGCCTCTTAAATCTTCTGAGAATTCTTTTTTTTTTCAACTTGGGTCCCATTACCTGCAAAGTGTAGTGGCTAGTAATATAACATTTTGATAAATATAAAACATTAACAATACTTACCAGGTATCTCCAAGGAAATGTACAGTCAGAGGAGGGGCACTTTGATAAGGACAGGATGGAGTCACCTGAAAAGAAAATGATACTATCAAAAAAGTGGACAAATGTCTGGGGCAATGAATTATGAAAAATAGGTACTTGGACATAAATATGAAGAGAAGATTTTAGGAAGTGATCATACCCACTATGCAGTATGGAGCAGACTTGAATAAATGAGAGGCACATAGGCAGACTCACTGTTTCAAGAGATGAGGCATTGCAGAAATATGACAGTGATACAAGAATGGGTAAAGCAAGATGCATGGAGATGAAGCAGAGAATGGGAGTGGGACAAAAGCTGTCACATACGGTACACCACAGAGCTGGGGAAGTATGTATAAGGAGGGAATGTAAAAGGAGAGACTAGCAAGAGTGTGGAAGGCAGAAATGGATGGTGTGAATCCAAGAAAAGATTGAGCATGAAATGGATGGATTGGATGAACGGGGCTTCAGATGCATATGGAATGACTGTTGAACAGAGAAGAATGGAAATAACATGAAAGAATGAATAGAGGACACAGCACAAAGAAATGTTCTTCTCACCTAAAAAAAAAAAAATAAATAAATAAATAAAAAATAAAAAATATGGAATGGACTAGTAGGCAGGGGTCACCTGCACAAGCAGTCTTGCCAAGGAAAAAATGTGCCTTGCTTCATTGCTTTCGTCCCTTTATCCCCAAGGTGGGAGGGATGACCGATTGGGTTTTATTTATTTTTCTATGTGGATGAATGATTTTGGCTACCCACCTTTTAACTTTTTGAGGACGTGAGGAGGAGAACAGGGGTGGAAAGGGAGCTGGGAGATAGGGTTGATGAAAGGATATTAGGATGGTTTGGACACATGGAAAGAATGAGTGAAGAAAGATTGGTAAAAGAAGTATGGAAGGCAGAGGTGGAAGGAGTGAATATGAGGGGGCATCCTAGGATGAGATGGATGGATGGGGTGAAATGGGCATTACAAAAGAGAGGAATGTCTGTGGAGGAAGGACAGGAGAGGACAGAAGATAGGGGTGAATGGAGAGGGGTTGTGTATAGATGATGCTATGATGCATGAGGGGGAGTGGGTGGGGGATGGGGGGTGAGGAAGTATGTATGGAAAAAAAAATGACGCAGCCCGTAGGGATTTCTCCCCGTCTTCTCCTTTTCTGCATGAGGGGACGGAGAGGGGTGGTCGCCGAATTTATGAAGTGGCCTTGCTGTGGATGTGCTGTGTCTTGCGACACTGCTTCTGACCCAGGGCAGTGGACAGGATGCAGGGATGATTGGTCATCCAGGAGGTGCCAAGATAAGAGGGAGGGAGGAGGGTGGAGAGAAGTGGAGTATATAGGAAATGGAATGAGTGGGAGTGGTTTCTATGCCTTTTTCTTTGTGGCTACCCCCCCATGTAGGGGGAAAAAGCCTTTGGTATATGTATGTATGCATGTACCTTTTAACTTTAATGTGACATCAAAACAATTTGGCAGCCATTTTAAAGAACACGGAGAAATGATGTGTGTGGAAAGTATGTCTTCACACCCACAATTTTCACCATCCTGCAATCACACAGGAATCTCAAGTACAGAAGCAGTAATTATTATAATGCTGCCTCACTGACTTCTTAAATCTTGAGCAGTCAATACCATATGGGGAGAGGAGGAGACTGTGGATATATATATATATATACAGACGCTCCTCAACTTACGTTTTAGTTACGTTCCGAACGACCGAACGTAAGTTGAAAATGAACATAAGTTGTTACTGTACCATACATCCGTAAATTCTATTACCGTATCTTATAAAACACCCCTAAATCATTAATTATACACATAACATTGTAAAATGATAACATTAATTTCAAATAAATTAAATTCAAGCAACATAAATTGAGATGGTGGAGGAGGAGGAGGAGGCAAGGCACGTTCAGTCTGTCGTTTGTGCCATGTAAACAATGGACGCAGCATCATGCGTAAGTATCGTTTGAACTACGGAGAGCGCGCTAAACTAAAAAAAAATAGTCGGTTCAAACGTAAAACGAATGAACGTAAGTAGAGGAGCGTCTGTATATATATATATATATGGTCGAGCCAAGGACTCGAACTCAGCTCACCTATGACAAATCAGCAGTGACTTAGCCCAATACGCTATCAAGAGATATAGGTTGAGCACAATTTTATTATATTTGTATGCTCGAGTTACATACATACAAACATATATATATATATATATATATATGTATATTCACTAGAATCAGTACAGAGAAGAATGACCAAAATGATACAAGGACTCGGAAATTTGCCTTGCGAAGAGAGGCTTAGGCACCTAAACTTACACTCTCTGGAAAGACGCAGAGTGCGGGGTGATCTAATAGAAGTGTTCAAGTGGATCAAAGGCTATAACAAGGGTGATGCAAACAAGGTCATCATAATAAAACAACAGGGCAGGACTTGCAGTAATGGGTATAAACTGGACAAATTTAGATTTAAGAAGGAAATAGGCAAGAATTGGTTTACTAATAGGGTGGTCGATGAATGGAATAAACTTAGTAACCATGTAGTAAGCGCTGAAACTATCAGTTGTTTTAAAAAACGATTAGACAACTTTATGGATGGGGATGACAGGTGGTGATGGATACGGAGCTGCCTAGTGTAGGCCTTATGGTCTTTTGCAGTCTCCTTTATTTCTTATGTTCTTATATATATATATATATATATATATATATATATATATATAGAGAGAGATATAGAGAGAGAGAGAGAGAGAGAGAGAGAGAGAGAGAGAGAGAGAGAGAGAGAGAGAGAGAGAGAGAGAGAGAGAGAGAGAGAGAGAGAGAGAGAGAGAGAGAGAGAGAGAGAGAGAGAGGAGAGAGAGAGAGAGAGAGGAGAGAGAGAGAGAGAGAGGAGAGAGAGAGAGAGAGAGAGAGAGGAAGGAGAGAGAGAGAGAGAGAGAGAAAAAAGAGAGAGAGAGAGAGAGAGAGAGAGAGAGATAGAGAGAGAGGGAATATGACATCCCTGATATTGCCTGATGGTTCTACTCTGAGCGAGAGTAAACTCAAGACCTGGTATTACTGTATTTTACGGCTTGCAAGACACTGCATCTTGGAAGACGCACCCTAATATTTGAAAGAAATTTCTAAGAAAAAAAAAAAAAAAAAAAAATAGTAGTCATTCACATACAAGAACACATTCACCATATACCCAACCACTGAACACAGAAACATAAGAAGCAAGGACGACACATATTGGACTATTGTACGAAATCACTTGTCCGATTTTGTTTGTATGGCGATGATACTGGTTGGTGATTAGTAAATATACTATACATTTTTCATTGTCCAAGGGTGGTTTTATTTTCATAAAAAGAAGATAAAAATTTCAAAAATATGGATGTAGATATATAAAACTCCACTGCCGAATCATTTTTTCGGTAGGCGTTGGTCCAAAGTGTCTTTCTGCTGCTCTTTTACAGTGTTCTTTGGCATATCGTACAACTTGTAGCTTGTATGCGATAGTATAACTAAACCATTTTGATGAACTAGCCATGGGTGATAATTTCCAGGACAAAAAATCTTATGACACGTGTGATAGCCTGGTGGTAACTGATAAAGGCACCTGGCATTTGCGTGCGTTCATGTGTATGTGTGTGTGAGTGTTGCTATGAGACGAGGGAACAGCCCGTTTTCTCCACACCCCGAGTAGGCTCCAGGAAGGATTATGGTATTGGAAATACTTGTAACAGCTAAGTACTGAGTTTACATAATATAAAAGGTTGAATTAAATAGTGCTTAAGCTAACATCATAGTGTAATGACTCAACATACAAATCCAGGTCACTATCGGTCAAGTGTCCAAGCTTACATGAGCATGGGTGTTGCCTTGCAATACAACATTAGTCTTGGAAGACGCATTAGCATTTTCAGGGTATTCTTTAGGAAAAAAAAAAGTGTGTCTTGTAAGCCATAAAATACAGTAAATTTGGTAACCCGAGTTTGCACACATTCTCCAGATGTGGTTGCAATCACATGTAGTATTTCTTGGTCATAACATCAAAACAACTGGGCAACCATCTCTCAGGAACTCCTGCAGAAGACATTGTTTCACTCCATGTTTAATCCATGCATGTATTTATGCTCCTGCCTAAACTCTAGGTTTCCATATCAACACCAGCCCCCATACTAACACAGCTCTTAAAACAGTTCTCTTTGGCAGGTTTCCTTATGAAAATTCTGTCATCAGGGAAGTATTTTTTTTTCTCATCAAAAAGGCCAAATATTTTTCAGTAATATATATTTGAAAGATCCACTACCAAAATAGTTTCCAACTTAGCTGACAGAATGCACAAGGAAAGACTTGACATGGAACTGCCAATGTTAGAAGTGAAAGGTGATGTGAGAGCGGTGGTCAGAACAACTGATGAGATGAACATGATCGACAAATCTTAGTGTGGGATAATAGGGAGAAAAACCAAAGGGCACGAAAATAAACTGCAAAAGACACCTCATGGTGTGTGAAGGGTTAATCAATATAGCTTTTCATACCTCCATTCTCCCATTTCCTGTCACATGTGACTCCAAATACCTGAAGCTATCCACTTCCTCCAGCCCCCTCCTCCAACCTACCTCTAACTCACTGCCACCCTCCACCCCTGTTGGTAAACTGTAGATTGAGAGAAGCAAGTAAATGCCTTGGGGGATTAAAAGGTGTTTTGAGAAATAGGAATCTGGGAATGGATGCAAAGAGGAGAGTGTATGAAGGGATGATTGTGCTGGTGGCATTGTACGGGGCAGAGACTTGGAACTTCAGAAAGGAAGAGAGGAATAGTTTAAGTAAATTTGAGATGAAATGTCTGAGAAGTATGGTAAGAGTTACTTGGTTGGACAGAGTGAGAAATGAGGTGAGGAGGAGGAGTGGGAGTGGAGAAGGAGTTGGCAGGTAGGGCTGATGAAAGATTATTGGGATGGTTTGGACATATGTAAAGAATGAGTGATGAAAGATTAGTTGAAGAGGTGTGGAAGGCAGAGGTGGAGGGAGTAAACTTGAGGGGACAACCGAGGATGAGATGGATGGATGGGGGGTGTTGAGCAAGGAAGAGAGAAGGCAGGAGATAGGGATGAGTGGAGAGTGACTGTGTATGGATGATACTGTTATGTAAGGAAGGGAGGGTAGGGGATATTTATGTGAATAATATTTTGACACAGCCCAGAGGGATTTCTCCCCACCTTCTCTTTTTCTACATGACAGGATGGAGAAGGGGTCACTCATCAAGTGAAGTGGCCTTGCTGTGGATGTACTGTCTTGCTACATTGCTTCTAACCCAAGGCAGTGGGCAGGATACAATGAAGACCCATCATCCATGAGGAGCTAGGACAAGACAGGGGAAAGGGTGGTGGATGGGAGTGGAATGGGTGGGAGTAGGTACATGCCTTTGACTTGGCTATCTTCCTTGTCAGGGGGAGAAAGCTCTTGGTATATAGATTGATAGATTTTCATACAGCTGCACTGACTCGTGGACGGAAGGAGAAACATTCCAGCCAAACAGCCAAAATTTAATTGAAGATAAGTTTGATCCACGGAAACACAGAGATGGGACCCAACAAACATCTCTTATCTTTCATATTGCAATTTAGTAAACACACACACACGGCTAAACAGCGCAGTGGTAGCGTTCGCAACCGCAATTACAGTGGCCCGAGTACGAATCCCGTTCAAGGCTAAAATAATTCCAGTTACGCTGCGCTGCGAACCGTTACTCCAATTTGTGGGCGAGGAGTTGGGGGATGCGCGTGTGAAGTCACAGCATTACCCATAGATCGGTCATATATGAGCTCTCATCCGGGAGGGTAATAGCTGCCGGTCATGAGTCCAACACGTGATCCAAGACAATGGCGAGACACGTGTACAGGCACGCCCACACATATAGGAGCATACACCAACATGCACATACCATATATACACTAGATGCCTGCACGTTCACATTATGTGATGTACCATGACAAATGAAACGCATCGTTGCCCCTCCTCTGCTTTTCCCACTATTTTTGAACCACCAAACCCCGACGTTTCGCGTACACCTCAATGGCGTAACACTCTAAAACTCTCAATCTACAGGCTTATTGACGACAGCATGTTACGGAGTCGAGAACTCCTCCCCATGATTGACTAGTGCTGCGAGACACTCACTCGTCGCCGAGTCGTGGGTGACTCACACCGCACCACGCCAACGCCAAGCCCGCCGCCCGCCCCGGCTCGGCACCAACACTCCATCCTCCCTACACCCCCTACCTCCCATCTGCCAACCTTGCTACCTCTTGCACGGCTGCTTTTTAGGATGATAGTCTTCTTGCCAACGTATCAAATTACTATCGTTATTTTAACATCCTAGAGTTGTGTGTTTGTGTACCTGTTGACTTGTCATAGCCTCATGACTGTATATCCTACCGGCTCGAGACTAGTGCTGCCCGCCTTGCTTTCTCAACCCCCTCCTTTCTCGCAGTTTCCCACACCTAGGCTCTCCCACGTAACCCATTTCTTTACCGAACTTCCTCTCTGCCCAAAATCCTCACGACTCGGAAACAATTCCACCACAGCTTCGATTTACGGCCTTCATTCTTTCCAGGAAACAGCGGGGCAGTGAGAAAGGAGTGCTTCTGGCAAGAGCAATACGTTTATATTAAACGCTTTAAGTGGTTTCTTGCGTCGATCGAGACCCAATCTGGAACATGGATCGATTTTTTTTTTATCAAGATTGAATAAAATCATTCAGCGCCTCCTACACCCTCCAATGGGCTAAGAACCACCGAATGTTGTGGGTTCGTGACGTTACACTTGCCATACGCCCAACATGCTCCCCTCCCGTCATGGTGGGGAGGAATACGATACAGCAGAGAACACCCGCTGGAGGATCGACAATTGGGTCATCCTTCATCCTTGGGAGACGGAACAGGTATAGAGGGCGAGGTGGGGAAACAGCAAATGAAAAGACGACGGAAAGATAAAACAAAGCGAGAGAGCAGTGGCTGTGCAGCACAAAATAAAACGAGTAGGTGTAAGAACGAAGTGCATGGTGAAGACGAAGGCAAAGGGGGTTGGAGGGTTGAAAGACAACCTAGAGGCAACATCCAGGAGAGGGCGGCAAGGGGAAGACGTGGAGGTTAAGTGTGGTAACTGAGGAAATGCATGAGGTTTGTGTAGGGAATGACGTGAGTGGAGGTTAGCGAAGAGGGCAGAGTGCAAACGGAGTGTGGGTGACGATAGTGTGGGAGGTCACACCAACTGATGAGGTCTGCACGGGAGGAGGGGGAGGGGGGGAGATTACGGGATCAAAATGTGGGGGAAGAGGACACAGTGGGATAAGATAACCGGATGGGGGAGTGAGGGGGGAGAGACGAGACTTGCACAGGATGAGTGTGTGTGTGAGGGGTGGAAAGACACCAGGTGGAGTACATGTGAGAAGGGAGTACAGGGTGGAGTAGATACACTCGGCGGGGAAAGGGTGCAATGGGAGTGGGCGGGGGAGGGGCAAATTGAAGGAAGAAAACATGGGAAGATGAGTATGGTAGGGGGGAGAAGGGCAGGGTAAAGTAGGGAGAGGCAGGGTAGGGGGAGAAGGCCAAATTAGGAGGACTGGGTCAGGGAACAAGGAGGGAAAACGTCAGATCATGAGGAGGAAGGGCGGGGGGGGGTGAAGAGAGGGAGGGGAAAGGGGGAGAAACGGAGAGCGGGGTGCGAAGGTGATCGAAAGAAAGAAGAAAGAAAAAGAAAGGGAAGATAAGGGTGAGTGGGAAAGGCAAGACAGAGAAGGGGGAGATAAGGGAGGAGGGAGGAAGGGCATGGGAGGAAAGAAGGGGGAGAGGAAAGGAGGGGAAGAAAAGGAAGGGGAATGGGAGAGAAAGGAGAGGAGTAAGAGAACTGGTAGCAGAGACAGACAAAAAAAGAAGAACAGGTTAAAAAGGGGAGGGGGAGACAAGAGGGGAAGGGAGGGAGACAGGAAGAAAAGCAGAGATGCAGGAGGGGAGGGGGAAAGGAGGATAAAGAGGGAAAGAGACTGGAAAGAGGAAGGGTAAGAGAAGAGAGAGGAAGAAGAAGAAGAAGAAGAGGAGGAGGAGGAGGAGGGTTAGTAAAAGGGTAAGTGCGGGAGGAGACGACGGTGAGAGAGGTGCAGAGAAAAGTGACAAGTAGTACTAGAGAGGGGAAAAGGATGGGTAGTGCAAGAAAAAAAAAGTGAGGGGAGAGATGGACGAGGGGAAAAGATGAGCGGGACGGAAAACGAACGAGGGTGAGGGTGGAGTGGGTGAAGGGAGAGAAGGGGAGGTGGAAAAGAGGAAGAGAGGGGAGGAGAGAGCATGGGAGGAGTGGGAGAGGAGGGGAGGAGTGGGAGAGGAGGGGAGGAGTGGGAGAGGAGGGGAGGAGTGGGAGAGGAGGGGAGGAGAGGATGGGAGGGGAGGGAAGGAGGAGGGGAGGGAAGGAGGAGGAGAGGAAGGAAGGGGGAGGTGAGGTGAGGGGAGGGAAGGAGAGAAGAGAAGGGGTGAGGGGGAGGAGATGGAGAAGAGGTGAGGGACAGGAGGAGGAGGAGGAGGATAGGATGATGAGGGCAGAAAGAGGTTGTGAAGGGCAAGAAAAGGATGGAGAAGATAAGAGGGAGAGAGGAAGGGGTAGGACAAGAAGAGAACAGGGAGGTGAAGAAGGAGAGGACAGAAAGGGAAAGGGGGAGGAGGAGAGAGAAGGAGAAGGAGAGTGAGGGGAGGAGTGTGAGGATAGGAGGGGGAGAGAAGGGGGAAAGGATGAGGAGAGTGGGAGTAGGTGAGGGAGTAAAGATGTGGAAGAGGTTATGGAATAGATGAGAACATAAGAATGAGGGAAACTGCAAGAAACCATAAGGCCTAAACTAGGCAGTTCCATGTCCATTACCACCATCCCCCATCCATAAACTTATCTAATAGTTTCAGCGCTTACTACATGGTTACTAAGTCCATTTCATTCGTTGACCACTATTCGGAAACCAGTTCTTGCCTATTTCCTTCTTAAATCTAAAAAATGTCCAATCTAAATCCATTACTGTGAGCTTTGCCATTGTTTTAATATGATAACCTTGTCTACATAACCCTTGTTTTAGCCCTTGATCCACTTGAGCACCTTTATTAGATCAACCTGCACTCATCTTCTTTCCAGAAAGTGTAAAGGTGCCTAAGCCTGTCCTCAAAAAGTAAATTTCTGAGCCCATGTATCATTTTGGTCATTATCTGTCATACCTATTCTAGTGAATTAATATTCATTCCATATGGCGGAGACCAAAACTGTACTGCATAGTCAAGGAGGAGTCTAACTAATGCCAGATAGTTTGATAACTACCTTTGCACTTTTATTAGTAACTGTCCTAGCAATGAAACTTTATGGTCTCTTAGCTTCCTGGCACTAATGCACATTTCCTGGATTTAAGGTCAGGACTCACTTGCACTCCCAAGTCTCTCTTGCACTCAGTTTTCTCTAAAAAGGTGTTACCCAAGGTGGATCTGCTTTCTGAGTAGTATAAACCTACATGGAGGGGAGCAAAAGAGAGAGAGGAGAGGAAGGTAGAGAGTGAGAGGAGGAGGAAGAATAAAGAGATGGAAGGACAGGAGGAAGGACATTGGGAGGAAAAGAGGGGAAGGAGAGGGTAGATGGAGGACGAAGGTAATAAAAGGAGGAGGAAGAGGAGAAAGATTGGGAGAGAAAGCTGAGGGCAGGGAAAGGAGGGTGAGCATCGGTAGAGGAGAGCAAACATAGGGTGAGGAGGACAAATTTAGAGGGAATGAGGATAGGGAGGGAAGGGGGGGAGAAGAATAATAGGAAGGAGGGGGGGTGAGTATAGGGAGGGAAGTAAAGGAAGAATGGGGAATATGGAGGGGAGGAGGAGGATAAGTGGAGGGGGATAGAGAGGAGCAGATGCGGGGGAAGAGGGGAAGGGATTTGGGAATAAGGAGGGGATGGCAGGGAGTACAGGGAGAAGAGGAAGAAGCAGGGGGAGTAGGGAAAGAGTGAGCAGGAGCAGGGGCAGAAGGGGAGGAAGTGCAGGGACAGGGTCAGGGAAGTAATTGTGGTAGACGACAGCATGGATAGGAGAGGGATGATAGGTTAGAGCAGGAAAAAGAGGGGGATGGGAGGGTGGGGAAGACAGGGGTTTGGAGGGAGAGGAGATGAGAGAATAGAGGGAAGGGTTTGGAGAAGAGGGAGGGAGGACTGGAGATGGGAGAGGAAGGAGAAGGAATAGGAAGGGGTGGGAGGGGAAGGGAGGGGTGAGGGATGAGAGGGAGGGGTAGAGAAGGAGGGGGTGAGAAGAGAGGGAGGGACAAGGGAAGAGGGGGAGGGGGAAGGGGAAAGGGAGGGGGAGGAGGAAGGGAGGAAAGGGAGGGGGAAGGGAAAGGGAGGAGAGGGAGAAAGAGGAGGAAGGGAGGAGAGGAGGAGGAGGAGGAAAGGGAGGGGGAAGGGAAAGGGAGGAGAGGGAGAAAGAGGAGGAAGGGAGGAGAGAGAGGAGGAGGAAGGGAGGAGAGAAAGAAAGAGGAGGAGGAGGAAGGGAGGAGAGGGAGAAAGAGGAGGAGGAGGAGAAGAGGAGGAGGAGGAGGAGGAGGGAGGGAGGAGGGAGGAGGAGGGAGGAGGAGGAGGGAGGGAAGGGAGGGAGAGGGAGAAGGGGAGGAGGAGGGAGGAGGAAGAAGAGGAGGAGGGAGGAGGAAGGGAAGGGAGGAGAGGGGAGAGGGAGGGGAAGGGAGGGAGAAGGAGGAAGGGAAGGGAGGGAGAGGGAGGGGAAGGGGAAGGGAGGAGAGGGAGAAAGAGAAGGGGGAGGGAGGGGAGAGAGGGGAAAGGGAAGGGGAGGGGGGGAGGAGGGGGGGGGGAGGAGGAGGAGAGAAAAGGAGAAGGAAAAGGAGGGAGGGAAGGGGTAAAGGGGAGGGAAAGGGAGAAGAGGGAGGGAGGGAGGAGGAGAGGGATGTGATTTGTGGGGAAAGTGAGAGGGAGGGGAGGGAGAAGGGATAGAAAAAAGGATGGGCAAGGGAGGAGGGAGTGGGTATAGTGGGAGGAGCAGAGGATTATTTTTTACAACCACACAAACATGGAATTTCAAAATGAAATTTATATTACCTAATATACTTCAGCTTGATAAGGATTGGGTGAATGGAGGGTAAAGGAGGTGAGGGCAGAGAGAAAAGAGGGTGTAGGGTGGCAGGAGAATGTGAGAGGAGGAGGAAGAGGAGGAAGTGGAGGAAGAGGAGGAGGAGGAAGTTATTTACCATTACTTTCATCTAACATTTTAATAATACAACAGTCACTAACTAAATTGCACTCTTCAGTTTTACAATCTACACAGTCATCGTTTTTGCAATGAAATTACTTTAGTTACTTACCCTGGTAAAGGTTGGTCCATCATTTACCCAACTTTAGCCTCCTATCTGCAAAGGCAAAGCAAGACATACATGAACTTTTCTTACATCATACAAAACTATCATATTCATGAAAAATTGTCTCAATAAAGTCCGAGCATGAACTACATGTAAACAACTAGTGATATGTTCCTTTTAAGAGTATGAAAAACAAAATTCATTATTGCAGTGAATGAATATGTATTGTTTATACTTTTTCATGACAATCTTAATCCAATAGCGATACTCCCTTGCATACCAAAAGGTTAAAATATCTCCATTAACTCTTCAACTTGTAATAATCTTTCTATATCTGTTCTGCCTTCTACCAAATAATTTCATGCAGTTCAGGTCCCTGAACAGTAAAGATGGTTAAACTCCTGGATTGTGTAAAAGTAATCTACTTATCCAAAGCACAGTCACACTACAACCTATAAATTAACAAATTTCTGTCACACTATACAGGTAGTCCCATTACATAACCATTTGATGAAAAGCCAATGATATGACCTGTGTATATGTACAAATATTTTCAATAAATATCTTTGAAAATTAATTCAACATGGGGCAAGAAAAATGACAAAGCTCAAAATGAGCACCCAGCAGTTACTGAAATACCTGTCCACACATGCAACTACTGGTAAACATAAGTACTGTATTTTCAATATGGATTGAAGGATGGAAAACAGTTCATTCCAATCTCAGAATCCTATATTCCATTTCCATACCTATATTCTCTTTCCATTCCAATTCACACCATGCATAGTCTGTGACCAAATCTGTATTCTGATATGTCTCAATTCTGGGAAATCAAAATGCTGCGTACCTGATACTGATGGGATTTAATTCCCGGTATGCACCTGGGTGTGGTTTACAGGAAAGATTGCCCTTTCTCTCTCTCTCTCTCTTTTTTAGGCACAATTACAATGACTACTTTCATATGAAATCTACAATGACCTGGGTATTACTTACTTCATACATTTGTAGCTGTCTACACTTTGGTGCACATGTATACACACGTATTTACCTAGATTTACCATGAGAAATTTTATAGGAAAACAGCCATCCTTACTGTGGTCACTTTCCTACTTGTTGAAGACCTGATTATTGATTATCCTGAACCCTCGGAGTACCCAAGAGAACATTACCCTCTACAAGCATGACTGATTGTTGCCACACGTTATCATAACTAAATATGTGGAATCTATGTTGATATAATGCAGTGCAGCCATCAATGCATGTTTTCTACCTTCCTCTCTATTTTCTGGATTTATAATCCCTTCCTCCTATTTTCTTGATTCCCATTGTCCCCATTTTTTCCCCTAGAGATTTGTTTTTGTCCCACTGTTGTTGTCATATTACCTCTTAACCACTTCAGTACGACTAAAATTCTCTTACACAGCATTGGCTGCCATATGTAAGTTGCATCACACTACTCGCATTCTAAAATATAGACACTGCTGTATTACTAGTTCTTTTATACTCTGAGTAATAATAAACACAGAAAATATGATCAAACCAGTTCACAGACTCCAGGGATAACTTGTGTACAACTACAAAAAAAAAAATATATATACAATCAAGATGCTGACGCCGGCATCCTCATGTACTCACGCCTCATGACGCCTATGTAGGCATCATCATACCGAAGTAGTTAATCCTTCTCGCACAGTAACAATTTTCCAATAATTTTGGCTGTTCCTAGGTTTTTCATTTCAGTAATGAATGGGTTACATCCTCTTTAAATTCTGTCTATTGCCAGTCTCTGTCATTCATCTCCGTGATTTATATTATCTTCCTATAGATCCACTTGCACTTCCACTCATACTTCTTTACATCTCTCCTGACATCACACCACTTAAACCCACAGCCCACATCATAAAAGAAACCCACACCTTCACCACACTCTCCATAAATCTTCCAAAAGCTATTAAATAAAGTAGATATGGGAATAAACCCATAAGGGTATTGTGAAGACACACAAGTAACACTAGTTCACCTAGGTCTCTTAATCAAATACATGCCAACCAGCACTTGTATGGACATTTGGGCCCTGAACATAAACCAACATTGGGAATTAGTTCATGATATAAAACACCACCAATTCCCAAAATGAGGTTATGTCCTTGGCCCAAATGTCTGCACAAGTGGTGATTGGCAAGTGTTGGATTAAAAGACCTAGGTGTACATTCATGCCACTACCCAGCACTAAAGTACAAAATTTGTCTGGTAATTGATATCATAGGCCCAAGATGTAGTTACCACACACTAAAAACACAACATATTTAATCTTACACAGCCCAACACTCACACAATACATACTTGTGGTCTCTCAGTTACTTATGATCAACTCTGTGGCTGTGGCCAAATACCTTGTAGCTGTGAGTGTCCTGTAAAAGAGAATGGAAGCTACAGACTGACTGATAGTTTCTCCAAATTTAAAAGCTTTAGCTTTAATAGGTACATTGCACTCCACTCAACCTATATGTCATCCTATGCAACTCAGGACTATGGCAAAGAAGAGGTAATTTTACCACACACCCACAAGATTTATACACTTTCACTTTTTCATGACAATCTTCAAGTCATCAAATTTCCCATGCCATTCTTAGTAAACAACAATGCCACACCTTTTGCCTCACTTCTTAATTTATACCATATAACTCCATTTCCTACTCACCCTTGCATTTCACCCGTAAACAAGATAACCAACAAGCTCCCATTATCTATATCAACTCCTACTTCTTATAATGTTTTATCCATGCACATCAATACTATGCATTCAGAGGATTGAGGGTATATTGGAAGATAGAGAGGCCCTTTGATCCTTCATCCATATTTTTTGAGATGAGGTTGCTAGTCAACATTAACCATGAAGTACAAATTGTATAACGATTCAAATGGGTTACTCATGATAAGTTTAATCTATTTATTGCAGTAAGTGGTCCCTTGATCCAACAAAATTACCTGATAGAAGCCAGATTAAATACACAACTCCAAAGCCACAGTGACAAGGTATGTGATAATTCCACGTAATATTTTTCAAAACAATTGTTTTTCTGATTTTGTATTTTGACCCATAATCAGTGCTATGGGTATTCATGAACACCACTCAATACTATATAAAATTCACATTTCCAACCCAACTGTACAACTATATTTACCTAATTGTAATATACAGGTAAGGAGCTATGCTCATTGGGTCACATCTAGTCTCCAATTTATCATACCTGGCCTCAAATTCATGTACAGTTTCAATATCCTTGATTTCCAATTATATAGCCCAGCTTGGGCTATATCACCTAAACTATTCCAAGTATTTATTCATCTGCATGGCATTCTGCATTTCTTCACATCCTTGTGATATAGTCTTCTTTAATTTGTTCTCACGACCTCTTAAAGTCCTATCCTTAATCAAGAGACCTCTTCTGTCAAAGTAATCTATTCCCTTTAGTGACCTGAATAATGTAATCCTATCACCTCTTTCTCTTCGATCTTTCAAAGTTGGCAGGTCCAGTCCTTCTAGTATCTTATTATATAGTTTATCTTCCAGACTAGGGACCAGTTTGGTTTGCCCTTTGTATTTACTCAATCTTGCTTATATCCTTCACTTTGTGTGGTACACGTATTCCAGTCTCTGACAGATCAGGGTTGCAATGAGTTTTTTAGTCACCTCTCCATCCATATAGCGAAAACCCACTTTAATCTGCAGCTAGCCCTACATGTTTTTAACAAGTCAGTTTTCAAAATTTACACAAACACTGTAAGCTATATGTCCCTATTTAATCATACAAATCACAACAGGAAACCTATAAACAAGTTATGAACAGTCATGGTGCATTATCAGGAACTTAGTTACTGATAAAATGAGAGTTCATCTACAGCCACTCCATATCCAAATTTGTTGTGGTAAAGCAAGGGATTAACTTCCAGCATTTATAACAAAGATAGCATTGTTTTACCATAATATACTTATACTTGGGTTACTCTTAATGATCCCGAGATTTGAAAGATTTGAAATGGCCATAGTGTTGTTTTTTTTTTTTTTTTTACTGAATAATATCATCACATTACAACCACAATACACCTAAGTCTGTTAACCCAACACTCACCAACCATTACTTGTACAGTAGTTTGGGCTCAGGACATAAATCCACATCGGGAACTGACCCGAATGTCAACACACAAGTGGCAGTTGGCAAGTGTTGAATGTGCCAAGGAAAATCTTCCATATTTGATAAGTAACACATATATGAGCAACTATCCAGTTCATATATATATTATAAATCATTGTGTTTGTTCAAGTATTAGTTACATCTAATATTCAATGATAATATTCAATGACAAAAAAAAAAAAATCAAAATTCTACGAATATAAAATATATGGACCATAATAACAGAAGTGTAAATGTTGACATTGATTAAAGAAATGTGATAAAACTGCATAAATTCTTAACCCCATGTTTCATCTGTGACTAGAGAAAATACTAGGTTGGGTAAGAACTAAGATTTGGAGCAAATATACACACTACATTTCCTCTCCCCAAGACCAAGTGCAAGTTTTCAATTAACCTTTTCCTTTTCTCCTCTCCAGATATGTTTCTTCTAATGAAATTAATCTCAACAGAAAAGTGACAAACAATTATGCCCCCAATGTTTATGATAAAATACAAAAGATAGAGTGGAGATGGCCTATCTATGGAGACTAGAAATTAGAATGGAAGACAAGTAAGGCACATTTTCCAGAACACCAAAGAACTTTCCAATATATATTAGTCTTTTGTGCAAATAACATCCTTAAAAACACATTTGCACTAATTAATGGCAGTAGAAATCTACAGTAGTTACATGCTTGGAATGCAGGATAATAAAATTTTACCTGGGAATTTCCCCACAGCCCCCATACATTGAAATCAATGAATCTGGCAAATGCATGCCAATCATGAAATATTATAAAATTTCTGTTCAGTTAATGCAGTCCAGTAGTGCACCATAGGTTGAGATATAAAAATACCCCACACCATGAATGAAGAGCTATAAAAATATGTTCTTCTGAATGATTTTTTCAAACATTACTATTTGTTTTGGTTCCACTACCTATACGGGCGGTTTGTGCCATATGCTTCAGTTGTGATATATAGATAATCAATACACCAATGCCCTGTTGTAACCATCTTATGTTGATACTTAATGTTTGTTCTCCAAAACTATAATACAGATTTACATATCAAAATGACGTCAGAACGTATCCCGTCTCCCTAGGGCCCCGCCTGTCAAAGGCTTCAGCCGAGCAGAACAGACGTTCCGAGTATACACTTCTTTCCTTTTCGTGTACATATATAATAGCTGCTTACGAACACAAAATGCCCAAAAAAGATAAACTACTTACTTTCCGTCCTCTGGGAGTAAATTACTTGATGCTTAGAAGATAAAAGACTAAATTGCTACAAATCCTTACGAGGCTGCACCCTCACTCGCTGCCTGACACAAACAGATGATTACAATGATGGCGGTGATGAGTCTGACTTCTTTGACCACTACAATTATAAAGAGTATTTACAAATAAGTACGAAAATGCAACATTAATCATTCCATGCGTCTTCCGAAACCTGAGTTCTTGAAAACTTACGCAAAGATGTACTAAAAAGTTACCCCAGTATACGAAACCTTTGCAGCTGAAAACATCTGCTACTCGATAAGCGTGTGATTTTTCATTCATTTTATAAGGACCATTTTGATTTTGACAACTAAAATAATTTCATTTTCCATTGAATAGGTATTCGAATATATGTATGTATATACTCATATTCTTTCGCAGTTATTTATAAGGAGATATCTACCTGCCTTGTGTCCCCTTGCGCAATACTTACCTGGGGGAAAACTTTTCTATCGTATCCGCGAAATTGAAAATCAAATTGTTGACTCTAAGGAATACAAACTCCCTTTCTTCCATTTCATTCTCTTAATTTGCGTATGATTCGTGCCACAGATTCCTTTTAGATTTTCCAGGCGTAGTGGGATTCACATTCATTGTTTAGACGATTTTTCAGGACTAGTGGCAATTTGTTTGCTAAACAATTACTCTCAAAACCTGGATCTTTCAATTACATGACTTTTTGATTCTTCATATATTCATGTCTGCCACTTTAAATTAATTAAATAGTTATTTCCTGATTCTTTCAAATATACACGATATAGTGCTTCCATTAGGTCAAAACGTCCTCTCAGCTTTTCTACAGTTGAGAGAAATGGTGAAACATTCATCTTTAGTGTTGTGCCCACAAGTAATAAGATATCGCTAACGGTGTCGCACTACTTGGGGATCTTGTTCGTGTATTGAATGACGCGAATCTTCTCAATGAGAACCACTCCAAAAATCTAAGAATTTTATATATATTAGCACTGTAAAGACTTGTTAAAACTGTTTTCTTATTTTTTCATAAAGGGACAATATACTCAGGAGAAATGAGGATCATGAAAACGTCTTGGGAGCTTGGTGATATATTACATAAACAAGTCGGAGGGATGATGTCAGCATCAAGAGCAACAGCAGAGGGTACAAAGTCGTCTGCAGCTATGACTGGTACAAAGTGTTGACAATTCCCCCCAAAAGCTGCATACTGTATATTGTTTCGGTAGAGCTTGCGACCAATATTCAATACTTGCCTGTTGTAAACAATTATTCAATTAGCAATTCATTAATATATGAAATCCCTCCCTTTCTACCGTGATGAATGTTCCCAACCTGATGACATTCAAATCGTGGCTGCATTCTGTCAGACAAGTTAGAACCCACCTTATTTGAGTATGAATAACGCCCAAGAGTTTACATCTTTATTGTTCACCTGCCAGAACACAAAACATTATTACTTTCATAAAATTTACATTATCACAATGACTGATCTCCAAGTGCATTAGGTGTAATTTCAAGAACTCTGAAAGATGTCAAATGTTGCGTGCCCACAGTAGCTGCATGGCTGTAGAAACTTTGATATCAGCTTGATAAACCGAAAGAAGGATCAAATGAGGTGAGTTAATTTGCAGGGTAAATATATAATGGATCATCAACATGACACCACCTGTCTTCATAACATTGGTGTGTCTGAAGAAAAGTGAAAATGTATATTGTATAAAAGCGTTTTGCTGATTGTCGGTTTCTTTTATCCTGTTCTACTGAGCAGTCACGAGACTCACTCGATATCATTGGCTACTCGACAGCCAATGAGCAGACAGGGACCATAGCAACATTCTGGGACTGTAGCTCTGTTTTGGATAACTCCGTAGAATAGTCCAACAGATGTGTTACACTCTTTATAATCACCATTCACACCCACTCTCCCTTTTATAAGTTACAGACTACAATAATAGTACATTTGATATTTTAAGGATTAGTGACATCGCTACAGAATGAGTAACTCAGCATTATTTTATGATTCGAGACTAGTGTCCATTCAGTAAAATTCTGATCACCTCTAATTCATCCATTCTGATCCCTTATTATATATCGCTATTACCTATAACTCCTCCACTTCAGTGTGATATTGTCCTCAGGGATAGAAACGCTGGTTATTGGTGGAACAAATCCACTCAGCGTTGCAGGAAGAATTATGATGAAATTCAACTGACGATACGTCAAACATGGACTTCGTGATCGATGCAGTGAATCCTCCGAGTACTTCCTGTGGGACGGTACTAGTGATGGTGGTAGCATAGCACTTAGCAGTGATAGTGAGAGAGGCAGAGGGTCAGCTACTTCTTCAAAAGTGGGGACGATAAGGTTTTTACAGGGAAAATAAAGTGTCACAAAAATGCATCACATACCAGTAAGTGTGTGGGACAGAGATAAGATTACATTGCCACAGCCTCTCAACTAACCATGAATTGTACACTCTGCTGTCACGGGCATTTCCGTTGGATTTTCGTAACCTATAGGTCCAACCGCATTGCTTCGTGTGTTTTAAGAGCAGTGTGCCAATAAATGTAAACACTCTTCAAACAGATCCAAGTCTAGGATTTTATGCAACCTGAAGAAGATTGGGAATTCTAGTCTAGGACATTATACAACCTGCAGAAGATGAAGAATTCTATATACAGCTAGAGAACCCTCGCCAAAGACAAACAACTGGAGAGGTTTATCAAAGAACCGGAGAGCATCACCTGGAACCTTATGGGCCTCAGCGAAGCCCTAAAGGAGGAGGAACAGTTACATCTACGAGGCAGTCAAACCTGTTCTATCATAGAGATAGAGAGAATGATTGATCCAATGGAGTAGAATTCTTCGTTAATCACGAGATTGCTGATAACGTTTTAGAATTCAGCAGTATATCAGATATGGTAATTGCTGTGAAAGAGATAAAGTAACGGAAATTAAATCTGACAAGTCATGTAGCCAGAAAGGAGGAGAATAGGTGGAATAAGTGTGTTATTGACTGGACGCCATGAGATGGGAAGTGTGAAAGAAGACCAGACAGAAGGAGAGTACGGAACAGAGAAGCTTATAGGAGTAATATGACAGAGGTTGGTACGTTCATGAAGAGGGGGGGGGGCTTTGTCAGTTGTTGAGTTTGAATGACTGATTGATTGGTTAATTTACCGATTAAAAAAGTTGTCTGAAGAAGCACTGAGACTCCCAGGGGCACTTATAGGAAATCGGACCACCCGGCAGGTGGAAGTCCCTTGGATTTGGGATCAGTGGTTGGGACAAGACAGACAGAATTTTGGTGTAGTGACGATGAGGCTGGAGCAGTGCTCCGGCCTCATCGGTAGATACCGACTGCTTCAATGTCTGGAGAAGGTTATGGAGTGTGTCAAAATCATCTTCCGGCTGAGTGGTTCGGGAAAAGTTGCCCGGTAAGCGAATTGAAATAAACACCAAATGAGGACGGAACCTTTATCGCTACAACGTTCCGCTTATTACAGTTTTTTCAAGTACAAAATCATGATACACATGACTGAGATTAGATAAGAGAGACGGGGTGAGGTCATTGGAGCCTAGGAAAGGTTGAGAAGATGAATAATTTGTCTTGGTGTAGGGAAGGAGAGGATGGATTAATTGTCTGGGTGAAGGAAAGGTTAAGGAAAAGAAGGATCACTTGTCTGGGAGGGTAATTGTCCATTAAGGATGTACAAATACTATGAAGGGGGAAAGATGTGGAGGGTAAATAGGGATAGCTTTTTAAATTTTTGTTGGCACCTGGGAGCAAAGGAATCAGGTGGGGTGAGATATTGAACATGCCTCTATTTTGTTCAATTGTATTGGATCCTTGGGTGATGGCTGCTTCCAAATATTTTCTTCGGATCTTACCGGGCTCCGTCCTCACACGGTATTTATTTCGATAGACTTGTTGGCGACTGATCTTTTCATACCGATAAGCAAAGTTGTTCGCTGAGGGCGAAGTCCGCCGTGCTGCAGTGTGGGTCTTCTTGTGCGACACCCGGAAAACACGAAGGGCAAGATGTCCGGTTAACGGTCTGGGGCCTGATGGCATTCTTGAGCTAATGGTTGAAACGCCCCACCATTCCATTCGACGGTGGGTGGCAAGCCGTAGTGTGCTGCTGCCGAGAGGTGCCAAGGAATGGCATCGGTTGTCCCTGGAGATGGGATCCAAATTGGGCACTTGACTCCCTAATTTCGGGTAAGAGTCGTGGAGAGCTCCGAATCGGGAAACCCGACCGGAAAGGAAGACCAAGATAATCGTTTCAGCTGTGGCGTAGGTCATGATATTGTTTTCCTGTCCATCTGAGGAAACGAGGTGGATAGACAGGTGTTACCGCGGAGGAGAGGAGATCCTATAGTGTCAAGGTGTACTGCTTTACATCGATTTCAGGTGTCAGGGGACCTTGAAGCCGGTATGGTTGGTGACCTAGAACAATGGTACACCCAGGGTGATATCAAGAATGCCCGCGTCCACCTGCTCCCGCCTTTGTCGTTTCACCGAGACTGTACAAGGAGTCGTGCAACAGCTGTTTGCATAAACCCTACACTTATGACACCAGCAGATGTCACTACTGATGTAGGGGTGTAGCTGCAACAGGCGTGGTCACCTGAAGGAGAGGTTCCTGATGTGCGTCAGTCCTTCCGGTGAGGGCTTCACTGGGGTCATTTGGGTTATGGTCGTAGGAAACACCGTGGTTTCGGCACGGGCGTGCAGATACTGATGTACGGTGATGAGCCGTCAATGGTCGGAGTGGGTACGGCCGTTGTCAGGATACTCAGCGCTCTAGGTCAGCCCTACAATGCGCACTCCCCCCTCCTCCTCCCGCCTAATAAGTTTTGATCAGGTATTCACACAAGGTTTCACTACATTTTAATGAAACACTTCCAACATTTTTTTCTCAACATTTCTATCGCCAGTCTTAGGCACTGTTCCCCCTTTTACTTAGATTACTTCGTGTTTTCAGCTGAATTAAGAGTTCTGTGTTGTTGATGCATCTCTCTGAGGTCTGTGTCTTACTCAGGTGCTTAGTTGGTATCAATGACAGCGCCGGTGATACAGTCGTGGTGTACAGCTGTGGAGAGGGAACGGAGAGTCTCTACATCTAAAGAGGAAAATGGCATGTGCATTTCGGCCGGGTGTGTTTGATGATAACGCTGTCAGAGGATGGAGGGGCGGGGGAGGGCAATTGACCCTCGGCGTTACTTTTCAGAATTTGGAGGTAGTGATGTCACCCAGGAACAAGTTTGATATATCTTAGAGGAACGAGATATTCACACTCTGGTATCTTTCCCCGAGGGCGTCTTAGAGGGTTGTGGACCTGTCGGCAACGGAAATAACCTGTGATACTTCAGGCGTGGCTACTTCCGTCTTGGGAGCACACAGAAGAGTTACTCCCTTTTGTGCGTCTGTGGTTGTGGAGCCCACGAGGGATTCCTTCATGTGCAGGATCCAGTTCGTGATGTTCCCGCTGAAGACTTGGTCGTGACCCGTTGTTCGCTTATTCTCCTGAGAGTAATTCCAGGATACACCAGTGTTGTGATTTATCTCTTGACCTGGCCAACCAGGAGACAATACACTCAAGAGAAACGAGACGTCGTGGGTGTCTGACAGTACCAGCAGTGTCAATCTTCAACTGTTCTCCGACATACAACCTGACAGAAAGAGGTCCTCTAGGCGCTGTCTACGAAGCAGGATCTCGGTGCATCACGAAGTCCAGGTCAGGAGCACAAGTGACCTCGAGGCAGTATTTGGCTCGGTGGAAGATTTCTGTCCCCTGGGGAAGGGGCAACCCACTCCTGAATGTTAGCCAAATCGTTCTCCAAGATGGACAAGTAATCTTGAGTTCGAGGGAGCCTCTTGGCTCCCGAATTGAAAAAAGTATTCACCATCTGATGTCCCGCAACTCCTTATTTTGTCGTCATGCAGATATAGCTTCCGTTGTCTAGTATCCGATACATTTATCAATACATTGTCGTAATATAATAAAGAATTTGTACGGTAGAAATGCATATACCATTAAAATAACAGGTATAAGATAAATTTGCAGAAGCAGATCAAAGAAGGGTGAACTTTAATAGTTGTAGCAACATATCACACACACACACACACACACACACACACACACACACACACACACACACATATGTATATATATATATGTATATATATATATATATATATATATATATATATATATATATATATATTGCTGGTAACCACTAAGGAAATCGGAAGAAAACAGTAATTCCCAAGCGCTTTCGTGTAATTCACATCTTAAGGGGAATAACACGAAAGCGCTTGGGAATTACTGTTTTCTTCCGATTTCCTTAGTGGTTACCAGCAAAATTTGTGGATCACGTGTTGTTTTTAGTGATCTTTCTGCATATGTATATATATGTATATGTATGTATATATATATATATATGTTGTGTGTGTGTGTGTGTGTGTGCTATATATATGTATGTGTATATATATATATATATATATATATGTATTACACACACACACACACACATATATATATATATATATATGTGTGTGTGTGTGTGTGTACTATATATATATATATATTTATATATATATATATGTATGTATATATATATATATATATATATATATATATATATATATATAAGAACACACACACACACACACACACACACACATATATATATATATATATATATATATATATATATATATATATATATATATATATATATATATATATATATCAGTGACGCTAATATAACTTCAAACTGTAATCAACAGTTGGCTGGCACCAGAAAAGAAAGGTGGAATATTTGTTAACTCGGTTTCAGTTCGGTGACAGTGTTGGCTGCACATTTCCTCAGATGGTTGGCTGGCTCAGGATTGAATGGTTGTTCATTGACCCATTGGTCATTGGGACTAGGAAATAATAAAAGCAAAATGTAAATATATAAATTGATGATAAATAAATATACGTATGAATAAACGAATGTGTAAACAAACAAACAAACAAATGAATAGATAAGATACAAATGAACAATATACATACAAATCCTGTCTCGAAGCGGAACGAAATCTGTATGATACATCACAGTAATGAAGTCTTGAAGAAACTACAAGTAACGACACGAAGAAGAGAACTCATGTGTACTTTAGAGGTCTGAAGGGATCCCTAGATTACGAATTACCCCTAGCGAATGAACCTGAGAGGCGGTCAACGAGAGAAAGCAGGGCAACAACCCGCCAGAACATTGCCTTATGGGGGAAGGTAGGACCACTTCAACTGGAACTCACGTCGTGGCAACACCACCTGGCAGCACGGCATACAAATCGCAACCGTTCCCTATCTTGCCAGAGATGTCTGTTAATGTAACGAAGAATATCTCAAATTGACGTTGCCATTAGTTGTGAGGCTGAAGGTTTTCAGTGAAAATCGAGACGATAGTAAACCGAATAAACGCCTGTATTTTTTTAGTGAAATATTTTTTGCTTTCTTGTTTATAACTTATGCGTTTGATCATCCATCGTGTTATAATTAGTCTTATGATGACATAATTCTGCAAGTTTCTTGAAAATATTAAAACAATTTTATTCAACAGGCGTCCCCTCGGCCCTATGCCGAGTGATATCACACACATTTTGTGAATCTGCACAGATTATGAATATTCATAAAATGTGCAGCACCAATATTGAATTGATAATTGGGTGCACAGAAAACGAATCCATTAATTTTAATTATAATAGTAATGGTAATAATAATTGTAATAATAATAATAATAATGATAATAATAATAATAATAATAATAATAATAATAATAATAATAATAAACATTGTTTTATCAACTTGGAAAAATATGTTAGTGAGCAAAGTGGCTTTGAAAATCAGTTTTATATACCGTCAATTAATTAAGAGTAGTGTAAGAGTGGCTCAAATGATATATACTGAAGAGTGGGAATCCAACGCACAACCGATGATGAACGAGACAGGGAACCAGCCAAGTGTTAAATGGCATTCATCCATGGATGAAAACGGAAGAGACAATTTTTCACTCATCTAGTGATTCATTCGTTGGAGAGTTCACCTTTAATGAAATGTTTAATTCTGGTTAAAACTAAATTATTTTACTTATGTAAGATACCTCCATTCCCCAAGTGGGAGTATCCCGAATAACGCTTTCAAATATTCTAATCTACTTGGCGCTCAAACTTTAGTTTTAATGTACATAAATGAAGGTAGGCTCATAGGATCCCGTCCCATCAGTCAATTCTAGTTTTTAATTCAATTATTGTTTTAGGTTAAACTGTGTATTTTTTTTAGTCTTTTCCATGTTCTCATGTTTCTTGATGTCCTAGCATTTTTTT
Source organism: Oratosquilla oratoria (assembly GCF_046742065.1). Taxonomy (NCBI): domain Eukaryota; kingdom Metazoa; phylum Arthropoda; class Malacostraca; order Stomatopoda; family Squillidae; genus Oratosquilla; species Oratosquilla oratoria. The sequence goes on along the minus strand of NC_134785.1, from coordinate 69,258,244 downwards.
TCCTATGACCTCAAGACATCTTACTGTCTCGAACCACACGTTTCCATACTTCGTATTGTCTGCCAGGCTGGAAAATGATAAGATCAACACTCAAATGGTTAGCTGATAAATTTTTTGTATATCAGTTTAGCCAATAGCGTTTAAAAATGAAAATGAAAACATTATTACAAAGACTTCGTAATTACTAGAAATCTAATCATAAACTGGGCAGAGCGCCACTACGAGCAATAGTTTGAATTACGCGCCATTTGGACGATGCAAGATGGCGGCCACGGACGGCCAATCCGCGGAATTTGTATGATTAGTGGAAAGTCTTTTTCTAGGAATTTCTAATGCTTATATCCATGGAGTAGATATAAAAGATAAAGGTGGGGTTATGAAGGTAGTATAAAGGGGATTAAATAAATTCAGTAGAACAAGCAGAGAAGATAAAAATGATTAGAATTATTTTTAGAGTGGATTTTTGGAAGGATATACTGTGATGGAGAAGGGTACCCACATATTCTGATTATTTAATTTCACTGAATTATTAGTACTATAATACATCACTAGGTAAAAAAGTGTGACGAAATAACTACAGGAGCTACGGGCGAGGTTCATCTTTGCGTCTTTGTGCTATGTGTCACCGGTAATTGTACAACTCACACGCGATTACGTGTCATGCAAAGAGCGTTTTAAAACTGTCAGCTATTAGATACATACGTGGACGTCCGGAGGGTTAGGGGCCAGCTATTCCCTTCTCGAGAAATGCAGGGTATGCTTGAAACTTTGCCGGCTGTCACGTATCATTTCGTTAAATTCTTAAATTGGAAAATATCAGTATATGATTGATGAAAGTCAAAATGTAACACACGTAAACAAAGTAAATATATGTCTATGTGGCAAGTTTGAAGTGTGTATCTTGATATATAACCCTGTACATCAACCATATATGTATACATATTTTTTTTATTTTGCCCCACCCCACCTTAAAAAATTCCTGCGGATGCCCGTCGACACACATAATTAGTTACACAACATGCACTCCTGGATATCCAATTATGAAAAAATATGCATATACAATCATGAGAAGTAAAATTCCTTTGTCAAATCATTCTCATTTAAGGTTATGGTAGATCTAGAATATAAGAATTGCTTATTCTTTTATTCGTGTTCATGAAATACTACACAAGAATCGCACGTGGATTTTCCTACTTATGTTAATTGAAAAATATATGACATATTGGCATAATGGTCTTGAATTTTCCTTCCTAATACAAGTCCAAATTAATTTGTAAAATTCTACCATAATCACCCTTGCTTAATTTCAGGCCTTCGTAGTCCCTCAACGTCTTCTACGTTTGAAAAGAGAGTGAGGTTGTACCGTGTTCACAGTCCATTTTAACCCTATGCCCAAACCGTTGAGGACTATTCTCTAGAGCCAGGTTGTCCAAGTTTATTTTTGCAACAACTAAAGATCAGCACATACAATTACAAATTGGTACCTGGGAAAGAAGACTAGGCCAGAGCAACGGTTGTCTGGAAAGGAATGCAGGAAGAAAGGGAACAAGGCTACATTATATTTTGCTTAGGGTGGAAGAAAAACAATCATCTCTTGGAAGAGTGGCTAAATCCATCGAAGGTTTGGTCCCTGTGGATGGTGGCATTGTAGGTTGTGATGGATGGGTAGGCCGAGTCGAGGTGGTTGGAGTAAGCAGACTGGTTGACGGCTGCTGGAGCTTGCTGATGCATTTGAAGGCTGAGTTGGATATAGAAAGAGGCAGGCTGGGCTGGGTTACCAAGGATGGAGTTGGATTGTGTGTGATGTATTGAATCTACATTGTCCACATGGTGAACTAATTTTTGTACCCGTCAAATGGGACATAAACCAATTGGTAGCAACCACAAGTCAACCGCAAGCTTGTTTTATCTCTTCATCTATTCATAGGTTGCTACACATATAATCATCCATGGTAATCCATCAAGGAATGACTTTGGCTTGTGGAGTAGGTAAAGGAACCTGACAAAAGATTAATCTTGTGTGGTCACAGTAAAAGGATAAAAGAACCGAGTGTCATTTAAGAATGACCTATTCCTGTCACTGGGTCCTACTTGTACTACTAGTAGTAGTACAAGGAGGTGGGTGGCAATCACCAAGTGCCAGCCCACCTTGTTCAAAAAAGGTGGAGGAAATAATTGATGTTTATAAGAGAGCTCTTGGACCCAGTCTGGAGAATGAGGGCAGCACCTCCAGATAGAGATGGTGATGAAGTTTGAAAATGAGCAGCAGAGATGATTCTCCCTGACATCTACCTCACACAACCATCTTGTACAGGTACCCATTCTTTTTTCATGGCCACAATATTTAGAATCAATCAATCCTTTGCCATGGGACTTTCTTGTAGAGAGTGTTGTGTCTCGGGAAACCAGCAACAGCCACCCAATTGGCCCACAAATCATTAAAGGAAAAGATATTGTGTAGGGAGGATGAAAGTAGGGCATTGTAGGATGAGGTATTCTGTATTTTCCTTGTGATTGCATCTAGAGTAGTTTAATAATGTGGCCAGACCTGTGTGTTGATATAATTTAATTGCTGGTTGGTCTGAATGTAGTTGTGCTACTGTGGTTCTTGGATGGGTCATCCTTTTATTCATTCACAATTTTTCTCTTTTCATTTCTATCTTTGACACTCTCTTCCCTGCTCAACAGACATTCCTTGTGAAACCATTCATTCACTTTATTCTTGGTCTTCCTCTCAGTTTCAGCAACTAAATAAAAACACCATAAAACAATGAGCAAAAAAGAAGAAACTAGGTATACTGGACCCTTAGATGAAAAAAAAAGACAATAAAAAATATTAAAAGCTCCAAAAATTAATCCTTCACCTATTCATGAAGTAGCTGGAGCAACATAGAACAAAATACCATCTGTAAACCAACAATATTATAAAGATGCTCTTCTCCAAAACAGCAAACCTACAGCACCAGAAGAAGAAAATATTGAAAAGGATACACCAAATGTAGTAACACAGAAGCTATGTCACCCTTTTTAAGCAAGGACACAGAAATTACCATATAGAAACTGAGAAAATCACATGAAGAAAACCTGGCAAGATATCAAACCTAAAACATCTGAGCTCTGCAGCAATAACAGTCACACAAAAGCATTCCAACAATCTGGAAATCATTACACTCAAGTCCCATCCTGAAACCAAACAAATTGCCCATACCTTTTCTCTACCATATTTGGGTCCTGTGACAGGTACCTGCTTGTAGTGGCCCTGCAAGCTTAACAGCTGAGCTACCCATTAGGAGTTGCAGCACTATGGAACTGACATTGGGTCTCTGGATTGGGCCCAAAATCTATCTCTATCAACTTCAACTGTATTTCTTATCCTTTTCACACATGGAGATCTGACAACTGTCAACTGTTCTTCTCCTACTACTTTCAGCTGATGACGTAAAAACAGTCCCACACCAATACAACACAGATATTAGTCCAAAGTTTCTTCCAAGATAAAAAAATCTGTGGAAGGGTCCATGGAATGTTACCAACCACTATTGAATTGTAGGTTTTCCACTTGAGGCACCAATTATCATTATTCTACTACATCTAAACTGAAGGAAAGAGTGATCCTAGAAACAACCAGTACACATACCCACCTCACCAAATTAACATCATCATCAATAGGGCATGTCACTTCACTCATATGCCAATGCCAATCTCCACCATTTCTCTGAGCAATCTCACATGTAGCCACCCTTCAAAAGGGTTTTACCGAGTCTTGCAGAGCAGTCACTAGCATGATAAAAAGATTTGTTCCAGTGATACCCAATGAGCCTCTTATGGTACTTGGTACTAGAGCCATTAAGATCTGTTCAAATCAGCATTCTTTGTCCATATTTCAAAGCAAAAGAGTAAAACAGGGAGCACGAGCAATTTGGAAGATTCAGATCTTAAGTCCTTTTACATAAATATCAACAATGCCATATACTGTACTATTCACACATGACCTCCCCACCCCAAACCTGGAGCACAACAAAACTTTCATATGTATGGATGACCTACTAACAATGGCCTCAGCATGACAACTACAAAACAACAGCCAAAAGTGCACAATTTTACCTCAATGAAATAGGATTACAGGTGACACAGTGTGTCTGCATTCCCTCTTAGTCATCAATGGTGTTGACTTTCATGGGTGAGAAACAATGGTCAACTTAAATGGACAACCTCTCATTGGATAAAAGCCTCGAAATGCTTGGTTTTATCTGAAACTCCCATAACCTTCACTTGTATACAAAATACCTCACAGTAAAGCCAAATAAGAACCTGAACTTATTTAGAACAGTTGCAGGCAAAGAGTCTGGACAACAGGAACACTTACCACTGTATATAAACAGCTCATAAAAACAACACTTAACTATACATACACAGCATAGTTTTCTACAACACAGACAACAAACAATAGTCTGTAGTTTTGTACACAATATATGTAAAATAGTATGAACCAGATATGGTGTGGGTAATACGAGTTGGGGTAAACAAGTTTCAGTTTTGGCATTTATAGGACACCTTTATGCTGGATACAAGTTTAGGTATTGAATTTGTGTATGGGGATCAGTGCTTATTTAAATGCATTTAAATATTTCAATGCAACATAAAATATTTAGTGTATTGGATTTATTAACTGAATGTGTGTCCTTTTTTTTAAAGTGGAAAGGGTCCTTTGGTATATGCATTTATTTAAGAAGGAAAAAGTAAAAATATGAAAGATTCTTTATTCTTTACTGAATGCAGTATCATGGATTATCTTCAAACTTCATATTTAATTTAAAACAATTTCATTAGCCTTTTTAAATGATTTACACTTTACACAACACAATTCCAAGAAAACATTCACCTAAACATTTTTGAATACAATAAATTGTGAAAATCTTGGGTATTTCAAATTGAGGTAATTTGTTCCTCATGAGGAACTATTTAAGTCAGGCACAATGTAGACATGATGCTGTTGAGTTTGATGGCTATGCAAAAGGTGTGACCCTTCTGAAAGGTGATGGTGATGGTGTTGTGGCTGTGGTGGCACAGAATTGTGATCACTATGATGCTGTTGTGGTTGCTGCTGCTGCTGCTGCTGCTGCTGCTGCTGTTGTTGTTGTTGTTGTTGTTGTTGTTGCTGCTGCTGTTGTTGTTGCTGATGATGATATACTGGATGTGCAACCAGCTGAGTTTGTGCATGAGACTGATCATGATGTTGATGCATTGGAGGACCTGTATTCTGATGTATTATGGTTCCCTGGGGCTCATAACCACTGGATGGTAGTTGGTCCACAGTTGTCTTGTACATGGGAGCTTTCTCTCGTATCTGTAAAAAATATTATGGTGGTCACATATATTTTCAGAAAAAGAGAAAGACTGATTATCTATTGTGGAGTGTAACTGCCTTTAATGATTTTATTATGAAAATGAAGTGGATGGATAGGGTGAAGGGAGCTTTGAATGCATGTAAAACGTCTGTTGAGCGGAAAATGAGAGTGTAGAGCAAATGGAGGAAGACTGAATTGATGATGCACCTCAAAGGATTATTCTTTTCATATGTTTCATAAATAATTTTGTGTGGAAAGAGGGCATCACCATATGATGAAACAACCAAGAAAACCCTCCCACAAGAAGCAAGAACCATAAATGGCATGCCTGCATTCAGTTCATCTCCCAGCATTAACCACTTCAGTACAAGTCAAATTCTCTCAGACAGCATCGGCTGCCATATGCACGATTCATCACACTACTTGCATTATAAAATATAGTCACTGCTGTATTACTCATTCTTTTTTACTCTGAATAATAATAAACATAGAAAACATGATAACACCGGTTCACAGAATCTGGAGGCGACTCATATACAACTACAAAAAGAATATACAGTATAATCAAGATGCTGACGCTGGCATCCTCGTGTACCCACTCATGCCTATGTAGGTGTCATCGTACCAAAGTGGTTAAAACAATGCCAACACAGAATAGGTCTGGTTATAGACTTAGATATGGATCCAAAGGTCTCCTGTCGGTATGCTCCGCCTTTGTAATCCTTAAATAGTCCCACATGCACACTGCCCCACTTTCACCCATCCCAAAAAACAACACAATACCTCTTCCTTGAATAATTTGCTGGCCAATCTAGTGGCTGCTGCCAATTACTTAGGAACAATGGGTCTCCTACATGAGAGACCTGATTGACTGACTGATTAGTCTCAGTATTACAAATATCATGCATTCATATTATCATGAGTTCATTATGGGTTATTTTTCTCTAGGTTATTTGTATTTCTATCTCGTACTGTACCAACTTCAGTTTTTTATGATGCTAAATCAAAGTCATAATAACCATGTTTTACAGTAATGAATTGGCTTGACTCACAAAATCATCCATTGTAACACATGTCTTTTTCCATTCATAACTTCTTAATTAACACAATGTGAATTAGGAAATTACTGTACTATATATTTTAACAAATTTTCTCCCATAACACACTTCTTTTCAATATTTTTTTGCTCTATCAAAAAATTACCTTTAGTTTCTCAATGCAGTAGAAGATACAGAAGGGAATATGTATGTTGAAAATAAGAAAACTTGAAATAAATACCATTTGAACTTACATTCAAACTTCTAAAGTATGTCATTTCCCGAGGAACATCATGTTTCGTCATCATGTGATGTCTTAGTTTCCGACGATCAGCATAGTTGCGAGAGCAGTAGTTGCATTGTAGGCGTTCCTTGTGCTCCATGTGATTTCTCTGTACATGAGTTCTTAACTCTCCCTTCCACTTGTAGCTCTTGCAACAAAACTCACAGTAATGTAATACTGTTGAATGGATCTTGTTCCTGTGATACCTGTAAAGAAAAATGGAAAAACAAATCAAGAGAATTAAAAAAAAAAAAAAAAAAAATAACATGTGTTGTTATTACTCCAGATCTTAAAAAGCTCACCTTAGTAGGGTCATAAGCTAGTTTATGTAGGCCACTATTAAACCTATATTGACCAGATTACACAAGTTTTGTGGACAATGTTACCTATAAAAGACTGGTTATTGCTGGGAAAAATCCAATAATTTCTCTTGGAGCATCACCACACTATTAACTGACTATCTGTATACTTCTTGGGCTTTCCCCCTTATAAAGGAGGTAGCCAAGTCAGAAGGCACACCCAATCCAACCCATTCCACCACTCTTTCCTCCTTGTCATCCCTGTATCCTGGCCACTGCCCTGGGTCAGAAACAATGCAGCATGACACAGCACATTCGCAGCAAAGCTGCCTTACTTAATTGGGTGCCCTGCCTCTCCATCCCTTCATGCAGAAAAAAGAGAAGGGGAGAAACCTCTCCAGGCTGCATCAAAATACCATTCATACATAATCATTCCCTACCCCCCACTCCATCCCTTCCCTACATCATAGTATCATCTTTACACAGATATTCTTCACTCGCCCATCTCTCCTGTCCCCTCCCTTCTTTGCCCAATGCCTCTTTCACCCCATCTATTCATCTAATCCTCAGTTGTCCCCTCAAGTTCACTTCCTTCATCTCTGCCTTCCACACCTATTTTATTAAGCTTTCTTCATTCTTTCCATGTGTCTAAATCATCCTAATACTCTTTCATCAGCCCTATTTACCATCTCTTTTTCCACCCCAACTCTCCTCCTCACCTCCTTGTTTTTCACTCTATCCTACCTTGTGACCTCTATCATATTTCTCAGACATTTCATCTCAAACACATTTAAACTTTCTCTTGAATTTTAGGACTCTGCCCTATACATTGCTGTTGGCACAATCACCACTTGCATCCATTCCCAAATGCCCATTTCTCATGACACTTTTAATCCCTCATGGCATTTATTTGTTTTTCTCAGTCTACAATTTACCTACACCTCCACTCTCCCCTTTCCTGCCACATGTGACCTCAAATAACTAAAGCTATCCACCTCCTCCAGCCTCTTTCCTTTAAGACTTACTTCCAACTTGCTGTCATCCTCTCCATTTACACATCTCATCACCTTACTTTTACCCACATTTACCTAAAACTTTCTCCCATTCCAAACCCTCCCAAACTCCCTCAATCCCTCCCCTGTCCCTGGCACAAGCACAGTGTCATCAGCAAATAATAACTGGCTCATCTCCCACTTTTCTCCATTTTCTTTAACCGTCTCCAGTCCCCTACTCATTACCCTATTCAATGACAATGCTTAATATTCCAGATGTTGTACAGAACAGCAACCCCAGCGTACTGATGTAAAGATAAGGTACCCCACATATTAGCTGGTAAAGAGTAGCAACCCCAGAAATGAGCTTGTAAATATAAATCATCCCAATGGTAACAATCATTTCACCTATTCTATTCTAAGCTTTAACCTCTTCAATACAAGTCAAATTCTTGTAAGCAGCATTAGCTGCCTGATGTATGATGATCTGATGATGCATCACAACACTCACATTATAAAATATAAAGTTACAGCAACATTTCTCATTCTCTTTCACTCTGAATATTAATACATACATATACCAAAGGCTTTTTCCCCCTTATAAGGGAGGTAGACAAAAAACAAAGGCATAAAACCACTCCCACTCGTTCCATTCCTAACATACTCCACTATCTTATCTTGGCACCTCCTGGATGACGGGTCATTCCTGCATCTCGCCCACTGCCCTGGGTCAGAAGCATTGTTGCAAGACACAGCACATCCGCAGCAAGGCTGTTTCATTAAATTGGTGACTACCCCCTCTCTCTGAATATTAATACATACATACATATACCAAGGCTTTTTCCCCCTTACAAGGGAGGTAGCCAAAAAGGAAAAGGCATAAAATCATTCCCACTCATTCCATCCCTGAATACACTCCACACCCCTCACCCTCCCTCTCATCTTAGCACCTCCTGGATGACGGGTCATCCCTGCACCTTGTCCACTGCCCTGGGTCAGAAGCAGTGTCGCAAGACACAGCACATCCACAGCAAGGCCGCTTCATTAAATCGGCGACCCCCCCTCTCCGTCCCCCCATGCATAAAAGGAGAAGACGGGGAGAAATCCCTTCAGGCTGCGTCAAATTTTGCTCACACATACTACCTCACCCCCCATCCCCTGCCCATTCCACCTCATGCATCACATCATCATCCATATACAACCATTCTCCATTCACCTCTGTCTTCTGTCCTCTACCGTCCTTCCTCAACAGACATTCCTCTCTTCCCCAAAGCCCCCTTCACCCCATCCATCCACCTCATCCTAGGACGTCCCCTCATGTTCACTCCCTCCACATCTGCCTTCCATACCTCTTTTACTAGTCTTTCTTCACTCATTCTTTCCATGTGTCCAAACCATCCTAATACTCTCTCATCAACCCTATCTCCCAGCTCCCTTTCCACCCCCGTTCTTCTCCTCACCTCATTTCTCACGCTATCTAGCCTAGCAACCCCCATCATACTTCTCAGACACCTCATCTCAAACACATTCAAACTCCTTCTCTCTTCCTCTCTTATGTTCCACGTTTCTGCCCCATACAGTGCTGTTGGCACAATCACTCCTTCATACAGTCTCCTCTTAGCATCCATTCCCAAATGTCTATTCCTCATTACACTCTTCAATCCACCAAGGCATTTACTCGCTTCTCTCAATCTACATTCTACCTTCACTCCACCTTTTTCTGCCACTGAATATTAATAACCACAGAAAATATGATCAATTCAGTTCATAGAATATAGAGGTCACCCAGCTACAAAATAAATATAATCATGACACCAACGTTGGCATTCTCATATACCCATTCACGCCTCATGACACCTATGTAGCCATCATCACATGGAAGGGGTTGAGATTTGTTAATTTCTAAAACAAGCTTGTAAAGATTGGCCATCCTCAGAATAAGCTTGTCAAGATCAGTCACACCAAATATTACCTTGTAAAGATAAACAGCACTCAGGCACTCCAGGGTTGTGGATCTTTACAACATCCAATATCCCTATATGTAGTGTTTCATTAATATCTATTAAAATCAAGCAAATTAAAAAACAAGAATGAACTCCTGTATCAAACAGCACTTGTCCTTTACTCTGACAATGTGGTTCATCTCTATGGCACCCCTCTTAACAGTGTATGATTTAGGTTATTTAATTATCCTCTTCCATACCAAGAGGCACTTTTCTTTCTTGCTGCTGCCAGGATATTTTGCTCACCTCTCTGGGATGCATGAGCATCTAGAAGGGGGTAGTTGCCCCCCCTCTAGAAATCCAGGGCATGTTTGAAACTTTGCCAGTCATCACATATAATTTTGTTAGATTTTTAATTTACATATAGCATATCAGTGTATGATTGATGAAAGACAAAATTTAACTCGTGTAGATTATGTAAATATATGCCTATGTGGCTAATTTGAAGTGTGTATCTTGATATATCCCTATACCATTAACCATATATGTATGTGAATCACAATGGCAAAAGCCGACAAGACTGTGAGAATAAACACCTTGTGAGATCGAAACCTTTATTGGTACCTGATGGATTGGGATAACGCAGAACTTCTGTTTAGTGAACCAGACAGGGTGAGGAGAAAATGCCACGAAGCGGCCGCCATTCAAAGCTTCAAAACCATTGAGCAGAACAGAGGCATGTTTAACATCGCCTCTCCTATCACCCATCTGTTACCCGCATTAAATAAATGTATGAAATGTCCCCCTTAGTCCACTTCAACAAACTGTCCAAAATGTCCTCCTTTGTCTCCACCAAGTCCCACCCGTCCCCCTCCACCTACCACCCACCCATCCCTGATAACCTCTCCCAGTTCCTTCCCCGTTGGCTTATATGTGCTCAGAGTGTGTGTCATGTCTGTACTTGAAAAAGCTGTAACAAGCGAAACGTAGTATCAATAAAGGTTTCGATCTCACATATATGTATATCTTTAATTTTGTCACCTTACAAAAAGTCTTGCACCCCTCCCTACAAAAATTCCACCGGATGCCCCTGGTCGCCTCCCCTCAGTAGTGAAAAGCTCAATCAATCATTCTGTTGCCTCAAGTTTTATCTGCAGAAGATATGCAGTCACAAGGCACTAAACATATGCCTTTTGTAGGTAGATAAACACTACTACAAGCAATCTTTTTTTTTTAATGTTCTACCATCATCTAAATGCAAACTGACACAAAACTAAACTGGTCTTTTAAGGCTGTTTCTTTTCTAATATACTTCTGTCCATTACTTTTTCCTAAGTTTTCATGGTATGGAAGCTCAGCCTCTTGTAATTTACAGTCCTGGATATCATTCTTCTTGCCAGTGTTTTACCTTTGAAGGCAGTGTCCTAAATGTGAATGAAATTTCTATTTTCATTCAAAGTTAATGTTAATCTATTTTATCTATATCATCAATCAACAATTGGGGGTATATGCCAGGGAGCACACTGCCTCACTCACACATTGGTGCCAGTTCTCACATTCTCTCTGAGCAAGCTCCCATGCAGCCACCCTTCCCACTCCAAATAACTCTCAACAAGTTAGATTAACTTGTCTCAGCTAAAAATTCTGTTGGCATCCCCTTCATCTCCTCCATCAAGGGTTGTCTCTTGTGGAAACAACCCTGTAAGTAGGATCAACATCAGGGAAACATGCCACATGCTCATATAGCCAGAGTTGACATTCATGAATTATGTTAGTAACTGGCCTAAACTGAGACTCTCACTAGTCTGGTTTGATACAAGTTCATTCCAGCAATATCCAATGATTCTCTGAAGGCACTTAGTACCAAAAACATCAAAGCACCTTTATTTATATTAGTTAAATGAAATTAACAGAAGCAATCAATGTGTACACCCCACTGGAGGGGGGGGAACAGAACTACCCTTGGCTCAGCAACACAGTTGATGAGGATTAGATAATATACGGTTAGGTTGGGGCTGGGTTTTGGTGAAACATATTGTTATAGTAATTTCTTTGCCTATTTGAACAAATTTATATATATTTTTTAATGACTAGATAAACAAATACATAGAATAACTTTTTTTTACTCTTCTTTTTTTTTTTCTTCCCAAAACACTATATTCTATTCCCCTACGCTGCTGTGGTGGGGAAAATAGAAATTGCAATATCTCCAATAAAAACAAATGCTAGATTAATTGAAAAACTTTTTTTTTCTCAAAGAATATAATAAAATTTTTGAAGTGTTCATTTTCTGCCCAAAGTAAGTTTAAGTTGCAAATTTGCCTATTGTAATTTCCAAAAATTATCTATCATTTAAAATGCTTGCACCAGTCTAAATATTATGGTTTATAAACACTTCCACATTTTTGGTGACCGTGGTTATTGGAGAACTAGGAAATTATTGACTAATGCAGTATTCCAAAAGTTTGTAATAACTTACACCCTGACATTTGTTAATCCCAAAGGATTAACACAAAACTTACCTTAATGAATCTGTAGTAGGGAACTTTTCTCCACATATTTCACAGTCATATGGGCGCAATGTTGAATGCACTGTATTTATATGCCTCATCAGATCTGAACGTACCGTGAACCTCTGTCCACATGTTTCACATGCATGTTTTGGTTCTCCATGCATTCTCACCATATGAATCTTATATGACGAGGCCCTCATTTCCTTTTCACAAACATTACAGCGTGCCTTTGGACCAGGATCATCACTGTGAACCCGTTGATGATTTGTAAAGGCCTTTTTAGTTGAGGTCATATAACCACACTCCGAGCAAAGGTAATCTTTTGGTTCATCATACTTATGGTGGAAACGGTGTAAATGAATTTTCAAAGCTGTCTTACTTGCTACTTTTAAGCCACATATACAACATACAAATTCATGGGGTCCCATTTGAGTATATGGAACATGAGATTCACGATGTCTCTCTAGTTCATATTTATAACTAAACACTTGTTCACATTGGTCACATGCATGAAGTCGTTCCCTTTTCTCATCATTACTACCTTCGTTAAGTTTAGAATGCGAGACTCTCTTATGGTCTAGTAACTCTTTTTTATGAGCAAATGTAGCATCACACTGTCGGCATGGCCACACTCTGTCATCTTTCTTATCTGCTTCTTCCTCTTCTTCAAATTCTTCGTCACCTCTCTTTCTTTTTCTTAGACCATGGGCAGCTAATTTATGCATACGTCTACTTTTCTCATCTAAAAAGGTTTTACTGCATTTTTCACATGCATATGGACCTGGCTTAAGATTCATATAACTAGGGGTGACTTTAATTACAGCAGGAGCTGCATCTGCAATTGTGGGATTCATGTAGAGAACCATGGTTCCATCTGGAGCTGTTTGAACCATTGTTTGGGGTTTTGGTTGAATAGGTCTCATGTTTGCTAAATATGGGGCTGTCGGATCAGAAGAACAAACTGACAGGTTGTTTGTTGAACTCGTGACTGGAGAAGGAAGTATTGGTCGTTTCATAAGCTGAAGAATTGTTTGTCTTGATGCTTCTGTTTTGACAGGCGAGTTTGTCATTATAATAATATTTTTGGAATCCTCTTCCTTATCTTTCTCTTGTTTCAGAGCCCCAAAACTACTCTTGTCAACTTCATTAGTTGTAGGAGTCTGTTGGTCAACTCCTAATACAGGCTTTGCTAAGCCAACTGGAAGTACATCATGCTCTTTCACCATGTGACTGCTAACCATCTCCTTATTGAGGAATTTCCTCCGACAGATGTGACATCCAAAAGGTTTCCTCGGACGTCCGCCTTTCTTTTTGACTACTGGAATCTTTGGTGATTCTTGTTTGTGGGCTGAACCTTGTCCAAATGTTTGAATCTTCTTTTCCATCTTTTTCCCTTGACGTCCTCGTCGAGGTCGTGTAGCTGCTAAATCATCTAAATTCAAGGCAGGTGGTTGGTACAGCTTTGGAGGAAAAGAATTTGAATTATTCATATTGCTTATTGTTGTTGATTTAGGTAACACTTGGAAAGTCAATTTTGGCCTCTGATTATTGAAAAAGTAACTATATATTTGTTTCTTAAGTCTATGCAAATGTAAAAAAGCACTGTCTGTTTCATTTATCAATTCAGAACATCTAGAACACAAGTCAATGGCTGATGTATTTGTTATAACTGTTTGGTTCAATATATCACTTAATAATTCTAACAGAGTTACTTGGGTATTAAATAGTTTTTGTGCTCGTAGATAATAAAACCTGTCACTTGGATCAGGCAGATCTTTTCCACACACAAAACACATTGAAGGTCCATTGTTTGGTTGCTCCACTGTTGTTGTGTAAGTCGACGGGTTACTCAGCATAGTTACTGGTACTTTATTAGTCACCTTAACACTGTTTGATAAGCCTATGGGTAATGCTGTTTGCTGAACAGAGGCATTATTTGTAGTTGATGCTAATGTCCCAAGTGTAATGTTTTGCTGCCCAATGGGGCTAGTGTTGCTTGATGGTACCGTCAGTGTTATGGTATTGTTGGGAGTAGCCATTGTGGCTGACGGTTGACAAAGAGGATATGAATGATTTGTCTGCAACTGCACCACCTGGACACATGCTTCATTTCCATCCCTTAATCCTGGTGTTCCTGTCCCTGTCTTCAACGAATTCTTGCCACCATCCTCACAGGTAATACTTATAGTTTCTTCTGTTGGAAGAAGCACTTCTTCTGGTCCATCACTAGTAGTCATATCTTGATCATTGGCTGTTATTGTAGTCACAACAGCTGTGTGAGCTTCATCTAAAGTAAGTGTGTGGTGGTTCCCCTGTCGTTGTTTAAAGAGTTCCTGCCCATGGGTTTGTACACTTCCAAGCATAGCCTGATAATTGTTCACATTAAGGTTCTCCATGGTAGGTGTATGTACCAACAACTTTACTTTGCCCAACTTTGTCTACGTTTCAGGAGCACATAACAGTTTCATTGCTTGCAACGGTAACCTCGATCAATATGTATATTCATCTGAGCCAAGCAACCTCGTTTCTAAACTATTTTAATATAATGATAATGATTTCTGCAGGTATATGTTATGAATCACTGAATCCATCAGATCTGTGACACTGCAAACAGGTTGTTAGGGCAGTGATTACATGGTTGGAAAGCGACCGATATTCCACAAAATTCTACAATACGTTACACTTTCCAGCAGATCAACTTCATGCCCACTTCTTACACATCAAATACATAACTGCCACAAGTAAGTGATGCATCCTTTGTGCAACATCTCAGATCCACTCTGTAGTTTGTTTACTTTTGTTGACATAAAATGGCTTCTCGCGTCCCGAGTCTCGACAACCAGTGAAAGAGATGGCCAATCAGAGAGAAGAACGAAAAGTGCCAACCAATCAGAAAAAGGTATGAAACACTATCGTTCTTCTTCGTCTCATACAGGAGAGACCTCTTACATCGCGCTTATAGGATATAATGAACTAACAACTTAATGCGATGAATGATAAGTGCTAACACCGTGTAAAATATTCGATAATGCAATGATAGAGCAGTGATTCACAAGTAAATCTAGATTTTTATTTGAAACCTCTTAACATGCTAACATTATCTTGTAAATTAAATATT
The DNA here is from genome assembly GCF_046742065.1 of Oratosquilla oratoria. NCBI lineage: Eukaryota > Metazoa > Arthropoda > Malacostraca > Stomatopoda > Squillidae > Oratosquilla > Oratosquilla oratoria. The sequence continues at coordinate 69,242,711 of NC_134785.1, read as the reverse complement.
CTCTCGCAGATACAGGAATACGACACATTGCGTCCATGGAATCAGATTAATAATTAATACATATTATATATACAAAAATGAATATTTTTCAAAAAACAACGTCTGGAATAGTTCATGATAATAAGAAAGGTGATAGAAAACTACCAGAGAATTACAGACATTTCGTTATAACATCTGTAGCTGTGAAGCTGATAGAAAAGACGGAAATATTACTGGGTTATTTAACACAGAACAAATTAATAACAACGTGTCGGCATTGATTTATAAAGAGAACGCCATGCTTATCAAGCCTTTTGGAATCATTGGAAGACTGGACTTCATACTATGATGAAGGAGAACCGTATGGTGTGATATACTTACAGTACTTACAGAAGGCTTCTGGAAGAGGCTAATGCGCCTGTGGCTCCAGCTCTAAATAACTATCCTTTTATATCATGGTCTAGTGATCACTGTGGTCGAGACGGATATTAACAATTAACGATTCAAAATCACATTTCTGCCCATGGTTCTTCCACACTCGATCAAGCTTCCTCTCAAAATCCACCACTGACTTAGCATTCACCATACCCTCGGGCAGTTTGTTCCAATGGGGCCTTTCGCAGTCAGGCTCGTAGATTCCTATTAGCGCTAGAATTTTCAATTGTCTCGGATTTCACGAGGCAAAGGGGTGACTTAGCTAATTTGGAAACCGATATTTAAAAAAGATACGCCATAAATTGCTGCATAAATGTAATTAAAATTAAAAACATGACTCTTAATGTTATAATTTTTACTGGTGTGTGATAAGGCTTTGTTAATTTAATTATAAGGTAAAACTAAAAATAGGTAATTATTTTTACTGAAGTAACTATGAGCAGTAAAAATAAGAGGATGTTGATTTCGGTTTGTGCATTTTATCTGAGTGTTGAAAAATAATGGATATCACTGTCACGTCCTGTATATGAAGATAATCAGTGAGATAAAAAAATAACAACAGTGGTGGTTGACGTACGAAGTTAACGACATTTTTGTAAAGAATAACCTCTTAGATCTGCTGGGAGCTATTTTCAAACAAATATGACTAATTTTACGTGTGCCGTGGCAAACTGCACGTCAGATTCAAGAAAAAATAAGAGAAAGACAAAGTTTATCGTACCGAAAAAATTAAGTCTTCGATGCAAAATTATATTTTCGATACATTACATGGATTTGCCTATTGCTTGGTGCATTCAAATGAAAGTATATATCAGTATACGTCCATTGAAGTCGGTAGAAAATGACAAATTGCTTGGCTTGATACAATTATAGGCTGTTTTACGAATATTATCTGTGATTATAAATAGAGGCTCAAACAATGCTATATGCCGTTTGCAATCATGAAATTAATTGACTTAAATTTCAGACACAATAATGTACAACGATACACCTCTGTAAGCCAAAAAAAAAAGTATTTATTTTCCGGCAAGAATTACAAAATCTGGCGGTGTCTGGTATCAATTTGCTCACTGCGAAAGGTATTCACCACTCTATTACTAAATGTATATTTCCTTATGTTCAACCTTGTTCTTTGTACGAAGATCCTTTTATTATGTCCTCTTGTCACTATCTCAGACTGCCTCACAAATAATCCTTCACTCACACCTTCATCATACACTCCAGTTATTATTTTAAACGTCTCAATCATATCGCCTCTAGATCTTCGGTAAGTAAGAGTTGGTAAACCCAGCTTCTTTAGTCTCTTTGGATATGTAAGAGTCCTCAAGCCCGGTACCATCTTTGTTGCTCTCCTCTGTACTGCCTCAACTGCAGCTATGTCCCTCTTTTTGTATGGGCACCACACTTGGTTTGCATAATCCAAGTGTGGTCGAACTAAGCTCACAAACAAGATCTTAAACATACTCTCATCCATAGTAGTGAATGTTCTTCTAATCAGACCAACCATCCTATTTGCTACATTGATCTTCTCAGCCAAATGTCTACTGAAATTTAATTCATCATCCACAACAACACCCAAATCCTTTTCCACCCTCACTGCATTTAGTTCTTCTTCCATTATGTATTGAAAGTTCTCTATGCCTGTCCTCCCTACTCGCATTATTTTACATTTCTTTGGATGAAACCTCAACAGCCACTTTTCCGACCAGTTCTTCATTCTTTGTAGATCTTCCTGTAGCTTCCTGCAATCCTCTCTCCCTTTGATTTCTCTGTATATCTTTGTATCGTCTGCATATAGAATTATCTGGATTTCAGGAACGCTTTCGACAGTGACCCCCATCGAATATTACTTTACAAATTAAAGAAATCGGGAATAGATGGAAGTGTCTTAAGCTGGATAGAGGCATTCTTGGCAGATAGGAAATAATGTGTTTCTACAAATGGTGTGAAGTGGGTTAATGTAGAAAGTGATGTCCCATAAGGTTCAATCCTTGGGCCCATCCTGTTTACAATATTTGTTAATGATTTGCCAACTACTACTAATTCTGTTTGTAAAATGTTTGCTGACAATACGAAAATTTATAGTAAAGTGACAAGTGAAAGAAAACCACTACAGAATGATTTGAGAAGATTTGAATTATGGTGAAAGACATGGAAATTACAATTTAATACAGATAAGTGTAAAATGAGTTGCGGACAAAAGAATATGGGCATTAACTACACGATAGTGGATAAGAATATGGTGGTGGGTAATACAGAAAAAGATCTTGCAGTTATCATTTCAAACAACTTGAAACTTGAAGAACAAACAAATCTGATAATAAAAAGGGCAAATCAAAGAGTTGGCTTGATTAAGCATTCGTTTGAGAATCTGAGTACAGAAACTTTTATCATCCTGTACAAGACCTATATTAGACCACATTGCTGTTCAAGTCTCGCCTCTATACGTAAGAAAAGGTATCGAACAATTTGAAAAAATGAAGAGAAGAGCGACAAAACGTGCATGAACTACGAAACTTTCCATATGGGAAGAGGCTTAAGAAACTGTCACTAACTACTTTGGAGGGAAGAAGAGATGTGATTGAAACCTTCAAAATCATAAATGAAAACGAAGACGTTGATAGATCAAAATTATCTCAGTTAAACACAAACGAATTAAGAGGACACAGCCATAAAATGTGTAATAAATGTTCAAGAACAAATATTAGAAGAAAAAATACTGGAATGCTGCCAGGTAGAGTAGTGCGCTCGACCACAGTGAATATAAAAAATATGATAAATTTTGAAATAAGTAACTTAAAATATATCATCTAAAGAAAAGCAGGTGATGCAAGGTATAAATCCCCATGCAACAGGTGCATATTAGTCTCGCTAACTGTATTGGCAAGTTGAATATAAGCCAAGATAAGTCCATGTGCGATTTCAAAGTTAGATATGACGGTTGGAGGAAACAGACCAGATCCCACAAGTATAACTCGTTTCCTGCATATATCAATAGGAAGAAAAATACGCATCAAAATAAAAAAAATTTCCATATACGAAAAGCAAATTTGGTCAGCTTGGAGCGTTCCACGCAAAACAATAATGGTAGATCGATAAAAGCAATGATGAATTTTAATTTCATTTCCTTGAACAAAGATAAATGTTTTCGTACATGCATACCAAAATGCCTTTTCTATTATTAAGGGGGTGACCAGGCCAAAGCATATATTCAGCTACACCCAATCATCTTCTCTCCCATCTTAGCATCTGGTGGATGACGGATCCCTTGACTCCGCCTCAACGTCAAAAGCAACGCACTGAGATGGAATGCTTCCGCCAACCACCGCAGCTTCATTACAATGTGACCCTCACATGGGGGGGGGGGGGTGCGTATGCCCTGGGGCGGCAATTCTAGTTTGGACATGACGCCCACAAGGCTGACAAAATATGTGCAATGAAAAATGTCAAAGAAGCCCTGAATATTTTACCGCAATATACGATTTTTGCGGTAGAATCAACAGAATATGAAATACCTTCCCCTTATGATCCTTTCTGCGATAGGGGCATTGAATAAAATGTCTAAAATCTGTTTATAATTATTTCGCAAGTCAATAGATATAATAGGCATCAAGGAATGGTGGAGATTGGAAGTGGTAATGGGGGGGGAGACGTCACTGAGAATATTGTTCCGAGGTGACATTTAGGCATGTATGGGCTCTGTGGTGACCCCCCCCCCCCCACTCGCCTTGTCCACTAGAATTTTTTTTACTTAATAGACAAAAACATCGCTTCGGACTAGGTAATTTCTTCGTCCACATACAACCAGTCTCCACTCCTGCCTTTTGCACCATCTCTCTCTTGCTCGACAACTCGAACGCTAACCTCCCTTGTCATAACATCCAAATACACGTCGAACCACCATGGTGACATTACACAACCTTGCCACATCCCCATCTTCACTTCAAATAGTTTTCCATTCCCGATCCTCACACAAAGTCTACAACTCACGTATATAAAATCGACTGCCCCCAACAGATTTCTCCTTGTCATATGTGACCACGCACATCCACGCACAAACACACGCACAGTAATGATTACAAAACGGACACTTGATAATCTATTATCTAAATGTATTTTATAAGTTTGACGTCTGATTACAGAACCGACACTTGATATTCTAGTATCTAAAATATATTTGATAAGTTTGACGTCATATCACAGATCGGACACTTGATACTCTAGTATCTAAAAGATACAAGTTGGATATAGACCTAGATAAATGTTGCGAGAAGGGTAGTGTAAGTAGCAAGCATTATAAGGCAGTATTAAATAATACAGAGGAATATCCATATGATAGACATAGTTCCCAAATGGATTTAGTCACTATGAGACTCAGACTGGGATATAAATATTACTGGGAGGTGTACAGGGAAGCTGAACCTGAGCCCTGCACTTTATGCGCAAGGCCGGGAGGACATTCACTACAACACTATGTACAGTATTGCCCAAAAATCGATGAATTTAGACCACAGGGACAATGGAACCTCATTGAGCTCATATGCTATTACATAAATAATGATATCTTAACTAAAATTGTTAAAAAACATCCAATGTTTGCTTTCAAATGTTAAATACAACACTGTGATATTGTAATATAAACATTTATTTTTTTTATAAAACTGTAACAAACAAATTAAATATAAAATGTATAGGGGTTAGTTGGCAAGACCCAACTCTCTCCTTTGTTGTACATCAACAATAAACTTATTGAAATGAAATGAAATGAAAGATACAAGTTTGACGCCTTAAGCCCTTTTCTTGTATATAAATACCACCTCTGAGAAATTGTGTTTATTACACGGAATCAACCATGTTATCAAGGTTATCGTATTTGTAAAATAGAAGTAATTACTTGATTGAGGTTAAATATACTTAATGGACCACAATACGCTATAATAACAAAGGTGGGGTGCGTTGTTTATTGTGTCCTCCGCTAGGATGGCGTTAGTGTAGAGATGGTGGAAAAGTTTTGAAGTGCTCTTATTTGATGTGCAAATTTCGGATGCAAAAATTGACACGGGAATTGATCGAAGAGAGTTGCTAATACATTTCACAAGTAAGAAATATATTTCGTATTTTTATAAGAGTACGATGAACATAGTACATGTTTCGGTTACATTTGTTTAATGGTATTTGTACAACACGGAAAGGGCATGGGAAAGTTGTGACAATTAGCACAAGTTTTATTAACCAGTAATAGAATATTTAAAATTTAGCTTATTGTACTCTTAAGGCATAACAATAATTAGGAAACAAGTATGAACGTACATTCATGTCACTATTAGACCCATGTTCTCGAAAAGGGCAAATATACACAAATGCAATAATATTGTCTATTCATAGCTGATAAACAACATTGTTTTCAGGTGTAATGAATATATATATTTTATTATGATGATATATTATTTTTTTTCATTTACTGTATACAGTATCATCGACCTCGATTCTACCTTTACTGTCATAATTATTCAGACATTAGATTAAAGTTACAGTGAAAAGGTTCATTGCACGTTGGTTAAATATAGAGCTAGTCAAAATGTTTCAAATATATATGACTGACATGTGCACATACATATACAGTCGTAATTTCCAGTGTTAGGTGAATCCAGCCCTCACCCCAATGTTTTCTATGTATTCATATTGAAAATATATATTTCCGAGACGAAGACAGTTATCACAGTTTTAATTTTATGCGCGCTGTAATTACGAAAAATGGTAACTATTAATTTTCCCTCCAAAATTAGACTATGAAACTTAACAAATAAATGTTGAAATATGTAAAACTGAATAGCTGTCACTCATAAAATATGTAATCCAGCGATACTAGTAGTAAACCAAGATCATTCTAGTGTTACATTGCAATAAGATGAAAACAAGGAGGGCGACGTTTCATTATGGCGGACTAAATAAGTTACACACTCCATGTAGACAGCTTCCCCATATCATCTGATCTCATTTATTCGGTTCCAAGTTCCGGATACCAAGAATCGAACGAGTTTTAAAAGAATCGGTATTTTTTTTAAGTGCATACCTACATGGTATAGAATTAGAAAATAGAATAATATTGATGTAACTTTCAATGTAATAGATATTTTTCTTGGCGGAAATAAATATAAAAAACGTTCCTAAAAGCTAAGCAGAAACTAACTTGCGTCGACTCCTTTAGGCGCCAACTTTTTGATAGATTCAGAGGTCTGAGTCGACGACGACGGCCTGATACCTCTAGAATTATAGGTATCGTATTACTAAATACAGATAAGGTTAGAATAAACGAATGTATCAAACTTTTATTATTTCGGCCTTAGCCTCTACCAAAAACAAACATGGCGTCTCAAGTAGTCAAAGCGGCTACATTTTTTTTTATAACTTTGAGCAATTTTTTCTTTTATTTATTTCCGCCTAAAATAGCGTGTATTACGTTGTATTATAATTTAAAAAATTATTATTTAATTTTCTATTACTATATCGCGTAGGTGTGCACTTGTAAAATTTTACCATAAAGACGATGCATTCTTTGACAGATCCGTTGGCTGGTTATTGAGTGTTGGTGGTTACGCGTCCATTTCAGAATTCCTTAAACGCTTGCCAATGCGTTGACAGTGTTTAAAACATATGAATTCGAATCTAACTCCGTAATTACCAATTAAGATAGGTTTAATTAAGTTTATGGTTCATACATAATGATTCATTGATACAATATAATTCACACCCCACATTCTTGTGAGGTTTATGCAATGTACGAATGTATGTTACCCCGTGTCCATCCATAAAACGAATACGAGTACTTAATAACGTAAACGGTACAATTGCAGCACCAAACCTTGAATAGATATTAATGTGTGTTTGAAAGTGATGCTCCCATGGTGCTGAAGATTACCTATGAGCCCTTTCATGCCTAAGTCCCGCCCCGGGGCAGTTCTCATTGACGCCCCCCTCCCCCTCCCCCTCCCCCATCACCACTTCCCATCTGCACCATCCCATACAACCTGTTTTAGTTATTGGTTTGCGAAATAATTAAACGGATTATAAAAAATTTATTCAATATCCCTATTGCAGAAAAGACAAGGGAAAATATTTCATGTTCTGTTGATTCTAACGCAAAATTCGTATATTATGTTAAAATATTCTGGACTCCTTTGACCTTATTTTGATTATAATTATTTTTTCAACCTTGTGGGCGGCATGTCCAGACTATTGCTGCCCCCCTAAATGTGCCGCCCCAGGGCATATGCCCCCCTGATAACCCCCCCCCCCCAGTATGGGTTACAGGAATATTTGATGGGTACTTTATAAAATATTACCTACACACTTAAATATTTTCTCCTGGCTTGCGTGCCTGTGTCCCGATGCTCAGAAATGACCACGGCTTCATCTTCGACCTGCCAGAGTGGATCAATATGATTTAGTGTAAATTTACTCCTGTATATCCATCCACCCATCCACCCACGCATCCATCCATCCATTCACCACTGCCCATTCTTCCGTCCATCCATTCGTTCATCTATCAATACATACTCGTACATGCACGCACACATGCTTCCATACATTCATACGTACACGAATTCTTATATGACCGATCTTTGTGTGTGTATGTATGTATACATACACACAAGCCACTCTACCAACACAAGCTCCCACACCACCACAAGCTCCCCCTCGTCATCACAATTTCCCTCCCACCAACACAATCTCCCTCCCACCACCACAAGCTCCCTCACCATCACAAGTTCTCCCTCACACCACAAGCTCCCCCACAGACACAAGCTCCCTCACCACAGCAAGCTCTCCCCACCACAGTAAGATCTCCCCACCACAAGATCCTCCCCGTTACGAGATCCCCTCACCATAACAAGCTCCCACCCACTATCTCAAATTCTCTCACCACCACCACCACAAGCTTCCTCCACCTTCGCAAGCTCTCCCCACCACTACAAGCCCCCACACCACAAGCTCCCCCTACCATAAGCTCCCCCACCACCACAAGCTCCCTCCCACAACAGGAAGCTCCCTCCACCACCACAAGCTCCCATAACTACACGTTCTTTCACAAATACAAGTTCCTCCATCACTACAAACTTCCCCACCAACACAAGTTCTCCCATCACCACAAGCCCCTCCCCCACACCACCACAAGCTCCCTCCACCACCACAAACTCCCTCCACCACCACAAACTCCCTCCACCACCACAAGTTCCACCACAACTAACTCCCTCCCACCACTACAAGCTCCCCCACCACCACTAGCTCCCTCCCACCACCACAACTAAGCATCACTATCAGCTCCCCACCATCATTAGCTCCCCCACCACCACAAGCTCGCATCACTATAAGCTTCCCACCACCATAAGCTCCCCCACCACCGCAAGCTCCCCCACCACCAGAAGCTCCCTCCGCCACCACAAGCTCCTATCACTATATGTTCCACACCACCACAAACCCCCACCACCACAAGCTCCCCACCACCACAAGCTCCCCCACTACCACAAGATCCCCCACCACAAGCTCCTCCACCACCATTAGTTCCTCCACCACCACTAGCTCCTCCATCACCACAAGGTCCCCCACCAACACGAGTTCCGCCCCAACACAAGCTCCCTCACCACCACAACAAGCCCCCACCACCACAAGCTCTCATCACAAGTTCTCCATCACCACAAGCTCCCTCACCAACTCCTCCACCACCAACTCCCCCACCACCAACTTCCTCACCACCAACTCCCCCACCGCCACCAACCCCCTATCACAAGCTCCCCCACCACCACAAACTCCCCCACCACCACAAGCTCCCCCACCACCACAAGCTCCCCCACTACCACAAGCTCCCCCACTACCACAAGCTTTCCCACCACCACAAGCTTTCCCACAACCACAAGCTCCCCACCACAAAAGCTCCCCCTGTAGCATAAGCACCCCCCACCACAATCTCCCTCCCATCACCACAATCTCCCTCCTACCACCACAACCTCTCTCCTCCACCACAATCTCTCTCCCACCACCACAAGCTCTCTCCCACCACCACTACAAACTTCCTCGCCACCACAGTCTCCCTGACCATCATAAGTCCTCCCCCAACACCACAATCTCCCCCTTCACCACCACCACAATCTCCCCCTTCACCACCACCACAATTTCCCCCCTTCACCACAACCACTACAATCTCCCCCTTCACCACCACCACCACAATCTCCCCCTTCACCACCACCACCATAAGCTCTCTCCCACCACTATCACAAGTTTCTCCCACCTCCACAGACTTCCGTCTCCCAACATCACAACCTTCCTTCACCACCACAAGATCCCTCACCACCATATCTCCCACCACCACAAGTTCCCCCCCCACTACAAGTCCACCCCACCACAACAACATCCCCCAACACTACAAGCTCCCCCTCCACTTCACGTCCACCCCACCGCAACAGGCTCCCCCTCCACTACAAAACCACCCCACCACAACAAGCTTCCCCAACACTACAAGCTCCCTCTTCACTACAAGCCCACCCCACCACAACAACATCCCCCAGCACAAGAAGCTCCCCGACCACCACCAGCTCCCCAGCAATCCCAAACCTCCATGGAAAGCTCCCCAACCTCGACCACCATTGACTTGATATTGCAAGGACTTGAGTCAATGGACATTTGTAGCTGTTTAACATAAGATAGCGTACGTCATCCACACGTTAATGGATATTGTGTACGTATATATATGAAGTGTATGTGTGTACAGAGAGATTTAAAAAAGACAATAAGAAAAAGAAAACGACAATACGAAATGAACATCGCTGAGAAATCCAAAGAGAATCCCAAAGAATTCTATAGTTACATTAGAGATAAAAAGGTTGTTAGGAATCACATTGGTCCACTATTATCTGCTGACGGTCAACTTGAATATTCAAATGAAGGAATGTGTAATCTCTTAAACAATTATTTTAGCTCGGTATTCGTAAACGAAACACCTCAAAGTGAATTCCAAACTGAAACCTGTGAAAAGTCTGGGGTAAACTTACTCACTACGGTAAATATAACAAAAGAAACAATTAAAAGGTGTATAGACAAACTCAAAGTTAATAAAACACCAGGGCCTGACGGTTGGCATCCAAGAATCTTAAAGGAAATGAAAAATGAGATTGTTGTTCCATTAGAAATTATTTTCAAGAAATCCATCATATCCGGAGATGTCCCAAGAGAATGGAAGCTAGCTAACGTTACTCCCATATTCAAAAAAGGTGACAAAAAGAAACCAAATAACTATAGGCCTATTAGTTTGACTTCGATCGTAGGAAAAATAATGGAAACTATCATCAGAGATGCTATCGAATATCATTTAGAAAGTAACCGTTTGATAAATGATAGCCAACATGGTTTCAGACGGAAACGTTCTTGCGTGACTAACTTACTCGAATTCTACAACACAGTTGTCTCGAATTTTGACAAAAGAAACAATATAGATTTAATATATCTAGACTTTGCAAAAGCTTTTGATACCGTCCCACACGAAAGACTTCTTACTAAATTAGCTTTGCATGGAATAAGTGGTAGCCTATTAGGTTGGACTAGTAATTGGTTGAAAGGTCGAAAACAGAGAGTTGTTTTAAATGGAAAAAACTTCTGGATGGAAAAGTGTTGCAAGTGGAGTTCCTCAGGGTTCCGTTCTTGGGCCACTTCTATTCATAATATATATAAATGATATAGACCATGGACTAAAATCTACTGTTTCCAAATTTGCTGATGATACAAAACTGTGCGGAGTGGCAAATGATCACTCAAACCAATTAGATATTCAAGAAGATTTAGATAAATTACAGCAATGGTCTGAAAAGTGGCTAATGAAATTTAACACAAGTAAATGCAAGGTAATGCACATAGGTAAAAATAACAGCAAGTACGATTACAAGTTATTTGGAAATTCGTTAACAAAAGTGGATAGTGAAAAAGATCTCGGCGTAATTATCAGTAACGACCTCAAATCATCCAAGCAGTGTATTTCAGCCTCTGAGAAAGCAAATAAGATTCTGGGATTGATTGCGCGATCTTTTGATTTCAAAAGTCCATCACTCATTAACAAGCTATATAAATCGTTAGTTCGTCCACATTTGGAATATGCTGTTTCCGTATGGTCACCGAATCTCATTAAAGACATTGACAGACTGGAAAAAGTACAACGGCGAGCCACAAAACTGATTCCAAATATCAAAAATAAATCATACGAAAATCGACTTAAGCACATGAATCTGTTTTCCCTAAAAAAGCGTAGACTCAGAGGTGACTTGATACAGGTCTTTAAGATTTTAAAGGGAATTGACAACATCAAAAGTGACAAAATTTTCACATTGAATGAGAATCAGACAAGAAACAATGGTCTCAAACTGTCCGGAAATAGATTCAATTTGGAAGTAGGTAGAAACAACTTTGCCAACCGTGTAGTTAATGAATGGAATAAACTTCCTGCACAGGTAGTGCAATGTAGTTCAGTTCGAAGCTTTAAGAATCATTTAGATAAATACCTAAGTAAGATGCTGTAATTATTATAATTTATGTTATATTATTTGTTTTTGTTTTGTTATAATTTGTCTGTCTGATTTTCATTTATTATTAGTTATATGTCAATTTATTATCATTTACTATTTACCTGTTTGTTTGTTATTCAACTATACCAATGCATTTATTTATGTATTTTAATTGTTATTTACATTGTTATAGTTTTAATTTATTATTAGTATTATTTTTTTTTTTTTTTTTTTTTTTTTTTTTTTTTTTGCATCCGACCTAGATATGGATCAAAAGGTCTCCTGTCGGCATGCTTTGCCTTTGTAATCCTTTGTAACGTATTCAAAGAAATACGAATGTTTTTGCAACTACCTAAATTTTGGACGCATGGCTATGTATTAAGACTCATCTTTTGGTGTAGTGGATTAAATGATACATAATACATGCATATGTATACAGAGATACATGCATGCATGTATGCATGCATACAGTACATATATTCATACATACATGCTTGCATACATAGTGCATATATACATAAACTTGCACACACACATACATGCATGAAGTACATTCATGCATAAGCAACCGTACATTAGCGTTCATGTATACATAGATATACCCATGCATACATGCATACACATCTCAAACGTGTGCATACATTCATACATGTATCTTTGTCGTGAGTAATGACACTCGGTAGACATGATAAAAGAGGCAGAGAGAGGGACGAAGCGAGTAATCTGTGTGTTTCGGCGTCTGATGATGAAGAGGCTCTCGGAAGAGAATCCAAAATATAAAGATTGGAGCTCACTTCATCTCTCCGCATTTTCATTCAAGTGTGGGTTTGTATAACACATGCACATACACACACACGTACACGCATGCATACATACACCGGCGAACACATCTGCAAGCATGCATACATGCATTAATATATTCATATATACGTACACACGTGCATATATACATATATACATACATGCATAGATACGTACGTGCACACATGTACGCATATGTACATTCATGCATGCATACATATATACATCATGTATACATGTATGCATGTATACATACATATATACTGGAAGAAGGCAAACACTGGACTCGACGGTAAAAGTTTAATCCTACGTTTCGAACCCTGTCCGGGGTTCGTCTTCAGAGATGTACATTATAAGTGAAGGAAATCGTCACAGAGTTGATGCACGCTACACTGGGTTAGGCATCCTAAGTTCACCGTTACTCTTCAGAAAATACATTCGTCTCCAGGTTGGACACCCGTTCACAAAATTACACAATTCACAACATGAATTAAGTAAAAAAGGCTAGCAACCTATATGTATGTATATATATATATATATATATATATATATATATATATATATATATATATATATATATATATTATATGTGTGTGTGTATATGTATATATGTATATATATGAATATGTATATATATATTTATACATATATGTATATATATACATATATATTCAAATGTATATATATACATATATACATAAATATACATATATATACACATACACATATATGTATATATATATATATATATATATACATATATACATATATGTATATATATACATATATATATATATATATATATATATATATATATATACATACATATATATGACATACCCATCCAGTCATGCTGTTCCATTACAACCCGTCACCCAGAATAAAATGAAAGATAAAAAGACAATAAAATCAATAAATGAATAATTAAATGAAACAGTAACGAAAACAACAAGTGTTTGCACGCTACACAGTGTAGCGTGCAAGTCCTTGTTGTTCCATTGATTTATTCATACATTTATTTATTTATTCATTTGTCTTTTTTTCTGGGTGACGGGTTGTAATAGAACAGTCTGATTGGATGGGTATGTTACCTAAGTTTTTATTTCCATTTCTAGTTACCTGTCTTGTTTTTTTCTGACATATCATTCTTATTGTGATTCGTGCAATTTTGTGAACGGGTATCCAAGCTGGAGACGAGTGTATTTTCTAGAGAGTAACGGTGAACTTGGAATACCTATCCCAGTGTAGCGTGCATCCACTTTTGTGTTTGTTTCCTTTGCTTTTACTGTATTTCCCTGAAGACAAAACCCGGGCGGGTTCGAAACGTAGGATTAGGCTTTTAACGTCGAGTCCAGTGTTTGCTTTCTTCCAACATGGTTCCTGGACTATTCATGAATACACATATTTACATGCATACTGATATATTGACATATATGCATACATACTTGTATATATGCACATGCACACACACAGACACACACACACACACACATATATAATATATATATATATATGTATAATATATATATATATATATATATATATATGTGCATGTGTGTGTGTCACTGATGAAAAATGTAGCACATTTGTAAATCGAAGCTAAAAAATCGGAACAAGAAAAAAACTGGAAATGTCGAATTTATATATTTCTACTTTAAGCTACAGTCCTCTTCAGTAGTACAGTATGGGAGGATGGCACTATACTTATATAACACTCGCTTACAAAAGAGGGACAAGGGAAGGACCAAAGTACGCCCGCCCTTCTTAGATTGGTGGCCAAGGGGTCATACGGTGTGGGGTCAGATGGAAGAAGCCTATTAATGATGGTGACAATAATTCCGGTTATTATGTCCGGAGACCACTGCCCCTTTGAAATATTCATATTGGGAATATATTCTATTAATGTGGATTCACCCATCTTCCCCCTGAATCCGCAACTAGATTTATATATAAGATTGGCTTTGTCTCAGTCTAGATCTAGACGGTGATTAAACTGACCCACTTGCTGGAAAACTGCCGAACTTGCTTGCTCATACCTGGTCGAAATATATAAATTCACAGTTGCCAGTTTTTCTTTCTGTTCCGACTGTTTTAGTCTTCATATATATATATATATATATATATATATATATATATATATATATACACATATACATACATATATACATACATACATATACCAAGGCTTTTTCCCCCTTCCAAGGGAGGTAGCCAAAAAGGGAAAGGCATAAAAACACTCCCACCCATTTCATCCCTACATACACTCCACACCCCTCCCACCCTCCCTCTCATCTGAGCACCTCCTGGATGACGGGTCATCCCTGCACCCTGCCCACCGCCCTGGGTCAGAAGCAGTGTCGCAAGACACAGCACATCCACAGCAAGGCCGCTTCATCCAATCGGCGACCCCCCCTCTCCGTCCCCCCTTGCATATAAGGAGAGGACGGGGAGAAATCCCTTCGGGCTGCGTCAAAATTTACTCACACATACTACCCCACCCCCCCGCCCATTCCTCCTCATGCAATCACAACATCATCCATATACAACCATTCTCCACTCACCTCTGTCTTCCGTCCTCTCCCTTCCTTCCTCAACAGACATTCCCCTCTTCCCCAAAGCCCCCTTCACCCCATCCATCCACCTCATCCTAGGACGTCCCCTCATGTTCACTCCCTCCACATCTGCCTTCCATACAGCTTTTACTTATATATATATATATATATATATATATATATATATATATATATATATATATATATATATATATATATATATATATATATATTAAAGTGACGTGGTACCACATTGGTAAAATAAATCTTTTAACTCGCTCTCGGAGAAAAATAAAATCAGAGATAGAGATCTGTATATTTCGACCACTACCTGTGGTCCTCTTCAGCAGATGGGTACAGTAGATAGTGAACAAGAATATATACCTAGATAAGAGAGTACAATAGGGAAACGAGAAAGGAAACTCGTGTCACATGCCCATAGTGAGGTCGAACATATGATTGACAGTTGTTTGGGTCAGATTCAGTAGCTTTTAATATTGATTTATTAACTGTCATCCAAGTAATGCAATCTGATGACCACTCACCTTTAGAAGTGTTGGAATTAGGGAGGTGGTGAATAAGTGAGGATTCAATTATCCTCTGAAACTACAATTAGATTTATAAATAATGACTGTTTTTCAAGTCACTGCGATGATTCTTTTTGTTGTAGTGAAGGAACACGGCAGATTTTTCTTGAGCGTATTTGATGGATTTTTTTTTCATTCTTGTGGTAAGATCTCGCCCTGTTTGGTCCCAATACATCGCATCACAGTCTTAATATGGTAGTTTATACACTTTGGGGCTATTATTTACATT
>NC_134785.1:69216582-69221582 GCF_046742065.1 Oratosquilla oratoria | reverse complement strand
GTTAAAGAAGGTTAAGAGTCTATTTTTTGTGTTCGGTTAAAGTTACAAGAAATATAAGACCCACGCTTAACAGAACCTCCCATCCATAGCCGTTACAAGGCGTTTGTGTGAGGTAGAGAGATTGTATCATAGCCGAAGGGGATAGACAGGTAGATCTGCAGTGAACCTTTCCACATAACACTAAAGACTGGAAGTGAACATTAAGGGAGAGCGACTGGAGGAAGTGGATAGTTTTAGATACTTGGGTGCAAGTGTGGCAGGAAAAGGTGGAGTGAAGGTGGAGGTAGAATGTAGATTGAGAGAAGCGAGTAAATGCCTTGGTGGTTTAAAGAGTGTAATGAGGAATAGACATTTGGGAATGGATGCGAAGAGGAGACTGTATGAAGGAGTGATTGTGCCAACAGCACTGTATGGGGCAGAAACGTGGAACATAAGAGAAGAAGAGAGAAGGAGTTTGAATGTGTTTGAGATAAGGTGTCTGAGAAGTATGGTGGGGGTTACTAGGCTAGATAGTGTGAGAAATGAGGAGGTGAGGAGGAGAACAGGGGTGAAAAAGGATTTGGGAGATAGGGTTGATGAAAGAATATTAGGATGGTTTGGACACATGGAAAGAATGAGTGAAGAAAGACTAGTAAAAGAGGTATGGAAGGCAGATGTGGAGGGAGTGAACATGAGGGGACGTCCTAGGATGAGGTGGATGGATGGGGTGAAGGGGGCTTTGGGGAAGAGGGGAATGTCCGTTGAGGAAGGAAGGGAGAGGACGGAAGACAGAGGTGAGTGGAGAATGGTTGTATATGGATGATGTTGTGACTGCATGAGGAGGAATGGGCGGGGAAGTGGGGGGTGGGGTAGTATGTGTGAGTAAATTTTGACGCAGCCCGAAGGGATTTCTCCCCGTCCTCGCCTTATATGCAAAGGGGGACGGAGAGGGGGGGTCGCCGATTAAATGAAGCGGCCTCGCTGTGGATGTACTGTGTCTTGCGACACTGCTTCTGACCCAGGGCGGTGGGCAGGGTGCAGGGATGACCCGTCATCCAGGAGGTGCTCAGATGAGAGGAAGGGTGGGAGGGGTGTGGAGTGTATTTAGGGATGAAATGGGTGGGAGTGTTTTTATGCCTTTCCCTTTTTGGCTACCTCCCTTGTAAGGGGGAAAAAGCCTTGGTATATGTATGTACTAAAGATAGCAGCACACTGGGCATTTCTCGCTAGCGTGCTACTTACTTTTGCTATTTCGTTTGAGTAGAAACGACTTCGGTTACGATTTTTTGTTTTTCAGATTTCCAAATGTCAAATTACTCTTGCATCACATAGTGAGAAGCTGGACGACGAACTAAGAGATAATGTTAGACACATTGTTGAGATGTTCTTACGGAAGTCTAGAATATTGTCACAGAAGTCGTTTCTACTCAAACGAAATAGCAAAATCAAGTAGCATGCACGTCTATATTACCACCATAAGTTTAATTTTCATCATTTTTTTAAGTTGATAAAGATAGCCATATTTCTGTATCATCCTTTATTTTTTATATTGATGCTCGCCCGTCCATTATATATTCAGCCATGCTAATTCATATTAATATATTTTATACTTGTGAACACAAACTTTTGTTTCGTCATTTTTCCAGAATATTACATAATGTCACTGAAGGTAAATTGACTCTCATTTTATACATTTACCAAACACAATGATCGTTTGCATTTGAGTAAACTTATTATTATATTAATGTTTCATAAACTTAATTAGCACATCTTGATACACATAATCAAGGTGATTTTTCCTTTTTACGCATAATAAATGCATTTATTTCCTTTTTGTATGCCTTAATTAATCTTGGCTACAGGTTATATTTTTTATATGTAACTAATTAACATTTACTGTATGCCAACAGGGTTAATATTTGATGACAGATAAATATTACTTTATATTGCTTCCACAATATGTGTGAAACATTTATTGTATTAGGAAGGGGACAGGAAAACCATTATGTATATTGATCACCAACGAACATTTGAACAAAATTTTTATTTATCTATTTATTTATTCATTTTATCACTGCTCTCAAAGAAATCCAGTCTGAAAATAAAGTTGAGTTTGCAAATAGTATGCCCCTTCCTATAAAAGTTATGATGATTAAGCAAGGCGATTTATTATTTATTTTGTTCTATCATATGAATCGTGGATAGTCTGGAGTTGCACAATAAAATCATATTGTAGTTATTACCGTAATCTGTTATAGCCAATGCATCATACTGCTCATCCATACTGTCGTGTTTGTTTTACGAATAAAATTAATTTCTATTTTTGTGTGTATGAATGCATAAATCCGATTTTTGCATTCATGAATACGTTTTTGTATTATCAGTAAACTGTCGGTCATGATTTGTGAATTGCGTGTCCCGTTTTTTGTCGGATTCCAATCAAACGTTGAACTCTTTCGAAGAATCATTTCATCTTTTGAGTTAGTATGTTTACATTCTAGTCGTTATAAAGTAGTTTTATCCTCATTTATTTCGTGTCCAATAGATAACGCATGTGGTTTCTATCTTTCCTAAAACATGTCCCACTTTTACTTGCCGGAAATTTGTGCGTTTGAAAATCGACAGTTGGAGTTCGTGACGTCATGTCGACATTCGTTGTCGGTTTTAAGTGTTGACACATACAATTCCCAACCCATTAACAAATCTTTCACGTGTGCATCCCCAAGATACAGTCAACTTTATTGCAACTGGTGACCTGGTAATTAAGTAATAAGACAGTTGAATGTATCATAACCTTTGTACAATAATTTTGATTGTTTATTGTGCTGCACGGATGAGAATTTTGTGTCGCTTTCTCTCTTGATGTTAACTCAAATATTGCATATTCCTTCCTTTAGCAGTATGCAGTCAGTATTTCATATTCATGACATGGAATCACACACGCTATTTATTGACGCAAATATGCCCTTAATACGACGGTGAAGCCAGGAATTTAATTTAGCTCGATGGAATTTGAATATTCAGATGTGGTGGATTGTGAGTACAAAATGGCAATCTTCCCTTCAGGTGAAACACGTGCATACATACATGCGCACTACCTGAACTTGAATACTGCTGCCAACTGTGGAACCCAGACAGTATAGGGGAGGTAGAGAAACTTTAGTGTGTCCAAAGAACCGCCACCAGCAAGACTGAGAGTGTAAAAGACATGAACTACTGGGACACACTCAAGTACCTCAAAGCCCATTTACTCCAAACTCCCCCAGATTATTTACACGTGGAAAACGCTGAAGGGTCATGTCCCCAATATTGGAGTGTGACACTCAGGCAAGAGAGGTCGAGAGGGAGATCTTGCTATGTTGAAGGAACAGCCAGCAGCACAAGGAGCACCATATCTCTCCGAGCAAACTCCTTTACAGTGGAAGTCTTCAAAAGACTGTTGGATCTTCCTACAAGGAATTGAAGACACTCCTCCCATACCATCCTATAGTAAGACGTGACCCCACGACAACAAGCTGCTACATCGTATACCATTTCACTGGAGACAACACTGATGCCATATTGTGGTTTTTTTCCACAAATGTGGGAGAAATTTGCTCACATGGTATGGACATATGAAGAATTATATGTTGCAATGAACTTATTTGTGTATACAATAATTCCTTCTTTTTGTGAGAAAAAATGTGGAAATCCAGATTTCCTTGTGGGAGTTTTGTGGAAAAAATCTCACTCAATTGTGGGAACTGCCATAGATCACAGTGGCAACCCTGGAGCAACACGACCAGGGACGAAGCAACGGTAGTTTCTGTAGCTGGGATGTATTCACCGAAAATTTCGCGTGCGTCTATACATTCATGCGCGTATACATGCATACATATAATACATGTATACATACAGTACATGCATGCATATATGTATATAGATATATGTATATATATATATATATATATATTATGTATATATATATATATAATATATATACATGCATACATACATACAGACTGTAATGTTTGTTGCCATTTAGACTGTTTATATGAATATTCACTCGTAAGTCCGAGGAACTTGCATGCAGTGGCAGTAATGCTAGTAATTATTAATTCTAAAAAAATACTGGTTCCTAATGGTACATTTAAGAGTAAATTTGCATTTAATTAGGCATGGCCACGTTCGGTCCGTTATGTATCAACTTACTGGACCATTAGCCCTTTTGTCAGAGGTAACCAGCGCATCTATCCATGGATACATTAGTTTCCAGTCACAAATGAATGCTGGGAGGCTCTGGTCCGTAGGGGTGCCACGAAAGCATATAAACTCTCGACTGCATATAGGTTAGATGGTCGGTACCTCGTATAATGGTATATAATCGTTAATGTTTTTTTTTCTTCTGAATTTTATGTAACTGTAATACGTTTGGTTTCAGTAACGCAAAACACCGTAGGATAATATTCATCAATAAATCTCTTTTTATCTTCTAAAGCTCAGGCTAAAGTGATTATACATGAATATCTAATATATATGTGTAAACTCTATGCGAAATATTAATTTTTTTACAATCATAAGATGGGTTAACTGTGAAATATTTAAAAGGGAAATGTATATGTTAATGTTAGATACGAAAATTGTAGTCTTAAGAAGAAGAAAAATTGACCCAGGGAAGCGATAGAGAGATTTCTTTAATCTGAATAAAATCTTGTAATTTTAGCCTGAATTAATGTGTCAAGTGATGTCATTTGTCGATTAATTTGAGGTGGAGTTCGAGTCTTTGAGTTCCCCCCCCCTCTCTCTCTCTCTCTCTCTCTCTCTCTCTCTCTCTCTCTCTCTCTCTCTCTCTCTCTCTTTGTAAGAACCACAATGTGAAAAAGTTTCTTAATTTCATTGCATTGTCTCTGATCTTGCGTTACTTTTCCAAAGTTATAATGTTCATACATAATAATGCATACATAATAATGCACTTTACAGAACTTTCACTGCGACAAAAAACAAATAAATAAAATATGTAAAACTAAATCACAAGGAAAACT
>NC_134785.1:69194082-69206582 GCF_046742065.1 Oratosquilla oratoria | reverse complement strand
TCTCCATCATCCATATATATATATATATATATATATATATATATATATATATATATATATATATTGTAGTTGTACATGAGTTACCCCGGCTTTTGTGAACTGGTTTGATCACTTTTTCTCTGTTTATTATTACTCAGATTAAAAGGGAACGAGTAATACAGCAGTAACTTTATATTTTGTAATGCGAGTAGTTTGATGAATCGCACATATGGCAGCCGATGCTGCACGCGAGAGTTTGACTCGTACTGAAGTGGTTAAACTGGATGTCAGGGTTCCTCCTCAGTCGGATAAAATTCACTGGCGTCAGCCAGAAGCCATGAATACCCAGGAATGGGCTTAAGGCGCCATCACACTAGTCTATTTTTCCTCCGACTGTAGGAGCAGATTTGCAGCCCGCAGCTTTCAGGAAGAAATGTGATATGCTGGAGGAAAATTATTTTACTCCAGCATATCCGAGAGTTGACACCTTGACGTGGTGGATAGGCTTGAGAATCGTAATGACTACAAAAGTTATGTCGATTGAGAGGAAATCACTGTAAGGTCACCCATATCGAACAGGTTTTGTAAGAAAGATGAGGCAAAGAACAGCTCGCACACACAGTCGCAGGACCCACTGCTAACTAGCACGTCCCTGATGGCGAACAGGGAAATTCCTCATAGATATATTGAGTACTGTCATAATGACTGCATGGACCATTGGGTACCGTATAGATATATAGGGCTTCACCGAATATAATGAATAAGGTGACACCAAAGAAACATCTCACCAGAAACCAGTTGGCAGGAATGTGAGATTACTGCCAGGATTTCTTCGTAGAATACATTATTTGCGCATAAAAAAAGAAAGCCGGGCGTTCCTGTTGGATCATCATCTCCTAAAGGTCCTACCGCATTGCCTTGTGCGCTTACGGGCAGTGTGCCACCGAAAGTGAGTAAGCACTGTCCAAGCAGATCCAAGCCTTGCACATTAAATAGCATGAAGAAAATGAAGATTTATACTTACAGCGTAAGAACCCTTTCAGAAGACTACAGGCTGGAGAGTTTACTGGAAGAACCAGACAACATCGTGGGACTGAGCGAAGTCCGAAGAGCTAAAGAAAAACTAATAGTTACAAGATAGTCACCACCTGTTCTACTATAGAGACAAGGAAAAAGAAAGAGCTAGTGGAGTAGGATTCTTGATCAACCGAGAGGTTGCTGGTAACATAGTCAAATTCAGTAGTTTATCAGACAGGGTAGCTTGGATTGTGAATAGGCTGTGTAAAAGGTACACTCGAAAAATAGTTCAGGTTTATGCACCAACTTCACAGAGTTCAGACGATGAAATTGAGTCCTATGATGATTTAAGTCAGGTAATGGATCAAGAAATAGACGAAATAGAAAGAGTAGAACTAAAGCTTATCAACAAAAGGCAGATATTAGAGAAAAGAAAGAGAAACATGGATGAAATAAAGGAAAGTATTCGGAAAATTAAGTGTCAAAGGAACCGAGCGCAGACATGCTTTAAGAAGAGAGCAAATGATATGTTTGAAAGATAGAAATGGATAGATCATTAAGCACAGAGACAGAATGGTAAAAAGAATAGAAGAATTTTACCAAGAGCTTTATTCGTCGAAGACCGTAGTTCAGTCAGTAAATTCATCTGTAGACGTCAGTAATGTACCGGAGATTACAAAGAAAGAAGTAGAATTTGCTCTAAAAATATGAAACGAGGAAAAGCACCTGGGGAAGATGGTATATCGATAGATATTTTGAAAGACGCAGGGAGAGAGGTTCATATTAAGTTAGCTCAGTTGTACATCCAGTGCTTGCGTCAAGGAAGCGTTCCTGAATCGTGGTGCAATGCTATAGTGATTTTGTTTAATAAAAAAAGAAGACCAGAAGGATCTTAGTAGTTACCGACCGATTAACTTATCAAATGTATATAAAGCGTTCTCCAAGAGCCTTGCAAGTTTTAGATGGAAACCAACCGAGAGAACAGGCAGGCTTTAGAAGCGAATATTCGACTCAAGACCAGACCATTTACAGGCGATGAACCAACTAATCGAGAAAACGACAGAATACAATGTACCTCTTTTAGTTTTTGTAGATTACGAGAAGGCCTTTGACTCGGTAGAACAAATAGCATTACTAAATTCGCAGGGTACAAATGAACAGATCGTAATGATTATAGAAAAGATTTATGCGAAAGGTACCGCTGTAATTCGACAACATAAATATATAGAAAAGATCAAGATCGAGAAAAGGAGTACGGCAAGGCGATACCATTTCACCCAAATTATTTACAACTTGTTTGGAAGAGATTTTCAGAAGGTTGAGTTGGGAAGATAAAGGTTTGAAGATTAATGGCGAATATTTGAACCACCTAAGATTTGCGGATGACATTATTATTATTTCAGAAAAAAGTAGAAAACTTGCAAGATATGCTAAACGATCTGAACAAGGGAAGTCTCAAAGTAGGTTTAAAAATAAGAGTAAAACCAAAGTAATGTTCAACACGAAAGTTCAAATTAAAGAGATTATAATCGATGGTGAGAGTCTTGAAGAAGTTGAAGAGTATAATTATTTAGGCCAGATGGTGAAAGTGACCAAAGATCATGACAATGAAACAAAAAGACATATTACAGTTGATTGGAAAGTGTATAGTTAATATAATAAAATCCTGAGAGGCTCTCTACCTTTATGTTTGAAACGTAAAGTTTACAATCAATGCATTCTGCCAGCAATAATCTACGGGTGTGTGACTTGGAAACTGACGAAGGCGATGAAGACAAAGCTAAGGACTGCACAGAGGAGAATGGAGAGATCAATGATGGGAATAACGCTGAGATATCTAAAGAGAGCAAGTTGGCTGAGAGAGCAGACTAGAGTGAAAGATATTGTGGAGGTGGTAAAAAAGAGGAAGTGGAATTGGGCAAGTAAGTTAGTACGAACGACTGATGAGCGATGGAGCAAGTGTGTTACTGAGTGGACGCCGCGAGATGGAAAGCGTGGAAGAGGGAGACCAGTCAGAAGGTGGAAAGACGAGATTAAAAAGTTTGCAGGCGTGATATGGCAAAGGTTGGAGCGGTCGTGTGAATCATGGAATGCTATGAAAGAGGCCTTTGTTCAGCAGTGGACTCGGGATAGCTGATTTTATTTACACACACACACACACACACGCACACACATACACATAGACACTGGTGGACCCCATACATGTGGGAGTGTGGGTCTATGCCTCTGTGCTGACCAGGGTTAGAGAACGTATGGTAATCGCTTCCTCGCTTGTGTACCCAAAGGACAAATGTAATCACAAGAATGATAACTTCCATCACCTCACCTCTTCCTCCTCCTCCTCCTCCTCCTCTTCCTCTTCCTCTTCTTCCCCACACCTTTCTCTCGAGACATTCTCTCTCACCATCTCTATGGATCCACAGTCTCGGTGCGAGATTGTCTCCAAGGAAGGAAACGCTGGTTCTTGCTGACAAAATACTCTTTCCCTCTTCCCCTTCCCTTCTCATTTGTCCACATCGCTTTCCCCATTCCCCTCCTCCTCCTCCTTCTCCTCCTCCTCCTCCTCCTCCTCCTCCTCCTCCTCCGCCTCCTCCTCCTCTTCTTCCTCTTATCCCCTCCTTTCTCTCCTCCCAAGGCGGAATCCCTGACATGTTCCATAGGAATGGGGCCATAGATGGAGTGGTTACATGTCTTCACATAGTTAAACCCTCGTTTAATTACAACAGTTACTAGCGTTAGATAAATCGTGGTTGACACATGTGCATGCTTGCATGCACGCACACAAGCGCACATTAACACATACGCATACATGCACACACACGTACTGACACACACACATTCACACACACATACATACACGTGTACAGACGTACACACATGCACAGACGCTGACGTACACATACACACACACACGCACACTAACAAGTGTACATAAATGCACATGTGGGCTCAAACGCGCTCACACACAAGCGCACACACACACACACAAACAAGTATACAGACGTGCACGTGTGCGCGCGTACGCGCTCACACACGTGCTCACACACACGTGTATATAGACGTGCACACGTGTACGCTTACGCACTCACACACATACGCGCGTATACAGACGTGCATGTGTGGGCACACGCTATCACACACACATACATATTCACACACGTGTACAGACGACACATGCACACACATATTGACGTACGCACACACACACATGCACAAACACGTGTACAAACGTGTACATGTGCATGGACACGCGCTCACACACAAACACACACACGCACACACATATACGTGCACATGCTTATATACATACGCACACATGCACATGCTTACATACGCACACGCACATACACAAACCTCACACACACAAATGTACACACATATATTCACACATGTACTCACACATACACAGACGTACACGTGCATACGTAAATACACACATGTACACACATACACACACACATTTGTCAGCATACATTGCCTGAAATATATTGAGATATAATGACCAAAATGGAGACAGTAATTTTACGATCACGCTCACACGCACGCAAGCTGTTGAACTCGTACAGAGTGTACAACGTTTGCAGATCTCAAAAGAAAAATT
This sequence comes from Oratosquilla oratoria, assembly GCF_046742065.1. Taxonomy (NCBI): domain Eukaryota; kingdom Metazoa; phylum Arthropoda; class Malacostraca; order Stomatopoda; family Squillidae; genus Oratosquilla; species Oratosquilla oratoria. Next base: position 69,201,985 of record NC_134785.1, on the reverse strand, counting down.
CACTGACACAAGAAAGGTTTTCATGTTACATGCAAGATGCGATGTTCGGTCTCTGTGCTCGTGTCATAGAAGGAAGACACGTAGAGTGTTCCTTAAACAATTGTAAATAATGCAAGTGCCGGCTTCAGCACGCACGCGGGAACAAAACAACGAGGAGGAGGAGGAGGAGTAGGAGCATGTGGCACCGTTTGGCACGGCGAGAAGGGAGACTTGGCAACAGCGCACATGGTCCCTCAGCGAAACGGAACGGCACGACAGCGCCAGTGTTCGAGGGGGCGTGCAAGCAGGCGGACGCTCGAGCTCCCCCTGTCGCCTCGTCTAGTGGAAATTAATGTTATTCCGTGTCGTGCCCGTTCTCGAGCCTCGCAGACAACAGCTCCCTTCCGCACTTCGGTAAGTCCGACCTATGGTCTCCGCCTTCTTCGATTTCGCTCCCGTCTCCCGCCCCACCGCCCGCCCATCATGTAAACTCGAGAAATCTTTGCTGTCATGTGTTCGAAATAAATTTCCACTTCGGCAACTTGGGTCGATGAATTGTTCAGTCCCCCCCCCCACACACACTTCCTTTCCTTTCCCTGTGCTTTCTTTTCTTCATGTGTCCGCCCACCCCCTCTCCGTGCCCCCTCTTCCTCCTCCCCACCCCCCTTTTTTCTTTTCTTTTTGGAAAGTAAAGGCGCGTGGGAAACGGAAGTTGTGTGGTGGTGGTGGTGGTTTCGGGGGCACGTCGGGGATGGGCAGGAGTGGAAGGGTTGTTGCGTGGTTCCCTCGTTAGGCAGACGGGGGGAGGGACCGGTCGCCCAGGGTAGTTGTTGTTGTATCAGCGGGGCATGCATATCCGGCGGTAGCGACTTGTACTGTTCATGGGGCACGTTAGGTCAAGTCCGTCGGATCCCACCAGACTTTTGACCCTATCCCCGGAGGAAAGGGGGCGGTTAATAAGGGACATGGATCTGCGATCTTTGCGAAGAACAACACTTGAGGTGGACGAAGACGGTGTTATGCTACCACGAGAGAGAGAGAGACAGGTCCTCGAAACCTGGGACGGGATACACAACTTGAATGTTGATTTTGTCAGCGAGGTGCTGTTTTCATTGTGACACCCCCCACCCCCACCATCCCCGTCCCACGGTTTGGTAGGCCGAACGGCCGCCCACAGAAGAGTCAGTAATTACGAAGTTGAAAGTCATTCGTCTCTCGACTTAAAAGATTTCGAGGAGTCCACTCACCCAGGGTTGATGTAGATTTAGAATTTGATATTGTCAAATAAATACATTGTGTATCAGAAACTGTCCAACGGGTTTAGCTCCTCTGATTCCTGTGACAGACTTTTGTCCTCTCCCTTCATCCTCGTACCTAACTTAGGACAGCGTGTGTTCTCACTCGAACGAACGAACGAACACACACATGCAGCTGTGCAGCCGTGGGAGTGATGGCAGTCGAATGGAGCAAGCGATCCTTCCTGTGTGTATATGTGTGTGTGTGCGTGTGTGCAGAGCATGTCCCATAAACAGTCCTCATTACTCAAAGGGTCGCATTCAAGGACGTTCGTGGTGTGCCCTGTGGATGTTTTAAAGTTGCCCTACGTTCACCTTCCGGTCTCCTACCCGACGAGAACGTTTTCTCCCTGAGAAAATGACGTCACTTTCTCACGGAGAACGTTCCCCAACCCCCCCCAAGAGAAAATTATGTTATATTCTCATATCTGCGTGGAACGTTTTTAAACATTTTGCGACGGAGGACGGAGGAGGCGGGGACAGCTCGCCACCACGGAGGAAGTGTCAGTTTGTCGCGAGTTCGAATATTCTGGACTTTCGTTGGGAAAAAGTCCTATAGTAAGGGGGACTTGGGTGTAAATGGGACTGGTTTTAGTGCAATAGTGTTTGGGGAAGTCCATGCATGACTAGGAGCCTTCGAAGTCTTAGGACCTTTTGTACCGCATCCTTTGAAGTCCTAGGACCTTTTTTCCCCATCCTTGGAAATCCTAGAACATTTTGTCCCCATCTTTTGAAGTCTTAGGACATTTTGTCCCCATCCTATGAAGTCCTAGGACCTTTTGTACCCCATCCTTTGAAGTCCTAGGACCTTTTGTACCCCATCCGTTGAAGTCCTAGGACCTTTTGAACCCCATCCTTTGAAGTCCTAAGACATTTTGTCCCCATCCTTTGAAATCCTAGGACCTTTTGTCCCCAATCCTTTGAACCCCTAGGACATTTTTTCCCTATCCTTTGAAGTCCTAGAACATTTTGTCCCCATTCTTTGAAGTCCTAGGACATTTTGCCCCTATCCTTTGAAGTCCTAGAACCTTTTGTCCCCATCCTTTGAAGTCCTAGGACCTTTTGTCTCCAATCCCTTGAAGCCCTAGGACCTTTTGTTTCCAATCCTTTGAAGTTCTAGGACCTTTTGTCCCCCATTCTTTGAAATCCTAGAACATTTTGTTCGCATCCTTTAAAGTCCTAGAATATTTTGTCCGCATCCTTTGAAGTCCTAGGACTTTTTGTCACCATCCTTTGAAGTCCTAGGACATTTTGTCCCCATTTTTTGAAGTCCTAGGACTTTTTGTCACCATACTTTGAAGTCCTAGTACATTTTGTCCCCATCCTTTGAAGTCCTAGGACCTTTTGTCCCCAATCCTTTGAAGTCCTAGGACCTTTTGTCCCCAATCCTTTGAAGTCCCAGGATCTTTTGTCCCCAATCCTTTGAAATCCTTGGACCTTTTGTCTCCAATCCTTTGAAGTCCTTAGGACCTTTTGTCTCCAATCCTTTGAAGTCCTAGGACATTTATTCCCTAATCCGTTGAAATCCTAGGATCTTTTGTCCCCATCCTTTGAAATCCTAGAACATTTTATCCCCATTTGAAATCCTTGGATATTTTGTCCCCAATCCTTTGAAGTCCTAGAACATTTCGCCCCCATCCTTTGAAATCCTAGGACCTTTTGTCCCCCATCCTTTGAAATCCTAGGACCTTTTGTTCACAATCCTTCGAAGTCCTATGACTTTTTGTCCCCAATCCTTCGAAATCCTAGGACCTTTTGTCTCCCATCCTATGAAGTGCTTAGGACATTTTGTCCCCATCCTTTGAAGTCCTAGGGCATTTTGGCTCCATCCTTTGAAATCCTAGAACATTTTGTCCCCATCCTATGAAGTCCTAAGACAATTTGTCCCTATCCTTTGAAGTCCTAGAACCATTTGTCATTTGTCCCTATCCTTTGAAGCCCTAGAATAATTTGTCCCTATCCTTTGAAGTCTTAGAACATTTTGTCCCCATCCTTTGAAGTCCTAGGACCTGTTGTCCCCATCCTTTGAAGTCCGAGGACCTTTTGTCCCCAATCCTTCGAAGTCCTAGGACATTTTGTCCCCCATACTATGAAGTGCTTAGGACATTTTGTCCCCACCCTTTGAAGTCCTTAGGGCATTTTGTCCCCACATGTCGAAGGATCTTGAATGCGCTATGTAGAGTTGGATGCTATTTGATTTTGAAAATATATTTCAAAAAAAGGAGAAAATTGTCGAGAGGAGTCATTGGGACACAAGAACAGAGGAGGCTGCAAAAGACCATAAGGCCTACACTAGGCACTTTCATGTCCCTTACCACCTGTCATCCCTGTCCATAAATTAATCAGATCTTCTGAGACATCTGCAGTGATGTTGTGTAACCTCGTCATTGCTGTGACATCGCTCGTCTGGGTATTATGTCATCGATAACGAGCCCTTCTGTACTTGGGTTTGTGTGCTTGTGCATACGAACGTACATGTGTGTGCATGTGTGTACGTATGTACACGTGTGTGTGTGTGTGTGTGTGTGTGTGTGTGTGTGTCGCCGAAAAGATCGAGTCATTGCAGTGCCCAAATTATAATGGGACTTAAGTAATACTAAGCATTCATTTTCGAGTGGAGACAACTTCTTACCCACAAAAGAATGCTGGGCGACTCTGATCCGTAGGGGTGTCATTAAAGTGCCTCAAATATTGAAAAACATAAAGCTTAAGCAGTTAGGATGACCGTACAGGGTTTGCTTTAGGGGAGTTGTTGAGATTGTCTTTACCTCCTCATCTCAGTAACTCCCCCATTGACTCCGTATAAAAAAAAAAAAAAACTCCAATTCTCAACCAGAATAAAGTCTGTAAAGGGGGTTGGACACACGGGATTCGGGATGACCGCCAGTGTGAATTAATGAATGTGGATCATTGCGTTTATTCTATTACTGGCTTTGCATGGAATGTATGGTGACTTGCAGGTCGTTTCATGGTTATTTTATCAAGTCAGGCGGGCCCATCGGACTATGGCTTCAACATTGAAAACCTGCACAATCGATCATTTGTTGCTTTCAGTTTCTTTAAATGGAAAACCCGCAGCCCCACGTTGGATGGCAACTATCCTCAAAACCTCCCACAGACGTCTCTGAGAAGAAACGTTAGATTATTTGTTGTATCATTGTGGGACTTTGTATATCAGCTGCTCAGAGTAGCAGGGAGAGGAGAACAGCTTCTGGTCGTCACTTTACCATGTGATAAGAAGTGTAAGAAGTCAAAGTTGATAAAGAGATCTTGTGCCCAGTCCGGGGATCGAGTGTCAGCCCCTCAGGCCTGCACCTCTTGATGGAGATGAGGGGTGTTGGCGGGCTTTGAAAATGGGCAGATTCGGTTTCCATCTTGCATCACATTCATATACCTGCCATTGGTCCCCAAAACCTGTTCACACACACAAACACAGATACATTTTCCGAGGAATATAAATTTTGCGGGTTCAGTGTTCTGTAAGCATGACGCTTGTATATTACGGCTCGTATTTTCCCCCTTTTGCTTCTGTGTGGAATGAAGGGCATATTTTAGTCATGTCGTTCAGATTAAAGGGATGATACTCCTATTTCATGAGGTTTTAAGGGTATGTAAATGCACGCGTATATATAATATATATTATATATATATATATATATATATATATATATATGATGTATAATATATGGTTTAACGTCACAAACTCTCCCCATCGGAAGGATAGGACGGTGCCTCTTACAGAGGACTTTATAGCGTGGAATTTAATTAACTATTTTGGTTCAACTTCGCCGGTGGCAGGGTTCGAACCGCTATCCACTCGACCTTCGCCGCAAGTAACGACGCCATAACTCGCTCGGCCAGCGAGCTTCCTTATATATATATATATATAATTGTGTGTGTGTAGTGTGTATGTGAAAGGATCGACCGCCTGCTTATTCCCTGGGGAACGATGCATTCTCTCTACCTCCCCCACAGTGGCTTAATCCGGCTTGGTAATGTTGTTTGGAGGGTGTAATGTGCAGGCGAAGTGTCGAGCGCCTTGGAATGTCCCTGGATGTAAACAGATGGAGTCTGAAACCAGTCGAGACGACCCGATCATACTGATGAGTTGCCACTATTGAAGTGAAACGCCTGTATACTACTGTCGTTTCGGAAGGCGTTCGGGAACAGACGGAAATGAGATTTGAACAGGACTCGAACCCGGGATTGCCGCGTTGGAAACAGGAAAGCTAACCACCGGGGCTCGTTTATGTGCGTGTATTAATGTAGCTGTCGTTAGGGGATCTTATTCAGCCGAGGGGAAAAACCTCTCTGCAGCGATAGGGTTGATTGAATGGGATTTTTTTTTTCTCCCGTTGCTCAGAATTTCTTGGATCATCAGTGTCCAGGACGGACGCATAGGCTGCTAATGGTTTGCAGACAGCTCAGCGAAAAAAGGCTTCGGGAGGCTCTCTCTCTCTCTCTCTCTCTCTCTCTCTCTCTCTCTCTCTTTCTCTCTCTCTCTCTCTCTCTCTCTTTCTCTCTCTCTTACACACACGCTCCCTCTCATTATATATATATATATATATATATATATATATGTATATATATATATATATATATATATATATATATATAATTTCTAAAAAGAATGTAGTAGCACATTTGTAAATGACACACAGGAAACCCACAGTCGGAGAAAATAAACTTCGAATAAAGAAGATTCCTATATTTCGGCTATCAACTGTAGCCCTCTTCAGGAAAGTTTATTTTCTCCGACTGTGGGTTTCCTGTGTGTCACATATATATATATTTATATATATATATATATATATATATATATATATATATATATATATATATATATATATATATATATATATACATATACACACACACACACACACACACACACACACACACACACACACACACACACACACACACACACACACACACACACACACACACACACACACACACATTTCTCTCCCTATATGTTCAGTCTCTGTACTAATGAAGATCTCACGTTGTACAAGAAAGTACCTCTATCTCCCACCCTTTCACTCGTTCTCTCTCTCTCTCTCTCTCTCTCTCTCTCTCTCTCTCTCTCTCTCTCCTTATATGTTCAGTCTCTTTACTGATGGAGATCTCACGTTGTACAAGCAAGTACCTCTATCTCTCACCCTTTCACTCGTTCTCTCTCTCTGTCTCTCTCCCTCTCTCTCTCTCTCTCTCTCTCTCTCTCTCTCTCTCTCTCTCTCTCTCTCTCTCTCTCCCTCTCTCTCTCTCTCTCTGTGTGTCTCCTCTCTCCCTCTCTCTCTCTCTCTCTCTCTCTCTCTCTCTCTCTCTCTCTCTCTCTCTCTCTCTTTCTATCTCATATGTTCAGCCCCTGTACTAATGGAGATCTCACGTTGTACAAGCAAGTACCTCTATCTCTCACCATTTCACTCTCTCTCTCTCTCTCTCTCTCTCTCTCTCTCTATCCCATATGTTCAGTCCCTGTACTAATGGAGATCTCACGTTGCACAAGCAAGTACCTGTATCTCTCACCCTTTCACTCGTTCTCTCTCTCTCACCCTTTCTCTCTCTCTCTCTCTCTCTCTCTCTCTCTCTCTCTCTCTCTCTCTCTCTCTCTCTCTCTCTCTCTCTCTGTTATTATTCATCTCTGTCTCTTTCCCACCATGACGTACTCACACCCAGATTGACCCCAGGATCCAGAACAAATGTGACCCTTAGACAGGAACTCGTTCCTGTATGATTTTCGTTTTAGTCACCACCAGACGATTTTATTACGTGACGCAGGGGAATATCTGCTGTGTAAGAGTGAACAGTGTGTGTGTGTGTTACTGGAGCCAAGAGTTGATCTTTAAATTCTAGCCTCTTGGGGAACTAGGGTCTCGACTGAGTCGAATTCCTGGCAGCTAGGAGAACGCGATTCGTGAAATGCGTCAGAAGGGGGCTTCAGAAGAGAGAGAGAGAGAGGGAGAAACGGAGAGAGAGAGAGAGAGAAACGGAGAGAGAGAGAGAGAGAAACGGAGAGAGAGAGAGAGAGAGAGAGAGAGAGAGAGAGAGAGAAACGGAGAGAGAGAGAGAGAGAGAGGGAGAAAGAAGAACTTTTTGCGTCTTATTCTGGCGAATGCATGACGATATAATTGTGCTGAAAATACGTCAAGGACTGAATACTGTGTTGATGAATTTGATCAATTTAGTGACGCCTCTTTATCAAGTCTGGCGCCAGGTGATGTTATTCAGCGCAAAGGGTGGATGGGGATGGTGCCATGGCCAGTGGTGCTCCTCCGCTTCTATCCCTCCCCCGCTGTTTTTTTTTTTTTTTTTTTTTACGTGTTTGGCCAAAGGTAGGCCGTATGCGCTCCTTTGTAATACCTTTGTGAGTAATCATTGCTGATTTTATTTTACATTTTGATCGTTACTGTGACATTACAGTATACTCTTTCTCTACCTGGTAAACTAATAATGATATCTCTCCCCCTCTCTATCTCTCCCTCTCTCACTCTCTTTGTTGTTCACAACATTGTTTCCAGTATGATTTCATGATGCTGTGAATTATGTATTTGGTACCGATTTCTCCCTCTCTCTCTCTCTGTTGTTCACAAAAAAAAAAAAAATCCAGTAAGGTTTCATGATGC
>NC_134785.1:69181582-69184082 GCF_046742065.1 Oratosquilla oratoria | reverse complement strand
GTGTTTATGTTTAATTGTCCATTTGATTATTTATTCATTTATTTGTATTTGTGTTTGAATCTCCATTCATAATAGAATAATGATTGGCTTAGTTTGTGGGGTTGTCTCTAAAACATCGACTGTATAAACAAAGCCATACGGAGAACTGAATCTAATTTATTAATCCAAATGGATGTCAAATAGTTGCTCCAGCAACATTAAAATAGTCTTTTATACACACACACACACACACACACACACACACACACACACACACACATATATATATATATATATATATATATATATATATGCGCATGTATTTTTTTCCCTTTTAACTTTGGGTAGAAAATTTGTTCATATGTAGACTAATATCTCTTTGTAAAATAATTTCATCTGTGTATGCATCGTCAACGTTTAGTCTTCTGTTATTTAATTTCCTAATATTTTCTCCAAATATCATTATATCTAAATCCGAACTTATGTGCCTTATAAATACGAAAGTCTGCATTTCTTACTTCGAAATCAAAGCCGAAGAATGTTTGGACGGCCCAAATTCTGAGGCGCCTCTCGAAAAATACTACTCGCTTGCAACAATTTTATTGGTAGCATATTTGATTTTGAGCCTTTGTATTGCCTTACCTCTTGGCATTCTTTTAGATATTGCTATGAATGAATTTTGCAAACGTACGCAGAACAAAATGAAATGTTTCCCGGGAATAATGTAGAATGTTTCGGTTGGGTATAACTTGCCTTCATCAATCAGGATGGAGCGGATAGTTCCAAGATGAAAGACATTAATGTCCTTCGAACTTCGTAAGGTCTGTGGCCTTTAGATGTCATTGTGCGTAAGGGCCGATAAGCCTCCTCTCACACGTATCTACTTTTTGCCGTGTGCCGTCCACGGCACGACGTCGTGCTCTCAACCATGGGTGTCTATGGATTCCATAACACATGGTCGTGGTCGTGACGTGTGAAAGCGTCCATAGACACCCATGGTTATTTGAGAGCACGACGTCATGTTGTGGACGGCGCACGGCGAAAAGTCGACACGTGAGAAACGGGCCTAATGGGTGTTTGTAAGTCGTGGCCTTGCAAGATGGACGTCGGAGAGGATCGTCTCCCTGTAGTACGTATCCGAAACACATCATCTTGGAAATACATTCTATATTACTAGTACTTGATTGTCGTGAAGATCCTAAGATGTCTTTTTCGTATACAACTTTACTATTTTTCTGTTATTATTGTGATTAATATCATCATTGTTGTTGTTATTATTTACTTGTTTATTAATTTTTTATCTTTAAATTCTTATTTCCATTTATTTATTTTATCATTATAAACTTTTCTCTTTTTTCCTGTTTTTTTTTTTCTTTTCCTTTTCTTTTGTAAAAACGAGAAAACGAATGCTCTACCTTGGAGTTCAATGGGAGTTCCCGGAGACTGTTGCCGGCTGTCATGGGGCCTCGGGTTTGCGGTCAAACCAATTTTTTTTTCTCCTTTTTCCCTCTTCTTTTACTTTTTTTTAACAGCTTTAGAGAACCCCCTCGCGAAGTGGACTAGGGGGGCGGAGGGCAGAGGCAACGTGGGTAAAAGACCTCCTGATAACAGCTTTCCCTCGGGATTGCCAAGACTAGACAGAGCCTGACAATGCTGCTGTAATTAGGCTCTCAAGCGGAGGTGGAGAAATCCCTGTGGAGGTGGAGAGGTTGACTGGGAGACGCCGGGGGTTAGTCGGGGACTGCGCAAAGCTTCCGGAAACTCCGTGTAGAGAACGCAGGTTCTTATTCGGAAAAAAAAAAAGAAAAAAAAAATGCACAAAATGTGGAAGAGGAGGGAGAGGATACTGAAAGAGGAAAGTAGAGTAGATCGAGTATAAGTCTCGTTTCACACGTATCGACTTTTCGCCGTGCGTCGTCCACGACACGATGTCGTGATCTCGAATAACCTTGTGTGTCTATGGACGCTTTCATGTGTGGTCGTGGTCACGACGTGTGAAAACGTCCATATACACTCATAGTTATTTGAGAGCACGACGTCGTGTCGTGGATGACGCACGGCGAAAAGTCGATATTTGTGAAACGAGCCTGAATAATGCTTAAATACAAAGCGAAATATAGACAAAGAACGAAGCGGAGTAACAGGATCGAACAAGAAAAGGAACATCGCAAGTAGATGTGTGACGTCAAAGGTATGACGTCAGATGTGACGTCAGGGGTATGACGTCAGGGGTTTGACGTCAGAAAACCCATACGTCTCAAGCATGAACCTGGACCTGAGCGCTCAAGTGTAATCTTGTGCGGAGTGTCACAGAAGAGTGTCGTGTGACGTGTTCGTAGGTCTTACAAAGGGGGAGTCCGTGACATGGGTTCGTATTCACGAACGGCGTCGTTGGGTCCACGACGACCGTTGGGAAGGCGGGATCGTCAAGTGTTCTTTTTTTTTTTTTTTTTTTTTTTTTTTTTATTTTTTTTTTTTTTTTTTTTTTCTTTTTTTTTTTTTTAATCCCCGAAAGTCTCTT
>NC_134785.1:69146582-69176582 GCF_046742065.1 Oratosquilla oratoria | reverse complement strand
CCGCTGTGTACAAAAGCGTGTTGGTGCAAATGGAAGTGCGCGGATATGCGTGTATATGTAATACATGACCACACACGCGCGTGTACATTCAATTACACACCGACATAAGTACATACACACGCATAAACACCCGCACACACGAGTATACTCGTATACAAGCACACATGCACATATATTCAAGAGCACATCACAAGCACACACACACATAAACACACACACACACACACACACACACACACACACACACACACACGCATGAACACACGCACGCACACACGCATGAACACGCGCGCGCACACACACACACACACACACACACACACACACACACAAACGCGTGCACACACATACACACATACACTCACACACATAAATGCACTTACAAACACGCACACACACACTCACAAATACACTTACGAACACACGCACACACACATACACACACACATACACTCACACACACACACATACACCCACTCACACACACACACACATAACATGGATACACACACACGCACACACACACACTCACAAATACACTTACGAACACACGCACACACACATACACACACACACACACACACACACACACACACACACACACACACACATACACACACACACACATATATATAACATGCATATACACACACGTACGCACAAACACACACGTATAATCACCCGCACGAACACACACAACCCCCACACAACATATATACACACACACGCACGCACAAACACACACGTATAAACACACGTACGAACACACACAACCCCCCCCCCCACACACACACACACATAGTGACCTTGCCTCTGTCTGACCCCAGTTTGATAGTCTCCATGGAACAGGGAAGGGGTTGATGAAGATAATTATTTCGTAACCTTTTGGTGGACTGTTGCCTCGACGGGTGGCTAAGTATAGAAGGCCGTGCCATTATTCACAGTAATAACATAAATGACCACAAAGGGGAACCCGGCTTCTGGCTTGTTCACGGTTGGCTGGCCTGTCTGCCTGCCTCCCCGTATAGTTTGCCTACCTGACTTGCCTGGCCTGCTTTCCTGCCTGGCCTGCCTGCCTGCCTGCCTGCCTGCCTGCTTGCATTAAGGCTCGACGGAGAGACAGAGGTAAATTCCTGTAGCTTCTTGTCCCCTTAGAGCGATGTTGTCGGGATGATTGGCATTACATGATTACCTATTGATCCCTGGATTCCAGAGGCCCTTGCTCCTGCCCGTAGACTGTCGTAGGACCTCGACTTTCGTTCTTGCGATTTTTCGGATTCCAGCGATCTGAGTGCGAGTCGCCTCGAGGCCCAAGATGTGCTTCTGTTGATCCTGAAACGTTCATTGGTGAAACGTTATGACACAAACGTTTCTTTTGTGTTCTTACACGTGAAAGAAACCGACTTTGGGGTATGTTGTACTGGAGGACATCACAACCTGAAATTATGCGTCGTATTTGACTTTGCTTGTCTGTCACATACAGTGATGAAATACAAATGTCATGGTAGTAAATTGTTGGTTAGGGAGTAGTTAGTTATTAATGAATATCTCGTAACAAGTTATGTGAACTGTTGATAGTGTAGTAACGTTGATTGAATGACGCTAAAAACGTAATTTTGTGTCAAAAAATCCATTTGCCTCATTTTGTATCCACCCCGTTGATATGTGTAATTCCAAACGCAACGTGCGTAATAAATAAAATATATAATTCAATTTCAGATGAATATCTAAGAGTGAGGATGTGAGAAAAATATTCAAACGCAGATTGCTAAGAGGTATGCAATTATTCATCTATTTTATTCATGAATTCATTATTATTATTTTATTTTTCATTTTACACTCACGCACAATCACCCGCTCCGAATGCGAATAGTTGACCGCTCGCATTTGGGATTTACAAGGACAGAAAGCTCTTCACATTATACTTCCGAAGCGCAGAGGCGTGGATTCCTCTCGACCGTGCTGATAAGTGTTGCTTGCTCGCTCGCTCGCTCGCTCGCTTGCTTGTATCTCGGCACACTTTTCAATAAACTGCCTCTTCGAATAGACACAGTGATGTATCGCAACGCCTAAATCTCTTTTGCCACCCTTCGTCATAATCCATTTCCGCGTGATGACAGCGCGAGATACTAAATAGATTTCGAAGCCATATGCTCGGCGCATCGTCTTCGAATATGTATGCAGTTGCCCACGTCAGCTGTCGAAGCAGCAGCTGTAGCCGGCGGCAGCTGTAGCTGACAGCTGGGCTCGTCCGTAGGACGCAGGTCCATGCAAGACGATACGTTTTATGGATCTTGGGAGGCATCGCGCAATGCCGGGTTGCGTCGTCGTCATCATTATCATCGTCATTATCATCATCATCACCACCATCATCATCACCAATATCATCATCATGATCATCATCATCACCGCCACCACCATCATCATCATCATCATCATCATCATCATCACTACCACCACCATCATCATCATCACTACCACCGCCATCATCATCATCATCATCATCATCATCATCATCATCATCATCATCACCATCATCATCATTACCATCACCATCATCATCATCACTACCACCATCATCGTCATCATCATCATCATCATCATCATCATCATCATCATCACTACCACCACCACCATCATCATCACTACCACCACCACCATCATCACTACCATCATCACTACCATCATCATCATCATCATCATCACTATCGTCATCATCATCATCATCACTACCATCATCTCTTGCAATACGGTTTATGCTATGATGACGCTGTGTAACGTTATACGACTTAACCACATTTTAGCCGCTATGGATTGGTAAAACGCGAAATAACCTTATGAGGTGTGTGCAGCGGCAAGAAGCACTGCGAGAACTTTATTGGCAAAACTGTACACATCGAGGTATTCTCACGGTATTCAATATACAGGGTTGTGCGTTAAGAGACCTTTAAGTACAACAGATATGATATATGTCTAGTTATGAGCGCGGTATATATATATATATATATATATATATATATATATATATATATATATATATAGTACGGGTGGGTGAGGAAGACATAAATCAGAATCAGAATTTATTTCTGACTAGTTTCGCACAAACAGGCTTCTTCAGAGAAATAATGTGTTACGGAGAAAACAAGCCAAACATATATATACGGGGCACTGTGAGGAGCTTAGGAAAGCTCACCCAGGGTCGTCTCTCTATATTGGGGATTTTGTCCTATTGGTCGCTAATGAGGGGTTTTTGTTTCTACTCCGGTGGCGTATTGTCCTAGTTGCTGTTGCTGTAGCTGCTATGGTTTTTGTCCATTTAATGTCAACCGTCCTTTGATTCATATTTTCGTTGGTAGCAATATACAGTGCTTCAAGTACTTTCCTTTTCTGTCTGGTTAAGTTTTCTTCCAGTACTTCTGCTGCCTCCCATTTCGGTAAATGACTCTTTTCTTTAATGTGATTAACGAATGCACTAGTGTCACGATGGTATCTGACATCTGCTCTGTGTTAGCTGAGCCTTTTCTCTCTGTGTGTTTCTCCGAAGTAAGAATGTTCACTACCACTACATGGAATTTTATACTCAATACTTCCGTTGTCACGTTGATCTTCTTTTTCCTTTTTCGTCAAGTCACCTATCTTCTTACCTTACGTCACTCACGATGGTTAAGCCAGAGGATCTTAATGCTAGTCCTAACTCGTCTGTGAATTTGGAAAGGGGGACTACTAGGTAACGATTGTTCAATTTGTCTTTTTCTTTTCCATTTCTTTCTCTGATTATTTTAGCTTTAGTAAGTAAAGACGTCAATAAACCTTTACTAACTAAAGCTAAAATGATATATATTAACAACCACAATGCACTTTAATTCTAATCCATCAAAGGCCAGCATGCTGAAATTGAAATGTACTGCCCAGGACTCGAACCCGGCATCCTCATGACAAGTGCTGCAGTGACTTACCAACTAGGCTATCAAGAGAGATCTCTTGATAGCCTAGTTGGTAAGTCACTGCCGCATTTGTCATGAGGATGCTGGGTTCGAGTCTTGGGCAGTACGACATTTCTATTTCAGCATGCTGGCCTTTGATGGCTTAGAATTAAAGTGCATTGTGGTTGTTAAAATGTATCTCTAATCACTGGGACCCATTCAGTGTTGTATATTATATATATATATATATATATATATATATATATATATATATATATATATATATGTATGTATGTATATGTATGTATGTATATGTATGTATGTATGTATATATACGTATGTATGTATATGTGTATATATATATGTATATATATATATGTATGTATATATATATATATATATATGTATATAATATACGTGTTGCTAATTCTACAGATCCTGGCTGTTCATTGAAGTCATGGCTTATCTGTCTATACATCTAATCTACAAGCAACAGTGTATTTCGTTAATTTACTTTTCATATTTTGGAAATTGGAGTTCTCTTCCTCTCCAAGCCGCAAGACTGCCCTGCAGAGGCGCAAGTGAAGTTAGGAAATACGATCCTTCGTTGATGGATTCGTGTGGTGACGGTGCAGCATGGTGACAACAACACAGCATATGCTGTCACGAAATGCTGAAAGGAAATATCGTGGCCGCTAAAAGGCTCGTCTCGTATCGCCCGGCAGTATGCAAACGCGCATTTATATTTCACATAATGTTTTGGTGACATGCAATTCGAAACGAGATGATAATGTAGGTTGTGTATTCCATATTATAAACACCTGAAATGGCCGGCGTGCGTCGTGCATAGGGAAATGGCGACATTTTTTCCCCCAAACTTGTTCGTTCGAGACGGGAAAGAAAATGAGTTGGTCGACATTAGGACCACAACGGTAATCGACAGAAAAAAAAGGACAAATAAAATAATTATTTGCCTAAAAGGATGCAGATCATAATGAAAAAGCATTGTGGCAGTGACGAATGCATATGTATAAGCGCTAATAGGGACAAGCTGCTGTTAGACTAAAAGGGGAATTAAAGTAATTTGGTTGCAGAACGCTTGATTTTGAATTTTGAATCGCGAGCTCGTCTGACCTAAACAACTCGGCTACATTTGCTAACCTGTAAGGGGGGGGGGGCGGTATTGGCTTCATAGATTTTACGCAGTCAATTGTTTAGGGGCTTTAGTGACATTCCTTACGGATCAGAGAAAAAAACTGTGAAAGAAGCGCAGGTTATTGCTATAATATATAACAATTCACATAATGTTTGAAGCAATGCTGAAGTGGAAAGCAAAACCAAACCTACCATTCATATACTAGATTGCACTAAATCAGTAAATTTTTATTTCCAATGGAAACATCGATCACCCTGTCAGAGGATGATTATCCTGATATGCATGTTTTCTTGTCTGCCGACTGGTGATTCTATTTATATAAAGGGGATAGTTTTCTTAGCTCCTTTTGATAGTTTTGGGTGTGGGAATGATTCCATCTTGCGCCCCGCCAACGTGCATTGCGCTTGGATGGGGCCGGGGATATAACACTGTACTTCCAATGTACACACACACACACACACACACACACACACACACACACACACACACACACACACACACACACACACACACACACACACACACACACACGTACACACAAAACTCGTGGCGCATTTGGTAGAGTTTCTGGTTTCGAATCCCGTTCAGGGCTGAAATAATTTCAGTATCGCTGCGTTACGAGTTGTTACTCCAACTCTCGTGGGCGGGGAATGTGTGCGTGTAAGGTCACAGCATTACCCATAGACCGGTCATATATGAGCTCTGAGCTCTCTCCTGGGAGGGTAATATCTGTTGATCACGAGTCCAACACGTGATCCAAGACCATAGTGAATCACACACACAGACAGACAGATAAAGATGAAAAGAGAAGGATTGAGAGAGAAATGGATAAAAAGGTAGAGATGGATAGAGATAGAAATAGAGATTGATAGAGGTAGTGCGAGATGGATAGAGTAGATTTAAAGAGAGATGGATAGAGATAGGGAGAGATGGATCGAGAGAGAGAGAGATTTCGTCCGTGCCCATGTCCCGTTTTCTCTCGAACACAATCAGCTGAGAGGCGTCTTGGGTCACGGTCGGCCCCCGAGATCGCTCTCGGGCAAACGAGCCTGGGTCATCTCGTTCCTTGATGACGTGGATCAATAAAGATGGCTGCCCAAGTAGACATCCCCCAAATGCAAATTATCTGTGGCTGTAGGGGATATTAGATATTGGGTCTCTACGTTCGTTGCCTTAGGCGGAATAGGCAACGAATCGATGTAGAGTTGTTGTACATAATGACCAATAGTGAATGACCAGTGATGATCCCACAGGGAATTCCGTTGTTCGTTTCCATGGCAACAGCGTGTGTTTGTTTATCCTGTGGAGTGGGGGACGTGGGGGTACCGAGGGAGAGTCGAACAGAGACTGTCTGACAGCGGCCTGAGAGCATACGAGTTATACGGTCCTCGATCTCAGGCCGATCGTCGCCGTATGACCAGGTCGGTCTTAGAAAAAAAATTATATATATGTATATATATATATATATATATATATATATATATATATACATACACATATACACACATACACACATACAGTATATATCTGGGTAGGTACATTTTATATCCATAATTGTACTGCATAGTTTCTTTCGCAATCAATTTTTCTTTTCTCTTTTTCGTTTTCTTGATTCCTTGTGTCTATGTTTGATTGTATTTTATGTATGGGGGTAACGGAGTAAGTGGCAACACTGTTCAGTAGTCCTCTATATGTGTGTGTGTGTGTGTGTGTGTGTGTGTGTGTAATATATATATATATATATATATATATATATATATATATATATATATATATATATAAGTTGGTCGCAACGTTAGGGCAATAAACTCTATTCCTAACACATCTTCGTTTGCCCTTCCCCACCCGCATTCTCTCTCATTTGTCTGAAATAATCTTAAATATATATATACTGTATATATATGTATATATATATATATACTGTATATATATGAATATATATATATATATGTATGCATGTATGTATGGCGAAAAGACTAGGAAAGGTGCCCTACATGTACAATTTACTTCCAAACTCCCCGACTTAGTAATCGCCCCCTGGTGGGGTCACCCTTAAGACAAGCCAAGAGACCAAGCAACTGGTTAAGGGAAGGAGGGAGGGAGGGAGGGAGTAGCACCACTCCCAGAGTCACTACTTTCCTTTAGCTGGCACTCCACCCCTCCCCCTGATCCCCTTCCTCCACCCCCTACCCCATCGCCCTCCTCCGCCCCACAACAAGTCAGTGACCTCTCCCCTTGTCTCTTCACCTTCGGTCTATTTGACCTGATGGCGGACCGATGATTGCATTCCTGCCCCTCTGAATGTCTTGCTATAATTTTTTACCTAACCTAACCGAACTTAACTAAAGCTAACCTAACCTCGTCTCGCCTAACGTAACCTAACGTGACCTAACGTAACCTGACCTATCCCTGTTCAGTCCGTTGCACTTGAAATCATTCTTCGTCATATACCTTTGGTCATTTCGTCTTCGTCCACTGAGGGGAGGTTAGAAGGGGCTTAGTACTAAGCTCGGTGGAGAGAGGGGGAAAGGGAGGACTGGCCGTGCGCAAACCACCGCAACGCATAATCGCCCGCGGACCTTGTAAGGCTTCAGGCACTGAACGACTCGTCTGGTCACCAAAGCAGTGTCGTGGGTGGCCCATTGGCACTGCGCCCCTACGGCCCTCTGTCCCTTCTTCCCTGGTGCACCTCTGTCCGGCCACTTCGAGCCCTTCGCCAAGATCAAGATGGGAAGGAAGACAAATAAACGAGAGGAAGGGGGACAGGGTTAGCGCGTAAGCTGTCCTTTTGTTCTTACTGCCGCCAGGCGATTTCATTCAGCTGAAAGGTTAGATTCATCATGGCTAACCCTTTCTTGATGTGGCTACTGCCAGGTGGTTTTATTCAGCCGAGGGAATTACTTTGACCAAGAAAAGAAACAAGAGAACAATCAATGGCTTTTGTTTGGCTCCTTTGAGTCTCGTTGTCGCAACTCTCGCCGCTTTCTCTTCTCCTGACTCGTATACAAACACTTTCCGCCCCCCCCCCTCTCTTCTATCCTTCCCCTTTCCTCTTCCCCTCCCCTTCCCCTCTCTTTTCCCCTTCCCCTCTCCTTTCCCCTTTCGCCTTTCCTCCCCACTCGTCTCCTCCCCTCGCCCATACCCACTCTTCTACCCTTTCCCCTACCCCTTCCCTTCCCTCCTCCCCTCTCATTTACCCCTTCTCCTCTCCTTTCCACTTTCGCCTTTCCTCCCCACTCGTCTCCTCCCCTTCCCCATTCCCACTCTTCTACCCTTTTCCCCACCCCTTTCCCCTCCCTCCTCCCATCTCATTTTCCCCTTCCTCTCTCCTTTCTCCCTTCTCCTTTCCTCCCCATTCGTCTCCTCCTCTCCTCGCCAATCCACACTCCCCTCTCCCTCTCCCTTCCTTTCCCTTCCTCTCCCCTTCCTCTTTCCCCAACCCTCCCCCTTCCCATCCTCCTCCTCCTCCAAATCATCCCCGAAGCGGCCCAGCCCCTCTACTAAACCCTTTCGTAATTGTGGCTCACTTTATGGACTTTATTGTGGTGAGCGCGAGGCGATTATAATCACGCGAAAGACGAGGCTCCCTCCTCCCTAATTAAGGTTCTCAAACTGGAGATACTTCGCCCTTGTCGAGTCTCTCAGTCTCACAGCAAGACCCGGCCCGGCGTTGGCCACAACACGAGTTATACAGTGCGCCACGGCAGGGGAGAGGGCCGGCCATAGAACCGACTGCAAGACAGTGCAAGGCTTCAATTTTGCAAGTTTATTCCCCCCCTCTCCCTCTCTCTCTCTCTCTCTCTCTCTCTCTCTCTCTCTCTCTCTCTCTCTCTCTGTCTCTCCCCCCCCAAAGGATTACAAAGGCGGAGCATGCCGACAGGAGACCTTTTGGTCCATATCTAGGTCGGATGCGAAAAAATAATAATAATTACAAAATAATAAATAAAAACTATAATAATATAAATAACAAATAAAATACATAGATAAATGCATAGGTATAGTTAAATAATAAACAAACAGGTAAATAGTAAATAATAATAAATTAACATATAACTAATAATAAATGAAAATCAGATAGACAAATGATAACAAAACAAAAACAAATAATATAAAATAAATTATAATCATTACAGCATCTTGCTTAGGTGTTTATCTCTCTCTCTCTCTCTCTCTCTCTCTCGCGGTGGTGGTGCGAGTCGGGAACGGGTTTAGGGAAGCAGGTACGAAGTTAGGCTGGACCCAGGTGGCGTGGTCTGAGGTTAGGTCTCAATTAGTACCGAGACTGAAGTTGGGAGAGAGAGAAAGGGAGAGAGAGGGAGGGGGGGAGAGATAGGGAGGGGATAGAGATGGGGAGAGAGAGAGTGATAGGGGTATAGAGAAAGAGAGAAAGATATGGGGGAGAGAGAAAGATATGGAGAGAGAGAGAGAGAGATGGGTGTGTATATATATATATATATATATATATATAGAGAGAGAGAGAGAGAGAGAGAGAGAAAGGAGAGAGAGAGAGAAAAGGAGAGAGAGAGAGAGAGAGAGAAAGAAAGGGATGGAGAGAGAAAAAGAGAGGAAGTGAGAGGGGTGGTGTTAGAGTATGCCCAAGGGACGCAGCCTTCGTTTCCATCAGCGTCGTGGCTACAGGTACCTTGAACGTGCCCCTCGCCACTGCGCCTGCGTCGTGTCATCGACGGCCACTGTCGTTACAGGCTGATAGCGCGCACCGACAGCCTCCTCTTCACCGTAAATAATTCGCCATGTCAATATTTATCTTCATAGGTTGGGTGAGGGGCGGCGAAAACCTCATCCTCCATTAAGTGTATTGCCTGCCTCGGTTCGGTTTTGGAATTTAAGGACCTTTTTCCTTTTTTTGGGGGGGGGTTATATTTTACGGGGCGTATATTCAGGTGACCTGGGTCGTTTACACAGTGCCACAAGGTCAGCTGATACCTTCGGTTTCCGATATAGGAGAAGACGGCTGTAAAGCGATACAATATGGCCGGTTTGGAAAAAGGAAAACTACAATGGATGACGGCCCCGTTTCCTCAGAGGATTAGATCACGTTGTAGAAATGGTACACACACACACACACACATATATATATATATATATATATATATATATATATATATATATATATATATATATATATATATATATATATATATATATATATATACAATTTATTTATTTATTTATTTTCATTACTCTGAGGACACATGGAGACCGGGCAGGGCCGTCGAGAACCATTGCTGGCCCTGGAGCATCAATCATTAATGGTGCCCAATTCAAGTTCCAAATCATGACATAAAATTGGGCCAGACAGTAATGACACCATTAATGACACTGTAAGAACCGAAGACATTCATGCTGCGATGACTAAAAAATGCATATATATATATATATATATATATATATATATATATATGTTTTGTTAATTAACTAAGGTTTAGTGTAGCCACATCAAAGTGGCAAAAATGGACAGTAATGGCACCATTAATGACATTTTTTGAGAACCTAAGACATTGATACTGTGATGACTGTTATCAAAACAAAAAACGAAAAATGCATAAT
Organism: Oratosquilla oratoria; assembly: GCF_046742065.1. Classification (NCBI taxonomy): domain Eukaryota; kingdom Metazoa; phylum Arthropoda; class Malacostraca; order Stomatopoda; family Squillidae; genus Oratosquilla; species Oratosquilla oratoria. The sequence goes on along the minus strand of NC_134785.1, from coordinate 69,165,935 downwards.
TTTTTTCAATTAATTAAAGTTTAGTGGAGCCACTTAACATTGGCAAAAGACCACATAAAGCTGGACTAAACACAGAAATGACACCATTAGTGACATCCTGTAAGAGCCTTAATTTTCTCGGGTCCTCTAGACATCCGAGCCCTGGGGGGGACACTACCCCCCCCCACTCTCTCTCTCTCTCTCTCTCTCTCTCTCTCTCTCTCTCTCTCTCTCTCTCTCTCTCTCTCTCTCTCTCTCTCTCTCTCTCTCTCTCTCTCTCTCCCTCTCTCTCTCCCCCCTCTCTCTCTCTCTCTCTCTCTCTCTCTCTCTCTCTCTCTCTCTCTCTCTCTCTCTCTCTCTCGTCGTTCTGACATCGGATTCAAGAAATCATGACATTTCAGGGGATATCATGTTCGTACTCATTCCATTTGAAGGACATGGAAGTAAGAGAAGGACAACATCAGTAGTAACCAGTGCTTCTATCCTTGGGGGCAATATTCCACCTAAGTGGAGGCGTAGAGGTGGTACAGGAGAGATTTAAGGAGGGCCGCGTAACGGAGGTCCGTAGGGACGTCAACAAAATCCGTATTACATGGGAATGCATAAATCATGCACTCGTTATGTACGGCGATCTCCTCCACTGAATCCTCCTGGATATCCTGTCCTACACTGAAATGCTCCCATCTCGGTCATCGCCCTGCGCTCCTGTCCTCTCGCAACTCCTTTGCCCCGTCCCTCTTCCCTCCTCCTCCTCCTCCTCCTCCTCCTCCTCCTCCTCTTCCTCCTCCTCCTCCTCTTCCTCCGTCTGAAATGGAACGCCGCTCTTGCTCTTTCAGCTGCATCGCGTCCCTAAAAAGGAGTTTCTTTCTTCTCGGCTCCTCCGTAAGATAAGAGATGCTTCCAACAACCGCGGAAAAAAAAAAAACGCGCCCGCTCCGCTCCGCTGGCTCGCGTCGCCGTCCACCGCACCGCGAAAAGCCAGGGGACCGCGTGCGTGGCTCACCTATGTGAGGGGGCCTTCCCCCCCCCCACTCCCCACAACCCACCCCCACTCATCACTATCACCACTTTCACTGTCACCACCAGCACTACCAATAACGTTTGAAACATCACCACCACCAATAACGCGTTTTTTGTTTTATCCAAGCCGCTGTTTTATTCGTTTCCATGGCAACCCTCCCCTCTGTAGCGAAGGGGGGGGGGGCAAAGGGAGAATCCCTCCAGCAATGGGGAACAAAAGTGTCAGAAACAAATCTCCGGGAGAGGTCCTTGCCGCCTGAATCCATACCTTAGTATCATCTGCCATAAAAGTTAATACACAGGACGAAGATGCGCGCATGTCGCACACTTCCGTTGCGTGTGACGCTGAGAACAAGCGAGAAAGGTGCTTCGACCAGATGCAGCGATGTGATGTTCAGATTCTTGTTCAGAACGACGACAGTGAACAAGGACATTTTAACGTCTTTCCTTCATAGGTTGTGCTCTTCCTCTCTCTTCTCTCCCTTTCCTGCACCTCATTCCTTTCCCTTTCCCCATCTGTAGGCATGGGGCCCACAGATGAGTGACTTACAATTATACAAAGATGAAAAGAAAGTGATGAAAGTTGAAAGTGAATGAAGAAACAGTTAACAGAATTAAAACCAGTAATTGAGGAGAGAAGGAAACTGAAAGTGATGGTGGCAACTGAGCCAACACCTCCCCCTTCCCCATCCTTCCCCTTTGCCCATCCTTCCCCTTTCCCCACCCCATTCCTCCCTGATCAGATCTTTAACTAATATCCCTAGTTTCTTCTTCTTGTGACTTTTTCCCCTCCTTTCACCATCCCGTCCTAGTCCACTTCCTTGCATAGTCCTTCTTTGGTTCCGTCCGGGGTACTGACTGGACTTAGTGACACCCCTACGGACCAGAGCAACCAGGATTCCTTTATGTTTGGAGACAAATTTTCACTCAAAAAGAAAAAAAAGAAAAGAAAAGAAAGCTGGTCATTTTTTATTTCTTCCATACCTCCTTTCTTCTTCTTTCTTGGATCTCTCGGTTACCATCTCTGTGATTCCTATCTGGAGTGACACTGTCCCCGGGGATAGAAGCGCTGGTTAACGCTGACGAAATTATATTTTTACCTTTTGGCGCCACCCCTCCTCCCTCCCTCCCTCCCTCCCGACCTCTTCCACTCCTCGCTTCATTCCTCTTCATCGTCGTTTTCATTCCTTCCATAACCAAACCAACTCCTCCAGACCTCCCCGGCTCCCTGCAGAAATTCCTCCGTCCCTCGCTCACACAGACAACCTCCCGTCTTTCCATCATAAACCCACTTTCTTCGCAATTCTGTTTTCATTGTTTCATTTGTCACATCCTCCTCCTCCTCCTCCCCCTGTTTCTTCTTCCAGTTCCCTCGCCTGCTGTCGTGTCAAGGCAAGACTTCAGCGGCGGTGGCAGAAAGAGCAATTTCCACACTCCAGAAACATTCTAATATGAAAGACGTCCGCTGCCGGTGATCGTTCAAGCGGTCATAACTGAGACACTATCAGGATATTGCACTGTTGTGGACATTCAAACCTGACCCAGTGTATGTCAGAATCATGCAGAATACATTTCCGTCGTCGCTGCAGTGTTGCAGTATTTTTTGATAGAAGTAACTGTCGTGATAGGAAAGGCTGTTTATGGAAACGTTGAATCCAAGGCGACGTATGATTTATCTGTGAAGTTATCTCACCATCCCACTCCCACGAGTTGAAAGTGAGCAACCACTGGCAGGGCAAAGCCCTGTCAGTTGCAGCAAGCTGCTGTTTTTAGGTCGACGTTGGGTCGCCTCCCCTCCTGACCAAGGCTGTCACTGGGTATCCATGGGTATTCGGGCGTGCTTTTAAGCACTTGTCCATTGCTAGCCTTTGTCGCTCGACAAAAGGTCAGAACCTTTCTCGTGGCTACTCCATATTTGGAGGTGGCTTGCCAACACCCCACCTCTACAACCTTCGCCATCAACCTCGTTTCCACCACCACCACCACCAACCTCATTTCCACCTCCCGTCCTTCCTCGGCCGTCTTACCCTCAACCGCGCCATTGCTAACGATATCTTCAAAGAGTTCGAAGCTCTGAAACAGATATAACTTTCGAAGATGCTCAAATGTGCACAAACAAATCGCATCAGTCTTTGTAACCGCGAGAACATATCGATATTGGAGAAGGAGGAAGAGGAGAGGGAGGAGGAGGAGCAGCCTGGATGGTCGAGACGTTCCAAGTGTACACGAAGGAAATTTCGCGAATCAAGAGGTAAAATTAGCGAAACATGAGGTACAATTAGCGAAACACGAGGTGAATATCGCGGAACACTAAGTAAATTTCGCGAAACACGAGGGAAATGTCGCGAAACACGAGGAAAACACCGCGAAACACGAATGAAACGTCGCGAAACGCGAGAAAAACGTCGCGAAACACGAGGATTGCATCGCGAAACCCGAGATCGCAACAAGAACCGCGGCGCCGAAGTCACGGACACCGAGGCCCCGCGCGTCCTGTCCATCGTTACCCGCCGGGCAGAAACCACAAACCAGCATTTTTTTCTTTTTCTTCTTCTTCTTCTTTCACCCCATTCAAACTCTGCGGTTCCCAAAGGGTTCGAGCCCATCTCGATTAGTCCCCTCCGCATTGGGTGGTACTTTCTCCCTAAAAAGTGGCTAATGAAATTTAACACAAGTAAATGCAAGGTAATGCACATAGGTAAAAATAACAGTAAGTACGATTACAAGTTATTTGGAAATTCGTTAACAAAAGTGGATAGTGAAAAAGATCTCGGCGTAATTATCAGTAACGACCTCAAATCATCCAAACAGTGTATTTCAGCCTCTGAGAAAGCAAATAAGATTCTAGGACTGATTGCGCGATCTTTTGATTTCAAAAGTCCATCACTCATTAACAAGCTATATAAATCGTTAGTTCGTCCACATTTGGAATATGCTGTTTCCGTATGGTCACCGAATCTCATTAAAGACATTGACAGACTGGAAAAAGTACAACGGCGAGCCACAAAACTGATTCCAAATATCAAAAATAAATCATACGAAAATCGACTAAAACATATGAATCTGTTTTCCCTAAAAAAGCGTAGACTCAGAGGTGACTTGATACAGGTCTTTAAAATTCTAAAGGGAATTGACAACATCAAAAGTGACCAAATTTTTACATTGAATGAGAATCAGACAAGAAACAATGGTCTCAAACTGTCCGGAAATAGATTCAGTTTGGAAGTAGGTAGAAACAACTTTGCCAACCGTGTAGTTAATGAATGGAATAAACTTCCTGCACAGGTAGTGCAATGTAGTTCAGTTCGAAGCTTTAAGAATCATTTAGATAAATACCTAATTAAGATGCTGTAATGATTATGATTTATCTTATATTATTTGTTTTTGTTTTGTTATCATTTGTCTGTCTGATTTTCATTTATTATTAGTTATATGTCAATTTATTATTATTTACTATTTACCTGTTTGTTTATTATTTAACTATACCTATGCATTTATTTATGTATTTTATTTGTTATTTACATTATCATAGTTTTTATTTATTATTTTATTATTAATATGATTTTTTTTTTCGCATCCGACCTAGATATGGATCAAAAGGTCTCCTGTCGGCATGCTCCGCCTTTGTAATCCTTTGTAAAAATTTTGGCCGTCGCCATGCTTTTATTCATCTCTGTGGCATCCTTTCGGAAGCAAGAGGGTTAAGGAATAATCTCGTTTAGGCGACATATTTACGCAGTTGGTTCTGGTTAATAATTAGAGGATGATTTTATTCGGGTGAGGATTAGACTCGGTTCAAAATGGCGTCTCGATCGACAGAAACCATCTGACCCAAGTCCAACCTTTGGATAAATCAATAACATCGCCTGCTGTTTAGCCAGAATAAAAACACCGTGGCGAGGGCGGTTGAAACCAAGTAATCAACCATGAAAGCCTATTGGACAGTGATCAAGTTCCACCTGATCGTATCAACTGATCCGGGATAAGTGAACTATTGGGAGCCTCTAGAAGCTTCTGGGAGCCCATAGAATATTTTGGGAGCTTTTTAAAGCTTCTGGGAGCCTCTGGAAGCTTCCGGGAGCCTCTAGAAGTTTCTGGGACCCTCTGAAAGCTTCTGGGAGCCTCTACAAGGTCCTGGGACGCTCTGGTAAATTCTGGGGAGCTTTGAAAGCCTCTGAAAGCTCCAGTGGTTCTCTAGAATTTTCTGGGGTCCTATGGAAGCTTCTGAGACCCTCGGAAAGCTTTTGGAAGTCTGGAAACTTCTGGGAGTCTGAAAGCTTCTGGAAGCCACCGGAAGCTTTCAAAGGTATGGATGCTCACCACCTGACAGGTGGGCTTTACACACCTGAAAGATTAACTCGTGCCAGTGTTCGATGCCGCTGTGTGGTTTGACTTACAAGAATACTGTTGATGTTGTGGCCTTTCCGGGCGCTTCTTTCCTTGCGAGGAGATACTTGTACAGTTGCATTCGCTTCTTGGATGAGATCGATCGATAAACATCGACCCCAAAGTCTTGTAAGATGTGTCACGGTACTTCGACCTTTTTGCTGGATGTCACGCCTTTGTTTATTCGAAATGTTGGCAAGCAAATGTATTTAGTCGAGGTGAAAAAAAATCCCCTCCTCTTCGCCTCCATTCCTCTGGGAAAGGGTAAAAGGTCAAACGTCACAAATGTGTGGTCCTTTCGTCCATCCACAGTTTACATCTTTTCATCACGGTGGGATATTTTATATATTTTGCTGCGACGAACGATATGTATGTATTCAGCTGGAGGATCCCCCCCTCCTCCCACCTTCATCCCCTCCCCCGCTCCCTCCCCCCTTCTCTCCGGAAGGAAGGGGAATATTGATGAATTTAGAGAGATATTCTTCCATCCGGGATCTGCTATTTGTAAAAAAATAAAAAATAAAAAGGTCAGAACACAATTCGTGGGATACGTTACCACACCATAGGTTCACGTGGCAATGGCTTATGTCAGTTCGATTATAAACACTTCCGAGCTTTTCACCTGCCATCCACGAACAATACTTCGAATGTATGAGATTATGCTTTGGCTGACCTGATAGCTCGGGGGCTTGCTGACAGGATGACCAGATTTCTCAAACAGGAATATGCTAGACAGGAGTTAAAACTATGCTAGATTGACAAAAATAACGCTAGATGTTTTTGTTCCTCTCAATACTTTCGGTTTCTGTTTTATATATACAGTATATATATATATATATATATATATATATATATATATATATATATATATATGTATATATGTATGTATATATATAATACATTTTTATCAAGCACAATACACTTTAATTCTAAGCCATTAACATCTGGAGATCCGCAGAGGCCAACATGCAGAAATTGAGACGTGGTACAGCCAAGGACTCGAACCAGGGCTAGCACGCGACAAGTGTTGTAGTGACTTCACCGATTGCGCCATCGATTAAGTCACTACAACACTTGTCACGTGCTAGCCCTGGTTTGAGTCCTTGATGGTACCACTTTTCAATTTCTGCATGTTGGCCTCCGCGGGTCTTCCTATGTTGATGGCTTAGAAGTAAAGTATGTTGTGGCTGATAAAAATTTATATCTGATCACTGGGACCCACTCAGTGTTGTATATATATATATATATATATATATATATATATATATATATATATATATATATATATATATATATATATTTTTTTTTTTTTTTTTCTCAACCACAATTCACTTTAATTCTAAGCCATCAACATTAAGAAACTCGAGAAGGCATACATGCGGAAATTGAAACGTGGTGCAGCCAAGGACTCAAACCTTCGGTAGCACGTGACAAGTGATAGTGACTTAGCCGATTGCGACATTAATACAGTATAGTTTCTAGGAATACAGTAGTATGGCAAATGTAGCACAATTATGATTGATATGGTTACCCTTTTTCACGGCCTGTTCGGGTGAGTGAGAATGAGACTAGCTGGGGCAAGTTGCAGGTCTCAAATGACCCACCAAGCAACACAACCCAGCAACAGTGGTTGCTGCTGCTGGTGCTGCTAAACGTCTCAGACACGACGAAGCTCTTCAGATTCCTCGTGTGAAATGGGACGATGGAACTCGACCCAGAGGGAAAAGCGAAATGTTGTTGTTGTTGCGAGGAGGGCCGCCGGATCAGCTGTGACATTACGTTCGACCGGTGTTCCTTCACTCGTGTAGAACATTTTGAATGCATATGTAAATGAGAGAATGGAAACGAACGGATGAATAAACAAAGCAATCAACGAAAGAACAAATGAATTAATGAATAAATATAATTCTAAGAAATAAACGGATGCATGAACGAAGGAATAGATAAATGAAAGAATACATGAATATTATAAGTTATCAGTTATCATCGAATATAGTGTTCATTGAGATACCTTTTAATACTGCAGACATTTTAATTCGACATTTGAATTTGTGGTTTTCGAATTTGTTTCTAGCTTCTCGTTCTAATCTACATCCTGTTTTTTTTTACGCAAAAACACCTTTAAATCTGACGTTTTTTTTAAATCTTTTTAAATATTTTTAAATATTTTTAAATCTGACGATCAACATGTATCAAGCTAAACAGAATTTTTTATTATCACTATTATTATTATTATTGTTATTATTATTATTATTATTATTATTATTATTATTATTATTATTATTATTGTTATTATTATTATTGTTAATGTTATTGTTATTATTGTTATTATTGTTATTATTGTTATTATTATTATTGTTATTAATATTATTGTTATTATTATTATTGTTATTATTGTTATTGTTGTCATTATTGTTATTATTGAAACGTTCAAGTATGTCATGCGATCTCCTACGATTTCTTTGTGATGCATCCTGCGGAAATATGATTTACAGCTCTTGAGTGAGAAGAGGAAGGACCATCTTTTTATTTATTTATTATTCATCTGAGTAATAATTTATATATTTTTTCTAATTTATTCTATTTTATCTATTTATATATTTATTATTAGATTAAGTTATTTATTTACTTATATATTTTATTTTATTTACTTGTTCATTCATTTATTTATTTATTTTTCTGTCCTCACACTGGATGAATGCACCGCCTTTTTCACACATTTTTTGAGCTACGCTTTCCTACAGGGAGTGATGAATGCGCCAGTCACCTCGGATCTTCGGAATATGAGGGCCTCCTTTTTCCTTTAAAGGAGGCACGAGCGTGCACGCGGACGCCTTTGTGCACACACACACACACACATACACACACACACACACACACACACACACACACACACACACACACACACTGATGCACACACACACACACACACACACACACACACACACACACACACACTGATGCATACACACATACTGATGCACATACACTGATGCACACATTTACACCACACACACACACACACACACACACACACACACACACACACACACACACACACACACACACACACACACACACACACACATACACACACCACATACACCCACCCACTGACGCGCACACTGGCACATTCTGGCACACCCACACCCACACTCACACACACACACACACACACACACACACACACACACACACACACACACACACACACACACACACACTCACACAGTCACACTCACTGGCACACTCACACTTCCACTGTGGCGTACTCCGTCGAAGTGAGAAGCAAAGGCGCTGAAAGTTTTCCTTTTAAATACTCTTGCAAGACGTTTACTACTGAACTTTGGGGATTTCGAAAAGGAATCCGTTTTACTATTATAATAATGTAAGTTTTAAAACGACGCAAGCGAGGTGAATTTTGTATATATGCTACAAATATACTCTCGCAAGATTTTTAAGCTGGTACTAAGTGTAGCCAGAGCAGTCTACCCTCCAAGATAACTTTAATTTTTTTATTATTATCACTGAATATTTAAAAAGTTTAGTTGAATAATTATAGTGTTTTTATTTTTTTTATTTCAGTTTTTTGTGTTTTTAATGTTATCAAGGCTGTGAAAAATACATGAAGTGTGTGTTTTTAGTTTTATCGAGTTTTTAAGAAGTGTGAGATAGGACGTGAATGTATTTGCGGCGGACTTCTCCAAAGAAATATGAAATTATATGCAAGCGCAGGAAATATTGGATAGTTTTAGGCAAAAACCAACGACATGAATTTGTACGTTCCAGTAATGGGATTCTTCGTCGATTCTCCTTTTTACGTTCCGGTAATAGGATCCTTTGTCGATTCTCCTTGTACGTTCCAGTGATGGAATCGTTTGTCGTCTCTCCTTCTATGTTCCAGTAACGGGATCCTTTGTCAATTCTCGTTGCACGTTCCAGTAATGGGATCCTTTGTCGGTTCTCCTTTTACGTTCCAGTAATGGGATCCTTTGTCGATTCTCCAATACAGAAAGGTCCTCGGAAATCTTAGTAGAATTTTCGTCACAGGCGTGGATCTCAGAAACCTGTTTATGATGCGGAAGCATTAGGCAGCTGATTGGGGATGACGGAAGACAGCGGGAGAAATGTAAGGAAAGTTAGTAATGGTATCTGTTCTGTCCCGATTTTTTTCTTAAGTACAGAATTTAGGGGAGAGAAATCTTGAAAGGAAAGACAAGGAGGAAAGAAAAGACGGGGACGACACTTTTTTGAGGGCCTCTTTCGCGGTGTGCATAAATCGCAGAATTGAAGAGGATTGTACACTTATGTGCGGCCTCTGTGATTACGATTATTATAATTTTATGTATTTATGTATTCTCTCTATTTGTTTTATGTTTATTTATTATTTTATTTTTGTTTATTTGCTCATCCTATTTGATTTTATTCATTTATTTATTGCACTGTATTGATGTGAAGGGGTAGCTAAGTCAGTAGATGATTTTCTGGTTAGGGTGCCAACTTAAGCCTTTGCCATTCCATTTAGTGCCCTATGATAGTTGGTAAGCTCCACGGTACCAAGCTGGAAAAAGAGACTGGAAATCTTTGGAAAGAGGTCGGATACCCTGGAAAGGAAGTCACAGGCGGAGTTTCACAGTCTGGAAATAGGGTTGGACGAAGTAAAAGGCCTACCCCAGGAGGCGCTGAGTAGCTGCGGCCGAAGCCGTCATATGTGCCCTATGCGTTTTGGCTGTTGAGGCAGGTAACTGTCACTGCTGGGAATCGGAGAGGAGCGCGGGACTCGAACCCACAACTAAGCGAATGCGAGACCAGCATATCCACCAGCGCTCTGTTGAATGTGAATTTGGTGGAAGTTGAGGAGGTAACTACAGACTTGAAGGCAAAGTTGACTGACGGGGTGAGGGGGTGGGGGAAGGCGGGCGGGGGGAACTGGTCGGGAACTTCTCTCAGTCAGCTGAGCCTGTGAGAGTGTACAGTCACGACCAAAAGTTTGGACCCACAGCGAATATTTCACGATACAAAATTGAAATAACTTATTTGCCAACTTTTTGTTTTATCTTTTCAAGAAAATGCCCTAATTGTAAACTAAATACCACATAGAAAAATAATATATCACTTATTGATGTTGTGAGTCAAAACTTTTGCTTGTGACTGTACAGTAGGTAGTCTAAAGGTGGCGGCACACTAGGCTAGCATGCTACTTGCTTTTGCTACCTTGTTTGAGTAGAAACGACTTCAGTTACAATATTCTAGACCGTAAGAGCACCTCGACAATGTGTCTAACATTCGTATTCTAGTTTTAACTTCTCTTAGTTCGTCGTTCAGCTTCTCATTATATGACGCAAGGGTAATTTGACATTTGGAATTTTGGAAAAAAAATCGTAACCGAAGTCGTTTCCACTCAGACGAAATAGTAAAAGCAAGTAGCATGCCAGCGAGAAATGCGTAGTGTGCCGCTGCAGACAACAAGGAAGAGGGCAAGTTCGGAGATCACGTGTATGATGCAGGGACAAGCTAGACGGTATGACGCTGCACTAGAACAGCTGATTGAAGGCATGAACTTAGAATAGCTGATTGAAGGTATGAACTTAGAACACATGACAGAGAAAGTCAAACTGGAAAGTTAGGCTCGTTTCGCACGTATCGACTTTTAGCCGTACGCCGTCCACGACACGACGTCGTGCTCTCAAATAACCATGGGTGTCCATGGACTTTTTCACACGTGGTCGTGACGTGTGAAAGCGTCCTTGGTTATTCAGGAGCACTACGTCGTGTTGTGGACGGCGCACGGCGGAAAGGCGATACGTGCGAAATGTCTGAAACCACACGCTCAAGCACAATACCGGTTTATATTTGACTGAACAAATACCCATATTTGGAATGTACCCGTTAACGTTAATAAGATTTTGTAATCATTATTTTTTATCTTTTACTTATTACTTATCATTATCTACTTACTTATTTTACTTATTTATTTACTTATTAATTTCTTCATTTCTCTTTTTCCCCACATCCAACCTAGTTATGGACCAAAAGGTCTCCTGTCGGCATGCTATTCCCTTGTAATCCTTTGTATGGTCGTCCCCTCCTCATCTAAAGGCTTCGTTGCTTCTGTTCACAAGGATAGAAGCGCTGGTATCCTAATCTCTTCCCCCGGGGAGGGGAACTCTGGTGACACCCCTACTGACCAGAGTGCCGCAGCGTTGGAAAATAATCGTCACAAAGAATGGATGCCGATCGCTTTTAATATCTACTCCGTATCTTAAATCTTTTGTATCTTAAATACCTTGTGTCTTAAATATCGTATCTTAAATCTTTTGTATCTTAAATCTCTTGTATCTTCAATCTCTTGTATTTATATCTTTTGTATCTTAAATCTTTTGTATATTAAATCTCTTATATCTTCAATCTTTTGTATCTTAATTGTCTTGTATCTTAAATCCTTTGTATCTTAAATCTTTTGTATTATAAATCTCTTGTATCTTAAATCTCTTATATCTTCAATCTGTATAATAATTTCATTCTTAAGGTGAGATATTATCGCCGATGATACAAGCGCAGGTTATTGCCGACACCCCCCCACCAATAAAAAAAAATCGATCAATTCACGCGTTTACCTTGTACACACTTTTGCCCCACTTTCTTCATTTCTCCGTCCTCTTTCTCCTCCTCCTCCTTCTTCACCTCCTCCTCCTTCTTCACCTCCTCCCCCTGCTCCTCCTCCTTCTTCTTCCCCTCCTCCCCGTGCTCCTCCTCCTTCTTTCCGTCCTCCTCATCTCCTTTCTCTCCCTCTTCTTTTTCCTCCTCTTCCTCCTTCCCCTCTTCCTCTTCTCCCTCATCTTCTTCCTCCTCGTCTTCCTCTTCTTCCTCCACTGCATTCTCCTTCTACTCCACCTCCTCTTCTTCCTTATCCTCCTCCTCCTCCTCCTTCTTCTTCCTCTCCTCCTTCGTCACCTTTTCCACTTTCCCCACAAGCGGACGCCCCCGTCCACACACCACGGGACCCAAATCAGTCAAGGCCGGCCGGCCTGATGGCTGGCTGGCGGGGAAGCGGATTGCCGCAGCTGCATCCACGAGTGACGTTAGGTGACAATTGCAGGTCTCTCGTTGTGGGCTATAGCCAGCGCTTCTATCCCACCGAAGAGGTATTGGTCAGATAAGTGGCAAAGGAGGGATTCAAGGAGGGTAAAGGAGAATTATAAGGAGGGTAAAGGAGAGGTTTAAGGAGGGGGAAGGAGAGATTCAAGGAGGGGAAAGAAGAGATTCAAGGAGGGTAAAGGAGAGATTCAAGGAGGGCAAAGGAGAGATTCAAGGAGGACAAAGGAGGGTAAAGGAGAGATTCATGGAGGGTAAAGGAGAGATTCAAGGAGGGTAAAGGAGAGATTCAAGGAGGGCAAAGGAGAGATTCAAGGAGGGCAAAGGAGGAATTCAAGGAGAGTAAAGGAGAGATTCAAGGAGGATAAAGGAGAGATTCAAGGAGGGTAAAAGAGAGATTTAAGGAGGGGAATGGAGAGATTCAAGGAGAGTAAAGGAGAGATTCAAAGAGGTTAAAGGAGAGATTCAAAGATGTTAAAGGAGAGATTCAAAGAGGTTAAAGGAGATATACCGGTATTAGGAGGGTAAAGGAAGGATTTAAGGAGAGACAGTAGAAATATTTATTTTGTTCAAACAAATCGGACAAGACTTGTGATGTATCTGGGGGTCTGAAGGGCAGAGGTCGCCATCCTGTACAATCACACACATAAGTTCGTGAGTGATGTCGTGGGTACTCATACGACCCTTTCTGGATAGAGAGTCTGTATAAAGCCTCTTGGTATCTAACACGTAAAGATGGAAGTCACGAGCAAAAGTTTAGACCCTCCTAGAGTGTTTTTTTTTTTTTTTTTTTTTTTTTTTTTTTAAGGTAACCCACCTAACCTTTAGTTAACTACTACATAGGAAAATATATCATGTACTCTAGGAAAATAATAAAAATAAATAATTGACGTAAGAACTGGAGCGTGGGCCAAAACTTTTGCCCGTGACTGTACGAGGGAAGTGTGGCCAAGGATTGTAGCCAAGTCTGTGTACACAGACAAGTGACCTACCGTATGTGAAGGACAGAGTCAAATGACAAACGTACATGCAGGACCCGCAAGAACTTTTATGAGACTCTGTGTATTGGTGCCTGGATTGCCCGCTTGTTGTTGTTGTTGTTGTTGTTGTTGAATAGGACTATGCTGTTTGTGTCTTCATGAGATGAAGGCATAGACCACATACTGAACTTTCACTCGGACAAGAGGTTATCTCATGCTCCCCCTGTTTCTGATGTAACCTAACCAATATAAACCCAACTCCCCACAACTTACCCCCCATCCCCACTCTCTCTCCCCACTCCCACCTCCCGCCATTCCTAACGGGTGACGCTGTGTGGCACGCCTGACAAAGATCACCCACTTCCTCCCTTCATCCCCCACCGTCCCCCTCCCCCACTATCCCTCCGCTCCCCCTCATCCCCCCTCTCACCCTCATCCCCCCTCTCTCCCTCACCCCCTCTCACCCTCATCCCCCCTCTCTCCCTCACCCCCCTCTCCCCCTCATCCCCCCTCTCCCTCTCACCCCCTCACCCCCTCTCCCTCTCACCCCCTCTCACCCTCACCCCCTCTCCCCCTCACCCCCTTCCTCACCCCCTTTCCCCTCCCCTCACCCCGCCTCGCACCCTCAACCCCTCTCCCCCTCACCCCCTTTCCCCTCCCCTCACCCCGCCTCGCACCCACAACCCCTCTCCCCCTCACCCCCTTTCCCCTCCCCTCACCCCGCCTCTCCCCCTCACCCCCCTCTCCCTCTCATTCCCCTCTCCCCCTCATCCCCCTCTCCCTCTCACCCCCTCTCCCCCTCATCTCCTCTCCCCCTCACCCCCTCTCCCCCTCACCCCCTCTCCCCCTCATCCCCCCTCTCTCCCTCATCCCCCCTCCCCCCTCATCCCCCCCGCCATCCTCGGTGAGCGGCGGACCCAGAGGATAACCTAATTACCTCCTAACGACCTTTGACTTTCGCGTCGATCAGTGGAGAGGCGAGATCAATGCACCCCCCCTCCCCCGGTCCCTCGCCCCCTGCCTCCTCCTCCTTCTCCTCCTCCTTGACACAGGCAGCGGGAATTTTCTCTTGACCTATGGCGACACTCGCGCGGGAAGCTGCTGCTGCGGGCGAGACCTTGCTCCGCCTAATAAGAACTGTACTTCCCTGGGTTGACCTCGTTGGCGCTCAGCCGTGACGCCGCGGCGACATCGTGGAAAGAGCACGTTCTACACGCACGCACGCACACACACACACACATACACACACATACACACACACACACACACACACACACACACACTATATATATATATATATATTTGTGTATGTATATATGTACTGAGACATTATGACAGGTTGACGTAAATGGGAGTAGGAAACACAGGAATTTTAGTCTGAGTTATTCCTGACTAGTTTCGCAGGTATGCTTTGGTGTCGTTTCTTTGGAAAAGCATACCTTCGAAACTAGTCAGGAATAAACTCAGACTAAGACTCCTGTGTTTCCTACTCCCACTTACGTCATATATATACATATGTGTATGAAAATATATATATATAATATATGTATATATATGTGTGTGTATACGTATAAAATTCTGTGTGTGTGATCTTTTGTGTTTGAAGGGAAATTTGGGATTTGGGTAAACTTGGATTTTTGCATGAATGATATTAATTAGCTTGCACGGACGAAGTCGGGGGGTATGGTATTGATTATAGTCGAGTTTGTTTCTTCAGAGCCGTAATTTCCGGCGCTGTAGGTGGGTTCTAACCTTCTCCCCTTTAGCAATATTTTCCACATCACATTTTTGGTTTCACATTCCATATTGTGAATTGTGTAAGCAAAAACTTTAATGTGTTGAGGTTTGTAAACATAACTACAAACCTCCCGTTAAAAAAATCTCAGTTATGGTGATCTTGTTTGTTGGTGCGACAAACGGGGGCGAGGTATGAATTCTGGTCGAGTTTTTTCATGTGACAAACACAGAATCAGTCGACATGAAACTTTAAGAAAAGATGGACACAGCGCTTTTATACTTTGTGTATATTTTGTTTTACTTTTTATCTTTATTTTGTTTTATTTTTATCTTTATTTTGTTTTATTGTAATGTTTAATCCTAACTTTCTAGAAATTGTCGAGGACAAAACTGGTATTTTCGATTTCTAGACTCTAATCCTGTTTGATTCTGTTCTGTTCTATCTCTATACTAAGAGACTTTTCCCCCTAATAAGGGAGGTAGCCAAGTCAGAGGCACGTACCTACTCCCACGCATTCCACTCCCTTCCACCACCCCTAACCTGATCTCATCTTAGCTCCCCGTGGATGACGGGTCATCCCTGTATCCCGCCCACTGCACTGCTGATTCGCGATAGTGAATATCACGTTACTCCCTTTTGGACTAATTAATTATTTTCGTAATTCTGGATTAGAACGCTTGTCTAACCCTAATGGGAATGCCTTGATAGATTTTTAGTTCTTTCTCAAATCAGATGGAGGAGGAAAATTATGAGCCGTTAACAAATTATATTTTATTACAAAATGTACTCGTGTACAAAATATTAGATCTAGTCATGTAACTATTCAACTCATCAGTTATAAGAATATATTATTAAATCATTACCTCTGAGGTATGTAAGAAGCGGAGAGCATCTAAAGGTTTCTTCTTTTTAGAGAGGAGGACACTTTAGTTGAGCCTTGGGAAGGTAGGCCAGACACCGACATACGATGGTGATTGGGGATTTCAGTCACTTTTTGGGAGACCACTGAGGATAGGGTCGGTGAAGACCGACATGCAGGAGTGTACATCACATTGAAATGGTGTGAAGTCTTCAAATCCCCCGAGTATGTCCTTTGGTATTATTTTTATAGCAGTGGTCGCGTGACGTCATGAGATGAACACGTTCGGGGCGTTCGTTTGAAACGGATTCTACTCCTTCCGCCCTCACACTTCCACTTTTACAGACTTATGCATGCCGTCACGCGGAACGTTCGAAACGTTTCTTCTTCTTTATACTTATCCACGTTTTGTACGTATGCATACGAGAGCAAATAAAGTTCGCGGAATTTTTCCAAATATTGTGTATTTAGGTGATGTGAGCAGACACAAAGCGCTCAATACACTTCTGAAGACGATATTTCCACCCGTCTAAGCCTTCTCTGAAGAACTCGGCAGTCCTTTTTCGTAACCACCACGTGTTTACAGTATTTTTTGCTTCTTCCATGTTTTCAAAGTAAGCTTCTTTAAGTGATTCCTTGAATTTGGAAAGAGGAAGAAGTCTGATGGGAAGAGATCTGGACTGTAAGGCGGCTGAGGTAACATTTCCTTTCGCAACTCTCGCAGAATGTGCTGGTGCATTGTCATGGTGAAAGAGGGGTCAATAATGCAGCTTTCCTCGTCATGTCTTTGACCAGTGCCGCCCTCGTTTTCTTTGAAACCCCTGCATAGTAAAGTCCATTAGCAGTTCTTTTGACGTCAAGGAAGTCTACAAATATCACTGTCTGAATCCCAGAACACGGTGGCCATAACTTTCTGAACTGACCTTTCAGATTTGAAATTGATTGGTTCAGATGATTCACGCGGAAGCCATTGTTCGGACTGCAGTTTACCTTCAGGATCATACTGGTAGATCCAGGTCTCATCGCCTGTACTAATTCGACCCATAAACAGCTCATCAGGTTAATTTTTACTTAGAATCGCCAATGAAAGATCAGTTCGAAGGATCAGTTGGTCTGGTGAGTAACGCTTTTGGGACTCATCGCTCAGAAAGTATGCCGAGTCCTAGATCGTCACGCAAATTTTAATTTGTTGAGCCACATGATATTTCTAGAGCCAAAACTATTTGATTAACTATTCTTCTTCTATCCTCTTCACTTAGATTTCTAATGGCATCCGTCATTTCACCTTTTTTCAATGTTCTTGGTCTTCCGGTCTGAGGATCATCCTCCAGGTCTTTCCTGGAATAGCTGAGTCCACTCGTAGACATTCTTTTTTTTTCTTTTAAGCATAATCACCATAAACTCTGCAAAACTTCAATAATCTGGACGCCCCCCCTTCCATTTGAGTTTCACCAAGAAGTTAATGATCGCTCTTAACCCAAAACTGCTAATTCCCATGGTTCAAAAAAACAGTTTTGTTCAAGAGAATCCTCACTCTGTAGTAGTCACTGCATAACTGATTGCAAGTAACTGGCAGTGAGCTAATATTTCAGTGAAGCATGATATGTCTTGTCTTGCCCTCCCTGTTCGCATTAAAGCAATGGCAACATTCCGCGAACTCTGATCTCCCATCGTACATCCTTTTATAAATTATATATCAAATACATCAAAAACAACATATACATGACATAAGGTCAATATACAATACACATACAAATGTATAATCACTATGATACATAACTTTCATAATCACGCTAGGTCGTGACAGTGAAAAATGGATAGTTTTGAAAGTTGGTCCTTTGAAAGGTCAACGGATTTGGGAGGTCCTCAACTTGAAAAATGTTTTAGATATTTTAGATGTTTTAGATGTTTAATATTACCAGCAACTCTCATTTAAGTTTTCACTTGTTACAAGGATAACCTCGAATGACCTCGAGCACCCTCGAGCGACCTCGAAAGGTCAAAGTTCAGTGTACATATCTCTAGAGGGTCATAACTCGGAAGAGGTTGTAGATAGATACATACATGTTTATCAACATAAAGGAAGTTATACACGACATCATATAATCTTTGTCTTGTTTGAGCAATTGATTATTAAAATGTACTAAAAGGGCTTCTACCGGGCGAGGTTCACTGCCCACGGCACCATTCGTTTTAAATTAGGAGTGATAATGCGGTATTTCAGGGTCTACGAACTAAGAGGTCCTGAGTTCAGTCCCCGCCCAGGGATCACAACACTACAAGACGGCACCCGTTTCCTCGGGTAAGGAGTTGGTGTGCGTATTTGTGTGCGTGCATGCGCGCGCGCGCGTGTGTGCGTAAGCTCACAGCGATACTTATACATCGGGTCATATGTTAGCTCTCATCCAGGAAGGGACACAGTCTGCAAAAATGTGTCTTTTTATGTGTGTGTGAGAGAGAGAAAGAGATTCACCACGGTCTTGGATCATATGTTGCATTCGTGATCGACACCTATGACCCTCTCGGACGAGAGCTCAGAGCTTGTATAATCCGATCTATGGGTAATGTTGAGATCTTACTTACACACCCACACACCCACCCACACACCCCCCCACACACACACACACACACACACATACACACACACAACTTGTGTGTGTGTGATTCACCATGGTCTTTGGATCACGTGTTGGACTCGTGATCGACAGATATTTCCCTCCCGGAAGAGCTCAGAGCTCATATATGACCGATCTATGGATAATGCTGTGATCTTACACGCACACACACACACCCAACTCCGCGTCCATGATAGTTGGAGTAACGACTCGCAACGCAGCGATATTGAAATTATTTCAGCACTGGGTGGGATTCGATCCCAGACCCTCGTAGTGCCAGCCGGGAACTTTAACCATTACGCCACGATGTGTTAGTGTGTGTGCGTGTGCGTGTGCGTGTGCGTGTGTACGAGTCTGGGTATGACCCTGAACCGCGGGAAAGAATTGAAACTTACTTTTTTTTCTTGTGAATATGAGCGAATCTAGAAGGCATTCCGTCCGCACAGACGAACAGTAAATAAAGGAAGACGGCTGACGTTCAAAACGCCTTCAGAGATGAAAAGCCTTTTTGTTCGTCGGAAGTCTTTGAGAGCGAAAGTTACTTCGTTTGAACATTATTCACGTGAAAGGAGTTCGGATTAAGCGTTGCTTATCCACAGCAATTCATATAAATGCGAACCATACATGAAAGGCATCTCAGATGACGAGAGAAGGATTTTCTCTAAACGTATTTCATAAAGG
>NC_134785.1:69139082-69141582 GCF_046742065.1 Oratosquilla oratoria | reverse complement strand
CACTCGTTCGGCCATTAGGCTGAAATATGTCTAAAAAATATACGCAGAGACTAGGAAATGCATAGAAGATTGAAAAAATATACACCCCAGCAATCCGAAAATAAATATGATTATTCTCACTGCGGGCACAGTATTCGTTGCGATTAAAAGAACATAAGAGTGAAGAAGACTGGAAGAGACCATAAAGCCTACACTAGGCAGTTCCATGTCCATGACCACATGTCATCCCCATCTATAAAGTTATCTAACCGGTTCTTAAAACAACCGATAGTTTCAGCGCTCAGTACATTCTTGACCATTCTATTACTAAACAAATTTTTGCTTATTTCCTTCTTAAATCTAATATTACCTGCTACGTCACCCTTAAGGGGCGTGGGGTTGGGGGTGTTACCCTCTACTTAATAAAATCGACTGACGGCAGCTTTGGAGTACGTGTGAATAACGGCGCAAGGGTTAAGCCTTATGATGGGCCTAAAGGTGCTTTGAGGAAGTTGAGGTTTGTGGTCGACTGTGGCTTGCGGCTTTGTAGGTTCACACCCATCTCTCCCTCTCCTCCCCCCTTCCCTCACTCCCTCACTCCCTCACTCTCCTCCCTCCCTCCCTCCCTCTCCTCCCTCTCTCACTCCTATCCCTCCCTAACTCCTACACCTCCTTCCCTCCCTCCCTCCTATCCCTCCTTTCCTCTCTCCTACTCCTTCCCTCCCCAATTCCTACTCCTTCCCTCCCCCTCCTACCCCTCCCTTCCCTTACCACCTCTCCCTCCCCTCCTCCTCCTACCTCTCCCACCGCTGCTTTCCCTCCCACCCTCCTACCTCTTCCTCCCCTCCTACCCCTTCCTCCCCTCCTACCCCTTCCTCCCCTCCTACCCCTTCCTCCCCTCCTACCCCTTCCTCCCCTCCTACTCTCCCTTACCTCTTACCCTCTCTCCCCTACCCCTCCCCTCCCCCTACCCCTCCCCTCCTACTGTCCATACCCTTCTACCCTCCCTCCCCTCTTACCCTCCTAATCCTCCTACCTCTTATATCCCTCCTAATCCTCCTACCTCTTATATCCCTCCTACCACTCCCTCACCTCCCACCCCACTCTTCCCTTCTATCCCTCTCGCCCTCCCCCTCTCCCTCCCTCCTTCCTCCCTCTCTTCCTCTCTCCCTCCCTTCCTCTCTCCCTTCCTTCCCTCCCTCCCTCCCTCCTCATCTCCTCCTCTCCCTCTCTCCTTCCTTCCCTCCTCCCTCCCTCCCTCCCTCCGACCCCTCCTCTGTCAGTCATCACCAGTCGACTATCCTCACCCGGTCTTGTGTACATGTGTCAATAGTACTATCCGTCCCAGCGCTCCATTCGCGTCGTGCACTACCGACTCGTGCCGGCTCGTGCCGCTGCGTCCGTACTGATAGCGGTGCCTTAACCCTTCTCAAGTTTATTAACGACTGATCGTTTCCTCTGGTTGGCGCCAGTCGGTTTTATTCAGTCGAGGACGGGACCCCCCTCCCCCCCCCACACACACACACCAGCGCTAGGTGAGGTGGGTCGTGTCTTCTTCATCTTCTCCTCCTCCTTCTTCTGCTTCTTCTTCTTGTGTTTCTTCTTGTGCTTCTTCTCCGGTTTCTTAACCTTAATCTTTTTCGTCTTCGTCTTATCCTTATTTTTCGTCTTTGTCTTCTTCTTTTTCTTCGCCTTCATTGTCTTCTTCGTCTCCTTTTCCTTCGTCTTCTTCCTATACTTCTTGTTTTTCTTTGTTCTTATTTTTCTTTTCCTCCTCCTTCTTCAAGTCCTCTTTTTTTGATGATCTATTACGATGTAGTGGTAGAAAGCATTTGCAGGACCTTTGTATGATACAACATCAATACACTGGCCCTGCCAGGCATTGTATTGAAGTTTCATGGAAGAATTTATGAGAGTTGTTTTGCTCTCGTGTATGGCCTTGTGAGGCTCTCTCATTTGGCGTCTGCAACTCTCTACTGGCTCTCTTATCGCGTGCAAGACATTTTTTATATTTATCGACTTAAAGGTCTTACGGGTTATTACGTCACAGTGAGTTATGGTGATGAAATATGAAGACTAACCTGAAACCTTTCGGTCCATAACAAGGTCAGATAAAAGAGAGAGAGAGAGAGAGAGAGAAATTATTAAATAAATAAAACAAGTATAAATAAGCAAAATAGATAAATAGATACATGTATGAATGAATAAGTGAGAATCCCAAATGGATTCCCTTCCTGCATATTAGATCGGACACTGACAGCCTGAACGTCTGATTTCCTTTCATTCGTCCTTCGCCGAGGAGGAGGAGGAGGTGGAGAAAAAGAAGAAGAAGAAGAAAAAGCAGGAGGAGAAGAAGAAGAAGAAAAAGCAGCAGGAGGAGAAGAGGAAGCAGAAGGAGAAGAAGAAGAAGAAGAAGCAACAGGAAGAAGCAACGGGAAGAAAAAAGAGGAGGAGGAGGAAAAGGAGTGTTCAAGTTGGTATTCATAACATAAGAATATATAGTTGTTGGAATACTTTACAT
>NC_134785.1:69126582-69134082 GCF_046742065.1 Oratosquilla oratoria | reverse complement strand
GTTCTCTCAAATAACCATCGGTTGTCTATGGACGCTTTCACATGTCACGACCACGTGTGAAAGCGTCCTTAGACACTCATTGTCTGAGAGCACGACGTCGTGTCGCGGACGGCGCACGGCGAAAAGTTGTGTGGAACGAACCTTTCTCTTCAATCGTCAGAGTAAGCGAACCATTGGGCTGAATTGGGTCCATAACAATCGAGACCCGGTACCGTGGTCCGAATCTGATCCTTTGTAATAAAATTTTATAAAAAAAAAAGTAATAATAATAATAATAATAACAATAATAATATTAATAGTAATAATAATAATGATAATAATAATAATAAAATAAAATCGCAGGACGACATCTGAAAAATCCAATTTTATTTTTTTTCTGTACAGAAGGAACGAGAATTTATTAAGTCCCGTGCTGCAAATCCAATTGCTCTCGAAATACGTGTAGAAACTAAGTTAACGCACCAAGCTTAGTCTTCTAAACGGCTTAACCGGGAAAAGAAAAGGCAGCAAAGGAGATAACCTCCTAAGGTTTATCTCGCAGTTCATAAGTTGATTTTAATAAAGTTGCAGTTATCGATACAAAATTGGATTCCATATTTTTCGGACCCAATCTCCAGGCTACAGTCTTTCTCTTATACCATCTCCTTTCCCCTCTTCTCCCCTCACATCCCCATAATCTCTCCTCCCCTTCCCTCCCCTCTCTTCCCCTCCTCCCCTTCCCTCCCCTCTCTTCCCCTCCTCCCCTCACCTCCCCTCTCTTCCCCTCCCCCTCTTCCCCTCCCCCTCTTCCCCTCCCTTCCCCCTCCCTTCATGTCCTTTCTCCTCCCTTCACCTCCCTTCTCCTCCCTTCTCCTCTCCCCCTGTCATTCCCCCTCACCCCTCCCCTTTCCTTCAATCCCCACTCCCCTACTCCCTCCCCTCTCACCCTCCACTCCCTCTCCCCTCCACTCCTTCTCCCCTCCACTCCCCCTAACCTCACCCTCCACTTCCCCTCCCTCCCCCCTCTTCCCTCCTCCAGACGAACGACTTCCAGCCACCCTCCTTTCCTCCCACCACCGTTCACCAGCGGCGTCACCCTCACCCCCACTAGTCCCCCACCTCCACCCTCATCCACCCCACCCCACCCACCTTCATCGCACACAAGCCCCTCCTCCCCCCGTCCCCTCGTCTTCCTCTTCCAAGCTGAGTTCTTCGGCAGTTTTGCTCTATTGCTTGGGAACAATAGTAAATATCTCCATTAAAGCAGAGAATAAATATATATGAATATATATAAATATATATATATATATATATATATTATATATATATATATATATATATATATATAAATATATATATATATATATTATATACACACACACACACACACACACACACACACACACACATATATATATATATATATATATATATATATATATATATATATATATATATATATATATATATAAGTACATGGATGGATAAATAAATCAATAGGAAAATTAATCATTTATATACAAAAAAACTTCCCCTTGATAAACGAGGCTTGGAAATAATATTAAATGTCTCCATTAGTGCAGAGAATGAATATAAATGAATATATAGATAAATATGTAGATATATATAGATACATAAATAGAGAAATGAATAATTTATATACGACAAGACTTCTTCCCCTTGATAAAAGAGGTAGCCAACCAAGGCAGAAAATGAACATATATATATATATATATATATAAAGTGAATAGATAAATATATGGATGGAGAAATAAATAATGTACATATGAAAAGAATTCTTTCCCTTGATAAACGAGGTAGCCAGCCAATGCATGGGAATAATAATATATGTCTCCATGAATGCATAGAATGAACGCAGATGAATATATAGATAAATATATGGATATATAAATAAATAAATGAATAGAGGAATGAATAATGTATATACGACAAGACTTCTTCCCCTTGATAAACGAGGTAGGCAGCCAAAGCAGAGGATGAACATAAATGAATATATATATGTATATATACATATATATATATATATATATATATATATATATATATATATATATATATATATATATATATATATATATAATTAAATAGGCAGATAAATAAATGAATGGAGAAATGAATAATGTATATACGAAAAGATTTCTTCTCTTTTTATCTTTACTCTTATTGTGGGTGAAAGGACATCCCCGACCGTCTCCCACCGCCTGGGTCAGAAGCCAAGCGGCGATACAAAGTAAATAAATAGGTATATAGAATTGAATAGAAGTGCCTTTTCACTGAAAAAAAATCCCCCCTCCCTCCCTCCCTCCCTCCCTCCCTCCACCTACAAGCTCGTAATCTACCGTCTCCATCGTGTTTTTTTTTTTCCACCATTTTCTTCTTAATATTTTATTACTTTTTTCTTTCTTCTTCGTTTTTTCTTTTCTCGTGTCCTTCTCCTTCTCTCTTCCTTTCTTATTATTTCTCTCCTTTTCTTTCTTTCTTTTCTTCTCCTAGCCCTATTTCTCTTCTTCTTTTTCTTCTTTTACTGTTTCTTCCTCTGCACAGCTTTTCCTACAAAGTTCTTTCTCGGTCATTTGCTTCTTCCCTTCCTCTATATTTCACTTCATCCACGTTTCCTTCCTTCCTTCCTTCCTTCCGTCTTACCTCGGCCAAGAATTCAGTTTCTCTGTTCTCTTCACTGCGTCTTAGCGCCTTTCTCCGATGTCTTCCCTCCCTTCACCTCCCCTCCCCTCCATTCCCCTCCCCTCCATTCCCCTCCCATCACCTCCTCTCCTCTCCTCTCCTCTCCTCCCTGTCTCTACGTAGATGTTACTGTGTGCATAGCAACGGCATTTCCGTCGTTCTCGGTGCCATCTGCCTCTTTTGATTCGGTGTTCTCTTCACGTATTCTTCCCTCTCGTGTTTCCTCGTCTCCCCTCATCTCCCTTCCCTTTCGTCTCCTATTTCCCCTCCCCAGCTCCCCTCCTCCCACTTCTCCCCCTCCCCTCCATTCCCTTTCGTCTTCTATTCCCCCACCCTAGCTCCTCTCCTCCCCCTTCCCCTTCCCCTCCCTCCCCTTCCCCTCCCCTCCTTCTCTCTCCTGTTCCCTCATCTCCCCCTCACCCCCTTTCCCTTTCGTCTTTTAACCCTTCACCCCAGCTCCCTTCCCCTCCCCTCCTTCCCTCTCCTGTTCCCTCATCTTCCCTTCACCTCCCATCCCTTTCGTCTTCTATTCCCTCCCAATCATCCCTCCTTCCCCTTCCCTTTCCCTCCTTTCCTCTACAGTTTCCCATCTCCTCTCCCCCTTCCATTCCCTTCCCTTCTCCTTCCTTTCCTTCCCTTTCTTTCCCTTTCCCTTTCCTTTCCTTCCTTTTCCTTTCCCTTCCTTTCTATCCCCTACCACGTCCTGTCTTCCACCTCCATCCCCTTAAACAGCTTTCCTGTTTCATTTAATGTATATTTTTTCCAGTATGGCTGATGAAGAGCCCCTCTTTACCGAACATTTTTCTTTTCACTCCCGTTTCCATCTTCCACCTCGCCCCCTCCTCTTTCTAGCTCTCTTCCTCTTTGTCTTACCTCCTCTTCTTCCTCGTACCCCCTCTCTTCCTCTTACCTCCCCCTCTTCCCAACCCCTCTCCCTCCACTCCTCATCCAGCTCTTCACACATCTTCCTCTTTTTCTCCTCTCCCCGTTTTCTTCATCGCGCTCTGTTCTCTCTCTCTCTCTCTCTCTCTCTCTCTCTCTCGTCTCTCTTTTTCCTTTCTCTCTCTCCCCTCTCTCACTATCTCTCTTTTCACTCTCCTCTCTCCTCCCCCTCTCTATCTCTTCTCTCTTCTCTCTCTCTCCATCCTCCTTTTTTCTCTCCTACCTCCCTCTCTTTTCTCTGTCTCTCTACTCTCTCTCTCTCTCTCTCTCTCTCCACTCTTTCGGGTTCGTTTTTATCTGTGTGCATCACGGAGGAGCTAATCCGGCCTCCTCCTCCATCCTCCCCCGACTCCCTGGTCCTCCAGCTACACACAGCACCCGAAAAAAAGAGCGACCAGAGAGGTGGAAACTTCCTTGCGAGTCTCCTTTAGACTTTCGGAAACTCATTACTCTCTTTTCATTTTTCTCTCTCTTTCTCTCTCTCCCTCTCTCTCTCTCTCTCTCTTTCTTTTCTGTCGTATTTCTTCTGGCTCGACGCATATTAGTCACAGTCGATAAGCATTGAGGCTTCATAAGCCCATGGCTGACAGCGCGAGTGAGGTGGGAATAGTCAGCTTCACTCAAATGTACCACACTTTGAAGCCTCGCATATAGGACGCTGTGCGCTGCCAAGCAAGCCTTATTAAAAAAAAGGAAAGAGAGAGAGAGAGAGAAAAAGAGAGGGAGGAGAGAAGTGGAGCATTTGGAATCAAGTAGAATTGCGCAATATAAGTAAATGAACTCAAGAAAAAATCGAAATATGGCGTCATCAGAAGTTTGCTGGTCTCGTATTTGCTTTGTTGAGGGTTCGAATCCCGCACTCCTATTCCCAGCAGTGACTGCTACCTGCGCCAACAGGCCAAGTACATAATAGGCCATAGATAACTGCTTCGACCGTAGCTATTCAGTGCCTCCTGGCGTGGGTTATCTGAGAGGGTATGAATAGGTAATTATATCCTTTGCCAGGATTTAAGAACTGTGGGCAAATATCCCATCCTGTGTAGGCTCAGTAAATGACTTCAGGTTTGTTACAGTCTGGCGTAGTTATGGACCAAAAGGTCTCCTGTCGGCATGCTCCTCCTTTGTACTCCTCCTTAGTAATCCTTTATAATCTTTCATACTTTCGTCACTCCCAGATACGTAGCCAGTAGGTCAGGTCACTTTGAACATAAACTGAGACGGGTCATCGACCTTCGAGGTCATTTAAAAGTGAACGACTTAGTTATAAACACGGCACTTCCTTTTGTCCCTTTGTATCGAGGTAAAAGTGTTACATAAAGTCTGTCTCTAAAATGTGTAGCGTTTCTTATGCAAGCACGCACGGTCACGCACGACTTGACGTCATGTCGCTGTTTCGTACACAAACGGTTTTGTGAAAATTATTTAGCTATATGCACTTATTCGTGCATAGAAATGATCTATAACGTCAGTAGATAAAGAGGGGAGAGAAAGAAAGAGGTGCATGGTCAAGTATCTTTGTTAACTTACTTGCTAAGGCATAGATATAAGAGGAAGCTTAATCATGATGCCAGAAAAAAATCAGATTCACCCGTCTGTATAACTCTTGGTAGCAGTTGTACTTCCAATAACAACAATAGCAGCAGCAGAACAACAATAACAGAACAACAACAAAACAACTACAACAGAACAACAAAACAACTATAACAGAACAACAACAAAACGACTGCAATAACAGAACAACAACAACAACAACATCAGAAGAAGAAGAAGAACAGAGCAAGAATGGTAGCCGTTCATCTGTGCCCGCTCGTTGTTTTCGTCCTCAAGTTTCCCACAATCCAATCCGTGTCCCCCTCGCCTCGTTGCTGCTCTCTCTCTCTCTCTCTCTCTCTCTCTCTCTCTCTCTCTCTCTCTCTCTCTCTCTCTCTCTCTCTCTCTCTCTCTCTCTCTCTCTCTCTCTCTCTCTCTCTCTCTCTCTCTCTCCCTCTCCCCCTCTCCCTCCCTCCCTCCCCCGCTCTCTCTCTCTCTCTCTCTCTCTCTCTCTCTCTCTCTCTCTCTCTCTCTCTCTCTCTCTCTCTCTCTCTCTCTCTCTCTCTCTCTCTCTCTCTTTTCCCCGCCCCCTTTCCCAATCCTCTTTTCCTTCTCTCCCCCTCCTAATCTTCATTCAATCCATTTATTTTCTTACAGGTCGCCTGCCAGTCCACACTTTAAACACCTCGTTATGTTGTGTGTGTGTACATGTGCGTGCAGACACACACACACACACATACACACACACACACACACACACACACACACACACAGACACACACACACACAAGGAATTGTGTGCTGTGTTAAGGTCACAGCATAATCCATTGATCGCGCCACATATGAGCTCTGAGCTCTCATCCAGGAGGGTAATAGATATCGATCATGTGTCCAGCACGTGGTCCAAAATATGATGAATCTTACACTCAACAAGAGACCACGCCTCGCTGAATAAAATCGTTTGGTGACAGACTGCAAAGTAAGCAACAGTCTTACCATCCGATGAAGGATTAGGTCGAGGAAGATGTACCTCATGACTGGCTGAAATCGCCAGCTGGAGATAGCCAGGGAGAATATGAAGTCTTGCCTCAAGGATTAAGATACGAGAGATGGTTCTTTTTGTTCTCTTTGGAATAGTTTCTAAGTTTCCTTCAGTTGCAGTATGTTAATGTGGAACACGTGATCAATTGCGTAATGTCGATAACTTTTTCACATACGGAACCTTTCCTGAAATATTTGGCATCGATGCATACGTGTTTATATATATATATATATATTTATATATATATATATATATGTATATATATATGTGTGTGTGTGTGTGTGTGTGTGTGTGTATGTATATATATATGTGTGTGTGTATATATATGTATATATATATGTATATATATATGTATATGTATATATATATATATATATATATATATATATATATATATAAACACGAAGAAAAGGATTTTAACATTGTACCACGCTGGCTCAGATGAGAGGAAGGGTGGGAGGGGTGTGGAGTGTATTTAGGGATGAAATGGGTGGGAGTGTTTTTATGCCTTTCCCTTTTTGGCTACCTCCCTTGGAAGGGGGAAAAAGCCTTGGTATATGTATGTATGTATGTACCACGCTGGCATTATAAAAGGAACGATCTGGAATTTGACCTAATCATTCTCCGACAACAGGCAGGCATATGGTGCAGTATGTAATATTAATACCATCGAGTATTTATTCAGGAGAGCGATCCAACAATATATATAAATTTATATATATATATACATATATATATGTATATATATATATAAATTTATATATATATGTATATATACATATATATATATGTATATATATATATAAATATATATATATATATATATTCTTTTTCTTTTTCTTTTCGCCATTTCCTTGTGTCATATTTTATACTGTGTGCCGAGTAGGATTTGTAATTTTATTCTTTTTTATTCATTTGTGCGTGAAAGAGAATATTAACTTTTCGCTTTGGTGCCGTGGCGCACAGGTTAGATTCTTCTGTGATAAACGCTGAGTGTTTTTATTATGGAAATTATTGGCTAGTGGCCTGATCGGAAGCCTGCTGGTCTCATATCCTTCAAGTGACCAAGTCACGGGTTCGAGTCTCGCACTTCTCTCCGGTTCCCAGCAGTGATTGTTACTTGTCCCCCCAAAAGTGCGTAATAGGAGTCAAACTTGAGGATCGATTTTTTTTTTCTTCGTCCTCTTCTGCTTCTTCTTCCTCGTCTTTTTCTTCCTCCTCTTCCTCTTTTTTCTCTCCTTACTCCTCTTCTTCCTCTTCATCTTCTCTTTATTCCTCTTCTTCATCCTTTTCTTCTTCATTTC
>NC_134785.1:69119082-69121582 GCF_046742065.1 Oratosquilla oratoria | reverse complement strand
TAGTTATGATGATGATGATGATGATTGTAATGGATGCAAATTGAGAAAGTTGATGTTAAAAAAGATGAACAGGAGGAGGAGGAGGAGGAGGAGGAGGAAGAAGAGGAGATAGACAGCAACAAGTAAGAAAGAAAAAGAACAAGAGCGAAAAAAGAAAAAATAGACTATAGAAAGGAAGAGAATGCAAAGGAGGAGGAAAGGCGAGAGGGAGGAAGGGAGGGGGGAGTAGGAGGAAAAGGAGGAGGAGGAGGAGGGGGAGAGCAGAAGCATTAGAAAGGGAGGAAAGGAGGGGGAGGGGAAGAGAAGTCCAAGAAGGGAGACACGAAATAAACGAAAAGAAGAAATGGTGGAAGGCAGGGCAAAAGAGAACAGGCAATTAAGCGGTCGACGCGATGGAGTTGAGGGAAGGGGAGAGAGAGAGAGAGAGAACTCTGTGAAGGGAAGAGAAATAAAGAGAAGAAAGAGAATAGAAAAGAGAAGAGAAAGGTAGGGAAAAGAGAAAGGAAGGAAAAGATAGAGAGAGAGAGAGAGAGCATTAGAGAGGAAGGAGAAGTGACTGACACCGGGCCGTGCCAGGTAATTCGCGTCGCGATGAGGTCTGGGGCAAGTGGGAATAGAATAGACAGAAATAGAAATGGCTGGATGTTTTGCAATCGATGGGACGTGGGAATAAAAGGGGAAAAATCGAAAAGAAAAGTGACCGAATGATCAAGGAAAAAAAAAAGTCTGACAGATGATGTGCAGAAGAAGGGAAAGACAAGGAAGGGAAGAGAAAGAAAGGGAAGGGAAAGGCAGGGAAGGGAAGGGAACAAATGAAAAGGTAGGGAAGGGAAGAGAAAGGAAAGGAAGAGAATATAAGGGAAAGGCAGGGAAGGAAGAGGAAGGAAGTGAAGAGAAGGGAAGGAAGGGAAGAGAAAGAGAAAGGAAGGGAAGAGAAGAGAAAGCAAAGGAAAGGAAACAAAAAGGAAAGAAATGGGTACGAAAGGAATGGAAGGGAAGGGGAAGGGGAAATAAGGGCAAAGAAAGGAATGGAAAGGAAGGGAAGACTAATGGAGCCGCGAGGAGGAAGAATGGGATGACGGTGCTGGCCATGGAATGTACGACTAAGAATAGAAAATAAATAAATAAATACATAATAAATAAATAAAATAATAAATATGAAAGAAGTTAGCGAAGGCCAAGGAAAGAATAGGCGGGATACCAGAAAAAGGCAAGAAGGGGCCGGGGGAGGGGAGGGGGGGGGCAGTTAGGGGAGACCTGGAAAGAGGGACAGATAAAGACAGAAAAGGAAATAGATTCAATTTGGAAGTGGGTAGAAACAACTTCGCCAACCGTGTAGTTAATGAATGGAATAAACTTCCTGCAGAGGCAGTGCAATGTAGTTCAGTTCGAAGCTTAAAGAATCATTTAGATAAACACCTAAGCAAGATGCTGTAATGATTATCATTTATTTTATATTATTTGTTTTTGTTTTGTTATCATTTGTCTGTTTGATTCTCATTTATTAATAGTTATATGTCAATTTATTATTATTTTCTATTTACCTGTTTATTATTTACTCTATTTGTTGTTTACATTATTATAGTTTTTATTTATTCATTTATTATTATTATGATTTTTTTTCGCATGCGACCTAGATATGGACCAAAAGGTCTCCTGTCGGCATGCTCCGCCTTTGTAATCCTTTGTAAAAGGGAAAAGAGGGAACAGTGCACAGAAAAACTGGGAGAAAAATACATGCATCTGTGTGTGAATTCGTTATAAACGTATGGTCGTATAAAGGTAGTATGTACAAATCTACACAACATACACTCACACGTATATACATACATACACTCACACATACTGTACATACACACACTAACACATACATACATACAATATACACACTCACACGTACATTTCTCTCTCTATTCACGTTTTACACACATACATACATACCCTGCGTTTCTTAATAATATTAAAAGCGACACCAGTCTTGTTTCGACTTTGGGGATCGTCGCTGTCTGCCACTTTCCATTTAAAGGGGATCTTCACTCACCAGGGAGGTCCTCGGGTTCGACCCAGACCGCCACCTGTGCCCTCCGTACTCAGACTGCCGAACGAAGAGTAGTTACCTGAAGTTGGTAGATGTGTACCGGGACGGTTTGCCGCCGTGACGCGTTGGTTTTGACCTCGATTGAAAATACTCTGTGGATCCTGGCGGTTACCGGTAGCAACTGCAGTCAAGGTCATCATATTAAGACAGTAGGGCAGGACTCGTAGTTATGGATTTAGATTGGACAAATTTGAGTTTAAGAAAGAAATAGGGAAGAACTGGTTTACCAACAGAGTGGTTAACGAATGGAATAGATTTAGTAACCATGTAGTGAGCGCTGAAACTATTGGTTGTTTTAAGAGAAGATGAGATAACTTTATGGATAGGGATGACAGGTGGTAAGGGACTTGGAACTGCCTAGTGTAGGCCTTATGGTCTCTTGCACTCTCCTCCATTCTTATG
>NC_134785.1:69086582-69109082 GCF_046742065.1 Oratosquilla oratoria | reverse complement strand
ATGCGTTCGAAGCTCCGCTTGCTCGCTTGGAGGGGGGCGCATCCCCACTCCCCTCGCGTGCGTGGGGGGGGGAGGAAGTGGTCCTCAGGAGTAGGACGACCTTGGATTGTTGTCTGACAACGAAATTGCACGAAGTGGGAGGTTGAGGGAGGCAGAAAGGATTAAGAAGACACCCTCCCGTTTTTGTGATTTGTTTGTTTCTCGTCTTGTTTTTTCTTTTGTTTATCTTTTATTTTATTTATTTATTTTTATTTGTTTTATTTTATTTTTTGTCTGCAACAAGCAGCTGGTGGAAGCGGCAGCTGCTGCATCCAGCTCGGCGCGGCGCGGCGTGGCCGTTCTCACATCACCTAACTTGACAAGTTTGTGCGCGAGTTTCTGATTTCTTCAAGACCGGCGGGGCGGGCGAGGTGCGAGCCGCGCTCTTGGGGCTTCCCATGGGTTGCCCGCGAGCGCCTGGAGGTCATCTCGCTGCGAACCGAAACCTCGGGGTTTGGTCATTCCTCTTTTAACGCAATCGTTATTATTACTATTATTGATATTACTATTATTATTAGTAGTAGTAGTAGTAGTAGTAGTATCGTTGCTTATTTATTATCTTTATTATTTTTAGTATTTTTTATTTGCTTGTGATTCTCCAAATGTGTTTTTTCCTTAAAAGTTTGTTCAGTATTTTCATATAGCTAACTCAAAGGAAAATCCGTTGGATTGATCTTGCCCGAACTTACCCGCATGTTTACGATGGAACACACACACTCGTGATGGAACATGGGCTGGTAATGAGGTCACTATGTATCACAATTCATTAATGAAGTTATTATTATTTTCTAAGAAAAATACGCTCTCTTGCATATATCCGGTATCTGTTTAAGAAAGTGGTAATTAATATTGTCTTTGTAATGACTGTTTTTGAACGAAGAGAAACGTATCTCTTGTTTTTCTCTCGTTTGTTTTTACAATTCGTCATCTTCATCGTCATCTTCATCGTCATCTTCATTGTCATCATCATCATCGTCATCTTCATCGTCACCACCACCACCACCACCACCACCACCACCGACCACCCTCTCCTTTCTGTTCTTCCTCTTCTCTTGTTGTTCACTCTGTTACTGTTCTTTTGTTCTTCGTCGTCGTCTTCCTCTTTCTATTCTTATGTTATCTTGAAGTGTCTGCTTCGGTATGCGACAAATCTTCACGGAAAGGTGATTGTCATTTTTTTTTTTTTTTTGCACAACTTTGCTCCGCCTATCAATATGGAATTCAATCTCCCTCGACACTTGTATCAAAAGTATTCTTATTGCTTCTCAGGGAAGTTTCGATGCCTGTCTAAGAGAGACGTCATTTAAGGGAGTAAGGGGGAGCGAGGGACGTCCCGATTGTCCCCGAGATGTCCGCGGTGTCCTGGTGCAGAATGTCCTGCCTGGTGTCCCGGTTGTGTTGGTGTAGTCTGCTCTCCCCCTATGCAATACTCATCTCTGTGTGGGACCAACTATTTTGAAGTAATTTCCGTCTGTTCCCCCCTGTCCCCTCTCCCCTCTCCCTGCCCCACTCTCTCTCTCTCTCTCTCTCTCTCTCTCCCTCTCTCTCCCTCTCTCTCTCTCTCTCTCTCTCTCTCTCTCTCTCTCTCTCTCTCTCTCTCTCTCTCTCTCTCTCTCTCTCTCTCTCTCTCTCTCTCTCTCTCTCTCTCTCTCTCTCTCTCTTCCCCACTCTCTCTGTCTGCCCTCTGTCTCTCCCTTTATTTAGCTCTATCTGGTTATACATCTCAATATATCTATATGTCTCTCCTTCTCTATCTCTCCCTGTATATACATATCTCTCTCCCTTTCCCCTCTCTCTCCTCTCTCCTCTCTTCATTTTGCGAAGGTTGGGGAGCAGGTGGGTAAGGGTGGGAGTGGGGGTGGGAGGGAGGTTCCAGCAGCGTGTATGGCTGGCGTTGGGTGTGCGCGGGTCCCGGGTGAGGTGGGGGGGGAGGAGGGGAAAAGGAAAGAGGGGAAAGAAAAGAGGGGAAGCAGAGGTGGCCGCTCATGACGGGGAGCAGGGATGATGTGTGGGTGTCCGGGGGGAGGGGGGAGGGGGGAGAGGGGGGCAGGGACAGAAGCACGACTGGTATCCGGCGCATCTGTGCTTCGCGAGAGGGTGAGGGGAAATAGTACAGCCAGCCATGGGGAAAAAAAGCGTTTAGTAAGAAAAAGGAAAAATAGAAAAAAGAAATATGAGTAACGTTTCGGTGTGGGATATGTTTTTTCCTCTCTCCATTCTTTCTCCACTCTCTCTCTCTCTCTCTCTCTCCATTCTCTCCCCACTCTCTCTATCCCTCCCCTCTTTCTCTATCTCTCTCCCCTCTCTCTCCCCTCTTTCTCCCTCTCCCCTCGTTCTCCCTCTCTCTCCCCTCTTTCTCCCTCTGTCTCCCTCTTTCTCCCTCTGTCTCCCTCTTTCTCCCTCTGTCTCCCTCTTTCTCCCTCTGTCTCCCTCTCTCTCCCTCTCTCTCCCTCTCTCTCCCTCAATCTTTATCTCTCTCTATCTCTTCTCTCTCTCTTCTCTCTCTTCCTCTCTTTTCCTCCCGTCCCTCTCTCTCCCTCCCTCTCTCTCTCCCTCCCTCTCTCTCTCCTTGTATCTTTTTATATTTCTCTCTCTACCTATTTTTCCTCTTCTTCCTCTCTCTCTCTCTCTCTCTCTCTCTCTCTCTCTCTCTCTCTCTCTCTCTCTCTCTCTCTCTCTCTCTCTCTCTTTCCTCTCCCTTCTATAGGACGAGGCAGTTTATTTCCATAGACCCCCCTCAGTCCAGCACAAGCCTACAAATCTCCACAGCGCCCATCCCATATCCATCTGATTTTCTACTCATATTTCTGCTCGATAGGGTAGTTATCGAGACCTACTGCTACCACTACCTACCACTACCGTCATTAAACCTTAATGCATCGACGAGGAATTAATATAACTGAACGAAAAATATATATGTTACCATTACTTTTATTTGACGTTTACTGTTTAATATTGTCTGTCATTTTTTTTTTTATTCTATTTTATGCATTGACTGTAGTCTGCTTGTTCATTACCTCTATACATCGAGGGCAAAGTATATTGCAGTTTCAACAAGCATTTTATTAATGTTCAAGTGATGTCAAGGATTGCTTTTTCAGCAACATGGGAATAGAAAAGGTCAGCCGAACAGTATATTCCGAAGGCTTAGGTTTCATTTATTGTATTATGATAATCATTATTATCATTTATTATTATCATCATTATCATTATTATTGTTATTATTATTATTATTATTATTATTATTGTTATTATTATTATTTTATAACTATCTCAAAGTATCATTATTTTTATGTATTGTCATTTACCTATTGTTATTTATCATAATTTATTTATAATTATAATTATTCATTATTATATATTCAAAAAACTAAATTACTTCTTCCTCCTTATGATAGAGATAGCCAGCCAAGGCACTCCCTCTCCCCCTTAAATTGTTGTTTCTCCTTCAACTTAGCTCCTTGTGGATGAAGGATCAATATATATCGATGATGGCGATAAGGATTACTGTGGAGTATGTATAATATGGCGATGATAATGATAATACACCAAGAATTTCCCCCCTTTTAAAGGAAGTAGCTAAATTCAAAAGGCATAACTCCACTCCCACCCATTTCACCCCCACCCACTCCACTCCCACCCATTTCATCCCCACCCATTTCATCCCCACCCACTCCACTCCACTCCCACACACCACCCCTCCCTCCCTTCCTCTTTTCTTGGCTCCTCCTGGATGACGGGTCATCCCTGCATCTCGCCCATTGCCTTGGGTCAGACGCAATGCAGCAAGACAAGCACATCCACAGCAAGACCACTTTATTTAATCGGCGACTCCCCCCCCCTCTCCGTCCCCTCATGCAGAAAAAGTATAATGATAATGACAATAATAATCATGAACTGCCTGTAGTTGATGTTGTCGGGTCTATATCTCCGTGGCAATGAGGCTGTCTATCTCTTAGTGGAGCAAAACCGTTCCGAACTCTCTGTACTTTTGTTTTTATCTCTTCATTTGCGTTGGGGGCGATGAGGGGTCCTGGTTTCTAGTCTTCATAGTCTCGCACAACTTTCTTCACACTTTGTCCTTTGTCTTCTTCTCGTTGGAGCCTCTGTCATAGGCTCTTGGCACTTCCATTTGTTTCCTTTTTATTTTATTTTTTTACAACCTTGAGAACATATGAACATAAGAATGGAGGAGACCGAAAGAGATCCTAAAGCCTATACTAGGCAGTTCCATGTCACTTAACACCTATCATCCCTATCCATAAAGTTATCTAATTTTCTCATACAACAGCCAATTGTTTCAGCGCTCACTACATGGCCTCTTGCAGTCTCCTTCATTCTTATGTTCATATGTTCTAAGTCTATTCCTATCTTAGAGCTTTTCTTTAAGATTGGGAAGAGGACACATGGGAGAGTGTTGTATTTGTGAGCAGGTGTCGTGCGTAGACTTGTCTCCACCCGCCTGTACCTATAGTCTGCTGTTTGTTTTAAAAACCTGTCAGCATATGGATCTCCCTTAACATTGACTTAATAAAATCGTCTGGCGGCAGCCAGAGCAAAGTCTTAAAAGTCCGTAATCATATGTACGAGTATATGTATATGTATATATATATATATATATATATATATATATATATATAATGTATATATTCTTTTTACTTTTCATCATTGCCAAGTTTTCAATCCATTCGTATGTATATGCATTTCGTCATGTGATATTATCCATTAGGATAGCACCGCAGGTCAACTGTTCGACGATGCTACCATAATGTATTTTATCAAGAATAGTGATCCATAACTTAGAAAATTTCAGTTTCTAACCAACCCTTTGCGAGATAGAAATAAGTAGACAGTAGCTTTTCATAATCTCTGCTTAGTACTGAAAGAAAGAGATCGACCCTGAAACAATATTTCAGACTGATAGAGGCTCGTAATATCGTTTCCATTCGTTTGCCATGAAACAGGGATATCAGGAATAGATTGATAATGATAAGGTTCAGGCAAAGAACTCTGTCTGGCTTTACTTTGAAGTAATATGTTTGTATTTACACGAAGCTTGTGGAAGAAGTGATTTCGTATTTGTATATTTTCTGAGTATCGTATAGAGTGTGGCGCGTGTGTTATGGTGGTGGTTGTCGTTTGCATAATAAACTGCGGCCGTGTGGTTTTGTGTCCATCATACATAGCTTTATTTATATATATATATATATATATATATATATATATATATATATATATATATATATATATATATATATATATATATATTGATATTACATTTCTATTTATTTATAATTTTTACATATTTATTTATTTTAGATTGTGTTGTGTCTTCCTGTAGGCTTTTCCAGTAACCGATGCATCTGTGTGTGCTTGGTCTCCCTCAGCTACGTCGTCCTCTTCCATTTGTAGCCAAGACCTGGAGACCCCATCCCCCACCCTCCACCCCGCCCCAAACACACACATCTCTCGTCCCAAAGCAAAAGATTCTCTTCGGCAATTTTATCTATTCGCGTCATTGACTTGAACACTCCGATCAAGATAGCTCTGTCTCTCTCCCTCCCCCCCTCTCTCTCCCTCCCCCCTCTCTCTCCCCTCTCCCCCTCTCTCTCCCCTCTCCCCCTCTCTCTCCCCTCTCCCCCTCTCTCTCTATCTCTCTCTCCCTCTCTGTGTCTCTCTTCATCTCTATTTACCTCTATCTCGCTCTAATTCCTCTCTCTTTAGTCTCTACTCTCTTTTAATTATGGAAGGTACAGTGCGTCTAATCTCTCCTGTGGTGTGTATGTGTGTGTGTGTGTGTATGTGTGTGTGTGTTTGTGTGTGTGTGTTTGTGTGTGTGTGTTTGTGTGTATGCGTGTGTGTGTGTGTGTGTGTGTGTGTTGTGTGTGCGTGTGTCATTCACTATGTTTTTTTTTTTACTTACGTGTTGAATTCGTGATCAACATCTCCCTCGCATAACATATGCGACCCCGTACGCGTATCCATATATTTTATTGTATATTATGGAAAACTGAGTCCTTCTCGTTCCAGGCCATGAGAGGGGGCGATGGGGCCGTAGAAGCTCATCCCTGGAAATGGAACGAAAGGACGTACTGATTCCGCCACATTTAATGTCTTTGTCTTTTATTGGAATTCCAAATGGAAGCCATGCTGAAGAGCTCACTGCTCTTGATTGACATTGTGACTAAAGACCCTCTCTCTCTCTCTCTCTCTCTCTCTCTCTCTCTCTCTCTCTCTCTCTCTCTCTCTCTCTCTCTCTCTCTCTCTCTCTCTCTCTCTCTCTCTCTCTCTCTCTCTCTCTCTCTCTCTCTCTCTCTCTCTCTCTCTCTCTCTCTCTCTCTCTCTCTCTCTCTCTCTCTCTCTCTCTCTCTCTCTCGCAGTATATACATATATATTTAGCTATGCTTTTTTATATATTTAGCTATGCTTTTTTTCTTCGTCTTCATCTTCGTCTTCATCTTCGTTTTCATCTTCGTTGTCCTCCTTTTCTGATTATTCTTTCTTTTCTTCTACTCCCTTTTCTTGTTCCCTTTTCATCTTCTTCCATTTGTTATTATTATTTAATTTCTTCTTACTTTTCTTCTTCCATTCTTCTTCTGTCATTTCTTCTTCTTCCTTTTCTTCTTCTTCTATTCTTCTTCTGTCATTTTTTCTTCTGTTTTTTTTTTCAGTTTTTTTTCTTCTATTCTTCTTCCATTCTTCTTCTTCCCTTTCTTTTTCTTTCATTCTTCTTCCGTTCTTCTTCTTTATTTCTTCTTCCTCTTCATGAAGGGAGGTCATTCTACCGTTCCTACGACGATCAGTACAGCAGTCAACAGGCTGGTTTAAACCAGTTTCCTCGCTTCATCGGTAGTCGAATGATCCATGTAGAAATTGGTCGTAAAGTAGACAGACTGGCAGCTCGATCTCCACCAACCGTATGTTGGAGGTGGTGGTGGTGGTGGGGAGGGGAGGCGAACATGGGCCGGGTACGCTGGTAATAGCAGCTTATCATTTATCACTTAATATTTGATTTATATTATTTGATATTTATCATTCGTTATTTGTTATTATTCGTTTTTGATCCATGAGTCTTGGAACCACCTGAGGCGTTTATTCAGTTGGGGAAGGTCCATATCCTCCGTAGAGGACGTATGTTTGCGTGTGTGATTCACCATGGTCTTGGATCACGTGTTGGACTCGTGATCAACAGTTGTTAACCTCCCGGATGAGAGCTCAGAGCTCGTATGACCGATCTAT
Organism: Oratosquilla oratoria; assembly: GCF_046742065.1. Taxonomy (NCBI): domain Eukaryota; kingdom Metazoa; phylum Arthropoda; class Malacostraca; order Stomatopoda; family Squillidae; genus Oratosquilla; species Oratosquilla oratoria. The sequence goes on along the minus strand of NC_134785.1, from coordinate 69,101,804 downwards.
GGGTAATACTGTGACCTTACACGCACACACACTCCCAACTCCCCGCCCACGAGAGTTGGAGTAACAACCCGCAGCGCAGCGATACTGAAATTATTTGAGCCCTGAGTGGGATTCGAACCCGGACCGCCGTAGTGGCAGCCGGGAACTCTAACCACTGCGCCACGAGATGTGTGTGTGTGTACGTGTGCGCGCGTGTGTGTAGGTATTATACATTCACCATGATAACAAATGTCATCAAACACGTGGAGACAGCTCCGTTCGATAGATTAATTCCCTCTGATAATTTATCGATTATTTTAATTAATAATTAATTCAGATGACATTCCCTCGACTACTTGGCCTCTCATAAAGTGGAAACAAGTTGTATCGGTGACGGAATTCTCCGTAATATGATTTTACTCGCGAATATCAAAATCGTAATGGGCGAATGCAGACGTTATGGATATAATATTTTTTTCTTCTTCATTTGATTGTGTATATTTTTGACGATCCTCTCTCTAATTGCGACATGACGGGAAGAAGAAAGCGATGTCAGAAGTCGAAGGACCAAGTTGACAGAGGGAGAAACGGGTTCTGTCTCGCGAATGTTATAGACGGAAGTACAGTGTTGAGGAGAATTGCTGTTAGGTAAACGCGCGCTCACGCACGCACACACGTATACATATGTAAACTCTGAGCTCTCATCCGGGAGGTTAATAGCTGTCGATCATGAGTCTAACACATGATGCAAGACCGTGGTGGATACCTCTCTCTATCTCTATCACACACACACACACACACACACACACACACACACACACACACACACACACACACACACACACACACACACACACACACACACACACACACACATAAACACACACAAAATACACGCGCGCACACGAACACACATGAACATACATACACATGTACGCATATATACTTGCACGCACCTACACATGCACGCAGATACCCGTACACTCATATACTACTCGAACATACACATGCACGCATATGCACATGCACACACAGGCACATACACGCACATGCACATACACCCACATGCACAAGCAGGCATGTACGCACGCACTTGTACCACTTCGGTAGTGCGGTCTGAAGGGACGACGACTATTTTCTGAATCAGGTCCTGCTTCGGTTCTTGGCCATAATGATAAGTCAAAGAATTAGTCCGTCTTTGCACTTGCCGAAAGACTCGCCGTGATGACCCAGAAAAGAGTGGGAATCGCATTGCTGAAGGACATGAGAATGGGGGAGACTGCAAAAGACCCTATGGCCTACACTAGGCAGTTCCATGTCCCTTACCACCTACCATCCCTATCCATAAAGTTGATCTAACCTTTTCTTAAAATAACCGATAGCTTCAGTACTGGGTACATGGTTAGTCTATTCCATTCGTTAAACGCTCTGTTGGTAAACCAGTTCTGGTTTATTTCTTTGTTATCTGAATTTGGGCTATGACGAGTTGATGTAGATTCTGTGAGCATACAGCGCAATCTAGTGGACGAATCTTAGACACATTTCTTTGGTTAATAGAATTACATGTGGGATGGTGTCTCTCCTTTTTGGAAGAACTGATGGTTTTGTGTCTGCAGGAGTGGCGTGGGAAGATAATGGTGGTCGTGGGGGGGAGGTAGGGAGGAAGAGGACGGCGGGGGGAGGGGGAGGGGGGGTGGCTGAGAGACCGGGGGCGACAAATTCGAGAAGGAAAAACGGAGGGCCAGCGGGAGGGACAAATTTTGGCGAAGAATGCCAGAGGGGGCCGCGATGAAAGGTCAGAATCTGACTTTTTTTTTTCTTCTTTTTTATGTAGGAAGAAATTGGCTATCCACATTTTGGCGGCGATGGGAGGAGGAGGAGGGAGTATGAAGAGGAGGCAAGATAAGTGGAGAAAAACCCTCGGAAGGGAGAGAGGGAGAAAAGGAGAGGAGTACAAGGAGTTTGAGGATGGAATGGGAATGTTTTGGCCATGGGGGCGAGATTTGGGAGTCGGGCGGCTTGGAGCAAGTAGCCGTGATGAAATGAAACGCGAGGCGTGTGTGGGGAGGGATAAAACGGTGTTGTACATGTCAACACGTTACAAGGGAGGTCGTCGCCGGGCCTTGGAACCGCCTTGCTCCAGCACTCCCGGCCCTCCTCCAGCACTCCCGGCTCTCCTCCAGCACTCCCGGCTCTCCTCCAGCACTCCCGGCCCTCCTCCAGCACTCCCGGCCCTCCACCCCGCCTCGTTCCTCTTCCTTCGCCTGAGCGGCGCGCTTCGTCGGCTTTGCCTACCCCGCCCCACTCGCCCCGCCCCTCCCCGTCCCGCCTCTCTCCTAAGCTCCTTACTTACTGCTGGAGTCTATTTCCCCGCGCCCCTTCGAGGACCCGAGCTTCCTCCTCAGGCCTCTGCAGGATCACGATCCGTGGAGGGTAATGGGTTCAAGGAGAACTGCCCGATGGCGGTGAGCCCGCGTACTTTGGAGCCGGGTCGTCGGCGATCTGACGCCAAAGCTTCCGGCCAAAGAAATATGACGTCAGCGTCTCCAAGAACCTTCTCTCCGGAGACCTTCTGGTCTCCCCCCTACCCCCTGCCCCTGTCTCACGTCTCCACTGGTCGGCTTTCAGATTGAAAACATAAAAACATAAGAATGAAGGAGACCGCAAGATAACATAGGACCTACACTAGGCAGTTCCATGTAAGGTTACGATCCTAAGCTTGAAGTGCTGAAGTCTCCTGATGGCGGTCTGCCCTTGCAGGGGTGTGGAGGTGGGGAAGGGGGTGACTTGATTCAGCCAAGGAAGCGATCTTCGATCTGAGGGAGTCTTCTTGGATCGAGACCCACTCGAGACCCTTTCAAAATAGGGTCCGATGACAGTCTCTTAAGTACATAATATTTCATTTCCTTACCTAGAACGACATTTGATTCGTGACACTGCGTTGGAAATGTTGATAGGAACAACATCAACCGTGCTATGTGAACGAGTGACAACGAGAAGATGTGTGTGCCATTGACAACATCACGGTTCCCCTGTCGTTCTTCTGACGCCGCCTGGAACGGGTCGTCATGAGGGAGCCACGGCACCATGGCGGCGACCCAGCACCGTGTAGGGTGTAGGGTGCCTCTGGGCTGGCACCAGAAGGGCCACTGTCGCCAGAGGTCCAAGTTACGTAATCGCAGTGAACGCTGGCATTGTCATGTTACACTTAACTTTTCGTTGTTGTAAACACTTTTATGTATGGAATTTGCAGTTACCGACAAGTGTATAAAAATAAACACCATGTAAGGGAGGAGCCTTCATTAGTACAACGTTTCGGTTGAAAGATATTTTATTTTGACGTTTTTTTTTAAGGATAAACGAAATCTGATATAGAAAAAAGTAGATTAACTGCGTCCTCGTTCATTCCATGACCCACTTACCAGTCCCATACATTAAATCGTCAAGAGTTTGACATAATACGTGCACTGCACCACAGGATCAATGGGGTCATTACCAGACAGGGATTTACCAACCCTATGGGCTTCCACGTCCGTAGGATCCAGACAAGTTGCTACAATCAAGAGAGTACAGCCAACTTCATCCTCCAGAACGCAGGAAAAAGTTGAGTTCCCCCTTCCCCCTCTCTCTCTTTTTTAGGGAGACGAGTGGGAGATTAAGGGGGTGGATGAGTACGGATAGGGAGAGGGAGGAGTGGGCATAAGGGAGAATAAAGAATAGGGATTGTAGAGTGGAGATGTAGGAGGCAGAGGAAAAACCTTTTAGGAAAGAAAAAGAGAGAGAGAGAGAGAGAGAGAGAGGGGATATATGGTCACGAGAGAGGAAGCCTGGAGTAGGTTAGGAAGGGGAGGAGGAGGAGAAAGGGGAGAAGAAGGAAGAGGAGGAGGAGGGGGAGGGAAAGAGGAGGAGGAGGAGAAAGGGGAGAAGAAGGAAGAGGAGGAGGAGGAGGGAAAGAGGAGGAGGTGGGAGGTGTGGGGGTGGGGGGATTCTTTAGAAGAAGGATGGCCAATGCGGTGGCGAGTGGTTTCATCCATCTCGTAAATGGCGCGGCCTGGCCTGGCCAACCGCCAATGGCCATCTAAACCCCCCACCCCTAACCCTCCTGCCCCTTCCCTTCCCCCCCTTCCCTTCCCCCCCACTTCACTCCCCACCCCGTTCCACCTCAGTTCCCTCTTCAACTTTCACCTCAATCACGGTCAACGCCGGCACGATCACGTTTGCTACCGGGAGGACTAGTACTTCTGGTATCGGTCACAAAAACCGTGGTATCACGGTTCCTGGAAACAGTGCGGTTACGAAAGCTCCCGGGATCGTCAGCACAAACGTCACCGTCAACACTGGCATCCACAGACATGATGATGACTGCAGTCGTCTCGACATCACCGGACGCGCTGACTCGGACACAACGCCTGTCGCCAGTTTCTCCAGAAACTGGCGTACTAATTTCCGCCTCGAGTTTCGGGCTGTAGTTTTCTAGACAGGTTCCCCCTTTAGTTCTATGCCACCTTTTTCGGCAACTAACCCCCTTCCCCCCTCCCCCCTTCTCCCTCCCCCTCTTCCCCCTCCCCCCTAGGATCCGGACACAGCCGTGTAAGGGTGGCTGGGGGGATTTCTTCTTCCGCCATCTGCTCCAGCTCTCACGACGCAAGTCCCCAAACACCCTGAAGTAGTAATTGTATCCGACAAACGTCTTCAACCGCTGCTGTCGCAATTGCCGCAACTGCCGCAGCATCCACAATTCCCGCTTGCTCGGACGACACGTAAAAGAACGCGTAGTTGTCGTGGGGCTCCGTCTCTCCGTTTCGACCTTGTGTTCTTGGCTGGAGGTGGTCCTTGATTGGGGAAGGTCCGACAGACCATTGGGAGCAAGCAGGTTCCGTCAAGGGACATCGTTCTGTATACAGATAGAGAGGGAAAGAGAGAGAGAGAGAGAGAGGGAAAGAGAAAAAAAAAGAGAGAGAGAGAGAGAGAGAGGTGGAATCATAGCAGTGTCAAAGGAGAGTTGAAAGGAGGACAGTAGAAATGAGAGGTAGTTGAAACTAAAACTATTTTTTTAATGAATATTAACCTCTGACCATGATAGAATGCTTCGAGAGACTGGTCCATAAGGATGTGACTAAAATCACCTAAAATATTGGCTGCCTAAAACTTGTGCAATCTATACCCCACATGGAGAAGGGAAAGACAAAGAGGAAAGAGAGTGAGAGAGAAAGTTGCACTTCAAACCAACGTTTTAGGAGTATAGGAACGACCTCTGGCAGATCTGTCCAGCGCTATCGACCGCTTGTTTTGTGGGAGGAAATGGGCCAATTACATTGCATTGTGTGGAGCATAACTAGCCGCGGACTCGGCTATGCACGTGCATTGTACATACAATGTGATTTTTTATTTCAACGTTCTTTACCGAGGGCCCCTCTTTTTTCCACCAATATACGCGGATATGAAGGCATTAGAACGCTGGAGACCTAATCTAATAAGACTGAAGGGCTTTCTAACCTCGGAAAGAAATTTGGAGTAGAACATTGGGTTTAATTTGAACTAAATGGAACAGTGGAAATGAAGGAGAGAGGGCGGTAGGCGGGACGGGTGTGGGAGGAGTTTGGAGGAGGAAAGGGAGGGTGAAAAGAGGAGTGGGAAAGGAGAGGAAGGGGGGAAAAGAAAGGGAAAAGGAAAGGAGAGGGAAGGAAAGGAAAGAGAGGGAAAGGAGAGGAAAGGGAGAGGGAAAGGAAAGGAGAGAAGTAGAGGGAAGGAAAAGAATTCCTACGATCTGAGATTTGAGACTTTTTTTTTTTTTTTTTTTAAGAAGAAGAAGAAGAAACAGAAAGGAAGGCCTCTGCGTGGTATGAGGTAGAAAGGAGGGTACGAGAGGTAGAGGGTGGACAGCATGACAACGGAGAGGTATAGACAGACGCCCCGGAGTAGAAGGGAAGGGATGAGCCTCCCCAGGAGAAGAGGCGAGAAGGATTCGCAAAGAGGGAAAAAAGAGGCAGAAAGTAGGAGTTCCAAGGAGCCCCAGACGAAAAACAAAGGGGTCTCGGGGAGTATGTGGGCGGAAGAGAGAGAGAGAGAGATGAGGGAGAGAGAGAGAGAGAGAGATGAGGGAGAGAGAGAGAGAGGAGATAGAAGAGGGAGAGAGGATGAGAAGGAGAGGGAGAGACAGAAGAGAGAGGGAGGGAAGGAAAGAGATAGGGGAGAGAGGGGGAGAGAGGGTGAGAGAGGGAGAGGGAGAGAGACGGGGTGAGAGAGGGAGAAAGAGATGGGGTGAGAGAGGGAGAGGGAGGGAGGGAGAGAGAGAAAAGGAAGGAGGAAGAGAGAAAGGGAGGAAAAGAGAGAGAGAGACAGACGGAGTCTGGTTGGAACGTCGGTAAGAAGAGAGAGGACGAGGAATTTGGATTGCAAATGAGTGATAGAAGTGGCGAGTAAAAAGACCCCCCGCGAAGTGGTGAAGTGAAGTGAAGTGAGGAGAAGTGGTCTGCGGAGGACTGGAGGACGGGTGTCGAGAGATGAGCGCGGCCAGTCGAGCATCTCCGTCCAGGAGACGACCTCGAACCGGAGACCAAGATGCCCCCATTGTTAGTTGTTTATGAATGGTCAGGGAAAAAGGAGGAAAGAAGGTTATTGGACGGATGGATTGGGATGAAGGGGAAGGGGGGGAGGGGAGGAAATGAGGGGAAGTTGAGGGTTGAGGGAAAATGAGAAGGGGAGGAAGCTGCCGAGAATGACCGTCCTTTGTCTTAAGCCGGGACAGAGTAGCCGTTTCATTTGCTTACAGTTTGTTTGCGTGGGTGGGATTAGGATTAGAGAGTTAAAGATAAACCCCGTTTCTGACTTTCGTTTCAGAAAGAGTTGTGAACATCAAGGAAAGGGTGTGTTGTGTAACTGATGCCTTGATGTAACGCGGGAGCGTGGCATGTAAAGACATTTGTAATTCTGAAAAGTATTTTCTTTTTCTTTTTTATGCGCTGGCAAGAGTCTGAGGAAATATTCATCAGACTCTGTGTTCTCCTGATGATGTGTACAGAGGATCCGGGGTTTGTCGTGTTTTTTAAACTAAAAAATTCAAACGGTTCGGATGTGAAAACAAGAAGGGCATTAGCTTTTCTAGCAACTCAGGGAATGTTTATTTTAGAATTATAATACAGACGAGAGAAACAGAGGGGGTGGTAGGTGAGGAACATAATAGTTTTCGTAAATGAAGGAGTGTTGTAGATTTTTTTTTCCACGCATAGACAATTCAACAAGGGAACTTGTAAGAAAGGGGAGACACTGAGAAACTGTACTTGAATTTTGTGGATCTGGTGAAGGCGTATGACATAGTAGACAGGAAGGGAGTTTCAGGAACTATGAGACTGTATGGAGTTGGGAGAAAATATTTAAGGACCGCTAAGGCTCGTTTCACACGTATCGACTTTTTGTCGTGCGTCGTCCACGACATGACGTCGTACTCTCAAATAACCATGGTTGTCTATGGATACTTTCACACGCCACGATATCGACCACATGTGAAAGCGTCCATAGACACCCATGGCTATATGAGAGCACGACGTCTTGTCGTGGACGGCGCACGGCTAAAAGTCGATACGTGTGTTTTTGCCTAGTATATGGGATGCCAATGTCCTGCTAGCAGAGCCTGAGGGCTACAAAAGGTTGGTGATTGAAATGAGTAATACTTGTTGGTAATATTACCCTTCTCCCCTTGTGTTACTAGGTCGTGCTCCATCCATTTGTATCCCAATGCTGTTACTAGCTTTGGCAGATTTATCTCTGTATCTTTCCTTCTAATGTTATCGTTTCCATATACGTCATTATTGCTATGTTGTCTAGGTCAATTATACTCAGTTTCACTATTGCCGTAACAGGTATGTTTTAATTTTCCTGTATGTCTGATTTCTTCCTGTATACTTGTAGTGTCTGGAGCTTGTTCAATAGGATGATATACTATATAGATGTTGTTCTGGCTAGTAGAAAACTATTTTTAGAAACTGAAGGACGAACCACAGGATGAAGAGGGTCTCGATGAACCGAGACCCCACAAGGCAAAGGTCTTCCTCTTGGGTTAATAAAATCCTCTGGCTTCAGAGTCCTGAAGTCCTGAAGTCGTTGTGCTGTCGCGGCGAAGAGCTTGAGGCACGGTCCCCCCTTCTTCCCTCAGTCACTTCAAGAATGCCGGCTGCATAGTTGCGAGAAGTCTTGAATAGCGTCCCATAAAAGGGGGGCTTGAAGTAGCACCCATTGGACCGAAGGTTTTAGTAGTGTCAGACTGGAGAGTCCTGGAAGAGTGCCACGTGGAGAGAGAGAGAAAGAAAGAGAGGGAGAGAGAGAGAGGGAGAGAGAGAGGGAGGGAGGGAGAGAGAGAGAGAAAAAAAGCGAGAGAAAAAAGAAAGAGAAAAAGAGAGAGAGAGAAGGGGAGAAGGTGAGGAACATATGCCAGGAAGCACATGTCTGTGGCCGAAGCCGACTCCTTTGCTCAGTGTTCTTGGACATTGCTGGGAATCTGAGAGAAGCGTGAGACTCGAACCCGCGATTAAGAAGATGCGAAACCAGAAGGAGAGAGCGATGGGGGAGAGTAGGGGATAATAAAATGGGTCAAGTTGGAAGACATGTGCCCTGGCACCATCTGTATAGAATGAGAATCCCACTGACGCGAAGAAAGGTGGATTATAAACCAGCTGGGAGAACCAATTAGGGCTGCGGTCGTCGAAGAGTAGGTAAACGGTGCAAGATAACATCCAACGCGTGTAAGGAAGGCTATTACGGGACCAGGGAGGAGGCGTTAAGAAGAACATTAGTAAGGCAGAGCCTTCGCCAGGACCCAATCGGAAAGGGTGTAGTGTCGTTTTATGCGAAAAAGAAGAAACTCGGACCCGGAGATGCAGAATAGCATGAAGTTAGAGGGCATGGAATGAAAATAAAATGAAAATGTGAGTTGGGTTTTGCCGCCGCCAGCAAGGAGAATAGTAATAACACCTTCTTGGGCATAAGAAATGGGGTCCGCTGGCAGAGGCAGCAACGCAGAGTAGCATTTCGTAAAACAGTGATCCCCAGCCTGGCTTTCTGGGGTTTCTGGGGGGTTTCTGGGCTTTCTGGGGTTTTTCTGGGGTTTCTGGGGGATTCTTGGGGGCCCTCAGCAGCTCCCAAGAGACCCGACAGACCGGGAACCAGAAGCAGAGTGGAATTTTTTCACTGATGAGAGGGTTTGCGTAAGGCAAGGAAACAGCATAGCATAAGTGAGGAGTCTAAGAGGAAATAGGTTGGGAAAACTGCGGCGGCTCCCCGGCGAGGCCAAGACGCACAGGATGGCAAGAGATAATTGTCACCCCAGTTAAGTGTGGGGAATTGTCCCCAGAGATGAAATGAGACAGAGAAACCTAACCTTAAAAAAGAAGAAGAAGAAGAAGAAGAAAAACTATAGATACTATTCCGTCTACGATATCCACCGCTTCTGTTTTTGGGGGATTAAGGGGAGAATTTTAAGGGAAAGTAGCAGAACGGGGAGGAAGTTAAAAAGTAATCAGCCCTTTTTTCTTTAGGTGGAGATTAGTTTCCGATCATAAAAGAATGCTGATCGCTTTCGAACTTCTACTCGCCCTCCGTTCTTCTGCCCTCCTTGGGTTTCTCCTTTGCCACTTCGAGGACCCCGAAGGCTCCTTCGGCGCCATCTTGTCCCCGGGGATAGAAGCGATGGTTATGGGCGTGTCATCTCGAAGATGTACCTTCAACAAGGGAACCTTTCCCTTTCCCTTCCCCTTTCCCCATATCTTCCCCTTTTCCAATTAATTTTTATATTCCCCTTTCCACCTTTCCCTTTCCCTTTCCCTTCCCCTTTCCTTCCCCTTCCTCTTCCCCTTTCCTTTCCCTTCCTTTTTCCCTTCCCCTTTCCTTATTTCTGTCTCTATATTTATACCTTTCCTATCCCCATATCATCCCTCATCCCATTTTTCCAACCCATTTTTCCATTCCCCTTTCCCCCTTCCCCTTTCCCTTCCCCTTTCCCTTCCCCTTCCTCATTCCCTTCCCATTCCCTTCCCCTTCTCCTTCCCATTTTCCCTTTTCTTTTTCCAATCCATTTTGCCATTCCCTTTCCCTTCCCCTTCCCATTTCCCTATCCCTATCGCCATCCCTATACCTCCCCTTCCCCTTTCACCTTTCATTCCCCTTTCCTTTTTCCCCTTTCCTTTGAACTCTCCTAGATTCTTTTTCTTTCGTTTCTTTCCCACCCCCTGTGTTGTCATCATCAGCTTCTGATCCTTTCCTTCCTCACGGTTTCCTCCCAACTCCTCCTCCTCCTTCTCCTCCTCCTCCTCCTCCTCCTCCTCCTCCTCCTTCTCCTCCTCCTCCTGCTTTTACTCCTTCCTCTTCCTCCTCTCCCTACTCCTCTTCCTCTTTCTTCTCTTCCTACTACTCTCCCTTCTTCCTACTCCTCTTCCTCCTCTCCCTCCAAATCCTCTTTCACTTCCTCCTCCTCCTACTCCTACTCATCTTCCTCCTCCTCTTATTCCTCTTACTCTTCTTCCTCCTCCTCTTATTCCTCTTACTCCTCTTCTTCCTCCTCCTACTCCTCTTCCTCCTCCTCCCACTCTTCTTCCTCCTCCTCCCACTCCTCTTCCTCCTACTCCTCTTCCTCCTACTCCTACTCCTCTTCCACCTACTCCTCCTACTCCTCTTCCTCCTCCTACTCCTCTTCCTCCTACTCTCCTTCCTCCTACTCCTCTTCCTCCTCCTACTCCTCTTCCTCCTACTCCTCTTCCTCCTACTCCTCTTCCTCTTCCTCCCATCATCATTCCCAAAAAATTTAGGCACCTTTCTTAGGTCTTCTGGAAACCCTTCTTCGTCCTCCTCCTCCTCCTCCTCCTCCTCCTCCTCCTCCTCCTCCTCCTCCTCCTCCTCTTCCTCCTCTTCCTCCTCTTCCTTCTCCTTATTCCTCCTCTCCTCCCCCACCCCCCACGCTCCCCCGGTCCGGTCACTGCATTTCGTAGATACTCTTCTGTCGTCATCCAGGCTCTTTCCTCACCACACGCGCTCTTTTTTCGCTCTTTTTGGAATCCAGTCCTTCGTTCCAGATTCTCGCTGCTCTTTTTATGTCGTCTGATGCTCTCCCAGGATCATTCCCTCGTCAACTCTCTCTCTCTCTCTCTCTCTCTCTCTCTCTCCCTTTCTTTTTCATTCTCCCTCCCTATCTTTCTCACTCTATCTCTTTCTCTTTATCTCTATCTCTCTACATTTATCTCCACCTTTCTCACTCTCCATTCTCTTTCTCTCTCTCTCCCTCCCCTCCCTCCCCCTCTTTTTCTTTCACTCTGTCTCTTTATCTATCTCTATTTCTACATTCATCTCCATTTTTCTCACTCTCTATCTCTTCCCCTTCTCTCTCTCTGTCTATCTCTATATCTATATCTCTTTCACTCACTCTCACTGTCTTTCACTCTCACTCTCGCTTTCACTGTCTCACACACACTCTCTTTTTCTCTCTTTCTTTTCGTTGGTCGCCGTAGCGAAAGGACGGGCTAAGCCGGCAGACGGAAACCGAGGTGCTCGTCGGAGGCTTCAACCCCCCCCCCCCCCCCGGTCCTCCTCAATTCCACATGCGTTCACTCGTTAGTCCCTTCTTTCTCAGCTTCGCGATGGACTTGTTTAGCCTTGCCTCTCCTTTCCTTTCCTTTCCCTTCCCCTTTCCCTCCCCCCCGGGCTTTCGACCCAAAGGTCCCCCTCTTCCCCCTCCCTCTTCCCTGTCTTCCCACTCTTCCCTTCTCCCTTCTCTTTCTCTTCCCCCTTCCCTCCTCCTCCGCTTCCCTCTTCCCTACTCCTCCGCTTTCCTCTTCCCCTCTTCCCCTCCCCTTTCCCCCCTCCCCCTCCCCCCCTTCTGCTACTTAGCAGCAGTTGGGCCTTTCGCTGTTCGGGTGGGAAGTTAGGGGGGGGATGTATTTATTTGGATGAATAAAATCGCCTGACGACAAACCAAACACCTGCACAAATTATGAATGAGCGGCAGAGTTTGGCTCAGTCGTGGAAGTATATGGTAGAGGCCTTTGTCTATCAGTGGACTCGGGATGGCCGATGGATGGATGAATTGATGAATTGAGGGGACATTATCGCGTCTCGATGCGCGGGAACCCCCCCCTTCGGCTGAATAAAATCGCCCGGCGCCAACAGCGAAGGGCCGGAAGGACCGACCGACTCGATTCCTTCGGGACCGGATTCCACCAGGACCGATTCCCGGGAACCGGTTAATCCGGTTGACAACATTATACACACGAAATCCAACACACAAACACTCAACCCCATTCCATTCCGGCCCTCACTCTCACGTTCCGGCCTCCTCTCCCTTCTCTCCTCCCCTCCCCTCCCCTCCTTTCTCCCCCCTCCCCCTCCCATCCTTTCTCCCCCATTCCCTTCCCCATCTCCTTCCCTCCCCATCACTCCTTCCCCTCTCCCCTTCCCCTTCCCCTCCCCATCACCCCTTCCCCCTCCCCTTCCCCTACCCTTCCCATCACCCCTCCCCTCCCCTTCTCCCCCTTCCCCTCCCCATCACCCTTTCCCCTTCCCCTCCCCCTCCCCCATTCCCTTCCTTTCCCTTCTCCGATCCCCCATTACCCGTTCCCTCTCCTTCTCCCCTATCACCCCTTCCTTCTCCTTCTCCTCCCCTATCACCCCTTTCTTCTCCTCCCCTATCACCCCTTCCTTCTCCTTCTCCCCTATCACCCCTTCCTTCTCCCCTATCACCCCTTCCCTCTCCCCCTCCCCTATCACCCCTTCCCTCTCCCCTTTCTTCCTCTCCTCCCCTCCCCTTCCCCTCACTCCTTCCCCATCACCCCGTTGTCCCATACTTCTAGAAGTTCCCCCCCCCCCAGCATTCTTCGAAGGATATGTTCACCCTACTGTTCTCCGAGTTATCCCCCTTTCCCCTTCCCCCCATCCCCCCATCAACGCCTCAAACCCATTAGGCCTATTATCTCGTCCCTGCTCCTTAAGCTTTGGTTTTATCGTTTTCAGAGTCCTGCCAATCCTCTTCCTCATCTTTCTTCTTCTTCTTCTCCTCATCCTCCTTTTTCTTCTTCTACTCCTTCATCTAACTTCTTCTTCTTGATCATCCTCAACTCTTTTTTTCATCTTCTACTCCTTTGTTTTCTTGTTTTCTTTCTCCTTTTCCTCCTCTGTCTCCTTCTCTTTTTCCTTCTCCTTCATCTCCCTTTCCTTCTCCTCTGTCTCCTTATCCTCCTCCTCCTTCACTTCTGTTTCCTTATCCTCTTCTTTCTTCTCCTTCTTCTCCTCTTTCTCCTTCTCCTTTTCCTCCTCCTTTTCCTTCTCCATCTTCTCCTCCTTTTTGTCCGTCTCCTTCTCCTCCTTTTCTCCTCCGTCTCCTCCGTCTCCTCCGTCTCCTTCTCCTCCTTCTCTTTCTCCTTCTTCTTCTTCTTCTTCTTCTTCTTCTTGTTGTCCTCCTCCTCCTCCTCCTTCACTTCCTTTTCCTTCTCCTTTTTCTCCGTCTCCTCCTTTTCCTTCTCCTTCGCCTCCTACTCCTTCTCCATCTCCTCCTTCACCATCTCCTTTTCCTTCTCCTCCTCCTACTTTTCCCTCTCCTTCTTCCTCTCCTACTTCTCATTCTCCTCCTTCTCCTTCTCCACCGTTCATTCTTAGGATCTCGCCTCAGCCCCTTCCCTCCTCTCCCCCCTCCCCTCTCTCCCTCTCCCCCTCTCCCCCTCTCCCCCTCTCCCTTGGGTCACTGAGCAGCCCGCCGCCATTTCCCTCGGGGGAGCCTCTGGGAATTCCCCCGTGTGCATTGGGAATAGCATTCCATGCCCCCATTGCGTTTTGGAATGCGTGATTTGGGGTCGCTAGTCTGAATGCGAACACTGCAAATGACAAAACCGTGGATAGCTCTTAGAGGTAAATGTTACATGTAACGGAAGGAGAACGACTTGGGGGAGACACTGGGAGTTGTTGGGAGTGTTCAGTGGGAGTGAGTAGGCGTTGGGAGTTGCTGCTGGGGGTGCCCGGCTGATCATGAGCTTGAGTGTTGTTTACAGTCAACTTCTTCAATCTGGGAGAGTGGAAAGAGAGGACACTGCTCAACCTCGTCTGATGTGAACGTTTTTAACTTCCCCCCCTTTTTTTTTCTTCTTTTTTTTTGGGGGGGGGGGCTAAGCTGGGCAGATGCCGCCGTTTTCGGAGACTGAAATATTTCTCTCTCTCCCTCTCTCTCTCTCTCTCTCTCTCTCTCTCTCTCTCTCTCTCTCTCTCTCTCTCTCTCTCTCTCTCTCTCTCTCTCTCTCTCTCTCTCTCTCTCTCTTTTCTTTCTTTTTTAACGATATGATGTACTTGGGTGACGGGAAAGGGATCCACGTGTAAAATAATCACATTTGAGTTGCGGCATTTAAGTGTTGTCAGAGATATTTTGTGTGATTAAAAGTGACGCTTCGTGGGATATCAGTGTCGGAGACGCCTGAGGTTGGTTGTGGGATGCAAGACACTCAAGATCATTCGAACAACGAGGGACTGGTTTGAAAGGGGCTTCCAACGATCGAGACCCCTGGAGGTTCACACCTGAATGAAATCGTCTGTTTCTAACCAGAATAAAATGTGCAAATCAAGTGACGCCGCTGAGGAGGAGGAATCAGATCCGGCTACGAAGAACCTGACTGGGCGAAATCGAAGTGGATTTGCGTCAAACCGGATGACGTCGAACAAGAGCGAGATCGAAATCAAAGCTGGTTCTTCCTTCTCTCAGAGAGGGCGAGATAGTTCGCAGATCATGTTCCCCCTCCTGGGTGAAAAAAAAAAAAAAAAAAAAAAAAAAAAAAATTGTTTCAATTAAGAGGACCACACGTGGGGTCAGGATAACCCAAGGACACCTTTCACGCCCCCCCCCCTTTATGGGATACTGATGACATAAGTATAACGAAGACAACGTTTTAGGGATTTCGCTGTGACATCCCTACGGACCAGAGTCATGTAGTCTTCGTTTGTGATTGGAGAATCATTTCCTTTTTATTTCTTTTTATCCCCCGTTCTGCTGTTCTTCCCAAACACCTTTACCAGTTCAAATGACTCCACATATTTGGTTCGATATTGTCCCCGAGGATAGAAGGGCTGGATACTCGTTAGGGTTGTGGAACACTACGAAGACGCAGTGGGAACAACGTGCTGATAGCCAGGATCACCAAACTTACCGAAGCGCAGGCTCCCATAGTGCATATGTACACACACACACACACACACACACACACACACACACACACACACAAACAC
>NC_134785.1:69044082-69081582 GCF_046742065.1 Oratosquilla oratoria | reverse complement strand
ATATATATATATGTATATGTATGTATATGTATATATGTATATGTATGTATATGTATATATATATATGTTTGTATATATATAATATATATATATATATATATATATATATATATATATATATATATATATGATAAAGTAGTAGCCTCTGTCTGTTCACGAACTCCTAGGATTTTGGAGATAGACCCCCATAACCATATATATTCTGATACCCTATCACTCCAGGTACTTGGATAACTATATTTCATTTCAAAAAAATTATTTTGGTTAGGGTTAAGGGTTAAAGTTAAGTGTGGTATGGTTAGGTTAGGGGTTATTCACGAACTCCTCCTAGGTTTTTGCAGATAGACCCCTATAACCATATATATTCTGAAACCTTATTACCCAAGGTACTTGGATAACTATCTTTCATTTGTCTGTGTGTCTGCTTGTTTGTTCACGAACTCCAAGGGTTTTGGAGATAGACCCAAATAACCATATATATTCTGATACCCTATCACTCCAGGTACTTGAATAATTATATTCTATCTCCAAAAAATTATTTTGGTTAGGGTTAAGGGTTAGTTAGGTGGGGTATGGTTAGGTTAAGGATTATTCACGAACTCCTAGGTTTTTGCAGATAGACCCTTGTAACCATAAATATTCTGAAACCTTATAACTCAAGGTACTTGGATAACTATCATTTGTATCTACTATAATAAAGTTGTAGCCTCTGTCTGTCTGTGTTCACGAACTCCCCCCAAACCATATATATTCACCATAACCTAGGCTACTTTGATAAGTATATTTTATTTCCGAAGGGCGTCTCCCTCCTCAATTTTTTTTATTTCATTTTTTTTACTTTCTTAACGTTTTATTTTTTTTACCTTTTCCATTGACTTATATTGATACGTGTAACTTTTCTCCACAAATTCTATCAAAATTAAAATGATCATCATTTGCTCGCAGCAACGCGCGGGTAATTTGCTAGTATATATATATATATATATATATATATATATATATATATATATATATACGCCGAGGGCACCTACGTGCCTTTGTAATCCTTTGTGAAACGTGGTATGTACTCTATTTGAAATACAGTACATACCACGTTTCACCTAGGTGTCCTCGGCGGATTGACTGGTACTTGAACTAAGTCGTTCCGTTTTGAAGGGTCATGGTGGCGTGACGGTACGGTCTTCTCCTTATAGAAAGAAAGCCGCTCAGGCGAGGGTTTGAATCCCAGTGGGAGATTTTATTTCCAAACGTCATAATGACACAAAAACACTTGTCGAAAGACTAGCCTGCATAAAGGATTTGATGGTTTATATATATATATATATATATATATATATATATATACATATACTGTATATATATTGTCATTTGTTTGATCTATTCATATATTATTTATTTTTATTTTTCATTTATTTATATATTTTTTCATTGTTTTATCTATTCATTAATTTTTTTCATTTATCTATTTTGTTTAATTTAATTTATTTAATACTTTATGTATTGTTTTATTGATTTTTTCATCTATTATTTATATTTTATTGTATACATATATTATTTTATTTTTATTTTGTTTTATCTAATTATTATTATTTTTATTATTTTTCTTTATGTAGCCAAGTTCTTTCGCACGTGCGGTGCCCGTCCGCGGCATTGATGGGGTCACGGTGCCGGCGCGGCGACACAAGGAACTGCAAAATAAACTTTTTCTCGAGGTTTGGGAAGTCCTGTTTGTCAAACTGGATTCGAGGAAGATGAGCATAGGCAATCTGAGCTCAGGGAAGTTAGGCGGCGGCTGTGGACGATTTGGAGACGAGGAGGAAGAGGAGAGGAGAGGTGGAGGAAGAGGAGTAAGAGGAGGAGGAGGACGAGGAGAAGACTCGTCTGAAACTGCACTTGCCGCTCGAAAAAACCACGGATTCGCGGCGGTCGTGGCGGGTGCTGAAACGTTACATGGATACCAGAGTGGCGGCTGAGAGTGGCTTACTTTATCCGAGCGTATTTTGTTTCTTCTGGATGCCGTCAGGCGATTTTATTCAGTCGAGGAAACATCCCCCCCCACACACACACAGGGTATGTTGGTCCAAGCGAAGAGAGAGAGAGGGAGAGAGAGAGAGAGAGAGAGAGAGAGAACTGCGATTTTATTCAGCTAAGGAAATCCTTATCCGTAGCTAAAGGATCATTTCCCTCGTTACAATGTCACTGGATTTCTATTTATTTAGGAATTTATCTATATATATTTTTTATTTTTCTGTCGGTATTTCTATTTTATGTTTCGTTTATTTCTTGATCTATTTTTATATCATTTTAATTATCATTCATTTATTATGTTTCCTTTTATTCTTTTACGTTGTTTTATTCATTTATTGTATTTTGTTTTTGTTTTTGGTTTATTAATTTTATTTTATTATTTCATTATTATTTCTTATTTTATTTAATTATTTATTTTTCTTTTTTTTGTGGGAATATCAGTCAATTTTATTACGAGGTGTGGTCCCCGGCCTGAACGTGTTCTTCGTCGGTCGAGACCCTCCTGAAATCTTCAACTGCATAACGAGATTGAGGAACATTTGACAAAACAAAATCCATACAATAGTTGTGCTGTAGTTATTGTATTTCGACTTATGCAAGGAGATCATTGCGAGCTGAATAAAATCGTCTTTCGCCAGCCAGAAGAAAGCCTCTGAGTGTCTCAATTAAAGATATCAATGGTTAGTGAATAAGGTTACTTTAATTGAGATGACTAGTAGCTCAGTGGATATCCTGTCGAACTCATGACCAGGTAGTCGTGAGTTCGACTCCCGGAAGTCGCTGCGTGCCTCTTGCGTTGGTTTCCTACAGCCCTGGTCAGGCAGGGAGGCGACCCAAACATCGGCCTTAAAAAAAAAAAATAATAAAAAAATCGGTTTGCCGCAACTGAAAGAGCTTTGATCTACAAGGGGTTTCTCACTTCCCACTTCGTGGGCGTGGGATGGTGAGTAGACTAGTCTCCCAGTAATCCGGATGAAGCCACCGTGGTGAAGTACAGAGGTTGCAGCGTCCCTCGGGGAATAGGCCTATCCTGCAATGGACCATTAAGGCTTACCTACAACTACACACAGAAACTGGTCGGATGTTGGATGTTAAATATGTTAAATGTCGCCAACGGGATGGTTAACTCTAACCCCCACCGACGAATGAAATCACCTGACATTAACTAGAATAAAATATGTAAAACGCGCCATGATGAGTAGGTGGCTTAGGAAGCCCACAGCCTCAGAGAGAGGGAAAGAGAGAGAGAGAGAGAGAGAGAGAGAGAGAGAGAGAGAGAGAGGGGAGGGAGTGTGGGGGAGGGCGGAGGTGTCGTGTAGCACGGGCAGTAAAGGGAGTGGTAGGGGGGAGGAGGAAGGAAAGGAAGAGGAGGAGGAGGAGGAGGAGGAGGAGGGGTAGTATGTACACATGGGAATCGATGCGTCGGGTCCAGCAGACGACGACGGCGTCGCCTCCCCGTAGCCGTCCTCGCCACCGCCTCCAAACTAGTCCCCCCCCCCCCCCGTGTCAACACTTGTTGACTAAATGTGTTCTGGGTGACGGTGAAAAAAAAAAGATGAAGAGAAAAAATTAGCGAAAGAAAAAATGATTATCAACTTCGCCATATTTCCAACCTCCGAAGTTGCTTTACTCTCTTCATCGCCTTCCTTTTGTTTCATAAAAGGAAAGTTGTGAATTAGGCGGGCCGAGGCGAAAGAGGAAGAGGAAGAGGGGGAGGGGAAGAAGAGGAAGAGGAGGGGGAGGAGGAGTTTTGAATAACGCGGAAGAGGGGGAGGGGTGGGGGAAGACCAGGAAGTGAAGAAAGACGAAGAAGAGGAGGAAGAGGAGGAGACATTCTGAATAAGGAGGAAGAGGTGGAGGAAGTTGAGGAGGAAGGAGATGAAGAGGGAGAGGAGGAGGCGTTCTGAATTAGGCGGAGGAGAAAGAAGAAGAGATGGAGAAGAAAATGAAGAGAAGGAGGAAAACAGAAGAAGAGGAGGAGGAAGAAAACGAAGTGAAGTAAGAGGAGGAGGAGGAAGAATACGAAGACGATGAAGAGGAGTATGAGGATGAGGAGGAAGAAAAGGATGAGGAGAACGAAGAAAGTAAATAAGAGAGAAGAGGAGGAGGAGGAGGAAGAAAACGAGGAGAAGTAAGGAGAGTAAGAAGACGAAGACGACGAATAGGAGGAGGAGGAGGAGGAGGAAGATGAAAAGAAGGAGAAGGAGGAGGAGGAGAAGGAAGAATATGAAAAGAAAGAAGAATAGGAGGAAGAGGAAGAAGAAGAAAAGAAGGAGGAGGATAAGGAAGATGATGGAAAGAAGGAAGAGTAGGAGGAGGAGGAGGAAGATGAAAAGAAGAAAGAGTAGTAGTAAGAGGAGGAAGATGAAAAAAGAAGAGTAGGAGGAGGAGGAGGAAGATGAAAAGAAGGAGGAGGAGGTGGAGGAAGGTGAAAAGAAGGAAGAGTAGGAGGGAGAAGAAGATGAAAAGAAGGAAAATGAGGAGAAGGAGGAGGAAGATGAAAAGAAGGAAGAGTAGGAGGGAGAAGAAGATGAAAAGAAGGAAAATGAGGAGGAGGAGAAGGAAGAAGATGAAAAAGGAAGAGGAGGAGGAGGAGGAGGAAGAAGATGAATAGAAGGAAGAGGAGGAGGAGGACGAAGAAGATGAAAAGGAGGAGGAGGAGGAGAAGGAAGAAGATGAAAAAGGAAGAGGAGGAGGAGGAGGAGGAAGAAGATGAATAGAAGGAAGAGGAGGAAGAGAACGAAGAAGATGAAAAGGAGGAGGAGGAGGAGTACGAGGACAGTATCCAACTGGAGAGCCTCCGGTCAGATGGACTGCAAACAAAAAGGGATGCGCCAAAGAACCCTGGACCAAAGGATGCCAGACAAAGGCCGCCACCCCCCATCCCACACATCCACCCCCTCCCCCTCCACCTCCACCTCCACCTCCGCCACCCTCGAGGAAGAGGGCCAAGGAGACAAAAACGAAGAAACTAGAAATCTGATAAAACTGGCTGAAAACACAATTTTTTTTTCATGACTCCCTTTTTTTTTTGTATGATTTTCTCTTTTTATTTTATTTTATTTTTGTATAATTTTCTTACCCTATTTTACGGCCGTCATGGGATTTTATTCAGCATGGGGGGGAAAAAAACCCATCCCCCGTCCCCCATCTCCATCCCCCCACCCTCCTCCTCCCCGGCTAGCCACCCAGGATTAAAATTCGACAGAGCTGTTCGTCAAGTTTGCTTGTGTTTGTTTCGAGTGACTGTTACTTGTTTGTAAACGCTTCACAGTCGTTGCACTCCAGCTAGCAAATCTTTCTTTTGCTCCAGCCACTCTCCCCCCCCCCCGTCCTCCTCCTTCACCCTTTCCCATCCTCCGTTTTGACAAAAATGAAAAAGAAAGATGAAAAGAAAACGTGCAGACTCGCAATCATGCAGGTACACTTGCGTGCACATGATAGATATACGCACACACAACACACACACACACACACACACACACACACACACACACACACACACACACACACACACACACACACAATCAGGCCACATATGAGCTCTAACCTCTCTTCTGGGAGGGTAGTCTGCCGATCATGTTTCTAACACGTGATCCAAGATCATGGTGATGAATTTCTCTCTCTCTCTCTCTCTCTCTCTCTCTCTCTCTCTCTCTCTCTCTCTCTCTCACACACACACACACACACACACACACAAATTTAAGGCCAAGAGACGGGACCCTTTAAGCATAGCCCCAATTCCTTACACTACAAAATAAACACACACACACACACACACACACACACACACACACACACACACACACACACACAGTGGCGTGTGCGCATACAGTACGTCCTGTTAAGCTTTTTTACTCCTTTTCACTTCTTTACCTGGAAGACCTTTTGTCTCATGAAAGCCTTTGTATTGTGTGTAGAATACCGCCGTAGGTGCCTTTGTCCACGCAGGTGTTTGGTGTGGTCACCAATGTTTTTTCCTCCTCCTCCTCCTCCTCCTCCTCCTCCTCCTTCTCCTCCTTTTCCTCCTCTTCCTTCTCCACCTCCTCCTTTCCTTCCTCCTCCTCCTCCTCCTCTTCCTCCTCTTCCTCCTTTTTCTCCTCCTTTTCCACCTCTTCCTTCTCCTTCTCCTTTTCTTCCTTCACCTCATCCTTTCCATCCTCCACTTCCTCCGTTACCTCTTCCTCCTCCTCTTTCCCCCCTTCTTCCTCCTCCTTTCCCTCTTCCTCCTCCTCCTCCCCCTTTCCCTCTTCTTCCTCCTTTCCCTCTTCCTCCTCCTCCTCCTTCTTTCCCTCTTCCCTCTCCTCCTCCTCCTCCTTTCCCTCTTCCTCCTCCTCCTCCTCTTTTCTCTGTTCCTCCTCCTTTCCCTCTTCCTATTCCTCCTCCTCCTCCTCCTCCTCCTCTTCCTCTCTGTAGACCCTTCGCCTGTTTGTGGATGAGACCACGTGGTGGCACAAATTGATCCCCGACACCGAGCCCCGTACGGCGGGTTGGGTACTAACAGCAGAACTTATATTCCAAGTGGCTCTGGTCCATAGGGGCGTCACTATCTTAATTGATTAAGACCTACGAGTCCTTACCCAAAACGGGGTTAGCTAGACAATGTTAACCCTCCTTACTAACCAAGAAGGTTTAAGTCCATGTGCCCTGATGACCTCGTTTTGTAATGACTTTGTGTAATGATAATATATGCATATATGCTGGAAGGGTTAATTTCCCCGTGAGCTTCCAAGCATTTAACTACAATTACCGAGGTAATCTATACACAGTTGCTTTCAGAAGACCTGCCCCCCTCCCCCCTCCCCCCACCTCCAGAATTCAATTATGCAAATATTCTGTCGTTGTGTTGTTTTGATGGAATTTCATCCGTATATAAAAAGGAGAGGCTTATTGAAAGACAGCTTATGCAAAGAAACACGCTTGAAATGTTCTGCAGCAGAGGAATGGACATTTGCGTTATTAAGTTCGGCACGGGGAAGAGAACTGTTGGCGGCAGGGAGGCTTCTCCTTCGGTTGGAAGTTTCTCAAATTCGGAAGGTCTCAGTTATTCGGAAAATACTTCTGATATTCGAAGTTTTCTAGATTGGTAGTTTACTGATTTTAGAAACTCCTCTAAAGTTAGGGCAACAGATGGGAACACCCACACCTACTCTCCCCCTTTCCTCTCCGCCTTCCTTTCCTCTCCGCCTTCCTCTCCCCCTCACCTCTCCCTCTTTCCATCTTTCCCCCTCCCCTCCCATTCCCCTTCTCCCTTTCCCCCTTCCACTTTCCCTCTCCCATTTCCCCCGCCTCTCTCACCATCCCCATTTCCCCTCCTCTCCCCCTCTTCCTCTCTCCCCCGCCTCCTCCCCTTCCCCCTCTTCCCTCCCTCTCTCCCCTCCCCCTCTCCTCTCCCCGTCTCCTCTCTCCTCCCCCTCTCCCCTCCCCCCTCCCTCTCCCCCTATTCCTTTCCCACTCTTTGCATCTCCACTTCCCCCTTTCCCCTTCCTCTCTCCCTCTCCCCTCCCCCATTTCCCCGCTTTACCCCTCCTCTTTCCCTCTCCCCTTCCTCCTCTCCCCTTCCCTCTCTCCCCTTCCTCTCTCCCTCTCCCCTTCCTCTCTCCCTCTCCCCTTCCTCTCTTCTCCCCTTCCTCTTCCTCTCCCCTTCCTCTCTTCCTCTCCACTTCCCCACTTCCCTCCTTTCCCCGTCCCCCTTCCCCTCTCCCTTTCCCCCTTTCTTCCTCTTTCCTTCTGCCCTTCATTCTCTCCCCTCCCCCATCCCCCTCCCCTTTCCACCCTATGGGACCTTCCCCACAGGTGAATGAAATCCTCAGTCTTCAGAGACAATCACGAATGGTCATTCCCTGAGGAGGGGGAGTCGCAGTCTTTTTTTTTGGGGGGGGGACGGGTGGGCAAACGGAGACATTTGTTTCAAATGGGCTGGAAGACACCCGGGCTATGATGGACGTGCATGGAACGATTGGTCGCGGCGCAGGAGATAATTCAGGAACGGTTTTTGAAATGTAATGGAGTATGAAAGGATAGTTTTACAGATTATGTCGGATTCTCTTGACACTGTTAAATCGGTCTTCGTGATAGAGGATTGTGGGTTCTGGAAGGGATCTGTGTTTTATGTTTGTTTGTGTGTGTGTGTGTGTGTATGTATGTCTGCATTTGTGTGTATATATGTGCACGTTCGTGTGATTTTGTGTGTATATATGTGCGCGTTCGTGTGATTTTGTGTGTATATATGTGCGCGTTCGTATAATTTTGTGTGTGTATGTTTCGGCGTGTATGTTTCTGTACAATACACCAAAAATAACTACGATCGAAGATCGTGAAGGACAGAGAGGTTCGAAAATATCAGAGGGAAGGGTAGAGACTTGATTGTATGGAGTATTTGGAGAGGACTACAAAAAAAAAAAAAAGGAAAATGTGGAATGCTCGGAATATTTGGAAGCGAAGTGTGGACCATATTCGAGATGGAGGTCCCCTCCCAGTGGTGTGTTGCAAGCAGCTGTGTGATGAAAGGAGAATTCACCCGTGGGGAGGTGTAGTGGTATGTGGCTGAAAGAACGGTGATGTAAGGAAAGATTGCACCACTAGGAGAAAGAAAAAACCACACACACAGTTAGGTTCAATAAAATATGTGTTGTCTAGGAGTGAGATGCGTCTGAGAGGATTGTGGAATTTGGAGGAAAATATGAGACTGGAGTGGTGTTTAGGCCGCAAATGGAAATGGCATACTTGATGTGCATGGTGGTGTCGTGCATAGATCACACGAAATATCTTTCCGTAAAAATGGAAAACCACGAGAAATGCAACCGAGGGAACAGTACATCATGTAGAATGATACATTGCGAGCAAAATAACACTTTGGTGCTCGGGAGAAGGCCTTGCAAAGCTTCCAGGTCGTTTGCCGGTGGCAGTGATGTGGTGCAAAGGCGGTGGTGGTAGTGGTGTGCGGAGAGGCGCTGGTGTAATTACTTTGTGTGCAAGAAGTGGGCGGAGGGTTGCCGGAAATGATGGGGGAAAGGAAGAAGAAATGTTGGAGAATGACCTCTTGTAGCGAGAGGAATGCAGGGCCTGGGTAACAGAAACCATGATATGCAAGCGGGTCGACGATGCAAATGGATAAAGTGGTGACTGCGCACCCGGTAGTGCAAGGGCGTTGGAGTTGCAGCTGGTGGCGTTACGGTTACAGCTGGTGCGGGAGGAATATGATGTAGAGTCGGTTCAAGAAGCACAGATGGAGTCAAGGGTGCGTGCGATGCGAGGGCTGCAGGAAGTGGTGCTAAAAGTGTTTTAAGAAAAAAAAAGTGGCTGACACAAGCGATGTTGGTGAAAGAAAAAGTCTCAGTATTGTGAAAAAAGACCAAGGCGTTTTTACCCAGGGATAAGGAACTGAGAGAAGTTTGGATGGAGAAACGAGGAGGAAGAGGTGAAAGAAGAGGAGGAGGAGAGGGAGGAAGAGGTGAAAGAAGAGGAGGAGGAGAAAAGGGAGGAAGAGGAGGCGGAGCCTGAAGCCTCAGAGCGTGGAAAGGGATTGGATAAAAGGTTGCTATTGTTCAAGAAGGATTGCAAGATGAATAGGCGGTGCTTATGCACAAGAGAGTGACGATAACAAATGCCCCACAAAAGCTAATGAGGGACATTACCGAAGGGCGGCAGGCTGTGGTGTGAAGGATGGTGCCAGGAACGGGGTGGGGGTTGGGGGGGGATGGCTGTAGAGTCTGTTGCTGCCCGGGAGGGCCACCTTTTGAGTGCCAAGGTTGGGGGAGGGGAGGACCAAAGCGTGAAAAGAGAGAAAAGAAGAAGAGAAAGAGTGAAAGGGTGATGCTGAGAATGTCGGACTCGGGGATGTTTCCGAAAGCGTCACTGGTTGTAGAGTCTGTTGCCGGACGCACAGAATGACCAACTCCGGGGAAAGTCTCGACCTTTTCCTCTTTGGGGGAAATGCTCCTACTGCCCGGAATTCTTCCGGCTTATTGGGCTGATAAATGTCTAAGTGCCAATTGGAAAAGAGTCTTCACGAGTGAGATCTCCCTCGCTGACCAGCCCATTACATCGAGGCCACCGGACGTCGGTGGTCCGTATCCTTGTCCATAAAACAGGCGGTCAATAGTCCCGACGACCAGCGTGGAAGCGGTTTCATCGGTTTAGTTAATTTCTTGGTGTAAAGGGTCAGGACCGCCTTTGCCGTAAAGATTGGAAGCGAAGTCCACCACGGTATGAGGCGAACGCTTGAAGTTGGAGGGAGGAGGAGGAGGACGAGGAGGAAAGGAAAGGTTAGGGGGAAGTGGAGGGAAAGTGAAAGTATCGGGTATTTGGAAAGTGAAAGAGATGGAAGAAGGGAAAGAAGACACCGATTAAAAAGATAAGGACTGGGGATACTCTTGGACGTGGATCTTTGGTTTGGGGAGGAGGCGATTGGAAAGAAATATCCCTCCCAGGATTTGGGTCGATGGTAGGTAACCCATGTATTTATCCCCCCCAGGAAAATTATTACCCAGGCAGATGATGACATAGGTTATCCCCTTCCCCCCCTTCCCCCCGAATTAAATCCTGGGGATGGAACCTCCATCACACCCACAAGGATCTACGCCCATGGTGATGGCAACCAATATTTTTTCAAGACAAGAGGTTAACCCTTTCTGCACGATATTTTGCCTTTGCGACAGCCAGAATGAAATCTGAAAAGTACGTTATCGGACTGAGGAGGTTAATTGACGTAGCATCAAAGAGAAAGAGAGAGAGAGAGAAAGAGAGGAGGAGGAGGAGAGGGAGGAAGAGGAGAGGGAGGAAGAGGAGGAGGTGGAGCCCAAAGCCTCAGAGCGTGGAAAGGGGCATGTATGTGGAAACGTGGACAAGGAAAGGAAGAAGAGAAGAACAAGGAGCTGAAGTAAGGATGAGGGAAGAAAAGGGATAGTAAGCAATGACGACGGATGATGCAAGAGTGTTGATAGAAAGGCCACGAGTGATTTTTCGATTACAGGGTTGGGGGTGGGGAGGGATGGTGGTGGCGAAGAGGGGGCGAGGAGGGAAGGAGGTTAAGGGAAACAGTGCCTCGTTTTCGGGTGTTGAAGGTTAATGGAGAAATTGTTGTGGCAGTGGAGGTGGCGGTGGAGGTGGAGGTGGTGGTGGATGTGATGACGGTAGTGGTTATGATGGCGGCGAGCTGGAAACATGTACTTCATTCAACTGAACATTGCAGAGATTTTGAACGCGCCCATTGCAGGACAGTTGGCTTCGCTTCTCGTCTAAAACACATTCTTTTTTTAACTTCCTTGTTTTTTCTCTTGTAATTGATGTGCGACTTTGTCTAAGCTTGTAACTTCCGCGAGTGATAGAATTTTCATATCTAACGTGTCTCTGCTAAGTTAGAATGAATTTGCTATAGTGAAGGCAGAGAGTAAGATGGGCGCGCTGGTGATGTTATGGAGGGGAAGAATCTTGGACCCAATGGGATGAAGGCGAAAAAATGATCAGAATGAAGACAAGACAGGGAGGGAGAAGGGTCTGAAGAATAAGAGAGAGAGGAAGTGAGGGAGTGAGTGTGGAAGTGAGGGAGTGAGTGTGGAAGTGAGGGGGGAGCTACACAGAAGGGAAGGTAATGGAGATTAGGAGTAATGAGAATCATAAGACCATGAGTCCATGTTGTGGAACTAACAAGAAAGCTGCAGATAACGCTGTAGACCCGAGGGAACACCGCGACCTCGGCCCAGCCCTCTCAGGGTTGAAATGCTGCAGTGCTTTACCACGACGGCGGCCGGGCGTCTCTCCGCCGCGGTCGGTCGCTCACTCGCTCGCTCGCTCGCGCCGCCACGTCGCCGTGAAAGCGCAAGGAACCGGAATGACATTAAACGCGGCCAGCGAAAGGTTCCATATTTGATGGTCGTCGCGCAACGAGTGCGGACGGGGGGTAGTGGTGGGGGGAGACTGTGCCTTTGAGGGTTTTAGGGACTGAAAGGTGTCATGAACGAGGATCTGGGAGGGAGCCGAGGAAAAATGGGAGTGAAATTGAAGTGTGGGGGGTTTGTAGCGACTCGAATGTGGTGAGCAACAGGAGTTGGACAAAGTGCTCGAGGGAAAGAAAGAGAGAAGGAGAGAGGTGGAGTTAGAGAGGTGGAAAAAGAGAGAAAAGGGGTTGGTGACGACAAGGGGTCAGAAAGGGGTGATTATGGATTGAGAAAAGGATTTTTTTTTTTTTTTTTTTACAAGAAAGAATGTGTGGAGATTCTAAGGCACGGTGAGAGGCAAGGAGTGATAAAGGACGGGGCAGACAATGCGTAGTGACATAAAACCTGAAGAAGACGATTGGAGGAATGGGAAGGGACAGAAATGCTGGAAAGAAGGGAAAGAAATGTTGGATGGAAGAGCGGGGGAGAGGGGAGGGAAGGGGGGAAGGGACCAGTGACGTATACCTTCATCTTCTTTCCAGGATCGTTTATTCATTTATTTGTTTGTTTGTTTGTGTGTTCTTTGCAATAACGGAGACATCGTTTCAATGTTGTAGCACTCTGGTGGCGTAATGGGGAACGTGCTGGTCTCATGTTCTCTCAGTTGTTGGTTCAAATCCAGCGTATAGGGCAAAAGTGAAGACTTCGGCCGCAGTCATTCAGCGCCTCCTGGCGTAGGCCCCTCACCTTTTGATATCGTCCTGGCGTATCGTTCGTACAAGCAACCGTGTTGAAGTACAAAGGATGCATCTTCCTCCAGGGGACAGAGCGGTGGTCCTGCAATGTGCCCTTGAAGGCTGACCTTTATATCTCGTTCCCGAAGCCAATTTCCCACCGAGTGACGAAGTGACGTGGCGGAGGCCAGGTCAGGCCAGGTCAGGGAAGAAGAAGAAGGAGGTCGGAACCTAATTACGACTTGCAGGTCTGGATGAGTTCCAGGTCATTCCAGGGAACCAATCGACGGCGTCCAGTCCTCCCTCCCCTTTGCCCCCTCCTCCCCCCCCTCTCTCTTCTCCTTTTCTTCTTCCTCCTCCTCTTTTCGTTCGTCCTTTTAGCTCTGCCAATCAGCACTGCGCGGGTTGTAAATCAGTGTCAAGCATCTATGGCTTCTTCTTTTAGAGAGGGACTCCATCCGGCTCTCGGCTTCTTTTACAGAGAACTCCTTCTGTGAAGAAGCCATCACCCTGTTAAAGAAGGAGGAGGAGGAGAAGGAGATATCGGGGTAAAACTTGGTACTTCTTCAGGAGGAGCCCAGCGCCTTCTGTCCCTCCTCCATCTCCTCGAATTACACTGACGAAGGGTCGTCATAGGCGAAGTGGATCTGATGCTAACTTCGGGCGATCTAATTAGGGACGGATCCTCGATGCAGGTGGTGTCTATTGTCTTGCTTTGTCGTGACCAGATCAGGGTGTCGTTTCCATGTATTTCGCTTTTCCTTTAGTCCTTCCTTTATGGAGGTTCCTTTGAGGTGCATTAGATAATAAGGCGTCAGCAAGATTAATTAATTCGTCACTTTTGGCAGTTAAGGACCGAGATAGTCTGGAGGATATGTGTGTGTGTATATATATGTATATATATATATATATATATATATATATATATATATATATATATGTATATATATATGTATATATATATAATATATATGTATATATAATATATATGTATATACACACATATACGTATGTGTGTGTATTGATGGATACCTGGATTCTAATTATCGTATCTCATCAAATTCTAGATTTGAATCATTTCCGATTTATTTTTTTCCCGAAGTAAAATTTGTTTTTCTTCCAGTCTGTTACTCCAAATATTTTTTATCCTAAATCTAAGCCAAGTTAAAGCGGACAGACTGTAATTGTGGAGCCTAACCTCCAACCATCATCACGAAAAAAAATGGACCAAATGAAACCCGGCGGTAGAAATCCTAATTAGTTTGCGATTTAAGACTTAATTACAGTTTGGTACATAGAGACTCATTATTGAATGGTCGTGCTTGGTGTATTTAGCTCACTCATCCATACAAAAAACCCTTGACATTTGTACTCTTTTTTTTTTTTTTTTTTTTTTTAGCAACATTTAACCGCCCAGGCTTTAACCCCGGAGCCGGTGCGGTAATGGTTATGTAGTCGGTTATTCGAATGTATTTATTGGGGCTGTACTGCCACAGGCAAGTTCTGCTTCGGTTAACGACCTCGAGGCCCTGGTTTACGTACTGCTCCCCACACTCTTCTCGTTTCAGCCGTTGCTGTATGCCGGGTAGAATTCCCCCCCACCCCTCTTATGTTGCTTGCGTATTGGGTGTTCTCTGCATGCGTTTTGTGCAGTCAGTATTTTAGCGGTTTTAGTGACAGGGCTTCCCCCACCCCCTTTACCCCCTACGGACTAGTCACGCATTATTCTTTTTACAACTGGAGAATAATGTATACTCAAAAAAGAACGCTAATAACTTTTAACTTGTACTATCCTTTTCTTTATTATTTTTTATTTATCTATTCATTTATTTGTTGTTTTGTTTATTTATATTTTTTGACCTCCTTAGATTTCTGCTCCACCAACTTCAGCTCTTCGGCGCGATGTTGTCCAAGTTATTATTATTATGTGTTTATTTTTTTTTAATTATTTGTTTGTTGTTTATTATAAATCATTGTTATTTTTCTGGTTCATTATTTGTCATTATCTATTATATTCATATATCTACATTTTTCGCATCCAAGCTAATTATGGACCAAAAGGTCTCCTGTCGGCATGCTCTTCTTTTGTAAAAGAGCTCTCTCTCTCTCTCTCTCTCTCTCTCTCTCTCTCTCTCTCTCTTTCTGGGGCTTTAGAGGAACTTTTTTTCTATAATGGAGGGACGCGTTGACATCCTCAGGGACACAGAGTCTATTATAGACGTTACATCTCTATCATAGTACTGAAAACTGCCTCCTGAGTTGAAGAGGTTCAAAGGTTCGAATCTGGCTCGGCCCAACCGAGTTTCCACGAGACAGGTATATACCCGTATACATGTATCTGTACACACACACTCGCACACACACACACATACATATACTGTATATATATATATATATATATATATACGTACATGCATACATAATGTGGACTTAAGTACAGAGTTTTAAAGACTGGATAATTTTATCATTAAGAAAATTGTTGAGCGCATTGGGTGGGCCCAGGAGTGTCTTTAGCTTGACATATATTTGTGTGGCCTCCGCCAGTCCTTTACTAACTTTCCTTTCTTTGTATAATATACCCTTTTGCTTTTCTTTTATCTCTTACTTGTTACTTCAACTCTCAGTAGTAGGCGTTACGTCTGTCAGTGGTACCAACATGTTTCTCATAGAGTTTCTCATAGAGTTTCTCATAGAGTTTCTCATAGAGTTCCGTCTTGGAAGAGCCCTTCTTCCTCCCTCAGAGTTTCGTTGTTGGGCAAGTTATGTCTACTTGAGGCTTCTTCAACAGTTTCTTTCCATCTCTTTCTCGGTCTTCCTCGTGGTCTCCTTCCATCCACTTTCGTTTATCTCTGTGCTTCAGATGTCTTGATGCACATTTGGCCCGCCTCCATTTTCTTCTTTTCCAGTGATAAAAAAGAAAGTCGATTATTGTGATATGTGTTCTTTATGTACATCTATATAAGGTGTCATGTGCGTGGTTAGTGTATTTTATTTTATTTTATTTTGTTGTATTTGTTCATCCATTTTGTATTTGTTTTTATTTATATAGTTATTTTTTGCATCTTGAGAGGTTTATTCTTGACCCATTGTCCTCAACAAACGTACCAAGATCCGCCCAAATTTATTAATTATACACATTTTTC
This sequence comes from Oratosquilla oratoria, assembly GCF_046742065.1. Classification (NCBI taxonomy): domain Eukaryota; kingdom Metazoa; phylum Arthropoda; class Malacostraca; order Stomatopoda; family Squillidae; genus Oratosquilla; species Oratosquilla oratoria. The sequence goes on along the minus strand of NC_134785.1, from coordinate 69,065,799 downwards.
ACGTGCGTTCACACATTGGTATGCTTGTCCATACTCGTGTTTAATCCAAAGTGACTAAGAATTTTTGTCTTTCCCATAAATATCTAAACTGGATTTGTGTGTAGCCTCTTACCAAGAAACGACGAATTTCACTTGTGATAATGTTTTCAGTGGCAGGACACATTTCTCATTCCCCCTCCCACCCTCCCCCATTCCCCCCCTGTCCCCCCTCCCCCCCATCTTCTCGAAAGGTGCGAATCCAATTGCTGTTCCGCCTGAACACACAGCCATTGTGATTCTCCGCCATAAATCCGCGGACGACAGTCTGAACAGCTTCACTGCTATAAAGGCGACCGACGCCCACTTGAGGTCCTTCCAGAGCGGTCTGGACGGGCCGCTCTGCTCCTACACACAGACCAGCATTCTCAAGCGGGAATATGCTAGACAGCATATGCTGGATTTACAAAAAAAAAAATAATAATAATTCTAAATCTTTTGTTCCTCGCAGAACGTCCGGTTTCTGTTATATCTGTTCTTTTATTAATGGGTTGTTATTTCTAGGACAAATATGCTAAATTTAGCATAATGATGCTAAATCTGGTCACCCTGCAGACCGGCCGGCCGTCACGACTCATCGCTCAGGCTCTAGGATGGCTATTTTCCTGCCTCGTTGCGTCTGTTTCTGTCTCCCTGTGTCTTTGTGTCTGGGTCTGTCTCTTTGGATCTCTGTGTATATTTCTGTCTGTATCTTTGTGTCTGTTCCTCTCTTCCTCTTTTTCTAATTCTATCTCTCTCTCTCTCTCTCCTTCTCCCTCCCTCCTTGTCTTTTTCTCTCTTCCTCCCTCTCTCACCCTCTTTTTCCCTTCTTTCTCTCCTCTTTCTCACCTTTTTTCTCATCCGCTTTTTCCTTCTCTTTCTCTCTCCTTCTCTCTCCCTCCTTCTCTCTCCCTCCTTCTCTCTCTTCTCTCTCCCCTCTTCCCCCCTCTCTCTCTCTCTCTCTCTCTCTCTCTCTCTCTCTCTCTCTCTCTCTCTCTCTCTCTCTCCTCTGTCTCACACTCTTTCTCCTCTCTTTCTCTCTCTCTATCTCTATCTCTCCGTTTTCGAGAGAGTAATCCCTCCTCCACCCAGCTCTTATGCCCGCCCACCCCCACTACAGCATCGCTACATTCCATCGCCGTAACAAGTGAGGCGAGCAAGCATGTGTTGTGGGCCGCACCCTCGCCAGGGACTCGAACCGATGCGAAAACAAACATACGTGAAACCTCTGGCCAGACGAGCTCTGTACGTAAACACAAAAACGACGACGACGGGGTGGACCCACTCCTAGTCGAAGCCCATGCCTTCGTCCCCTAATCCCAAGTTCTACTCTGTATGTAATTGACAGTTGCCGACGAGTTTATGACGATAAACACCATGTGGGAACGGAGCCTTCTTTGTTAGTACGACGTTTCGTTTATTACACCTTTATCGAAATAGATAGTCGTGGTACACATAACTGAGGTTAAATAATAAGATCCGGGGGGAACTGAGGAAGGTCATTGGGGCTTAGGAAAGGTTATTTTTCCAGATATGTGTACCACGACTATATAAAACTCTAACAAGCGAAACGTCGTACTAATAAAGGTGCTTCTTATGAAGTTCTGTTCACCCTACCTCTTCGGGGGCGATAGTGTCCCAAAGGATAGAAGCGCTGGCTTCGCATTTTTGTCAGATTTTTTTTATCTGTTAATCTCGTCTCCGAGTCTTTGACCTGGTCATTGACCCTTGTATAGTAGGTAGCCTCATTTTGGTTCCACTTTGCCATCGACCTTTCTGTCTGTCTGTTTTCTCGTTTTAAAACCTGTTTCAGGGAGTGGAGGCCGTGTTTGTACATACTTAACGTTAGAAACACTCGCATTTTCCCCGAATGTTAAAAATACTATCAAGGTCATACGAATAAGCTTTGTGTTAAAATACTTTCAATGGTAGGTTAGGTTAGAGTAGGTGCTTTTAAGGGAACAAGATGAAGAAGGTGAGAAGCCTACGCAAGGAGGCGCTGAGTAGCTGTGGCCGAAACTGTTGGGGCAGATAACAGTCACAGCTGTGAATCGGAGAAGAGTGAGGGATTCGAACTCAAAATTAAGCGAATACGAGACCGGCACGCTTCCGACTACGCCACCAGCACAATAGGGTGTACTTCTTGTTCAACAAATTACATTTTTAGTATTTGGCTTAAAAGTAACGCCTGGACCTCACAATGTGAGAGCGGGATGCCGCCTCTCAGAGCCAAAAACGACGCCAAATACTTGTTTCACACGTATCGACTTTTCGCCATGCGCCGTCCACGACACGACGTCGTGCTCTCAAATAACCCTGGGTGTCTGGACGCTTTCACACGTCACGGCCACGTGTGAAAGCGTCCATAGGCACCCATGGTTACTTGAGGGCACGACGTCGTGTCGTGGACGGCGCACGGCGAAAAGTCGATACTTGTGAAACGAACCTAACATAGGGAATGAAAGAGGCCGCGGTAGTATTTAAGTATCTGGGAAGGATGAACATGTGGCGGTGGCACCGTTGAAATGTCACGTGCCAGTGCCGGATGTGGACTTTCACAAGCTAAGGATACTCTTCCAGTGCCGAACGTTTTCAGGACAGAGACGCAGAGACAGACAGGTAGAGAGACAGACACACATAGACAGAGAAACGAGAGAAAAAGATAAAGAGTGAGGAGCACTCAGGAGGGACAGACAGGCAGAGACAGGCATGCATAGACAGAGAAAGGAGAGAAAAAGAGAGACTGACAGATATAGACAGAGAAACGAGAGAGAGTGAAAAACACTCAGAAGGGACAGATGTAGACAGAGAGACTGACAGATATAGACAGAGAAACGAGAGAGAGTGAAAAGCACTCAGAAGAGACAGATATAGACAGAGAGACTGACAGATATAGACAGAGAAACGAGAGAAAAAGAGAGTGAGAACTACTCAGGAGAGATGGCGTAGACAGAGAAACGAGAGAAAAAGAGAAAGAGTGAGAGGCACTCAGTAGAGACGTACATAGAGACACATCGACAGAGAAACGAGAGAAAAAGAGTAAGAAGTACTCAAAAGAAACACACACACACAGACAGATGGTCATCATGATCAGTTGGGAGTCATACGCCAGGGAGCGCGTTACTTCACTCACACACCGTCACCAGTCTCCATGATCTCTCCGAGCAAGCTCCCATGCAGACACCCTTCTCTCCCACCCCAAACAACGCTCGACCAACTTGCCCCAGCCATGAGATTGTTCTGTGGGCGTCGTCCCCTTCTTCGACTCCTCCATCGAGGGACGACCTTGTGAGTATTTTCGGGTCGCCAACTCTCTTGTAATGGTGAGATCTTCGACAGCTGGATATATCTCCTCATAATTCCAGTTAACGTTCAAACCTTTCCCATCCTCACGAGGCAAATTGTAGATAACCTGCGCGAAACGATTTCTATCCTTTCCCGATATTTTGTATTTCTTTATTTGTCATTATTATGTGTTTTTTTTTTCTTTTTATACCCACATGCGGTCGAAATACAGTGGGGCTTCCCTTTCAGTGAATTCGCTTCCACCGTGTTTGTGTGTTTATGCCTTTGTATATGCATGTGATTATTTACGGAGTTGATATGTAAACATACCTGCGGAAATAGCTGCCTTGAATTATTCTCTTAGTCCTGTTTACAAACGTGCACACGTTCCAGACAAACACTGGAACGGTGGATTCAGAATCTCTGGAATTATGTACAAGTGGATTAGGTGGAATCGTGAGGGGATTCACTTCGGGTGGAGCAGCGGAAGGCTGCGTTTGAATATATAATATATATATATATATATATATATATATATATATATATATATATATATGTATACCCATATACGCACGCGTAATATATTTATATATGTGTATATATATATGTATATATATATTATATATATATATATATAATATATATATATATATGGAAAGTAGACCACTTAGAAAAAGAAACTAACGAAGCTGAGCGCTTTCGTATATTACATCTTCAGTGTAAAATGTACACAGTTTAATAGAAATACATAGAGTATATATACATGAAAAAGGAACAAGGACAGTTTGCATGAGAGTAGAGGACAATTTACCCCCTGGAAGGCGGTATGTCAGGTCGCAAGGGTCAATGCGTCCACTAATGAGGGAGGATTGACATTAGGTCACACTCGCAGGGTTACATGTTACCTGTTATTCTTGTGCTTATTTCTTGGCAGATAAAATTGTCAAGTTTATATAAGCCCTTGTGTAAGTTGGTATTTTGATCACTGGTGGTATGGATCACACTACACTCTATTAAGTTTCTTACTATTATGTTGTTAGTATAATAAATTACATGGGATGATTATTCAATTCAATATTCAATATTCAGTTCAGTTGCAACAGGATGATTATTCAATTCAATATGCTTGAAGATTCCACTGGAGTTATTACCATCCCTAACATTTTTCTTACGTTCTTCAATGCTAATGTTTAAGGGTTTGGCAGTTTGACCTATTTAAAATTGATTACACGTTTTGCAAGGAATTGTATAAATGCATCCTTTTTTAATTTCAGCACTATTGTTAATAAGCATACGTTTTACTGTGCTATCGTTCTTAAAAACTACCTTTACGTTAAATCTTTTTAATAATTCTGACACTCAACAAAATTTCTTGAAATGGCAAAATTAAAACATTATGATAGCTAAAAGATGTAAGCTCATATATTCATAATTATTCTTCTCATCCAAATTGTATTAAACGCTCAGTTTTCTCTTCAATGTTTCTTAGAGCTTTCCGTATCTGTAGTCCTGAATATATTGATGACGAAATCAGAAATGTTTTTAACATTGGACTAAAATTAAAATACCCTAAACAATTCCTTAATATTGCTCACAATTTTGCAAGGAAATAATTTTTAACTTCTCAGCCAAAATCATCTTTTAGCTATCATAATTATTTAATTTTGCCATTTCAAGAAAACTTGGCAAGTGTCACAGAATTATTAAAAAGATTTAACGTAAAGGTAGTTTTTAAGAACGATAGCACAGTAAAACGTATGCTTATTAACAATAGTACTGAAATTAAAAAAGGTTGCATTTATACAATTGCTTGCAAAACGTGTAATCAATTTTACATAGGTCAAACTGCCAAACCCTTAAACATTAGAATTGAACAACATAAGAAATTTTTTTGGGATGGCAATAACTCTAGTGGAGTCTTCAAGCATATTGAATTGAATAATCATTCTGTTCATTGGGGGTAATGCCCATGCTGTGGATGTGCTGTGTCTTGCGACACTGCTTCTGACCCAGGGCAGTGCACAAAGTGCAGGGATGACCCGTCATCAAGGAGGTGCTCAGATGAGAGGGAGGGTGGAGGGGTGTGGAGTGTATTCAGGGATGGAATGGGTGGAAATGATTTTATGCCTTTCCCTTTTTGGCTACCTCCCTTGTAAGGGGGAAAAAGCCTTGGTATATGTAACAACATAATAGTAAGAAACTTAATAGAGTGTAGTTTGATCCATGCCACCAGTGATCAAAATGCCAACTTACACAAGGGCTTATATAAATTTGACAATTTTATCTGTCAAGAAATAAGCCAAAGAATAACAGGTAAAATGTAACCCTGCGAGTGTGACCTTATGTCGCCCCTTCCTCATTAGTGGACGCATTGACCCTTGCAACCTGACCTACCGCCTTCCAGGGGGTAAATTGTCCTCTACTCTTATGCAAACTGCCCTTGTTCCTTTTCCATGTATATATAATCTATGTATTTCTATTAAACTATGTAACTTTTGCACTGAAGATGTAATATACGAAAGCGCTCTGCTTTGTTGGTTTCTTTTTCCAAGTGGTCTACTTTGCATAAATGAACACACGTACCCGTGTTCTTATTAGCATATATATATATATATATATATATATATATATATATATATATATATATATATATATATATATATCTTCTTATGACGTAAATGTTGTGGCACTGGGTGCCAACGTGTCAATGACACTGTGCCTGTTCCATAAAAAAAGCTTTAGGGTCCCATCGGAAACGGAGGTGGTCGTAATTATTCTCGTTTTGTTGTTGTGGTTGGTGTTGTTTACGTGTTTTTATTTTCCACTCTTGTACTTTTTTGGTGGTATTTCTTCTCTCTTTTTTTTCTCATGTTTTCTTTTCTGCCATCGCCTTCTGTTTCTTATTTTCCGTATTTGTCGTTTTCATTTCTTCTCCTTCGTCCCTTTCTCCTTTTTCCGTCTTCTTTCTTTGTCTTGTTCTTGTTCATCTGCTTCTTGTTCTTCTTACTTTTCTTCTTTCGCCCCTTCTTTTTTTTTCTTCTTGTACTCCTTCTTATTCCTCTTCTTTTTTCTCCAGCTTCTTCCTCTTCTTCCACCTTCTCTCTCCTCTTCTTCTCCCTCCTCTTACTTTCCCTCCTCTTTTTTTCCTCCTCTTCTTTTTCCTCTTCCTTCTTTTTTCTTATTTATCCTTCCTCTTCCTCCTCTTTTCTTCCTCTTCCTTTTTTCTTCGTCGTCATCTTCTCTCTTCTTTTTTATTTTTCTTCTTCCTTTTCTTCTTCCTTTTCTTCCTTCTCTTCTTCGTCGTCGTCGTCGTCATCTATTTTACCTTCTTTTTTCTTCTTTTTTTCATAAGTACGCTTACACCCCTCCTTCCCCTAGAATCTAGGGCCTAGACAATGTGGCCCCGCCCTCCTTCTAAAATCCCTCCCTCCCCCCCCTCCCCTCCCTCCCCCCTCCCCCCTCTCCCTCCCCCCTCTCCCTCCAGAGGTATACTCGAACAGCATCTATTGTTAAGTTGTCAAGAAACTTACAGGAGGACTGTTCGAGCAGAATTAGAATGAGTGTGGGACATATTACCCTAACGAGAAAGCGGCCTTCACTGCCTGTCATGTCAGCGCGACAGCTTTTTCATTCGCTGTTATGGTTATTATTATTTATATTATTACCATTGTTTTTATTGTTATTATTGTGGTATAATTTTTTTTTTATTATTGTTATTAATAGCATTATTAATTATTATTACTATTATTCTTTTATTATTACTTTATTATCAATATTATTATTGTTATTATTGTTTTTATTATATATACAGTATATACTGTATATATATATATAATATTTTTTTTTTTTTTTTTTTTTAGCTCTTGGTTTTATAACTAAAGACCGAACAAATGTCAAAATAAATTTTTTCGTCACAATGATTTCTGTGTATTCGGATTAGGAGACCCGAAGGGGTGAATACAAATCGTCTCTCCGTCGCCATTTTGTTTCTGGGCGGAATCTTCACACTCGATATTTTTCTAGAAACGGATGAAACTAGTTTGTGTTAGGTAAAGCCGCAGTGCTTCATGGCGCTCGTACGCATTTCAGCCCTTTGGGATTAAACGTAAACTAACCCATGTTTTATGACTAAGGAGAACCTAAGCTGGTTTGCTTAAACTGGGTTAGACGCGGGTATACACACGCACACATGCACAACATATACACACATGTACGTAAGCTTATAAGCACATCTCTGCACGTTCGCACAAATGATGAAATAAGGTGAGAGAGAGCGAGAGAGCGAGACAGACAGATAGAAACAGACACAGACAGACAGATAGAGAAAGACAGACAGACAGACAGACAGACAGAGACAGCTAGACAGAGAGAGAGAGAGAGAGAGCGAGACAGAGACAGATAGAGAAAGACAGAGAGAGAGAGAAAGGAACACTGATCGATAATATATGACACTAACAAGGAAGAACGAAAGGTATTGAATAAATCTCGTGCAAAATAAATGGTTAAAGAAACGAGAAAATGAATAAGAAAGATGAATGAATCGAAACGAGTCAGCGAAATGATAAGACGTAATTAATTAAACAGATAAAGTGGGAAAGGAAACGATCGAGAAAAGTCTTCATTTTCGAAGGAAATCCGTGGCAGAAAACAAAAAACAAAAAACAAAAGAAAACGGAATCATAGCTGTGGTGCCAAAAGACGACAACGACGACGACGACGACGACGACGGCGAAGCTTTTTGGAAAAAAAAAAAGAAAGAGTAATCGAAAGTCTTCTTCTACCCGAGGCCAAAATCGAAAACTTTGGCACTAAAGGCGAAACTAGGCCACGCGAAATGTCTTTTGAGAAGAGTCAGCCATCAAACAAAATGGGCGAAAAGGAATCAAAATGGGGTTCCCTTGGCAATGTTGGCATATACACTTTGGCAATGTACTATATATATATATATAATATATATATATATATATATATATATATATATATATATATATATATAAATCCAAATACATGTACATATGCTATGGAATGAAGGCACTAGTTGCAATGATGTCTTTCAGTGAACCAAATCCGGCAGTCGCGGAGCCTCGAACCTGGGAAATCGTGATTAGGAGTCCAGTATGCTACCATCCTTCCACGCAAAGAATATTAAAGAATTTTACACTATATATATATATATATATATATATATATATATATATACATGTATATATATACATGTGTATATACATATATATATATATAATTGTGTGTGTATGTATATATACATATATGTGCATATACATATATATAATATATATATATATATAATATACTTGCATACACATGTACTTACACATACTGTATACATATGCCATGGAATTATGCATATGTATACATATGTATTGTATATACACATATGCATATACTTGTACATATATCTATGCATAAACACACATGTACCTAAGCACGTACATATACACATAAATTCACTGCTATTTCTAATACGGTCTTGTTGTATTCGCGAAATATTGAGAAATCTAAATCCAATTGCGCAAAAAGACTTTCTCTTAACCCCGTCCCACTGCTTCAACTCTCGGTATATTATGGGAGCTATGTTTAGGAAATTATTTATTCAAAGTCCTTTACATCATTAGAGACTACTTCCAGGAAAGGCATGTTAGCATCTACCTTGCTTGCGTAAAAGAAAAGAGAGAGAGAGAGAGAGAGAGAGAGAGAAGGATTTAGTAGGCTTTTATGCTCTCTATCAAACTCCCATGCCAGCTGTCCTCTCTCTTTCCGCCAAACAGGAAAATACGCAAAACATTTGCAAACGTGAAGACCTTGACGTGGGTTAACATGAACGCACGCACACGAAGACTAACACGCAAATGCATATATAAGCACGTGTATGCACACACAAGCATGTGCATGCACACTCAAGCGCGCACATGCGTATACAAGCACGTACATGCATACACGAGTACGCAGATGCACACCCAAGCACTCACATGCACACAAACACGCACATACACACCCAAGCACTCACATGCACATAAACACGCACATGCACACCCAAGCACTCACATGTACACAAACACGCACATGCACACCCAAGCACTCACATACACGACTCGGTGACGCAGTTGGTAGAGCGCTGGACTGGGAAGTACGGTGGTGCTCGCAGTACCCAGTTCGAATCCTGCCCAGGTCCGAAACTATTTCGGTATCGCTGTGCTTCGGGTCGTTACTCTGACTCTCGTGGGCGGGGAGTTGGGTGTGTGTGTGTGTGTGAAAGGTCATAGCATTACCCATAGATCGGTCATACGAGCTCTGAGCTCTCTTCCGGGAGGGAAATAGCTGTCGATCACGAGTCCAACACGTGATCCAAAGATCAAGGTGAATACATGCACACAAACACGCACATGCACATAAACACGCACATGCACACAGCCACGCAATGCGCACACATACAAACATACACACACACACACATACACGCATACACACACACACATATATGCGTATACACAAGCATACGCATACACGTACGTCCACGTACACACACGTATACTCGGACATGACCACAAGCACACGCATGGACACATAATCACGCGCGCGCACAAACACACACACACACACACACACACACACACACATACACACACACACACACACACACATACACACACACACACACACACACACACACACACACACACACACACACACACACACACACACACACACATACACACACACACACACACACACACACACACATACACTCATACACACACATACACTCACACACACAGTGGTAGAGTTCCTGGCTGCCACTATGGCGGTCCGAGTTCGAATCCAGCCCATGGCTGAAATAATTTCAGTATCGCTGTGCTGGGGGTCGTTTCCCCAACTCTTGTGGGTAGGGAGTTGGGTGTGTGTGTGCGTGTAAGGTCACAGGATTACCCATAGATCGGTCATATACGAGCTCTGAGTTCTCTTCCGGGAGGGAAATAGCTGTTGATCACGAGTCCAACACTTTATCCAAGACCATGGTGAATCTCACACACGCGCGCGCGCGCATACACACACACACACACACACACACACACACACACACACACACACACACACACACGCACGCACGCACGCACACACAGGCCCTCCTGACTAGGCTACGTGTGCCTAAATCCAGGAGTCTTGTGCTAAGCGAGGGAGAAATGTTGGCAATTCATTGCGCTCATTACTGTTATTGCATATTTTTTTTATTCTTCTTAAAGTTGGCTGCTGTCATTAGACTGGATTAATGACCTGGAGGGCCTCGGGACGCAAATCTTGAGCAGGCAGGTAACGAGGGAGAATAAACTGAGGCCAACAAGGAAGAGAGGGGGGGACGGGGGACGGGGGACGGGGGGACGCCGCCCTCCTCATTAAGTGCCTTGCTTATTATCTCTCTGGCGATCAGTTAGACTCTTTAGCGCACAGGCTTGCCTAGTTGATTCTTTCCTCGCTGGCGTTGGGTGATTATTATTATTATTATTATTATTATTATTATTATTATTAGTATTATTATCATCATTATCAGTAGTAGTAGTAGTAGTATAATTTATTATTATTACTAGTAGTAGTAGTAGTAGAAGTAGTAGTATAATTTTCTATTTATTTTTATTATATTATCATTATTATCATTTTGTTATTCCATTACATTTATTTATCTGGTTATATATTTTTATTTATATATTTATTTATTTGCATTTTAAGTTCTGTCAAGAACCATTTTGTGAGCTACCCTACCCCCAGCCCCGTTAACTAAAAAATGAATAAATGAATAAATAAATAAATAAATAAAATGTCTGCTGTTACTGGAATAGACCTGTAAAGTATTCAACTTATAAATGGATTAAGACTGCCTTAGCAGTAGTTTAATGAACCATACCACGCTTGTGTGGTTCAAATCTTCTTCAGCCATTTCAGTGGCTCCTGAAGGAGGGTCTGAAATCACGCCAGAGCGGTGAGACGTGGCATACATGAGCACCGCCGTCGATGTGTCACTTTATTAAGTAAAATAAGTGAATAAATAAAGGCAATTTCTCAAAGGAGAGTAATCCACAAACGTATGAGAACCAGCATAACGTTTGACGTGATAACAGTATAATTCATTTTTGGTACGATATTATTGAGACCTTTAAACAGCTCAAATTATATATAAAAGAGAGAGAAAGAGAGAGAGAGAGAGAGAGCCTGGGCAAGTGGGCGTTGATTGAAGGCACCAGCGACCTGGACTTGTTTTGAATGTTGGCCTTTGAAGCGACATTATGCTGCTGCTGCATCAGTACCTTTATGATCAACACAAACTTGCTGTTGATCGTGACCTCATTCTGCCTCTCGGGGACCGGTCGCTTTTACATGGGACCGCCAGACCTGGGGCTATTGTGAGTATCAGACGCTATCCGTACACACACACACATACACACACACACACACACACACACACACACACACACACACACACACACACACACACACACACACACACACACACACACACATATATATATATATATATATATATACACATATATATGTATGTTGAAGTATGGAAGACAAATGAGTGGAAGGGTGGTGAGTTAAACACAAAGAACAGTTGGAGTTTTATTCACTGACGTTTCGTCCTTACCAGGACATTCTCAAAGTACATACAGTTTCAGAAAATTAACAGCTTATATAATCCATCCTTGCCGTGTTCCCCTCCCTCTGTACTCTCATCCGTCCTCTACCCTTTTTCATGTGACTCCGACCATGTCACTTCTCCCTCCGTTCTCAATTGTCCTTTTTACCTCCTTGACAATCAGAGTACTTACCGCTCCTGCTAATTTTATAAACCCTTCCCTATGGTTGATGTAGGGGTGGGAAGTAATGTAGGCTGCCTCCACTATTTTTCTTTTCTTTTTCTCTAGAAAAGGTCTGGAGAAAAAGAAATGAAAAATAGTGGAGGCAGCCTACATTACTTCCCACCCCTGCATCAACCATAGGGAAGGGTTTATAAAATTAGCAGGAGCGGTAAGTACTCTGATTGTCAAGGAGGTAAAAAGGACAATTGAGAACGGAGGGAGAAGTGACATGGTCGGAGTCACATGAAAAAGGGTAGAGGACGGATGAGAGTATAGAGGGAGGGGAACACGGCAAGGATGGATTATATAAGCTGTTAATTTTCTGAAACTGTATGTACTTTGAGAATGTCCTGGTAAGGACGAAACGTCAGTGAATAAAACTCCAACTGTTCTTTGTGTTTAACTCACCACCCTTCCACTCATGTATATGTATATATATAAATATATATATATATATACGTGTATATATATATATACATATATATATATATATATAATATATATATATATATATAATTTTCTGACAGGAGTTGGGTGACTGTATTACACATCTAGACGGGGTCTCGATTGTGTGAAGCCCCGTTCAGGTCGAATTCCAGCTCTTGGTTGTATAATAAAATTGACTGGAGTCTTTTACAACGGAAGATATACAATGTCCCACGGCTGGGGAAGGCTTAAGTATGTGTGAGTCTGTGTGTGTATGTATGTATGTGTGTTTACCTAATTCAAGTATGCAGGAAAGGAACAACGTTTGTTGTGTTTTGTGTGTGTGTGTGTGTGTGTGTTTATTTATATGTGTATTTACCTAATTGTAGTATGCGAGAAAGGAGCAACGCTTGCCGTGTACCGTGTGTATGTGTGCTTGTGTTTGCGTGCGCGCGTGTTTGTTTATATATATATATATATATTTTTACCCTTTGTCCTCGGTTTACAATGAGGCGGCTGCTGTCAGCCGTAGACCTCATCATTGTTGGTGTTTCCTGTGCTGTAGTGTGAGTGCGTTTGCCTGAATGTTTGCTTTGCCCTGCGTTCTATCCGAATGTTCATAGCGTTGGTGTTCCTTATGCCGAGAGAATTCTCCCACTGAACAACAACCCCATTATCTTCAACAGTGATTTCCACTAGGTCTGTTGCGCCAGAAACCAGAGTGTTTTAGTCGCCAGAGGACTGGACCCTTGGCCTGAACGTGGTTTCAGTCGACCGTGACCCCGTTGGGATCGGGTCTCGACCTTTAGCTAAATCGTGAAAATCGTTGATTGCTTCTGACAAGAACAGATGTACGATACGCCACTGAATCGTGAATTTTACTTAGAAAGTTGGACTTCTAAAATCCACAGAGGATTATGAAAATGATCTAGCACTGGAAATGTTATATAGAAAAATAAAAATAAAATGAAAAAAGAAAAAAGAAAAAGCTCAGAATGGCGTTGCTGATGAATGTAAAGGAAACATTGAAATATCATCTAGTGATATTAAGGTTTTAGGTTTGATGGAAATAGTTTCTGTCCAAGAATCTCTTCGATGGAGTGACTTGAATATTCACAAGGGAACATGGCCAACATCGTAACTGAACTAAGAGGAAGCTGAGGAGGAGGAGGAAGTTGAAGAGGGGGAGGAGCAGGAGGAAGCTAAATGTGAGGAGGAGGAAGTAGCTAAAGAGGAGGAGGAGAAGGAAGTAGTTAAAGAGGAGGAGGAGGAGGAAATAGCTAAAGAGGAGGAGGAGGAGGAGGAAGGAGAGTATCAGGAGGAAACTAAATGTGAGGAGGAGGAGGAGGAAACTAAAAGGAGGGAGGAGAAAGCTAAAGAGTAGGAGGAGGAGGAGTAAACAGAAGAAACTAAATGGGATGAGGAGGAAGAAGAATGAGGATGAGGAGGAGGAGGAGGAGGAGGTGGTAGCTGAGGAAGAGGAGGAGAGGGGGAAGAAAGGAACCTTCATGTTAAAATATTTAATCGGCCGAAGCCGATTAAACAGATTAAGCTGATTAACCGCAAAACGTTAGCACACTTCCGTGACTGACGGTACTTTTCCCTGCAGTCTTTATGCCGCCACGTGAATTTATTCAGCCGTGTGTGTGTGTGTGTGTGTGTCATTTCGATTGTAAAATATTTGTGATAAATATTTGCTCCAGAATTATATTAGAGAAGAAATAGTCCATTAACTTCAAACTCTCGATCACGATGTACACATTGGCTATTATTAAAAAATAATTCTTATTATTATCTAATTTTATTTTATTTATCTATTTTTAAAGTTATGGGCCTATATCCCAAGATCATTGTGAGGATATTTTTTCATAAGACATTATCAACTCTTTTCAGAATTTTTGAAAGCTCACATGGAGCCCCCTTGAATATCAGTTTTCTGTTAAAAATTGTATCAAAATAGTTAATGCCACTTCCATGTCATTTGTATTCATGGATAAGGATACAATGTGGTAATGGGCATGGAACTGCTTAGTGTAGGCCTTATGGTCTCTTGCGGTTTCCTTCATTCCTATGCTCTTATGCTTTTATTCGACCTTTTCCACTGTTACAGGCGATTGTATTCAGATGAGGTAAAGCGTAGGGTCCATGGAAAATGGTTAATGTACGTCATCTGTTCGATAGACCTTTCTTAGAAATTGTCATTGTCGTCGATAAGGTTAGGGAACAATCGTAAACAAAGAATTTATTTTATGAAAATGGACTTGTGATGTATATTTTACTGAGAACAATTGGATTGTTTTGTTTTGTTCCAATTTTATCTTATTTACTTATCTATTTTATTTTAGTTTATTGTTTATATATATATATATATATATATGTATATATATATATATATGTATATATATAATTCATATATATATATATATATATATATATATATATATATATATATTTTTTTTTTTTTTTTTTTTTTTTTTTTTTTTTTAAAGGAGCTCGCGGGCAGTTCGGTCTGAAATCTGGTGGGTTTTGTTTGTTAGAAATCGAAATCGTTTAAGATTTTTGTTTTAAGGATTCTAATGTTTGTCCCCAAAATTTGTCAAATGCTTCCAGTAATGTGTTGGTTTTGTGTGGTTTTATTTTCACATCAGGAGATCCTTCGGTTCGTATTGAAGAACTATGATTAGTTTAACACATGGACAATAGATGAAGAAATATTAAAGAAATAAACAACTAAATAAACAGACACCTATACAAGACTAAGGTAAGTAAATAAAATAAAAATAACATGAAATGAAAATAAGCTAAATAAAATATGTAAAATATTTTTTCAGATGTGGTAGAAGTATTTGTCAGGAACAAACACAAACTGACAAACATTTCTGCCCCATCCATGAGGAGCTAAGATGAGAAAGGGGAAAGGGTGGTGGATTGGAGTGGAGTGAGAATGGGGAAAGGGTGGTGGATTGGAGTGGAGTGGGTGGGAGTAGGTACGTGCCTTTGATTTGGCTACCTCCCTTGTAAGGGGGAAAAAAGCTCTTGGTATATAGATGGAAGTGTTTGTGTGAAAAATGGGGAATGGTTTATGTTTGGGACTTTCGATCGAGTTTGTTTTCTTATTATGTTTTCCTAATCGGATGAAGAAGCGGAGGACGAAGGATACCAGTGTCAGCAAAAGACCCCAAAAAAAAAAATTCTCCATGATACAATCGACTTCGATAATGGAAACAACCTCTTCTCTCTCTCTCTCTCTCTCTCTCTCTCTCTCTCTCTCTCTCTCTCTCTCTCTCTCTCTCTCTCTCTCTCTCTCTCTCTCTCTCTCTCTCTCTCTCTCTCTCTCTCTCTCTGTCTCTCCCTCTCTCTTTCGGGTCATGGTGATCACGGGGCGCAAAGGAAAAGACGAATCATGAAATCACGTTGACATTTGGAGAAATGCGCCGGGGGAGCGGAGTAGGGATTATGCGGTTGGGCAATGATTTTTTTTTTTTTTTTACTCTCTCCAAGCACCAATGGAACCATCAGACTAAAAACAGTTAAAAAACACTATTCTCGAAATCAATCACCTCTTTGTTACCATGGATCTGCCCAGAGTACCGGGTGGAAGTAACACCCAGTATAGAAGAGGATACCACCGAGAAGGATAAAAAGAATAACGAATATAAAATAAGATCATAAATGAAGAATATTAATAACAGAATGATAATAAAACAATAACAGTAAAATGAACCTGGATTAAAAAACAAAAGTGGAGATGAACTAAAAAAAGGCGAAAATAGATCAAATAAAAAAAGTAAAAATATTGATGATAGAATGGCGATAACTTGATAAGAAAATAGTCAAACAAATAAGAATGAGTAAAATTAAATAAATTGGTACCAGGTAGAAAAAGTAAAAAAAAATAATCCCGTGAATCAGGGAGAGCGATAACCGTAGAGTAATATTTATTTATTTATTTATCTATTTATCCATTTATTTATTTTTATTATATCATTAGATAGATTAAATTATCATAGATTATAAATTAAAATAAATTATCTGTATTTATTAATTTGATTATTTTTATTTTTTGCTGCCGCTTGGCTATTTTATTGAACACAGATGTCGTCAGGTGATTTTATTCACACAAGGTTTATCCCTCTTGCCATCGAGAAGTGCTTATGCCCTTGTACTATGGCGGACGTCTGTTCCTGACCCACTATATTACATCAGAAGGGTGTAAATATTTCCTTCGCTGTTGAGTTCTGCGTATTCGTATGCAGAAGTTCTCTTGTAATAAAAGTGGTTTTGCAATTATTCAATTTTATTTATTTGTATTTATGATAGTCTGCTGCATGCTAATGGGGTTAATATTCGCTGCACAACTTTTTCATATATATATATATATATATATATATATATATATATATAATAATAATAATAATAATAATAATGTGTGTGTGTGTGTGTGTGTGTGTGTTCTGTTCAAATATTTGTTGATTTATTTGTTCCTTGTTCATTTTTTATTCCATATTTATTTAGATTTTGTTTTATTTTAAACTTTTGCAAATGTTTATTAGATCTTATTCATCATCTATTTATTTATTTTATTCATCCATTAATAACTGTGTCTTGCTGCATTGCTTCTGACCCAGGGCAGTGGGGGGGATACAGGTATGACCCATCATCCACGAGGAGCTAAGATGAGAGGGAGGGAAGGGTGGGAGTGGGTACGTGCCTTTTTGACTTGGCTACCTCCCTTATAAGGAAAAAAAGAAACCTTGTTATTTAGTCTTTTTTTTTTTTTTTTTTTTTTTTAATCTATTTGTTTATTTTTTCATTTTGTATTCGCACATTACTGCGCCAGGCTCCACCACTCCGGGGATCACTGCGTCAGAATGTCTGGCGCGGCGACTTCAATGATTTCCCTCTTCCTCTTGCTTCTGCTGCAGTCGGAGGAGGGGGATGGGGGGTCCTTTAGTGCTTGCGGGCGTAGGAGGGCGGCCCAGGGATGCTGTTGGTGGTGGTAGGGGGGGGAAGTAGTTGTCAGTAAAAGGGGGAGAGGCGAGGGGGGTGTCGGCACTTACCGCCACAATCTCCGGTCGTAACTTTTGTTGGGCGTTGTGGGAGGGGGAGGGGGGACATACGGCCCATTCACCCTCGGAGACCTCACTTGGTTCTCATGGGCGATTAGGCCTCAGCAGGGGGAGTCTCTTTCCCCCTCCACTCCATCCCCCCATTCCCGGGAATCCCTCCCCCCCATCCCCCATCCCCTGGCCACTGGGTCGAAGGATTCCAGCGGGAATAGGAACGAGACTGGGAACCCTCCAGAGGAGAGGAAAGTCCCAAGGGAAAATACGTCAGAAATCCCTTTGTAGTCGATACGCGAGCACCACGTGCCGATACATGTAACGGATACGGGTGCAACGTGACGTAACTGAGCGTTACCGCGCCCTGAAATACCGTAACGTTATGTGAAAAGTGAGCTTGGGGGCTCCTCCGAGTAGGGTCGGGAACTGTTTTATATATTAATTATTATTATTTTATTTATTTATTTTGATTTTGTTTTATTTATCGATTTTATTTATTTATATATTCATTTATTTATTTCATTTTATTTTATCTTATTTTTTGCTGGTACCCGCCCAAACCTTAACTTTGCAATTGGTCAGGATTATTTCATACAAGAACGCAGGAGACTATGTCCACGGTATGATGTCACTCTTGCAGTGACGAGACCAGGAGGAAACTGGGACCCACCTCATGTCCGAGGTGAACATCGGTTGGGAATCATTACTCAGAATGGACGCTCTTCCTCACCCCTTCGCCGTGGCCAGGATTCGAACACGCCCGAATTCCCCCACGCGGTTACCAGGCACGCGCGTTACCAATGAGCCATGGCGGGCTCACCGGAGGCCGGTTGTTGTGATCCTCCGATGCCGCGGCGGATCCCTGGTGGACTGTTGCGCCTCTCACGGACTGGCTCAACAGCAGTCTGCCTCATTCGCCTCAGCCGCGCTCTGTAATTGGCGGGTCGGCCGGCGGCGGCGGCGGCGACCGCGTCCGCGACCGCTCCGTCCCACTGCCCCACGGCACCGCGGTCAAGTGATATGGCCTTGTCCCGGGGCATTACGCTGGAGGTGCCCCGCGGTTTGTGGGAGAACAGGACTGAACGCACAGACTGAAGTTTGTGTTTTATCCAATCACTTGCATTTTCAGTTGCACTTGTATGTTGTATATGCACATGTGTTAGTTTTACACACACACACACACACACACACGTATATGTTTTGTGTTTTTACTCAAATTGTTTAGGGAGGTGCAAGGGCATGGGCGTTTGTTCATGTGCTTGGGTACACGCACATAGCCTATTAAACAGTCAACTTTTGCACCCATGTATTTGCTCATTATGCAAGCACGCACGCTTACACTCAAACGCACACGCACACACACACACACACACACACACACACACACACACACACACACACACACACACACGTTCCTATTTAGATATCTTACTCAGACTATAAGTCTTTGTATAGCAGTGGCTATCACGATGACTCTGGTTGCATATATTTCCATATAAAACATACAAAAAAGAGAGGGAGAGAGAGAAAAGAATGTTGAGAGAGCACAGTGGGCCGAGACGAGGGACCCCCCCCCTCTCCCCAGAGCGGCATCAATGCCTTAACGGAGATGTAGTGTTTTTATCTCGTTTTTGTGTGGCCACACAGCGTGGGCGATATTGGGAAACAGGCTTTGTATGCGCTGCTGTGCGAGAGAAGGGGGCCGGCTTTGTGCGTGCCCTGGCTTGGAGACGGATCATTGTTTTTTGCGTGTGTAGGAGGCGGCTTGGGCCCCCCGTGCGTGCGTGCGTGTGTGCGTGCGTAAGGATGCAGCCCGTAGCAGTATGGCTGGACAAGGAATTTAGGTTGGTTAGGTTGGTAGGTAGGTAGGTAGGTTTGACTGTGTTTCCGTCTGGAATGTGGTGAAATGTGAAACATTTCTGGGTATGCAAACAAGGGATCTAGGCTTGGCCACAGTACGTGTGTGTGTGTGTGTGTGTGTGTATGTGTGTGTCTGTGTGTGTGTGTGTAGGAGGAGGGGGGAATACAGGCTCTGAGATTGTGCAATAACAGTCTCCTGATATAGTCTGCGTCCATGCTGTAAATTGCTCTTGTTGGTGTATTTCATTTTCTATCTCCGAAAATTATGTTCGGTAGTATGATTTTGTGAACGGATACACTATACTAGGTATGGCTCCACAACAGAGGAATTTGATCTTTGTAGCTGGGTAGCAAAGTACTTAAGCCTAAATAACTGTATTACGGAAAGGCTCTTGCCTGTCTGGAACCAAATAGCTCTGCCTCGAATTGTATTGTTTTTCTCTGTAAATGAAGCGTATCGCGGAGTGGAGGAGTGTGCTTGTATCAGTGATATATTTCCATTTTTGCACAATTTGTATATGTTTATGTGCCGGCGGAGGCGAGTGAATGTAGAATGAATCAATTTTAGCAGGGAAATTAATGCTGTGTAAAGCTGAATGGAAGGCAGTTTCGTATAGCGATGGGGCGTGCGAGTTTATGCGTAGCTGCAAAATGAATAGGCCAGCATGTCTGCGGTTTTGAAATGAACAAGTATCTGGCCGCTGGGGGGGATGGATTATTCTGTTTTGTGTTTATTGGAATCGCTTTCCTAGTTCTATTTAAGGTCGTCAAGTTTGGATTTAGGCGTAAATATAGAATGAGCGAACGGTGGGGAATATGTGGAGCGGTGGAGAGTGTCGTGTTTCTATGGGAGAAGTGAGAGGATGTGTAATCAATATGACAGTGATTAATGTTTTCCTTTGATAATGTCCCCGTATCCCCGCTCAAAATTCTTGGCCTTAAACCCATTTTCGATATACTTAACCCAAAGCTGTACTTGTAATAAACCCTGATATACTTTATATATATATGTATGTATATGTGTATATATATATATATGTATATATATATATATACATATATGCAAAGTAGACCACTTGGAAAAAGAAACTAACGAAGCAGAGCGCTTTCGTATATTACATCTTCAGATGTAATATACGAAAGCGCTCTGCTTCGTTAGTTTCTTTTTCCAAGTGGTCTACTTTGCATAAGTGAACACACGTACCCGTGTTCTTATTAGCATATATATATATATACAGTATATATATATGTATATATATAATATATATATATATATATATATATTATATATATATATGATAATTATATTTATTACCAGCGTCGCCTTTCTTCTTCCTCAATTTATGATTTTAGAGCCTTATTTGCGCGGGTGGCGTAATTCAAAGCGTGCTGGTCTCGTATGCGTTTAGTCGTGGGCTCGAACCCCGCACCCCTCTCCCATCCCCAGCAGCGATCGTTACCTGCCCCAGCAGTCCAAGACCATTGAGCAAAGGTGACGGATTCTGCCGCAGCTACTCAGCGCCTCCTGGCGTAAGCTTATCAACTTATTGTGTGTCCAGCCTTACTGTATCCGGGTTGCAAATCTCGCCCTGGGCGGGAAACAGGGATGACTCGTCGTCCATGAGGAGCTAAGAAGAGAGAGGGTAGTTAATGAATGGAATAAACTTCCTGTAGAGGAAGTGCAATGTATTTCAGTTCGAAGCTTCAAGATTCGTTTAGATAAACATCTAAGCAAGATGCTGTAATGACTGCCATTTGATTTTATTTGTTTGTTATTATTTGTCTGTTTGTATATTATTTGCTTGATTTTCATTTATTATTATTCATCTCAATTCATAATTATTTACTATTCACCTGTTTGTTTATGATTTAACTATATGCATTTATCTTTTTTACTTATTATTATTTATATTGTTATAATTTTTATTTATTTTTTTATTTATCATTATTATATTTTTTCGCATCCGATCTAGTTATGGACCAAATGGTCTCCTGTCGGCATGCTCCGCCTTTGTAATCCGTTGTAATCCTTTGTAAAAGAGTGGTGGATGGAAGTGGAATAGGTGGGAGTATGTACGTGCTTTTTACTTGGCAACCTCTCTCATATGTGGGAAGATCTCTCGGTATATAAATGGAATAGACAGAGAGCGTATCGATCTGACAGATCCTCGTCAGGCCTCGCTAATTCCTGATCTCTA
>NC_134785.1:69034082-69039082 GCF_046742065.1 Oratosquilla oratoria | reverse complement strand
GTTCATGAAAAGGTAGTACGCGACTCTGGTCCGTAAGGATCTCACCATAGTCCCTAAAATAATGACTTCATAAAACACGCAATCAACATCCCATTAGATGCGTGCACAAGGAATACTTCTAAAAAACATAGAAGATGTAGGTTACTGGTAATCCAAACCTAGGTTAGATTAGGTTAGGTTAGGATTATGCTGTGCCTGCCATGCTGGGCCTGTCATGCTGAGCAAAAGCATGAGAGGCTCTTGCCCTGTCACGTGCCAATAGACGAACTTGTCACTTGATATTCCCTCTCGTGTACCCTTGCCCGTCACACTCTCTCTCTGTGATGCCAAACAGGTGGCTGTCATCTCTCATGGCTCAGGGACGGCGACCGGGCTTAACTACTTAGTGGCCTGGCCTGAGGAGGAGGAGGAGGAGGAGGAGGAGGAGGAGGAGGAGGAGGAGGAGGAGGAGGAGGTGGAGGTGGTGGTGGTGATGGTGGAGAATGAGGCGGTGGTGGTGGAGGAGGTGGTGGAGGTGGAAAAGGAGGAAGAGGAGATGGTGGTCATGGTGGAGGAGGAGAAGGAAGAGGAGGAGGAGGAGGTGGAGGTGGAGGACGTAGTGGTGGTGGAGAATGAGACGGTGGTGGTGGAGAAGGAGGTGGAGAGGGAAAGGAGGAGGAGGAGGTGGTGGTGGTCATGGTGGAGGAGAAGGAAGAGGTGGTGGAGGAGGAGGTGGTGGAGTAGGAGGAGGTTGTGTTGGTGGATGAGGAGGAGGTAGTGGAGGTGGTGGTGGTGGTGGAGGAGGAGGAGGAGGTTGTTGGTGGTGGTGGTAGGACACGGCCAGTCATGATTGTTACACTTACTTTGAATGGGAAGAGCTTGGCTGGACCTCTGTCGCTTGTCTACATACACAGCCATCAGGTTTATGTGTGTGTGCTTGTTAGTGTGTCCATCTATATATGTCACTGTATATGTGTATATGTATGTGTGTGTGTATATATGCATAAGGTATATATTATGTGTGTGTACACATGCATAGTGTATATGTATATATATGCATGGATATACATAGGTGTGTTTGAGCGCAAGTATTAAAGTCAATGCACGGAGAGTACCGTCCCTGTCTTTTTATTGATCAAACTTTTATTTTATTTATTTATTTATTTATTTATCTATTTTACTGGCCTATTTCTTCTTCCTTGCTCTTCCACAAACCAATACATTTTTACTGAAAACTATATATTTTAATAACTTTCGAACACTTTATCTTCCTCTGGTTATTGCTTATATATTCTTTCTTTGTATAATATGTCAGCTAGAATGGGAACCATTTTGATTGTTCTTCTTTGTATTCTCTACATATATATGTATATGTATATATATATATATATATATATGTACAGTATGTATGTATGCATGTATATTATAAGTATATTTGATATATAATATATTTTTTTTCTTTTTTGTATATATTTCATTATGTTAGCACCTTCACATTGCAGTGTACTCCAGTCTTTTTTCTCAAGAGATTTTTCCTATAACAAACACTTGCATGACTTTTTTTTGTTTATGTAATAGATTTATTTTCCCATTTTTTTATTTTTTCGTTTCAACCATTTTCAGTCTTTTTTTTTCGTATTGAAATTCACTTTGCACTTGTGGCTCTATTCATAAATCCTGTTTAGATCTTCCTGTAATAACCTGCAATCATTCTCATCTTTTACTCTCTTCATAATATTGGCATCATCGGCAAATAGATTGGTGTAATTATTTGTCCCATCCATCATGTCGTGCGTGCGTGTGTGTGTGTGTGTGTGTGTGTGTGTGTGTGTGTGTGTGTGTGTGTGTGTGTAACTGCATATGCGTGTGTGTGTGTAAGTGCGTGTATATGTGTGAATGTGTGTATAGTGCGTGTATGTGTGTGAGTGTGTATATGTAAGTGCGTGTATGTGTGTGAGTGTGTGTATGTAAGTGCGTGTATGTGTGTGTGCGTGTGTGTGTGTGTGTGTGCGTGTGCGTAAATTGATTTATATATTCTAATGCATATGTACATGAACAGTGTGTGTGTGCACTGACAGTTTGCTCGCCTGTGTGTGTTTGTGCAAGAATGTATTGTATTGGAAAAGCAGTGCCAGATGATGGGGGTATAAGTAAGTGCCGTAGCCCCGGGCGAGTTGGGAGGGAGAAATAGTTGAGGCAATTGGAAGAGAAAATATTTACGTATTAGAGTGCGAGCAAGTGTCGGTCCAGAAGAAGAATTGTCTCTTCCCAGAGAATCGTTGTTGTTGTTGGTGACGGTGGTCGGTCATGGCGGTGGTGATGTTGGTGGTAGTGATAGTGGTGGTGATGCTGAAGGTGGTGGTCATGGCGGTGGTGATACTGGTGATAGTAGTAGTGGTGGTGATGGTGGTTATAATGGTGGTGGTAGTGATAGTGATGATGGTAGTGATAGTGGTGATGATGGTGATGGTGATAATGGTGGTGATGATGGTAATGATGGTGGTGGTGATGGTGATGATGGTGGTCATGGCGGTGGTGGTGGTGATGGTGGTGATAGTGGTAGTAGTGGTACAGGTGGTGATGATGGTAATGATAGTGGTGGTGATGGTGATGATAGTAATCATGGTGGTGGAGGTAATAGTGGTAGTGGTGGTGATGGTGGTGGTAGTGGTGATGATAGTGGTGGTGATGGTGATGATGGTGGTCATGGCGATGGTGGTAGTGATAGTGGTGGTAATGGTGATTGTGGTGGCGGTGGTGATGATGGTGGTGGTGATGGTGATAGTGGTGGTCATGGCCGTGGTGGTGGTAATGATGATTGTGTTGGTGATGATGGTGGTCATGGCGGTGGTGGTAGTGATGGTGGTGGTAATGGTGATTGTGGTGGCGGTGGTGATGATGGTGATGATAGTGGTGGTGATGGTGATTGTGGTGGTCATGGCGGTGGTGGTGGTAATGGTGATTGTGTTGGTGATGGTGTTGTAAGAGGGAAGGAGAGGGATGACCCTGGAAGCGAAAAGGAAGGACGGGAGATTGTGTTCAATTGTTTTTCTCTCCTCATTTTCTTTATTCATTTTTTTATGTTTTTGTTTATCAATTTCTCTATTTCTATCAATTTATTCAATTTCATATATCTATTTTTAAAGTCTATCTCATTCATTTATGTATTTATTTATTCATTTTATTTACATTAATATATTGATCAATTTTATTTATTTTTTCATTTATTTGTTTATTTATTGAGGGTGTATAACGGAATCTTCAAGCCGGAAAAGAGTGTTGTTGACAAAACAAGAAACGAGAAACTGGAGTGTTTAACTTAATCCAAGGAAAACTGGAAAGGGTTTCCAGGAAACCGAATGGAATCGCTTGGCATTACCTTGGACAAACCCTGATGAAAAAAAAACACTGTTTTAGAGGAGCCAAGCGATATCGTGTTTTTTTTATCATTAAACCCACGAAAAGTGTTTTTCAAAACTGAATAAAATCGCCAGGCAATCAAGAGACCCAAATCACCGCACTGGGCGAGATAATGTACTAGAGAGTTAATTTTGGCCCCGGGCCTAAAAATGTCCAGGTAAAGTTCTTGGGGAGGGGATTACGATGACGTGGCTCAGTTATTGACTTTGTAAACTTTTTCATTGTCGTCCAAACTAGGATGGAGAGAAAGAGAGAGAGGGAGGGAGGGGAGAGAGAAAACAGAACAAAAGAGGGGAGAGAGAGAGAGAGAGGTAGAGAGAGTAGAGGAGAGAGAGAGAAGGGGAGAAAGGGAGGGAAGACAGTGAAAGAGGGGAGAGTGAGATATATATAGAGAGAGAAAGGGAGAGAGAGAGGGAAATAATGAGAGAGTCCCAGGAATTGGGAAGGCCTCATCTCGACACAGTCAGACCAAAGACATCAAGGCAAGGGAAGAGAAGAAGAAAAAGAAGAAGGGGAAAGGATGAATGCGTTGGAATAGGTGAGGAATGAAGTGGAGGGGGAGGGGTGGGAGAGAAGGATAAGAAAGGGAGGAGAGGGAGGAAAGGGAGGGCAACAGAATGGAATTGGAGCTGTTGTGCTCCACTAGGAGTGGAGTCGGGTTAGGCCTCCTCTGTCTGTCACGGACAAAAGAGCAGAGGAAGCGATACACACACACACACGGGTGGGTCCAGGCAAAGAGGTGAATAGGGTGTCGGAAACTCAACACCATTCACTCCGTCGAACGTTGTGTATGTTTTACTATGGCCGGGCTATTTTGTATATATATATATATATATATATATATATATATATATATATATATATATATATATATGCATGCTCGTATGCATCCCCGTACTCTGTTATTGGCTGCATAGTGACACCCCTACGGCCCACAGAGTATATAGCATTCCATATTCGAGAACATCTCCGCGGTAATTCTTTTTTTTTTTTTTTCGTCTTTGGCATTTGTGGCTGGTAAATGTCCCTTAAGGAAACGTTTGGAGATGCAGACATGTTTGGAGGTAAGAGGAAAGGAAATGACTGAGTAATGGAAGGTGAGTGAGAGGTGATGGGGGCGGAGGGAAGAGGTGGGAGGTCTGCAGAGTGGAAGTATGGTAGGAAGGTTGAGGAGCTGGTGGGGAAATGGAGGAGCAGGTGGGGAGGTGGAGGAGCAGGTTTGGAGGTGGAGGAGCAGGTGGGGAAGTGGAGAAGCAGGTGGGGAAGTGGAGGAGCAGATGGAGGAAATTGAAGAGCAGGTGGGGAATCGGGAATGAAATGCGAACCTTGGGTCTGACTGATTGACTGATGTCTTCTATTAAGCCGGTGAGTGAGGACAAGAGCTCATAATATGATCGCGCTCGCACATGACCGAACTTTTGGGAGAGATTTGAAAAAAGGATTTTTTTTTTTTTTTTTTTTTTTTTTTCTCGAAAAACAGACACTCAATTAGGACGCAGAGAACATATGACGTTCTCCGATTTTTTTTTTCTTCAGAAGTGAACTAACAGAATTTGTGATGTTTTGCCAGAAGTAACCGGCGCTTCTCTCCTTGCGAGGAA
>NC_134785.1:69026582-69031582 GCF_046742065.1 Oratosquilla oratoria | reverse complement strand
AAACCGAATGTAGAAATATTCTTTTAATGTTGGTTTTGAAGATGTGTTGGGAACTCGGGGTGTAAACAAAGCCTGTGTATGGCGCCGGCTTTGTGGGTCCCCTGCAATACTTTTTCACCCTCTGGGTCCGAACTGGTCCCCTGTGGACTCGACTGGGGTCGGTCCAATGATGCTGGACCATTGAAGAACAATTCTTTGTGTGTGACTGTCGCGTTTCCATAGCGTCAAGCGTTCATAAAGACTCGGTCATGGTCACTATCTTCTCCCTACCCACCACCGATGTCGCAGTAGCTGTGGATTTAGCTTTTGCAGTGATTTATACGAGTTTCAGAGATTGCAGTCGAGTAAGCTTGTGGAGGAAGATGGAGACTTGTGAACAGAATGTCCTGAGAGGAACGGGTCAGTCACGAAAACAAAGACTTGACCCTTGGTCTCTAGCTGAAGGGTGACCTCTGCTTAAACAGCAGTGAGTGAACGGAAGGACTGCTCCAGGATCTCTGGACCTGCTCAGGCGATCCATAGAGCAGATATTGAAACAATCTGAAAATTATAATAATAATAATGATAATAATAATAATAATAATGATAATAATAATAATAATGATAAATAATAGTAATAATAAATAATAATAATTAATAGTTAATAATAACAATAATGATAAAAATTCGAATGCCAGCAGTCAACTGTCGTACAAATGAGCGTGTCCACTGGAAAAAAAAAACAATGCAGAATTCAGCATCACTTTAAAAAGAATATGTATAAGAGAAAATCTCCATCTTGTAATTTCATTGTCATAATAGTCATCATTACTATTATTACTATTGTCATTAGTCATGCAGGCGATCGTCCTTGGCCCTAATATAAGCAATATATAATTAATATAATAGAAACATTGTTGGTAAAAAAAAAAAAAAAACGCTTTACAAATGGTTTACTTCTTGCGTGCCTGGAATGAGTGATGAAGAGGGGGGAGGGGGGGACGGGTGGGGGAAGGGGTAGGACGGGTGGGGGGGAGGAGTGAAGGACACCTGTGGACACCTCACCGCACGCTTAACGCTACGGCACGACCGAGAGCCTGATGGGAGAGCCACCGTGGGATGGGTCTAACAACAATGATTATGCCCACACATGCTGTGATGCTCTCTCTTCTCTCTCTTTCCTCTCTCTCTCTCTCTCTCTCTCTCTCTCTCTCTCTCTCTCTCTCTATCTATCTCTCTCTGTTCTCTCCCTCTTCTTTCTCCCCCCCTCTCTTCTCTCTGTTCTTTCCTCTTCATTCTCTTTCTCCCTCCCTCCCCCTCTCTTTTCTCTCTCTATCTCTCTCTCTCTCTTCTCTCTCTTCTCTCTCTATTCTCTCTCTATTCTCTCCCTCTTCTTTTTCCTCCCCTCTCTACTCTCTCTCTCTCTCTCTCTCTCTCTCTCTCTCTCTCTCTCTCTCTCTCTCTCTCTCTCTCTCTCTGTTTACATCCTTTGAGTCAAGCGATTTTGTGCAGTGGACCTCTTTTAGAAAGGAATTCACATCGAGCCTTATTGCCTGCCACCTGCCCCAGCTGGGCGGGCGAGAGCACAGGGGGTACAGAGGGACTACCTTGGCCTTAGCCAAGCGCCTCCTGGGTATGTCCCGTCCCTCTCCGTTTATTTTCGAGTTCCCTCCGATTTTTTCGTTGTATTTGGCTGCGTCTTTCGTGGCCGTTAGTAGCCTTCCGGAAGCCGCGTCCTGACGTCCACCACAGTCTTAGGTCATGTGCTGGACTCGTGAACGGCGGTTTTTACCCTTCTGGATTGAGTGATCAGAGCTCATGTACGGCCCAGTCTCTGGGTAATGCTGTGACCTAACGCACGCACGCATGCACACATAAAAACACACACACACACATAAACACACACACACACACACACACACACACACACACACACACATACACCCACGCGCGCACACACACACACACACACACACACACACACATACACCCACGCGCACACACACACACACACACACATGCACCTACGCGCGCGCACACACACACACACACACATACATACATGTACGCACACATAAACAGACACACACAGACACACACGTACACGCACGCACACACGCATACACACACGGACACAACTCCTTGCCCATCAGATCTGGAGTACCGTGATGTTTTTCAACTCTGGGGCGGGGACTCGACCTCAGACCTCTTGAGTTGGCGGTCGAGCGCGGTACCGGGATCGCGAGGAACACAGTCGGAATGCGGCGCCCGAGGCCGCGTGGAGGTGGAGTTCGAGTCTTGATCTCCGCGGATCTTTGCCGAGTCACTGCAGCGGTTTACGCGTCCACGCTGACCTTCGCGGCTTTGTGCCAGCCACTTTCTATTTCTTTATTTATGTGTTCGTTTTCATTATTTATTATTGTTTTTATTCTTATCATTATTATAGTAATTTCATTTTTGTTTTTAATTCTGTTTTTGAGCGTTGACCTTTCCAATGATGAGCGTGACCTCCTCAAGTGTATTTGTGTCTCCGAGGTCGTGCAGATATAAGGTCATTTGGACCGGCAAGATATTTGACCTTAACTTTGACAGTGACCTGACCCCGTTTGCCAGCTGAGCTGTCGAAAAGTGACCAGTAATTTATTTACCTAATTGAAATATAAAGGAAGGGAGTTACACTCGTGAGGTCCCGTCTCATATTCTCCAAAGTATCATACTTAGGAAATTTGTATTTATTGACAAACTTCGGGTATGGTGCGCTAATGGCGCGGTCAGAAGCGTGTTGGTTCGCATCGCCTTAGTCGTGGGTTCGAGTCCCGCACACCACTCCGATTCCCAGTAGTGACTATATTCCCTGACCTTAAAGCGCATTATAGGACAAAGGTGACTGCTTCGGCCGCAGC
Source organism: Oratosquilla oratoria (assembly GCF_046742065.1). Taxonomy (NCBI): domain Eukaryota; kingdom Metazoa; phylum Arthropoda; class Malacostraca; order Stomatopoda; family Squillidae; genus Oratosquilla; species Oratosquilla oratoria. The sequence goes on along the minus strand of NC_134785.1, from coordinate 69,028,700 downwards.
TGCTCAGCGCCTCCTGGCGTAAGCTCCTCGCCACCTTTAAGCCCCAGTCACACTATCACGATTCTCGTCATGTGAATTTGAAAATCTGCAGGACGACTTTGCGTACAGTATTCTAGACTTCTCTAAGTCTAGAATTCAACAGTGTCTAATGTTCGTATAACTTTAACTTCTCTTAGTTCGTCATTCAGATTCTCAAACTTGAGTCGTGATAGTGTGAGCGGGACTGCATCCTGCCACGATATATAGCCAGGTTGAGGAAGCGACCACCACTAGGGTGACCAGGGTTCTCAAGCGGGAATATGCTAGACAGTAGCTGAAATTGTGCTAGGTGGCAAAAATAATGTTAAATATTTTATTAATTTTAATAAATTGATTTCTGTGATATTTATGATTAATACAGGAAATTTTTATGAGAAAATATGCTAGATTTAGTATAATTATCCCAAATCTAAATATGCTAGACAATAGCTGAAATTATGCTAGGTTGGTAAAAATAATGTTTAATCTTTTATTCCTCTTAATACGATCGGTTTCTATGATATGATTAATACAGGAAATCTTTATGAGAAAATATGCTAAATTTAGCATAATTATGCCAAATCTGAATATGCTACACAGCAGCTGAAATTATGCTAGATGGGCAAAAATAATGCAAAATCTTTAATTCCTCTTAATACGTTCGGTTTGTTATATATATGATTAATACAGGAAATATTTTACGAGAAAATATGCTATATTTAGGATAATTATGCCAAATCTGGTCACTCTGAACAACATGTACGTAGTTTCAGACCCTCTGGAGGTGAATAAAATCGCCAGACGGCAGCCAGAATAAAAAAAAAAGACTACACTGTACGGAAGGGGCGCATGGAGAGATCACTGATGACCCTGAAGCTCGTCTTACACGTATCGACTTTTTGCCGTCCACGACACGACGTCGTGCTTTCAAGTAACCATGGGTGTCTATGGACGCTTTCACTGTTACGACCTCGATCACGTGTGAAAGCCTCTACCACTCATGGTTACAACACGACGCCGTGTCGTGGACGGCGCACGGCGAAAAGTCGATACGTGTGAAACGAGATTTGCATGACCGAGGGAATCCCAATGGGATGAATAGAATCGTCTAGCGACAGATATAGAAGAGGATAAAGTGCCAACCGGTATGGAAGGAAGGGTGCGGTGTGTTGTATTTTGTGCAGAGAGAAAACGGCATCGTTGTTGTTGTTGTTGCTGTTGTTGTTGTTGTTGTTGTTGTTTTCAAAATGGACTGCATACAATAATGGAGGTACAACGCGCACAGTGAATATGCAGTTCCGGCCATATTTTCATCTTTAATTTGTCAAATGAGAATAAAAGTATTTTGATGTAATCACAGTCTAACAGTTGACAATCGCTCATATATTTATTTATTTCTATATATATACTTTATCAAGTCATATTCGTTGTGTCATTAATTATTATAGAAGTGCTTGAACTCGTATGTTTTTTAATTATTTTCCAAATTGCTTTTGCTGCATGCCAGTAAAGGTTATGTATATACATCAAAGCGATAATTTCATATGAATTGTTATTTAAGAAAAATGAGTTGACTATAAAGCAACAAATACACATCCTCAAGTCAATTCATTTCCAATCGGCGGTGGCTGTATTTGTATATGCTGCAGCGTAAGCATACTATCATTCATGCTGTTAGGCAGTGGTCCCCAAGTTATGGCCTTTGGGGTCCCCTGGAGACCTTGGTATTTTCACAAGGGAGTCCACAGGCCTGAGATGAGTAACGGGTAATAATCTATGCTGTAACGTAAGCATATTATAACTCATGCTGTCAGGCAGTAGGCCCCAACTTGAAGTCCTTGGTGTCCCTTGGAGACCTTGGTATCTTCACAAGGGAGTCAGGTAATTTCAGTGAGTGTTGAAAGTGGAGGGGAATAAAAGTCTGTAAGCAATTTTTATTTATTATTATTTTGGGGGGGTAATGGCGAATTGATGTAAATTTACATAAATGAGCATCGATAAAGGAGCATGTTGACGCTGCACACTTGTTTTTTTATTGTCATACGGGTACATTGTCCCATAAAGACAGGCACCAATAGGCAAGACAACGGAAAGGTTTAA
>NC_134785.1:68979082-69024082 GCF_046742065.1 Oratosquilla oratoria | reverse complement strand
TTCACCTCGTAGAGGAAGGGTCTTCCCTCCCTCCTGCCACACTGCTCGGGTTATAGGCAATGCAGCGAGACGCAGATTTTATTCAGATGGCGGAGTGACATGAAGGGGGCCAATATCGAGAGTCTCCATCAGGCACGCCGACTGTATGGCACTGTGACACGACACTCGTGCCATAACAGGTCGTGCTATAACAGAGCTATGCAAACGCATCTCCCATTGCAGTTGCATGAATACATGATTGTCGACAATAACCAATTTAATTACAGTGGAACTGGACTGTATATAGAAATATACTGAATATCCAACAGCGATATATATATATATATATATATATATATATATATATATATATATATATATATATATATATATATATATGCAAAATAACCACAGGAGAAGGGAAACTGCTATATACGAAAGTACTTACTACAAGTTTCCTTTCTCTTGTGGTTATTTTACATTTTTGTATCACGGTGATGTAAATACTTGCATATATATATATATATATATATATATATATATAATATACATATATATATAATATATATATATATATGATATACATATATATATATATATATATATATATATATATATATATATATATATATATATATATATATAATCTTTTTCCAAGGTTCCACTGGGTCACGTTTGGGGGGGTGCCTGAAAAATATCTGCCTTCCTCCGTGCACCGGCGACTGATCTTATTGTTCTCAGGAGCCCAGTCGCAAGGTGCTGTTGCTTGTACAGTGCGTTGATTGTTTTTTATCACATGTTATTGGTGTCAAAGTTGGCACTGGTAGAAATTCACACGAGACCAGTACTGCTATCGACGAATGCCGTGCAAACTCTACATAATTAATATTCTCTCTCTCTCTCTCTCTCTCTCTCTCTCTCTCTCTCTCTCTCTATCTCTATCTCTCTCTTTTATATATAATACATAGAGCACCGAGTGAAATGTCAACTGTTATTCAGAATAAAAAATCGAGCATTTATATGTATATATATATATATATATATATATATATATATATATATATATATATATATTACTTAGAAAAAATGTTGTAGCACATTTGTAAATAATAATCACGAAGAACCCATAGTCGTAATAAAAGGAAAATTAGAAGAAAGTATAAATTCTTATATTTCGGCTAATAGCGATAGCCGAAATATAGAAGCCATACTTTCTTCTAAGTTTCCTTTTATTCCGACTGTGGGTTCTTCATGATTATATATATACATACATATTATATATATATATATATATATATATATATATATATATACATATATATATGTATGTATATATATAATATATATATATGTATATATATATATATATATATATATATATATATATATATATATAAAATATTGGTATAAAAAATTCTAACATAAGCATTGTGACATTATTTAAATAAAACTGTAGTTATTTTTCCCATACATTGTTTATTTTTAGTTATCACAGATGTTCTTCTTCGCAGGGTTGGTGCCTCGTTGTGACGCCTCTACGCGAACGACCTGAAGGAGAGGTGAGTGGAGAACGGCCAGCCGTCGCCCACTTGTTAACTCTCGCGTAATATCAACATAGTTCATCTCTGGGAACAATTAATTGCATATGCAGCCGATTTGCAATTGCGAGTATTCATCAACGTGCAGTCCACGCGTAGAGTTAACTGTGTACATTTGTATGCCAGAAGCTTGATGAGATTCCCTCCGTTCCGGGCAATACTTTAGCGTGTGTTCTGTTTGTCGCCGGGATGTTTGCTCAGGGTTACAAAGGAAGAACGTGACGACACGAGACGCTTTTGGTCCATAACTAGGTTCGGGTATGAAAAAAATTAATAGAAAATATATAAATGAATAAACAATTAGATAGATAAATGAACATATAAAATAAATAGATAATGCTAAATGATAAACAGGTAAATAATGGGAAGTTATAATTAAAAAGGTAGTACCAACTTTTTTGTGGAGCTGTTTTTTTTGTTTTTTTTTGGGGGGGGAGAGGGTCTGACGCCCCCTTTCGGTTGCATTTTGATTAAAAAACCTCATTTGTGTACGCTCCCCCCCCTTCTCCCAAAATAACGTTGGATACACCTGATAGCGTCCTCCATATTGTATACCAAAAACGTTTCCCCAAATCGTTTGTCTTCCTGCGGGCTGGAGGTGAATTACGGCACCCATTCTTCGTGTGTGCTGTGGGTACACTACTCTATACCTGAGCCCGTGGTGCCGGGGGCGCGCTCTCCTGTGTAGGCGAACTGACGTCGGGTGATTCTATTCCGACCGAGAAATAGGTCAGTTTGCTAGGAGTTTAGAGGTCATATACACGTACCTACACACACGCATACACACACACACACACACACACACACACACACACACACACACACACACACACACGCATACATGCACGCACGCTCATACACACACAAACACAGACACATACACACACATACACGCGTGCACGCACGCTCACACACACCTACACACGCATACACACACGCTCGCGCGCGCGCACACACATACACACACACACCACCGTGCATGCATGAGTGCACAGTAACAATGCTACTGTTGCGGCTAGTTTCTTGCGAAGGTGTGTAGCGAGTGTATTTCTCGACTCCAAACATTTACGATACGAATAAATATACTCGGTCATAAAGGACTCGTACTCGCCGTAAATCTTCAACCCAGAGGTGTGTGTGTGTGTGTGTATGTGTGTGTGTGCGTGTGTGTGTGTGTGTGTGTGTGTGTGTGTGTGTGTGTGTGTGTGTGTGCCTGCGTGTGTGTGTGTGTAAATGGAGGCGGTGTCAGATGTACATTCTAGGTCGAGAGAATCCTGATGGCGTCATCGTCTTTAAAGTTTTTATTCTGGTGATCGAGACGTTGGTTTATTCAGGTCCCAGAGCCTTCCCTTCCTGCCCACAGGGTGAAGGAGGTTCTTGAACAACCCGTTGGGGAGGGTTTTTGTCTTGAAAGCCTTTATTCTGGCCACATTTTTTTTTTACGCATATGTGCTTGCTGTGTCTAGCTGCGTTGATTCTGGCCGAGGGCAGCGGGCGAGATGCAGAGATGACCCGTCATCCATGAGGAGCTAAGAAAAGAGAAAGAAGAGGTGGTGAGTGGGAGTGGAGTATGTGGGGGATGAAATGTGTGGAAGTGGATTTATGCCTCTGACTTTGGCTACCTCCCTCGTAAGGGAAAAAAAACCTTGGCATATATATGTATGTATGTGCCTGCGTGCTTGTGTGTGAAAGAATTGCGTGTAAACTCGTGTGTGTTTTATATATTTTTTTCACATTCCCTCGACTGTTTCTCTTCCACAGCCGAGTGGAAGAAGAGGAGAAAATGGGGGAGACGGGAGTGGAAGCACTCCGTGTGTTCGGTGGAGTGGCGAGAAGATTTATACCTTGTGTTGCACCAGCAGGCTCTGTGGCCTTTATGAAAAGTGCTCTCAGGATTTTGTTCGGAATTTTCGAAAGAATTGAGAAAATAAAATAAGTTAGACAAATTATTCTCCCCGAGTCTCTCTCACTCTCTCCTCTCTCTCTCTCTCTCTCTCTCTCTCTCTCTCTCTCTCTCTCTCTCTCTCTCTCTCTCTCTCTCTCTCTCTCTCTCTCTCTCTCTCTCTTTTACACACGAGTTGTTATCTCATACTGTGTACAGAAGTTTTATAATCTCTTAGATAATGGATACCAATAATCCAGTTGCCCAAAATACATCGATAGTAACAAGTAATGATGAATAATAAGAAAATGCCACAATACATTTTTAATATTTCAGGAAAATTATATTACACGGTGACTTTAAACAACAAGGAACAATATTTATCAGTACTGTTTAGTAATCTTTCTCCATAAATTTGAGTGTCTCTCCAATTGTTGGTTTTTATAGATTCTAGTTGACAAGCGTTTCTATCCTAGTGGTTAACGAATGAAATATACTAAGAAACAATATATTGAACGCTCATACAGTTGGTTGTTTTAAAAGAAGATGAGAACTTTATGGATGGCGATGACAGGTAGTAAGGGACAGGGAACTGCCTAGTGTAGGCCTTAGGGCCTCTTGCAGTCTCCCCCATTGCTATGGGCTGTAGGTTTCCACCGCTTCTATCCTTGTGGACAAAGTCGTGCTGTGTCTCTCAGTGTTACACACAGCGACGGGTCTCCAACTCTCGGGTGGTGGAATATTGTCGCGGCCAAGCTGGGGTTGGCGTCTGGGCGGAGCGGTATTGGCGGGGTTGGGGGGGGGGGAGGGGAGTCGCCGGCTCTAACATATGCAATTCCTGCACCAACGTAATTCCTGCGGTTTGCTACGGTCGTATAGGCCCGTGACTTAGACCTGCATCTGAACCCGGCGCAGTTTAGATTACTCTGTCAGTTGGATCCGAGGTGGTTTGGCCGGATCATAATTACCCTATCCTACAATGTCAGCCTTTGTAAGAGCTGTTGCACAGTGCCTCCTGGCGTATGCTCTTCAATAACAGGCAAGGTCATCATATTAAGACAGCAAGGCAAGACTCGTAGTTATGGGTATAAAATTGATAAATTTAGGTTTAAGAAGGAAATAAGCAAGAACTGGTTTTCTGAGAGTGGTTAACAAAGGGAATAGACTTAGTAACCATGTAGCGAGCGCTGAAACAATTGGACATGGATCTACCTAGTGCTGGCCTTATGGTCTCTTGCATTCTCCTTCATTCTTATGTTCTTATGTTTTGTAACCTTTTTGATTAAGCTCATGTTATGCATCCAGCCTTATTCGGGTATTTGATATATGTATGTGTCTGTATATATATATATATATATATATATATATATATATATATATATATATATATATATATGTACACATATATACACACACACACACATACGAAGGGACCCTTGAGTATGGATATTATAGTAGCGTGGTTGAAGAATGTGTACCACAGTAACATAACAGAAACTGTCCCTCTGGTTTTGAATTTGTGTTGCTTCTGTACAACGTGTAATGACAAGGGGTTCATCTGAGCTGAATAAAATCGCCTGGTGCCACCTAGGGCAAATTCCTTAAAGGTATTCTGTTCGTCCCTTTTGGGCAGGAAAACGGAAAGCACTTCGGGCTTGGATTTCAGCTGCATGACAAGCGCGGCCTCGTCCTCTGGCAAGGGCTGTTGTTGTTGTTGTTGTTGTTGTTGTTGTTGTTGTTGTTGTTATTGTTGTTGTTGCTTCTATTCCCATTGTTGTTGTTCTTGCTGAGGGTAATGTAAAAGAGGAATATTAGACGTTCCAATTGAACTTTTTATTTGTTAATTTACTTTTTTATTATTAAGTTTCTTATTGAGATATTTTCTTATTTAAGTATTTATTCATTTATTTCCCTATTTTCTATATCTATTTGTTTTTAATAGTGGAGATAACGTCCAATTCATAAGAAATCGGCTGCATAGAATATGCAGACACTATCCCATAGGAGTACGTTTGGTTCTCTTGGATCCAAAAATGTCTTCTGGAAAATGGAAGACCAATGCACGTGACCCTTGATTTTAGGAGCTTAGGAATTTAAGGAATTTAGGTTTTAGGGATTTAGTTTTTAAAAGGTTCTGGAAGTGAAGTCTTCCATATTCTAAGGCACTTCATGCTGAAGTCTAGCTTCATTCAGCGTTTGTTTTTAAGCCCTTAAAACTATGTCTATATATCAAAAGGTTTGTTCACCCTTATAAGGGAGGTAGATAGCCAAACATGCACTCACCCATCCAATATCCCTGACCCCCGGCCGGCTCATAAGCAGTGCGGCGAGACACAGCTCCTTTCTTAAAATGGCGGGGGGTGGTGGAGGGGGGGGAGAAGACTGGGGTTCCCTGAGATGAATGAAATCGCCTGAAGACCCGCAGAAGAAAGAATTTGTACGAAAATATGACAAAAGTTAAGGGGTCGGTTCTCGTAACGTGCAGAACACAGGTAGTTAGGAGAATAGGTAATTGGGCCTTTACAAGAGCCTTGATATTGATTGATGGGTTGATGGATTGATGGATAGGTGGATGGATGGATGGATTACAAGAGCCTGTGCGAGGGGTTCGCCATTCTCCAACGAAGTCTTGAAGTCTTGATTATGAGTGCTCAGTATCGATTACTATGTCGAGCCTGCCACCAGCGAGTTGGACCAAGGGCATGCTTCATTGAATGATGATTATAATAAAATGCAAAGTCCTCTGTAAGGGGCACCGTTCTAGCCTCCTGGTAGGGGAGTTTACGACGTTAAACCGAATCGTTAATAATTATAATTTATTTTATTTCTTAGAGAGAGAGAGAGAGAGAAAGAGAGAGAGGGAGGGAAGGAGAAAGTGATGCTGCATTGACAACCGTGTTATATTATTTCGCTTTTTTTTCCGTGTGAGTCCATTACAAGTCGAAATTATTATGATTTGTACTCTTCCAACGCTTCTATCCCAAACCGAACTTTAACACCCTGCTGTACACATACCCGTAATACATTGCACACGCCCCCACGTTAACATGTACTACACATGGCTGTACACTTGTACACCCACGATTGGGAGGATTGCAACGGTGTATATATCTCTCTAGTCAAGTAGATATTCAATTTGCTCACCAAACTTTGAGACCTTTTTTGACATACATACTCTTACTCCAATGGCTATCAGGACTGCAGTCCTTTGACCGCATTCACTATTATGCCTCCCCAGACCAATCTGTCCTCCGCTGTTTCCCTCCAATTTTGTAGGTCAAGGTTAATGCGGGCCACGTCATTCGCCACTCCATCGCTCCACCGGTACCTAGGTCTTCCCAGGGGGCGTCTACCCCTTATACTTCCCTCCATCACCATTTTTGGCCATCTTGTTGGCTCCATCCTGGCACAGTGACCGGCCCACCTTGCCCTTCTCCCACTTGCGACATTATGCAGCATTTGTTGTCCTGTCTGTTCTCTAATTTCCCTATTGTGCCTTCGTCTCCATTCTCCCGATTCCGCATCATACACTGGGCCCAGAATTCTTCTAATAATGGTGTTTTCAAAGACTTCAAGTTTTCTTTTTCCTTGTTTGGTCATATAACAATGTTGGTCTAATTACAATGTTGTATGTTCTCATTTTTGTTTTCTTGCTAACCTTTCTGCTTCTCATGACCTTTTTTTGACATGGGCAACGTAATTAAGTGAGATCAAGTTAATGGCTGACAGGCTAAGCTAAACAATGATCGGGAATAGTAATCTATATTACCACCAGGCCTTGTACTATTCAGACTTACGGTGATATTCTTAAAAAAAACCTTTCCTTATATAAATCTTATATAAGCCTTGGAAGGGAAAAATTTTGTATAAGGATTTTTTTTAAGAATACCACCGTAAGAATCTTACGGTGGTATTCTTAAAAGAATTCTTTCCATATATAAATCTTTCCCTTCCAAGGATTTATACAAGATATAAGGAAAGATTTTTCTTTTACGAATACCACTGTTAGTCACATAGTCTCGAACTGTTTGAATACGTCACGTGATCATAAGGAGGCTCCTTTGGGAAGTGGATGTATACATTAGTTCAGGAACGAACTGATAACTTCACTTCTGAGTGCATATATTGCTTTGAGTGAAAATAGTTTGAAGTTTTGAAGAATCGGGCTCCTTGTTCTTCAAAAGGGCGAAATTGGGACTTATTGTTCAAATAGTCTACCAAACCTAACCTGACTATTTTTTCTTTCTTTCTTTCTTATATGGGACCATTATTCTTCAAAAGGGCAAAACGGGGACCTCCTATTGTTCAAAAAGCCGACCTAATCTAACCTGGCCATTTCGTTTCTGTATGTTTTATTTCATTTTCTTACATGGGACCATCAATCATCAAAAAGGCGAAACGAGGACCACTATTGTCCAGAAGGGGTCTTTAGAAGCTCCGAAGTGTTTATGTATTCTTGATCGTGGCAGTGTTGGGTTGCGCTTTGGATATTTATTTGTTTTATTTATCTTTATATTCATTATTTTTGTTTTACTTATCAATTTATTTTATTTGTCTATTTAACTGCTTATTTAGTTACTCGTTTAATTAATTTAATTCATATTTAATTGCTTATGTAGATGTTCATTTATTTGTTTATTTAATCATGTATATGTTTGTTTGCTTGTTCATCTGTGTATATAATTTTTTATTCATTATTTTTTACGCGGGGTACAAATCTTTGGATACTAATGAAGCCGTGCATAATTAATAGACGCAAAGTCCTGTAACACCAGCGTAGACAGGGTTTTTAGGTGGGTTAGAGGGTGCGGGTAGATACGGTGTAATGTCTGTTGTGTCTGTAGATACGGTGTAATGTCTGTTGTGTCTGTAGATACGGTGTAATGTCTGTAATCCTATCCATGGGACGCTGACGCTGTGATGTCGTGTTGGGACAAAGGACCCAGAGACTATTTGCATCTCATCCATAGATAGATAAATGAATGAATAAATGGGTGGATAGATGATGTAAATAAATAACATGGGTAAAATGGATGGGGAATAAATGATAAAGATAACAGGGATAAATGGTTGAATGAATGAGTTGATAGATAATGTAGATGCATAACATGGATGAAATAGATCAATAAATAAACGAGTAAATGAACAATATAGAAAATATCAAAGATAAATGGATGAATAAATGAGTGAATAAATAATGTAGATGATTGATATGGATAAAATATACCAATAGATTAGTGAGTAAATAATTAATGTAGACGAATAACATAGATAAGATTACATGAAAAAAAAATGCCGGCACAGCAAGCAAGGTTATTCATGATGTTTGCCACAAGTCACCGTGACTGGCTCGAATGGATAAGTAGGCCGGCCGCACACCAGAGGTCGATGATTAAGCTTGACCCGCCGCGCTCAAGAGGTTAATGATGAAGCTATTTATTGGTGCTTCGGTTTCAGGGGAAAATTGCTCCCAAAAACACCGCGACCCGGGACTGACTGGGCCTCCTGTATTGCCGTGTGCTCCTAACGCGTGACGTCATGTCGCTTGTTTTGTTCCTTTCTTCTGGACTTCGCGGCCACAGAAGCCAAAGTAAGTTCTTCTGGGGTAGAAGATATGGCCAATGTGCAAATCGACCGCTCTCTCTCAGACTTGCGGTTGATGGTGTATTGGACTGCCTCGCCTGCCTGCGGTTAAGGGTCGGGGGAGTGGGGGGGGAGGCAGTTTTACCTTACATCAGATGGAATGGGGAGTTTGCCTGGAGCTGCAAGATGAATTACTCCCCCCAAGGTGGAGAAGGGGGGCGCACGTGCAACCGCCTGAGGTACCACATGTGTGCCCATGATGGATTGCAACTGCAGGTGTTGCAGGTGCGCTTGTGATAGATGGTTTGCGTCGGGCAGATGGCATGATGCATACCCCGGGGGAGGGAAGGGGGGGAGGGGGGGCGTTGGGTCCGTTAACCACTTTTGCCAAGAAAGTTTGTGGCATCCGGCCCGCTCCAATAAATAACGAAGAAAGACCGTTAAGACCGTTAAAAGCGTTGTCAGCAGCTGCGCCGGAAATGTCGACCGTTTGCTGTACGAGGAATAACGAACGGTCCTCGTGCGGCCCCCGGCGCGCGCGGCTCACCGTCAAGGTATTGGATCACGTGCTAGACTCGTGATCGGTGGCTGAGAGCTCGGTTCATGTGTATGGACCAATGTGCAGGTACTATTGTGACCTCACACACGCACGCACACATACAGACACACACATACATACACGCATACACACGCATACACGCACACACACATCACGCGCACACACGCATGCACACACTCGCACACACATGCATGCACACACGCATACACACGCACACACGCATACACACGCACACACACGCATACACACACACACACACACACACACACACACACACACACACGCATACACACGCACACACACGCATACACACACACACACACACACACGCACGCACACGAGTCCAACACGTGATCCAAAGACCAAGGTGAATACACACACGCACACACACGCATACACACACACACACACACACACACACACACACACACGCACATACGCACGCACGCACACGCACACACAAATCCCTTGCCCAAGGATGACAGTAACTGTTTTCTGTTAAGTTAGCGAGTCGAACCTGAAGGGACTGTGTGGTTCACGAAGATTTATTAGTATTCTTTGGCAAAGTTGGATTTAGCTTACAATTCTAAAAGAATACTACCTGACTGGTCCGTTGGGGATGTCACTAAAGATCCTAAAAATAATGACGACATAACTTTTAAACAGTTAATGTCCCGTACTGGGACGAGAGAGAGAGAGAGAAGGAGGAAGGGAGGGAGAGAGGAAAGGAGGAAGAGAAGGAGGAAGGGAGGGAGAGAAGGAAGAAGGGAGAGAGAAAGAGGGAGGGAAGGAGAGAGGGAAAGAGGTTGGGAAGGAGAGAGGGAAGAAAGGAGCGAGGGAAGGAGGGAGACAGAAAGAGGGAAGGAGAGAGAGCAGGAGTGGGGTTGAGGGAGTAGAAGAATGAAAACTCCCAAGCTGGTTGATGTACTGAGCCAGTTTCACGACTTCTGGAACGGTCTTGGCTCAGGGGCGACAGTGTGATTGCTGCGCCTTGGGGGGAACTGCCCTCCCCATTCCCCCCCGATCCCCTCATCCCCAATCCCCAATCCACCATCCCCTCATCTCCCGATCCCCTCCTCCCCCCATCCTCTCCTCCCCATTGTTCAACGACATCTTGGGCCCCTGAGTGGCAAGACAAGGCAGCGGGGCAAGTGAGAGTGGTTGCCCCCCTCCCCCCCCACACACACACCGCTCTCTGCAATACACGTCAGACGCTCACTCCGTCTTTCTTCAGGTGGTGGTGAAGCTGGGTGGATGGTGGCAGTGGTGGCTGTAATGATGGTGGTGTTGTTTCTGATGGTGGTGGAGGTGGTGATGATGATGTTGAGGCTGGGTGGAGGATCTATTGGAGGTAGTGGTGAGGCTGGGGGAGGACGGGTCTAGTGGAAGTGGTGGTGGTGGTGATGAACCTACTGCTGTTGTTGCAGTTGATGGTTTCGGCCGTGGAAATGGGGGATTGAGGTTGAAGTGTGGGTCTGCGATCCTACGACGTTCGTAGGGGAGTTCGGCCCCGGAAGAAAAGACAGGACGCCACTCGTGGTCCTCTGGAAGCCCATCACAGGTCGTTGGGTTCTCGTTGGCTTCCGCGAACGTAAGAGAATAATGATGGTAAACTCGTCTCGAGTTTTCTTGACCGGAAGGCCGCAGGTCTTCAGTAGCCAGTAATTGTCCGTGGAACTTTTACACACACATACACACACACACACACACACACACACACACACACACACACACACACACACACACACACACACACACACACACACACACACACACACACACACACACACACACACACACACACACACACACACAGGCACATACACACAGAGGCACATACACACACAAATACACACGGACACATACACACAAATACACACGGACACATACACACAAATACACACGGACACATACACATAAATACACACGAACACATACACACAAATACACACGGACACATACACACAAATACACACGGACACATACACACAAATACACACGGACACACACACACACACACACACACACACACACACACACACACACACACACACGCGCGCGCGCGCGCGGGCTCATACACACACACACACACACACACACACACACACACACACACGGACACATACACACACACAGGCACATACACACATATACACACACACACACACACACACACACACACACACACATGGGCACACACACTATGTATATGTTGTACTAGTGTGGAAGAAGGAGAATAATAGTCGCTGGTTAGTAGTTCCTTATGTGGGATAGTAGGGGGGGATAGTCGAAATTGACAGAGATGAGATTGGGGTGATAGGTTTTGAAAATGGCTGGTGGGGAGATGATTCTCCCCGACGTCCATATCACAGGACCACAACTGAGGCCGGTGTCACATTGTACGTCGGTACCGGACGCGGCCAGATGATGTTTGAAAGTTCTATTAGCTTAATAAAATCGCCTGGCGACATCAGCCAGAACTTGATATAATGACCACCTGGTTAAAATACTCTCATAGCTTTTAGAGTCTAATGACACATACACACACACACACACACACACACACACACACACACACACACACACACACACACACACACACACACACACACACACACACACACACCCACCGCAACGGCTCGTATCAGGACAATTTCCTCCAGAGGACAATTTCCCCCGCTGTCAATTGCCCCCCGGGACATTTGCCTCCTAGGACAATTACCCTTTGATGTCAATTTCCCCCGTTGACATTTGACTGATATACACTAAAAATTGTTCATAATCTAATAATGTAAAGTCTCTTGTGTTATATAATATATGTAATATTTGTATTGGCAAAATCTAAACCTAAGACGATAAGCGGATCTAATGTCACTAAAAATTGTTCTCAAAGTCTCTGTGTTATTACATAATATATTATACATACCATTTGCATCGGCAAAATCTAAAACTAAGCGGATTTGTATTGAACCTTCTGTCAATGTTTTTATAGATTTTAGAAGAGCTTACCATTTCCCAGTGAACAGTATTTAAACTTTTGCTCCATCGCGTCAGGGATTCATTCTGTTGGGCTCTTTACGTTGTGAAGTGGTTTATTCCTGGTGAGTTTAGGATATATATATATATATATATATATATATATATATATATATATATATAAATATATATATATTATTTATATATTTATTTATTTATTTATTATTTTTTTTTTTCATAACCCATGAGCATGCATTTCTAAGAGTGAAAAGGGACGTGACAAATTAGTGTTTGGAGGTTGCATGTATGTCAAGCAAAAAGATTTAGCACAGTGTTTTATCATAAGAGTGCGAACAGCGCAGATATAAGGAATTACGTATAATTAATCTAAGTTTTTAAATAAAACTAAGCTTATTCTTATTCTTTGCAACTAAATGTATCTTTACTCTTTGGCTTTATAAATAAAATTTTGAATAAAATTAACTTTGTATTTGTATTATTTTAATTGTCAGCGGGGGGAAATTGACAACGGGGGGAAATTGTCCTCCCGGGGAAATTGTCCTGGAGCCGCAACGGCTGGGCCGGAGAGTATGACACGGGACTAACAGGTCTGTCAGTGGTCCATGCAACGTTTTTTTTTTCTCAGATCTCTCCGGATGAGAGTGAGTGTCTGTAATATGCATCATTACATGGATTACACCGAAAAGAAGATGGATGTTGCACAGTTCATACTTAACAGAAGACGGGGATAACTGGTTGGGTTGGATGTTGTTACAAAGGATTACAAAGGCTGAGCATGCCGATAGGAGACCTTTTTTAGTTTACTAGCGTTTCTATCCTTTTGGAAAACCTCTCGCCTTTGGGTGGGTACAGGCCGGTGCTGCATAGCATTAATCATCCCCACGGCTTCTGAACGATAGAAATACGAGTCTCAGGGATCGTGCATCAGTCTTAGGGAGTATTGCCCCCGTGGAGCGGCCATATTGCTCTCTGCATCGTTTCCGCTGAAGAATTACGACAGATGCTGCGTTTCCCGTCGACCGCCCTTGAGGAGCGGAAAGGATATTGGATATTACATCGTCCGCGTAGCAGAAAGGCCAAGGGTGCTGTTCCGCCGCGGGAGATATTGCTTACAGCATCGATTAGGCTACGAAACCACATAAACAATTAAACGTCACGTCATTTCCTTTCGTTTCTTCCAGGTAACCAGTGTCATTTCCGTTCATTTCTTGTGGTCGTGCTGGGTCTTCAGGCCCCGTTTTCTTTGACCAGGTGTCACTCGTCCCTCCCCTGAATGGAATCAATGGGACGGGGCACACTCGGAGAGGCCCATGTTTGGATAGGAATCCTGTTTCTCCCTTTTGTGTACATTTGAAAAAGTTCGTCACTTGAGTTTTCTTTTGGTGTCGTAGTCTGACTTGTTCGAAGATAGTGACAAAGTAAGAGGTCGACAAGCGACCTTTCGATCCAGAGGGAGGTTGGGCACATACACACACATGCGCACACACACACACACACCACACACACACACACACACACACACACACACACACACACACACACACACACACACACACACACACACACACACACACACACACATGCACACACACACACACATGCACACACACACACATGCACACACACACACACACGGGCGCGCACACACACATGCACACACACACACACACACATGCACACACACACACACACACACACACATGCACACACACACACATGCACACACACACACACACACACACACACACACACACACACACACACACACACACACACACACACACACACACACACACACGCACAGACACACACACACGTGCACACACACACACATACACACGCACACGTGCAGACACATTCACACACACACACACACACACACACACACACACACACACACACACACACACACACGGGACACCACGAGCATAGCTCCCCTTCCCGTAAAATACAACTAGGTAAATACACATACGCACACATGCACACACACACACATGCGCACACATGCACACACATGCACACACCTGCACACACATGCATACACACACACACACACGCGCACACATGCACACACATGTACACACATGCACACACACACATGCATACACACACACACACACACAGACACACACACACACACACACACACACACATACACACACACACAATGTTACGCCCCGCGATCGGTTTCATGCAACCAGTTGCTTCGGTGTGCGAGCTGCGTATTCTCTCTTCTCCGACGCGCACCCCGTCGCCGTCGCCGTCTTGAGTAGTCGAGACTGAAAGGCAGCACAGTAGTATTCCGTGAAAAAACAAAATAACAATGATAATAAAAAAGAGGGGTCGTATATGGTTCTAGCAGAGTGAATAAGAAAAATTATGTTGGAGAATAAACTTGAAAAGAAAGAGAGAAGAAAAAAAACAGCATCCCGTGGAAAGAAAAATATGGTTCCGGCAGAACGAATGAAAAATAGCATTCCATAGAAAGAAGAAGAAAAAAATATATGTGGTTCTGACAGAACAAGCAAAAGAGAAGAAAAATATCGGGGAAATAAAAAAAGTATATATGTATATAATATATAGATGAAAAAATAAAAAAATTAAAGACGAGTTTTATATAGTTCTGGTAGGAGAGATTAGAAAAAATAGCATCCCATAAAAAAACATTTTAATGCATTTTTCTGAAGGACAAATTGAAAAAGGGGGGTGAGGGTGGGGTGGGGTGGGGGGGAGTCGTTATGTCTGGAGCGATTGTGTTTGTCTTAAAGAACTGAGATCGAGTCTACTGGCGTCCTGGCCGGCATTGTCTTGCGGGACCGCGAGGATGCAGATCGTGGTCCGGCTCTGAATTCGCAAATGAAAGAAAAAGGAAGAAAATAAAAAGATGTGATGATCAGCGAGTCGTTGTGCAGCCTCTGCCTCGGAAACATTGGAATCCCCCGCAAATTGTGAGCGGATGCATCGTTCAGGGAGACCAAGGAGAAAGAGAAAGAGAGAGAGAGAGATGGATTGGGGAGGGAGAGAGGAGAGAGGACAGGGAGGGAAATAGGGGAAAGGAAGGGAGAGAGGGAAGAGAGAGAGAGGAGAGGAGAAAGGGAGGGAAAGAAGGTAGAGGAAGGGAGAGAGGAGAGGGGACAGGGAGGGAAAGAGGGGAGAGGAAAGGAGAGAGGAGAGGGGACAGGGATCGAAAGAGGGGAGAGGGGGGTATATAGAGAGAGGGAGAGATGCATAGGGGAGGGAGAGAGGAGAAGGGACAGGGAGGGAAATGTATAGGGGAGGGAGAGAGGAGAGGGGACAGGGAGGGAAAAAGGGGAGAGGGAGAGAGGAGAGGGAACAGGAGGGAAAGAGGAGAGAGAGGGGAGAGGAAGGGAGAGAGGGGAGAGGGGAAGGGATAGAGAGGGGAGAGGGAGGGAGAAAGGGGAGAAGCAGAGCGAGAGAGAGAAAAAAGAGAAAGAGAAGAATAGAGAGGGGAAAGAAAGGGAAAGAGGGGAGAGGGTATGGAACAGAGAGCGGGGAGAAAGGGGAGAAGCCGAGAGAGAGAGAGAGAGAATGGAAAGAGAGGGGAAAGGAAGGGAAAGAGGGGAGAGGGTATGGAACAGAGAGCGGGGAGAAAGGGGAGAAGCCGAGAGAGAGAGAGAGAATGGAAAGAGAGGAATAGAGAGCGAAAAGGAAGGAAAAGAGGGGAGAGGGTATGGGATAGAGAGGGGGGAGAAAGAGGAAGAAATAATAAAAATAGAAAGGAAAGAGAAAACGAAAAAAGAGCAAGAGTGTGAAAACGTAAGAGCTGTAGAGAGATAAAGGGAGAGCGCGTTATAAAGAAAAGAGAAGTCTGTAAAGATTCATACGTGTAGAAGAATGGACCTGTTTGAAATGTAAAGAAAAGATGCATCAGAGAGAGCGACGAGATGTATGGGGGTCCAAGGAACGTCTAATGCACATTTCCACTCACATTTATTAACGTTGCGCGCATCGTCGTCGTCGTCGTCATCATCGTCACTATCATCATCGTCGTCGTTGTCGTCATCGTCACTATCATAATCATCGTCGTCGTCTTCATCATCATTATCGTCGTCGTGTCATCGTCACTATCATCATCATCGTCGTCGTCGTCACTCATAATCATCGTCGTCGTTATCATCATCATCATTGTTGTTGTCGTTGTTGTCATCGTCACTATCATAATCGTCGTCGTCGTCATCGTCACTATCATCATCGTCGTCGCCATCTTCACTATCATCATCATCGTTGTCGCCATCATCATCATCATCATCACATCATCATCATCATCATCATCATCATTATCATCACCACCAACACCAACAACATCAATCTTCCTCTTCTTCCTCGTGTGTATATGTATGTGTGTGTGCGTGTGTGTGTGTGTGTGCATGCGCGCACGCGTGGTTTACCATGGTCTTGAATCACGTGCTGTATTTGTGAACGACATGTATTACTCCTAGCTCATAGGACCCGATATATAGGTAATGCTGTATGACCTTACACACACACACACACACACACACACACACACACACACACACACACACACACACACACTAGTTTCGCATTTTGAAATATAGGATCCCATTCGTCGAAATGTAAGATTACCCTGTTTTGTATACGCAGTGTTGTGAAAACATTGTTGACCTCGTCCTCGTGTTCCGTCATGGAGACGATAACACGAGCCGGTTTTGTGTCGCGAAATGAAGATGTTATCACATGGCAGGCTAATTGCGGCGGCGGGGAAAGCGAGCCCGGTTTAAAAAAAAAAAAAAACGGAATACGATGTAGAAACGTGGGATAACCGTGGGAATAATCGTGGACGTACCGTGAGTAAGCATGACCGTGTTGTCGCCGTCCGCACTGCACGCCATATTCAAGGAAAGAACTTGCCTTATTTGGTACCGCTTCCACATTTGAGGCTCGTGACGGGGCCATGGGCCGCGCTGTGGCCTGCATTGGCCACTCCTGAAGCCGGAAAGCGCGCGCGCGTGTGTGTGTGTGATTCACTTTGGTCTTGGATCACGTGTTGGACTCGTGATCGACAGCTATTTCCCTACCGGAAGAGAGCTCAAGAGCTCATATATGACCGATCTATAAGTAATGCTGTGACCTTACACGCGCACACACCCCGAACTCCCCGCCCACGAGAGTTGGAGTAACAACTCGCAACGCAGCGATACTAAAATTATTTGAGCCCTGGGCGGGATTCGAACCCGGACCGCCGTAGTGACAGCCAGGAACTCTACCACTGCGCCACGAGTCGTGTGTGAGTGTGTGTGCGCGTGCGTGATTCACCACTACAGTCATAGATTACGTGTTAAACTCGTGATTGACAGCTATTACCCTTCAGGGTGAGAGCTCAGATCTCGTATATGGCCCGATCTATGGGTAATGCTGTGACCTTACACGCACACACACACACACACACACGCACACACACACACACACACACACACACACACACACACACATACATACATACACACACATACACACACAACTCCTTGCCACCAGAGTTGAAATCCTGGGTGGAACTCCAACTCGGATTGCTGAACTAGCCGTCGAGAAGGGTACCACTGCAACGTCGAGACGTGTGTGTGTGTGTGTGTGTGTGTGTGTGTGTGCGCGCGTGTGAAACCTTAAAACTACAACCTGCTGACCAGAGCTAGATGACAGATAGCAGTGGGAATATACTTTGTACGTTTATATATGCATACATGCACACATACATATATATATATATATATATATATATATATATATACACATATATATATATATTACATCCATTTATATTTCTTTGGAGGGCGATGAAGGAAAACTTGTATCATAATGTGCCACGTACACATTTACCCCCTCCTTCTGCCTCTCTTCCTTTCCTCTCAAATTCTTCTTCTCTCCGTCTCCTGTTGGATATCCTCCTCCTCCTCCTTCACCTCCTCCTCCTAGTTTTCTTTCTCCACCTCCTCCTCCTCCTCCTCCTCCCCCTTTCTTTCTCCTCCACTTCCTTTTCCTCCAACCCCGTCTCCTCCTCCTCCTCCTTTTCCTCCTCCTCCTATTCCTTACGTTTCCTTCTTTCTGAATCGTGGGCGACGACCTTGACTCCGAAGTCCTGAAGTCCTGAAGCTTCATTAGCCTGAATAATTGGGGACTTGCAAAGTTGCAGAGATCCTGCGGTTCGCCGCTCCGCCCTGATTGATCAAATTTCTGTCTCGGGGAGATTCAGCAACAACACGATGAAAACATCCCCGCAGACTCTTCGACTCTTCGTGAAGGGCTCACGCCAGGAGGCGCTGAGTAGCTGTCGCCGAAACCGTCACCGTTGCCCTCTTATGCCTTTGGACAGGTAACCTGCACTCACTGTTTGGGAATCGGAGATGAGTGCGGGATTCGAACCAGTAACTCGGCAAATGCGAGAATGACACGCTACCGATTACGTCACCATCGCAGTACGCAGGAATAGCACATAGATTAAGATAAGGCAGAATGAGAGAGAGTAAACGCGAAAATGGGTAAAGAAACAAAAGAAACAACTCAATGATGAGTACTAGAGCCTGTTGCTGAGGTATTTGTTCAAGAGAAGCTTAAAATTTCAAAATATAACACACACACACACACACACACACACACACACACACACACACACACACACACACACACACACACACACACACACACGACTCGACGGCGCAGTGGTAGCGTCCGCGGCCGCCACTACGGCGGTCCGAGTTGGAATCCCGCCCAGGGCTGAAATAATTTCAGTATCGTTGCGCTACGAATCGTTACTCCAACTCGTGAGCGGGGAGTTGGGTGTGTGTGCGTGTAAGGTCACAATATTACCCATAGATCGGTCATATATGAGCTCTGAGCTCTCTTTCGGGAAGGTAATAGCTGTCGATCACGAGTCGAACACGTGATCCAAGACCATAATGAATCACACACACAATGTTCTGGAGTCCTTGGCCTCGTCCGTCCTCGTCGCGAGATTTCCTTACCTGTATTGATTATCACCAACCCGTTTCTTTTCCCACGGCGCTTAGGTAGCCCTCCCTCCCTCACTCCCGCATGCCCATTCCGTCCTTGCAAGCCGAATCAAACCTGATACTGTAGTTTTGTTCCAGGAGACCCAGAGTGGATGGCCCTGGGATGCCATTGTTGGTACTACTGAGCACCTTCTAGTAATAAGGACCAGTAAGAAGAGTTTAAGAAAGCTCTTGTTCTTTGATTCTTGTTTTCTCTTTTTTAGTAAATAAATAATTACAATAAGTCTATTCATAAGCGAGATGACTCACCGGTGAACATAAGATCTTAGCAAGAAAGGCATGTTACATATTAGTGACAAAGGGTTAATGTAGGTTACAGCCTCCACACACACTGCGGCCAGGAGGAAACCTCATTCCGAATCAAGAAGACTCCCTGGCCACCAAACACCACCATCATCACTACAAAAACACCAACACCATCACCACCACCACCATCACGACAAAAATATCACCAACAGCATCACAGCCATCACCATCACCACATAATGATCACCAACATCACCGTCACCATAACACAAAATATCACCGACATCATCACAACCACTACCACCGTCACAAGATTATCACACATCATCGCCATCACCACAAAAAGATCATTACAGCCACCGGCCACATTGTCAATTCTACCACCCCCATACCACCATGAACAGCGGTGTCCCCCCCCCATTGAGGAGCGTGGTTTAACATATTTTTTTGGTAAGCGGCAGAATATTTTATTCAGTCGAGGGAGAGGGTCTGGATGAGGGGCACCCACTTATCTGAAAAATAAAAATAGTTTGACGCTTAAAAAAAAAAAAAATTGCCACGCCACGTTGTTTGAAGGGAAGTAACCAACCCTCACTACGCCACGTGACCTTCGCCATGACGTCACTCGATAGACGACCAAAATTAGTTGAGACCTGGGAGCCCTCCAACACTTCAATCTTAGGTCGAGTGGGAGAGTCGCCCCAGGTCACCCTTCACCCTGGCTGGTGCGGGTGGGGGGGGGAGGACTGAGCTTCTGCCCCTCGACCCGCTCTCGACCACCTGCTGCTTGCTGGCCAGAAAGGAACCCGCAGCTGGCTTGGGTAATGCGTGAGCCACCATTCTTCCACCTGTTTCTTCCACCTCGCTGTCTTCCACAGCTCTGGTCCACATGTCCTTTATTTGTGGGCCAAGTCCGCTCACGTTTACTTCCCTCTCCCCTCTCCCCTCTCTCCTCTCCCCTCTCCCCTCTCTCTTCTCCCCTCTTCTCTCTCTACTTCTCCCTCTCTCCATTTCCCTCTTCCCTCCTCCCTGTCTGCTCTCTCCTCTTCCCTCATCCACGTTTCCTACCACTACCCATTCATTCTCCCTCCCCTCCTCCCCCTCCTTCCCCCTCCCTCTTCTCCCCCCTCTCTTCCTCCACCACTGCAAACAATGGCGTTTGACATGAAAAGGAAAAGTATACATTCCCTTTTTCATTCGTTCGGCACTTCATTTACGCTCCCCTTCCTCTCCTTCTCCCTCTCCCTCTCTCCCTCTCTCCCCTCTCACACTCCTCTCACACCCACCCTCTTCCCAAAGTCCCATTCTCATGTCAAGTTCCCTATTTCCTGTTCCCCATTCGTTTTGTGAGTTGCTCTTTCGGGGCTCACTGCCCTCCCCGCCCTCCACGTCCCCCCCCAATCCCTCTCCAAGTCCTCCCCATCCTCATACCCCCCCTCTCTCTCTCTCTCTCTCTCTCTCTCTCTCTCTCTCTCTCTCTCTCTCTCTCTCTCTCTCTATATATATATATATATATATATATATATATATATATATATATCTTTCGCTCTCTCTCTCTCTCTCTCTCTCTCTCTCTCTCTCTCTCTCTCTCTCTCTCTCTCTCTCTCTCTCCGGCCACAGTAGTTATTAATTACTTTTGACCATTTCCCAGATTTTACCGAAAACTTGCATAGGAATGAGTTCATTTCCGCGCTTGTGTGTAGTGAATATAACAATGCTAATTTGAACTTTCCTATATTATTTACAGACCAATACTATAACAAATGCGGTAATTAGTTACTTTGTCTTGTGGAAATATTTGAATTAGGACTGATGGGAGTAACGATTGGCTGAATGAGAAATTACGCTCAACGGGGTAATGGTATTACCATTACCCGGTTATCGTATTACCATTACCCGGTAATCACTACCAGGACTTTCTCCAGATCCTCGTTTGTTATCTCCTTTTCGTCCCTTTTGTCTCTTTCGTCCTCTCTCTCTCCCGCTCTCTTCCCCTTTCTCTCCCCCCCTCTCTCTCTCTCTCTCTCTCTCTCTCTCTCTCTTCTCTCTGTCTTTCTCTCTCTCCCTCTCCCTCTCTCTCTATCCCGCTCTCTCTCCCCTCTCTCTCTCTCCCCCTCTCTCCCTCCCCACCCTCTCTCTCTCCCTCTCTCCCCCACCCTCTCCCTCTCTTCCCCACCCTCTCCCTCTCTCTATCTCTTTCTCCCTCTCTCTCTCTTTCTCCCTCTCTCTCTCTCTCTCTCTCTCTCTCTCTCTCTCTATCTATCTATCTCTTTCTCCCTCTCTCTATATATATCTTTCTCCCTCTCTCTCAACGCTTCCCCCCTCCCAATCGGTAAATTAAGACGAGAGTATCGCCGTTGCTGTGAGCGACACATCATGCTCCATCAGTAAATCACAGTTGTTTTGGCCCTATTCTGAAAAAATTCAGCCAATATTTGGCAGTGGTAACCTAACTTAATCTAGCCAAGCCTAGTCTAACCAAACCTAGTCAAGCCTAGCCTAGCCTAGCCTAGCCTAACCTTAGTCTAACCTAAATTGGCCTAACCTAACCTAGCTTAATTAGTCTTAACTATAGGTTTGGTTAAGTTAAATTAGGTTATGTTGTTGGCTAGGTTAGGCTATGTGAGGTTATGTTAACTAATCTTATATACCCTAACCTAGCCAATAACCTAACCTAACTTACCTTAACTTAGCCTATAACCTGTCCTAACCTAGCCCATATTATTCTAACGTAACCTAACGTAACATAACCTAACCTAACTTAGCTTAACGTAGCCTATAACGTATCCTAACCTAGCCTATCCTCTCCTAATCTAACCTAAGCTATTCTAATCTAACGTAACATAATCTAGCTTATAACCTAACCTATCCTATCCTAACATAGCTCATTGTAACTCGACAGATCTAACATAGCCTATAAACTAATCTACCCTATCCTCATCTAACATAACCTATCTTAACCTAACATAGCCAAACTTAACCTAACCTAACCTATAGATTAACCTAATCTAACCTAAGACCACAGGGAACTGCATAGAGAAGGCAACCCTCGTCTTAATTTACTGCTACCGTCCTTTTCCCTCCTCCTCCTCCTCCTCCTCCTCCTCCTTCTCCTCCTCCTCCTCCTCTTCCTCCTCCCCTTCCTCACCTTCCTCCTCCTCCTCCTCCTCCTCCCACCCATTGATCAACCCTTCTATGCCTCTATTATGTCCCTCTCCTCTCTCTCTTTCCTTCGTTCTCTTCCCCCTTCCCCTTTTCCTTTATCGTTTCTCACCTTCCCCTCTCCCTATCCGCCTTCCCCTTGCCATTTCTTTATCTCTCCTCCCTCCTGTCTCCCCTCGTTCCCCCTTTCCCCCCTACCCTCACTGCTTTCCCCCCCCAACTTTAATTCCTTCTCCCGTTCCCACTATCCTTTCTCTCATACTCTCTCTCTCTCTCTCTCTCTCTCTCTCTCTCTCTCTCTCTCTCTCTCTCTCTCTCTCTCTCTCTCTCTCTCTCTCTTTCCCTCTCTCTTTCTCTCCGTTCCTTCCTTTCCCCTCACAATTTCTCTGTCCTTATCTCCCCTCCCCTTTTTTCCTCCCCATCCCAACTTCCTCCTGTGTCCTTTTAATCCGTCGCCCTTTCTAATCTTCTCTTTTCCACCCTTCCCTCTTTTTCTCCCTCTCTCCCCTCCCTCCTCTCCCCCCCTATGCACGTTTTTCGTTCCACGTTCTTCTTCTCCCGTTTTCGCCCCCTCTCCCGTCTCCCCTCTCCCTTCCTCTTTTTCTCCTTTCTTTTCTCTCCTCCTCTCCCGGTCTCCCCTCTTCCTTACTCTCTCCCCCATTCTCCTCTCCTCTCTTCTCGCTGACTTTCACGGGTTTCTCTTTTCCTCCCCTCTTTTCCCTCTTCCTTTCTCTCTTCTGTTTCTTTCCCCTCTGTCCCCTCATGTCCTTTTCTCCTCTCTCCCCTCTTCTCTCTTCTCTCCCCATTCCCCCTACTCCCTCTCTTCTCTCTCTCTCTCTTTCTCTCTCTCTCTCTCTCTCTCTCTCTCTCTTCTCTCTCTCTCTCTCTTTCTCTCCCTCTCTCTCTCCCCCCTCTCTCTCTCTCTCTCTTTCTCTTTCTCTCCCTCTCTCCCTCCCCTCTCTCTCTCTATCTATCTCTCCTCTCTTTCTATCTCTATTTTTCTCAACGTCTCTCTTATTTCTCTTTTCTATTTCTCCCCTCCTCACTCCATTCTCCTTTCTCCTTCCCCTTTGTTTCCCCTCTATGTAGCCCCTCTCCATTCCCCTCTTCCTTCCCCTCTCCTCCCTGCCTTCCTTCTTCCCCTCTCTTCTTATTTTCTTCCTTACCCCTCACCTTTTGTCGCTCTAATTTCCCATTGACCCTCTCCTCATTTTCCCTCTCTCTCCCCTCTCCCTTTTATTTCTTATCTTCCCTCTTCTATTCTCCCATTTCTAACCTCCCCTCTTCTCTTCGCATCTCGACATTTCCCCTCACTTTTCTTCTCTCCTCGACTTTTCCCCCTCACTTTTCATCTTATTTCTTCCTCGCTCCCCACCCTTTGCAACCCCCTGTATGGGGATGTTTTAGTGGCTCGAGTGACATCCTTACGGACCAGAGTAACGCAGTAGTGAATATTTTATGACCGACAACAAATCTCCGCAATAAATAAATAAATGAATAAATAGAAATTATATATATATATATATATATATATATATATATATATATATATATACATACATACATACATACATATATACATACATATATATAAACTTTTCCTCCATCCTGCAACTCTTCTAAGACCTCTCTACTGCCCAGACAAACTCTGTGACTCCTCCCCCGGGGAATAGAAGCGCCGGTTATTGTTGACAAAAAACGCGTTTGCACACTCCCTCCCCCTTCCCCTCTCCTGCCCTCTCCCGATAAGACTCTCCCGCCCATTGATTCATCATACGTCCCCTCCCCCCTCTCCCCCTCTCCCCCTCTTCCCTCTCTCCCCCTCTTCCCTCTCTCCCGTCCTCCTTCTCCCCTCCCCCTTCCATGCCCTCTATTCTTCTCTCCCCTTTCTCAATTTCATTTTTGCGGCATCACCTCTTCCCCTCTCCCCACTCCCCTCTTTTCCTATCCCCTCCTTTTCTTTTTCCCCTTTAGCTTCCCCATGTGTCCTTCCCCACTTTCCTTCCCTCTTTTCCTTCCTCCCTCTGTTCCCTCTCTCTCTCTCATCTCTCTCTTTCCTGTTTCCTCTCCCCTTCCCCGCTTCTTCTCTTCCCTGTTGCCTTCCTGTTCCCCTCTCCTTGCCTCTTCCCTTTCCCCTTCCCCTTCCTCCCTCTCCTCCCTCTCCTACCTCTCTTTCCTCTCCTTCCTCTCCTCTCCCCCCCCTCTCTCTCTCTCTCTCTCTCTCTCTCTCTCTCTCTCTCTCTCTCTCTCTCTCTCTCTCTTTTTCTCCTCTCTTTCTCTCTCCTACTCTACTCTCACTTACTCCTCTCCCTCTTCCACTTCGTCTCCCTTTGACTCCCTCACACTTCCATTCTCATCATGTTTACCCCCTATCCCCTCCATCATCTCACTCCCACTCCCTTCCCATTGTCATTCCTTCCCTTAGTCTCCCTACCCTTCCCACTCTTACTCTCCCTCCCACTCTCCCTCCCACTCTCCGTTTTCTCCCATTTCGCCGTTATCGTATCTTGGTCAGCTCCTGTTCCTTCTTCCTTTTCTGCTCTCCATTTCTCTCTTTTCTCTTTCTCTCTCTCTCTCTCCTCTCCTCTCTCACACCCTTCCATCTTCCCTCTTCTCTCTTGTCCTCCCTCCCCTCCTCTTACTTCCCCTCCTCTCTCCCACCCTTTCCTTCCTTCCTTTCCTCTCTCCTCCCCTCCCTTCCCCTCCCCTCCCCTCCCCTCCCTTCCCCTCCACTCCACTCCCTTCCCCTACACTGCCCTCCACTCCCCTCCACTTATAAGAAACGATATTATGGCAGGTCCCTACACTCTTGTGTACTCGTGTCACTGTACTCTTCTCTCCTTGCCCCTCTCCTCTACCTACTCTTCTCCCCTCTCCTCCTCTCCCATTTCCTCTCCCCTCTTCTCTCTCCCCTCTCCTTTCCCCTTCCTTCCACTCCCCTTCCTTCTCCCCACTTCCTTCCCCTCCCCTTCCTTGCCCTCACCTTCCTTGCCCTCACCTTCCTTGCCTTCCCCCTTCCTTCCCTTCCCCTTTCTCGCTCTCCCCGCCCTTGCCCTCCCCTTCCATCCCCTCCCCTTCCATTCCCTCCCCTTCCATTCCCTCTCCTTCCTTCCCCTACCCTTCCCTTCCCCTTCCTCGCCCTCCCCTTCCTCGCCCTCCCTTTCCTTCTCCTTCCCTTCCTTCCCCTCCTCTTCCATCCCATCTCCTTCCATCCCCTCTCCTTCCTTCCCCTCCCCTTCCTTCCCCTCCCCGTCATTCTCCTCCCCTTCCTCGCCCTCCCTTTCCTTCCCTTTCCCTTCCTTCCCCTCCCCGCCCTTCCCCTCTCCGCCCTTCCCCTCCCCCTTCCATCCCCCTCTTCTTCCATCCCTCTCCTTCCTTATCCTCCCTGTCCTTCCCTTCTCCTTCCTCGCCCTCCCCTTTCCACACCCTCCCTTTCCTTCTCCTTCCCTTCCTTCCCCTCCTCTTCCATCCCATCTCCTTCCATTCCCTCTCCTTCCTTCCCCTGCCCGTCCTTCTCCTCCCCTTCCTCGCCCTCCCTTTCCTTCTCCTTCCCTTCCTTCCCCTCCCTGCCCTTACCCTCCCCTTCCATCACCTCTTCTTCCATCCCTCTCCTTCCTTATCCTCCCCGTCCTTCTCCTCCCCTTCCACGCCCTCCCTTTCCTTCTCCTTCCCTTCCTTCCTCTCCCCTTCCATCCCATCTCCTTCCATCCCCTCTCCTTCCTTCCCCTCCCCGTCCCTCTGCTCCCCTTCCTCGCCCTCCCTTTCCTTCTGCTTCCCTTCCTTCCCCTCCCCGCCCTTCCCCTCCCCTTCCATCCCCTCCCCTTCCATCCCCTCCCCTCCAACCCCTCCCCTTCTATCCCCCCTCCTTCCTTCCCCTCTGTTTTTAACTGACACCAGATTCGGTGGGGGCCTTCCTCAGCCGAATGAAATCCCCCTGGCGGCGCCGGCGGCTGATGCTGCTGGAATAAACACTAATTTCCTTTCTACAGAACCAAAATAATTGGTTCGATTTGTGTTTATCACTCTCACTGCCGAGTGGGTCTCCCTCGGCCGAATGGAATTTATTTTTGTCACATCTGGAAATTGATTTTGAAAATGGTGCGGAAATGACCCCGACTTATTTTCATTTTATTTTATTTTATTTTGTACTACGAAGAGTGGTAGAGCCTACCTCCTCTCTTTGCTACTGCCCTGCAACAGGCCACGTGCCTACCATTGCTCTGGAACAGGTCGTGTTGCGACAGCCTGCACTCTGAACAGAAAGAGAAAGCAAGAAGAGAGAGAGGTTGAACGAGAGAGAGAGAGAGAGAGAGAGAGACCAAGACATGATGATAATGATGATATGGTTTAAAGTCACAACCCCACCCCCCCCCACACACACACACTATCGGGAGGCTAGGGTGGTGCCCCTCACAGAGGACTTTGTAGCATGTAATTTATGGTTAAACCTCATCGGTGGCAGGGTTCAAACCACCATCCCCTCGACCTTTGCCACAAGAAACGACGCCTTAACCCGCTCAGCCAGATAGCTTCTGAGACATAGAGAGAAATAAAGAGAGGGAGAGAGAGAGAGAGAGCAAGCGAGAGTGAGACCGAGAGAGAGAGAAAGAGAAAGAGAGAGAGCAAGCGAGAGAGTGAAACCGAGACAAAGAGAGAGCGAGAGAGAGATAAAGAGAGAGAGAGAGAGAGAGAGAACTCCAGACTTAACCAATACGAAACAACAGAAAGGAGACTTGAACCCTTTTGTCTGTCTATTGCTTTTCTCTCTGTTTACGTCCCCCCTTCTCGTTCTCGAATGAATAACTGACCACCTCGTAGGGACTGTAAGGTCCTGTACACTCGGAATTTGTATGTAGTCATCTGTAGTCTTCATTTTTTCCCCCTCTAGTAATTCCTCTCTATACCTTTTCCCATCTCTCTCCCTCTGTCTCTCTCGCTCTCTCGCTCTATCTGTCTCTCTCTCTCTCTCTCTCTCTCTCTCTCTCTCTCTCTCTCTCTCTCTCTCTCTCTCTCTCTCTCTCTCCTTGTCCTCCCCCTTTCTCTCTCCTTGTCCTCCCCCCTCTCTTCCTCTCCTCTCTCTCTCCTCTCTCTCTCTCTCTCTCTCTCTCTCTCTCTCTCTCTCTCTCTCTCTCTCTCTCTCTCTCTCTCTGTCCTGTCCCTCTCTCTCTCTCTCTCTGTCCTCCCCTCTCTCTCTCTCTCTCTCTGTCCTCGCCTCTCTCTCTCTCTCTGTCCTCCCCTCTCTCTCTCTCTCTGTCCTCCCCCCTCTCTCTCTCTCTGTCCTCCCCCCTCTCTCTCTCTCTGTCTCTCTCTCTCTGTCTCTCTCTCTCTGTCTCTCTCTCTTTCAAGCTTTCCTGACCCAGAGCGCTCCTTTTGCCACCATTTATATCTCCTTCCTTCCTTCCTCCCCTTCCCCTTCTCCGTTCTCCTTCCCACCATACATTTTTCCTCGTTCCGAATATCCCCCCATCCCCCCTCATTCGCACTCCAGCCTCCTCCTCCTCCTCCTCCTCCTCCTCCTCCTCCTCCTCCTTCTCCTCCTCCTTCTTCCCCTTTTCTCGCGATCAGTATTATCCCCCTGTATGTTTCCCCTCACCTTTATCTCCCCTCGTCGTCCCCACACTCCTTCCCATCCCCCCCACACACTGTCTTTCTCCACATTCATCCCCTCTCCACATATCTCTTCCCCTTCCCCCTTTCCCCTCCCCTTCTCCCCTTTCCCCTCCCCGTTTCCCCTCGTGCCTTTCCCATATCCATATCTTTCGCCACAAACTTTCCCCTTTCATATTCTTTCTCACTGCCGAGTTTCTAATTTGGATACCAGTTCTCTCTTTCCCCCTCTCCCCTTCCTCTTTCCCTTCCCCTTTCCTTTCCCCTTCCTGATGCAGTTCCTTTCCTTTTTCACCTTTCCCTCTCATCACTTTCCCCTTTCCCATGCCCCTTTCCCCCCTCCCCTCTTCCTTCTCCCCCTTCCCCATACTTGTATCCTTTCCTTTCCCTTCCTCCCCCTTTGCTTCCCCTTTACTTTCTCCATGACCTCTTACCTCTTTCTTTCACTTTCCATTTCCCTTTCCTTTCCCTTTTTTATTATTTCCTTTACTTCACACCCTCCCCTGCCTCTTCCCTCTCCCTTATATATATATATATATATATATATATATATATATATATATATATATATATATAATATATATATATATATATATATATATATATATATATATATATATATATATATATATACATATGGTAATAAACTCTCCTACTGGGATTCGAAACCTCGCCTGGGCGGCTTGATTTTTGTGTGTGTGCGTGCGCGCTCGCACGCGCGCGTGTGTGTATGTATATATGTATGTATGTATTGTCGAGTATTTACGGTAAATCATAAGGATTGAAGTCTCTTAAAAGCAAGACCCACTTATCCCCGTAGGAACGGCGATCACGCCCCCCATATCTCTCTCTCTCTCTCTCTCTCTCTCTCTCTCTCTCTCTCTCTCTCTCCCTCTCTCTCTCTCCCTCTCTCTCTCTCCCTCTCCCCCCCCTCTCTCTCTCTTTTCTCTCTCTTTTTTTCTCTATCTCTGTACCCCCCATCTCTTTATCCCTCTCTCTCTCTCTTTATCTACCTCTCTCTCTCACACACACACACAAACACACACACACACATACACACACTCACACACACACACACACACACACACACACACACACACACACACACACACCTCCTCGCAACTGTCTCCGCCTCAGTTAGATTAATTATTATTGTATGTGCGTCTGTGTGTACGTGTGTGTGAGTAATACATCATTAGAATGGACAGATAAGTGTAAAATCTAATAAGATATAAATGTGAACGTGTGAACAATGGCAACGCACGCACGGACGCACGCACGCCCCAGTCGTTGCTAGGCAACGTCGACCCCTCCAACCTCCTTTGCAAACAACCCACATCCTCCTGACATTGCTTGCCAATTAACCCTTTCAGAGCTGTTCACGGATAACGCGTATGTTCTAGCCGGCGTCAGGCGATTTTATTAAGCCTCGGCGTTTGAGGTTGGGTCTTTCTTTAATCGTTTGTGTTATAGTAATGATAGTTATTATCATTGTTGCTATTATCGTTATTATTGTTGTTATAATTATTATCATTATTCTTATTAAGCCTCGGTGTTTGAGGTTAGGTCTTTGTTTAATCGTTTGTGTTATAGTAATGATAGTTATTATCATTGTTGCTAATATCGTTATTATTGTTGTTATAATTATTATCATTATTCTTATCAGTATTCACATTTATAAATTCGTTTATTTTTTCATATAGCTATTTATTTTATGATTATTATTGTTATTATAATTGTTTTGATAATTAGTATCACTAATATTATTATTGTTATCGTCATTGTTATCAATATTGATATTTTTCCATCTTCTATTCTTTCGTATTTTTGTATTTTCTATTTATTTGTGCTTTTATTCTGTTACTATTATCATTTTACAAAAAGAAAGAAAAAAATTCTGTATATACCTTGGGCCCATTTATTTCTGTGGGGATGCATGCGATGTGAATAAAATAGGGTGGCGGCATCCAGCTTAAAAGGCAAAGTACTGTTTGGTATGGAAGGGGATTAGGATGTGTTGGTAAACTTGGGAATCGCCGCCTAACGAAACGAGTTTACCTTACAAGATCTTCTTGATGAGAAAGTTGTGTACAAAGTGGTGAAAAATGTGAATATGTAGAGGAGATGGGCCTCGTAATATCGACCCCTATTTCACGTAGCCACGAGGGAGATGGTCCTTTGAGTCACCCTAAGATATTTAAAAAAAAAAAAAAAAAAAAAAAAAAAAAAAAAAAATCGGTAATGTTAGGCTATGCGTACTTCAGTCAAATTACTCAGTCATTTAGACTCCGCCCATTGCTCTTCCCACTGTGACGTAGCTCATCCAGTAGCCAATGGTGTTGCTTACGGACAGTGCAGTGAACCAGTGATGGCCGCTTTAGGCTTGACGTCATAGGGAGGGGTGGATGGGCGGTAGGTGGGGTTCTCTATGACTGATTAATTGTGTTTCAGATTTGTCATCCAGTGACATATCCGTTTTCAGTCAAAGAAGTGTATAACGTGGAAACCATACTGTGCAGTGCTGAGTCAAGTAATATGATAACTGTCTTTAGTTATAAGGTCATGTCCAGTATGACTGTGTGGGACGTGAACACTCTTTTTCTCTATCTCTATTTCTCTCTATGTTTATTTGTCTATTTCTCTCTCTCTCTCTCTCTCTTTCTCTCTTTATGTCTATCTCATTGTTTTTCCTTCCTATGTCTTATAAAGACAAGCTAAATAGATACGAGACAGAAAGAAGGACGGACAGAGAAAATGTGAGGCACAAACAGCCATAGACAAAAGGAGGGATAGGTAGAGAGAGAGAGAGAGAGAGAGAGAGAGAGTGAGAGAGAGAGAAATAACGAGGAGGACAACGCAGGGGAAACGAAGGAGGAAGAGACAAAGAAAGAGGGAGAGGAAGAGAAAGAAATCGAGGTGAAAGAGAGAGAGAGAGAGAGAGAGAGAGAGAGGGGGGGGAGGGCTTTAATGTGATTATACCTATTCGTGTTCGTGGGAAGTGAAAAACGGAAGGACAGAGAGGGAAAGACAGAGAGAAAGAGAGAGAGAGGAGAGGAGAGGGCAAGGCAAGGAGAACGGGAAAGGGAGAGGGGGAAGGGGAGAGAAAGGGAAATACAGAGAAAGAGAGAGAAAGGGAGGAGGGTAAAACAGGGAGAATGGAAGAGGGAGGAGAGAGAGAGGGAGAGGGAGGGAGAGAGAAAGGAAAGAGCAAGGCAGGGAGAACGGGAGAGGAGAAGGGGGGAGACAGAGAGAGAAGGAAGAGAGAAGGAGGGAGATGTGAAGGAGAGATGGGGGAAGGGGAAAGAGAGAGGGGCGGAGAGGGAGGGAGAAGGGAAAGAGAGAGGGAGGGAGAGGGAGAAGAGAGAGGGGATAGAGAGGGAGGAGAAAGGGGAAAGAGAGATAGAGGATGAGGGAGAGGGAAAAGAGAGAGGTGGAGAGGGAAAAGAGAGAGGTGGAGATGGGAGAGAGAGGTGATTAGACCAGTTCGTCTTCGCCGTTGGGTCTCCCCGAGAGGCTGTATTGAGGCAACCAACCCGTGTCCTGTCTTTGCATCCTCCACTGGTTTGCCGCGTGGTAGCGCTATCTATTATTATTGTTGTTATTATTATTATCATTATTATTATTATTATCATTATTATTATTGTTATTGTTGTTATTGTTATTGCTATTATAAATGTTACTCGTACTATTATCCAAGTAATTATTATTATCTATTCGTTTATTTATTCATTTATCATAACTATTACTATTATAAAGGATATTATTATTATCTACTCATTTATTTATCCTACATACATACATATACCAAGGCTCTTTCCCCCTTACCAGGGAGGTAGCCAAAAAGGACAAGGCATAAAATCATTCCCAC
This sequence comes from Oratosquilla oratoria, assembly GCF_046742065.1. Classification (NCBI taxonomy): domain Eukaryota; kingdom Metazoa; phylum Arthropoda; class Malacostraca; order Stomatopoda; family Squillidae; genus Oratosquilla; species Oratosquilla oratoria. The sequence continues at coordinate 68,991,555 of NC_134785.1, read as the reverse complement.
CCATTCCATCCCCGAAAACACTCCACACCCCTCCCATCTTAGTACCACCTAGATGACGGGTCATCCCTGCACCCTGTCCACTGCCCTAGGTCAGAAGCAGTGTCGCAGGACACAGCACATCCACAGCAAGGACGCTTCATTAAATCGGCGACCCCCCCTCTCCATCCCCCCCATATAAAGGAGAGAACGGGGAGAAAACATTTCGGGCTGCGTCAAAATTTTTGCTCACACACACTACCTCACCCCCCATTCCCCCGTCCATTCCACCTCATGCATCACAACATCTTCCATATACAACCATTCTCCATTCACCCCTGTCTTCTGTCTTCTCCCGTCCTTCCTCAACAGACATTCCCCTCTTCCCCAAAGCCCCCTTCACCCCATCCATCCATCTCATCCTAGGACGTCCCCTCATGTTCACTCCCTCCACTCTTTTTATTTATCGTAACTATTACTATTATTATTAACATTATTATTAGTAGTATTTTTTATTCTTATTATATTTTATCTATTTACTTGTGTATTTATTTATGTACTTTTTTTTAGCCAAGTCGAAGGCTTTAGCCAATTGGAATGATGCCAGGATAAATATGATTAGCATTGTAACAATCTATTTTTGCCCGCTGCACGTAGGTTAACAGATAATATAATTTTCGCTGTAATGGAAATCGATACTAATGAATGTAACTGGAAAGGGGAAGAAGACAATTAATTTATATCAGGTGATATTGCCCTATGCCACCCCCGTGGCTGGCACTCCGTCCAGATGTTGCCAAAGGACGCTGGGCGATTTTATTACGTCACAGGGTCTGGACAAGTCCTGTTCAGTCTGAACACCAAAGGTAGACTGCGGTTCAGTAGTCGACCAGAAGGAGACCGGAACTGACTAGTGTAGGCCTTATGGTCCTCGTCCCTATCCAGCCCCCTTTTTACATCTCCCTGTACCTACCGTCCCTCTCCCGTCCCTCTCCTGTCCAAAGTCTCTATCCATCTTATTCTTACGTTCATGTCTATTTCAGTCCATGTGTCAATTCTCCCTCTCTCTCTCTCTCTCTCTCTCTCTCTCTCTCTCTCTCTCTCTCTCTCTTTCCCTTTCTCTCTGTTTCCCTTTCTCTTTCCCTCTCTCTATTTACCTCTCTCTCTCTCTCTCTCTCTCTCTCTCTCTCTCTCTCTCTCTCTCTCTCTCTCTCTCTCTCTCCTTCTCTCTCTATCTATCCATCCATCTATCTATCTATCTATCTTTCCAGTTCCTCTGTTCGGTCTCGTCCTTCCTGTAAGCTTGCTTCTTCTTCTCCTCCTTCCATCCTCTTTTCCCTCTTTTCTCTTCTCTCTTTCTCTTTTCCTTCTTCCCTTCCTTCCTCTCTTCCTATCTTCCTCGTGCTCCTCTGCTCTCTTCTGTTGCACGTCCTCTCTTCCCTTGCATCTCCTTTCCTCATCCTTCTCTCCTCCTCCTCCTCCTTCCCTCCTCCTCATCCTTCCCTCCTCCTCCTCCTTCCCTCCTCCTCCTTCTTCCCTCCTCCTCCTCCTTCCCTCCTCCTCCTTCCCTCCTCCTCCTCCTCCTCCTCCTCCCCTCCTCCTTCTTCCCTCCTCCTCCTCCTTCCCTCCTCCTCCTCCTTCCCTCCTCCTCCTCCTTCCCTCCTCCTCCTCCCCTCCTCCTCCTCCTTCCCTCCTCCACACCTCCTCCTCCTCCTAATCCTTCTTCTGTTCCTCCTCATCCTCCTGCTCCTGCTCCTCGTCCTCCTCCCCCTCTTCCTCACCGCCTGCTGCTCCTCCTCCTCACCTCCTGCTGCTGCTCCTCCTCCTCCTGCTCCTCCTCCTCCTCCCCTCTTCGTCTCCCGCTACAAAATCAAACTTGTCTATTTTTGTTCCCGGCTTTTGCCTGCCTGCCTGCCTGCCTGCCTCGCCTCCGTCATCATTTGCTTCTCTCTCTCCCTCTCTCTCTCTCTCTCTCTCTCGCTCTGTGCCCCTTTCCCCCCTCTCCCTTTTTATCTTTTCCCTCTTTTTTCGACATTTTTTCTTCGCCCCTTCGCCCTCTTTGTCCCTTTCCTCCCTCCTCTTCCTCCTACTCCTCCTCCTCCTACTCCTCCTCCTTCTCCTCCTCCTCCTCCTCCTTCTCCTCCTCCTTCTCCTCCTCCTACTACTCCTCCTCCTTCTCCTCCTACTACTCCTCCTCCTCCTTCTCCTCCTACTACTCCTACTCCTCCTCCTCCTCCTCCCCTCCCCCTTCTCCTTCACCTGCTCTTTTTCCTCTCTCTCCTCTCCTCTTCCTCCTCTTCCTCCTCCTCTTCCTCCTCCTCCTCCTCTTTCTCCTTTTCCTTCTACTTCTCCTTCTCCTCCTCCTCCTCCTCCTCCTCCTTCTCCTTCTCCTGCTCTTTTTCTCCGTTCTCCTCTTCCTCCCTCTCCTCTTCCACCCCCTCCTCTTCCACCCCCTCCTCTTCCTCTCCTCTTCCTCCCTCTCCTCTTCCACCCCCTCCTCTTTCTCCCCCTCTCCCCCTCTCCCCCCTCTCCCCTTCTTCCCCCTCTCCCCCTCTTCCCCATCTTTCTCCTCATCTTCTTCTTCCTCTCCTCCCTTCTCCGTTTTCTTCCGTCTTGAACTTGTCGCATTTTATCATGTCAGCTTTGTCCTCCACACCTTTTGATTAAATTTCTTCTCCTCTTCGTCCTCTTCCTCCTCCCTCCTCCTCTTCTTCCTCCACATCTTCCTTCTCCTCTTCCTCCCCTCCTCTTCCTCCCCTCCTCCTCCCCTTCCCCTCTTCCTCCACCTTTTCCTCCCCTCCTACTCCCCTTCACCCTTCCTCCTACTTCTCCCCCTTCTCCCTCTTCCTCCTCCTCCTCTTCCTTCTCTATCCTCCTCCTCCTCTACTTTCTCCATCCTCCTCCTCCTCTCCCTTCTCCATCTTCCTCCTCCTCCCCCTTCTCCATCTTCCTCCTCCTCCCCTTTCTCCATCCTCCTCTTCCTCCTCTACTTTCTCCATCCTCCTCCTCCTCTCCCTTCTCCATCTTCCTCCTCCTCCCCTTTCTCCATCCTCCTCCTCCTCCTCCCCTTTCTCCATCCTCCTCCTCCTCTCCCTTCTCCATCTTCCTCCTCCTCCTCCCTCCACTCTTCATCCTTCCCTTCTCCCCTTCCTGGTACTTCCTTTCTCCCCTTCCCCTCCTCTTTTTCCCCTCCCTCTCTCCCCATTCCTCCTTTCCCCGTCTTCCGCTTCCTCCCTCCACTCCTCATCCACCCCTTCTTCATCCTTCCCCTCCTCTTCATCCTTCCCCTCCTCTTCTTTCCCCTCCCTCCCCCTGTCCTCCTCCTCTTCCTCCTCCTCCTCCTCCTCCTCCTCCTCCTCCTCCTCTTTGCCCAACCTCCTCACCTTTTCTACGAGCCCATTGCCGGGTCTCTCCTCCAGAGCCCTAAGGTCGCTCTCGCCTCCTGCGTGTCCCCGGCGGCGTCATGTAACAGTTCCTCCCCCAACCTCGCGTGATGTGCTCACGGACGTCACACGGTGCACGTGACACAATTGGCAGTGACGTCATCGAAATGTCACAGTCTACGTCGATAACCGACAGCCTCTTCCTCGTCGTCGTCGTTTTTTTCTTGACGTTCGTCGATTCCCATCTGCCGTGTTCCTCATATCATGTCCATGTCATGTCATGTCATGTCATGTCATATCATATCATGTTCGTCTGTCATGCTCCTCCTGACCTCAGCTCACCACCTCCCTCCACTCGCCACCTCCCCCCACTCTCCACCTTCCCCCACTCTCCACCTCCCCCACTCTCCACCCCCCACTCTCCACCCCCACTCTGCACCTCCCCCCACTCTCCACCTCCCCCCACTCTCCACCTCCCCCCACTCTCCACCTCCCCCACTCTCCACCTCCCCCACTCTCCACCTCCCCCACTCTCCACCTCCCCACTCACCACCTCCCCCACTCTCCAATTCCCCACTCACCACCTCCCCCACTCACCACCTCCCCCACTCACCACCTCCCCCACTCACCACCTCCCCCACTCACCACATCCTCCCACTCACCACATCCCCCACTCACCACCTTCCCCACTCACCACATCCCCCACTCACCACCTCCCCCACTCACCACCTCCCCCCACTCCACCTCCCCATCTCCCCCCCCACTCTCCACCTCCGCCATCTCCCCACCTCGTCCCCCTGTCGATAGGGAAAGGGTGAAACATGTCGTTTCACTTCCCCCCCCACACCAGTGTCAGCAGACGCTTCCCCCCTCTTCCCCCCATCCCATTTGTCACGAGCCCTTCCCCCCTCCCCAGCGACTGTCTCCCATCTGTCTGGAGAGCCCCAGCCTCCTTCACCATCTGTTTACACGCACCCACCGCGCCATCTGTCTGGCCGCTTCACCTCCACCATCTGTCTACTGCTCTTCCCATTCCCACCCAGCAATGTCCCTTGTCTTTGGCATCCAGCGCACTCCTCCGTATTACACGCCCATGTCTCCTCCTCATCCTCATCCTCATCCTCCTTCACTTAATTCTCCTCCTTTTCCTTATTCTCCTTATTCTCTTCCTCCGTTTCCACCTTCTCCTCCTCCTTATCTTTCTCCTTCTCCTTCTCCAACTCGTCCTTCTCCTCCACCTCCTCCTCCTCTTCCACTTCCTCCTTCTCCTCCTCATCCTTCTCAATTTCTCCATGTTTCTTTTTCCTTTTCTCCTTTCTCCCTCCCTCCCTCCCACCCTCTTTTTCCTTCCTCCTCCACCTCGTCCTCAGATTCACTTTTCTTCCCATCCCTTCCCGCAACGGCGGCGGTGGAGGGAGGCAAGATGGGGGAAGGGGAGGGGGAGGGAGAGGGGATGGAGTTGGGAAAGGTAAGGGGGAGGTGGGGAGGGGGACGGGGGTGTAGGTGGGTGAAAGGGACAGGGGGGGAGGGAGATGGAAAAGGTATGGGGGACGGGAAGGAGTTGGGGAGGGGGAGGGGGAGGGAAGGGTGGGGGGTGGGAAGGGTGGGGGGTGGGAAGGGTGGGGGGTGGGAAAGGTAAAGGAATGGGTAGGTAAGGGGGACAGGACAGGGTAGAGGTGGGGGAGGTAAGGGGGAGGGGTGGAGGTGAGGGAGGTAAAGGGGAAGGAGAAAGGTGGGGATGGGAAGGGAACGGGGTGGAGGTGGGGGAGGGGGGAGGAGGTGTGTGTGCGTGGAAGCTCCTTCGTAGTAAACCGGAGCGATTAAGGCAATAGAAATTGATATCCAATCCTGCCATAATCGTTGTGATGTCGTTAACAGGCGCTTCGCAAATGGACAGGAAATTTGCTCTCGTTTGACCCCGTCCCCTCCGGTTCGAGTCCTGCAATCGCTCTGTCTGCCGGCAGGCGGTTTTAGTCAGCGAGGGAGATCTACACATTCCCACATTTACCTCCGTCACCCTCACCCCCTTCTCACCTCCCCCTTTCCCCTTCTCGCCTCCCCTCTCCCCTTCTCACCTCCCCCTCTCCCCTTTTCACCTCCCCCTCTCCCCTTCTCACCTCCCCCTTTCCCCTTCTCGCCTCCCCCTCTCCCCTTCTCACCTCCCCCTCTCCCCTTTTCACCTCCCCCTCTCCCCTTCTCACCTCCCCCTCTCCCCTTCTCACCTCCCCCTTCTCACCTCCCCCTTCTCACCTCCCCCTTCTCACCTCCCCCTTCTCACCTCCCCCTCTCCCCTTCTCACCTCCCCCTCTCCCCTTCTCCCCTTCTCACCTCTCCCTCTCTCCTTTCTCACCTCCCCCTCTCCCCTTTCTCACCTCCCCCTCTCCCCTTTCTCACCTCCTCCTCTCCCCTTCTCACTTCCCCCTTTCCCCCTTCCCACCTCCCCCTCTCCCCTTCACTCCTTCTCACCTCCCCTCTCCCCTTCACTCCTCACCTCCCCCTCTCCCCCTCCCCTCCTTCCTCTCTTCGCCCTTCCCCGTTCTTCGTATCTGTTTTCTTCCTCCTTTCTCTTCTCTCTCGTTCCTAATATTTCCTTCTTTTTCTTTGAACCGCATGGCTTTATCATCTGTCTCTTTAATCTCATCTCTCTCTCTCTCTCTCTCTTTCTCCACCTTCCCTCCGCTTCCGTCCTCCCTTCCCTTATCCTGTCTCCCCTCCCTACCCTTTTTCTCTTCTCCCCTCACCTCTTTCCTCCCCTCTTCTCTGTTCCCCTCCCTTCCCTTCCCCTCCCTTCCTCTCCCCTCCCTTCCTCTCCTCCCCTCCCTTCCCCACAGCTCCGTTCCCCTCCCTTCCCCCTTCCCCTCCTTTCTCCCTTCCACCTCCTCTCCCCTCCCCTCCTCTCCCCTCCCTTCCCTCCCCTCCCCTCCCTTCCCTTTCCTCCCCTTCCCTCCCTTCCCTCCCCTCCCTTCCCTTTCCTCCCCTTCCCTCCCTTCCCTTCCCTTCCCTTCCCTCCCCTCCTCTCCCCTCCCTTCCATTCCCTTCCCTCCCTTCCCTTCCCTTCCCCTCCTCTCCCCTCCTTTCCATTCCCTTCCTCTTCCCTCCCCTCCCTTCTCTTCCAATCCCCATCCTCTCCCCTTCCCTCCCCTCTCCTCCCAGCCTCCATTCCCCTCTTCGCCTTCCCCATCCTCCATCTTTACTCTCCCTTCCCCCAATCCCCTCATTTTGGCCCCCCTCCCCCTCCCCTCCTTTGACCCCTTTTATCGTCTTATCTTCACCAGAAGAGTTCGATGCTCTCAGTCTTTTTATTTTTCTTCCTCCTCTCCCTCCCTCACTCCCTCCCTCCCTCACTCCCACCCTCCCTCCCTCCTTCCCTCCCCCCTCCCTCCTTTCCTTCCCTCCCTCACTCCCACCCTCCCTCACTCCCTTACTTGCTTCTTCCTTTTTTTCTCCCTGTCTTTCTTTCGATCTTTCTTCTCTCTCTCTCTCTCTCTCTCTCTCTCTCTCTCTCTCTCTCTCTCTCTCTCTCTCTCTCTCTCTCTCCCATCATTTACATTCCTCTCTCGTCCTCCTTGTCCTCCCCCTCTTCCGACCTTTCCTCTTCTTCCTCCTCTCCTCCCTTTTCAGTCATTCCTCCGTATTCTTCTCTTACTTCGCCTTCTCTTCTCGCACCTCACTACTTTCTTTTCTCTTTATCTGTCTTATCTTTTATTAGTACTATTATTATCCGTAATCTTCCTGCACCCGTTCTTGTTCCTCCTTTCCTCTCTCTCCCTCTCTCTCTCTCCCTCTCTCCCTCTCTCTCTCTCCCTCTCTCTCTCTCTCTCTCTCTCTCTCTCTCTCTCTCTCTCTCTCTCTCTCTCTCTCTCTCTCTCTCTCTCTCTCTACCCCTCTCTCTCTCTCTCTCTCTCTCTCTCTCTCTCTCTCTCTCTCTCTCTCTCTCTCTCTCTTCATCTCCCCTTTACATCTCACCATCCCTGATTTGTATTCCTATTTGCTTCCCGTTTCAGCTCTAAACCACTGCTTCCTTATCGTGTTCTTCTCGTCTCGTCTCTCCAACTTTCCCTCCTCTCCCCTCTCTCTCTCCCCCTCTTCTCCCTTCTCCCCTCCAACTATCCCTCCTCTACCATCTCCCCCTACCCTTCTCCCTCTCCCCCTCTTCTCCCTTCTCCCCTCCAGCTATCCCTCCTCTACCATCTCCCTCTACCCCTCTCCCTCTCCCCCTCTTCTCCCTCCTTTACTCCTCTCCCCTCTCACCCTACCCTTCTTCTCCTCCTCCTCTCGCCTCTCCCCTGCCCTTCTCCCCCTCCTCCTCCTCCCTTCCTCCTCCTCCTCCCCCTCTCTTCCTACCCTCTCCCTCCTCCTTTCTCCCCATCCCCTTGTCCTTCCTCATCTTCATCATCATCTTCCTCTTCTTCTGCTTCTTCCATCTCTCTTCCTTCTCCTCCTGTCCTCCTCCCCTCCTTATTTTCTTTTTCCACCCCTCTTCCTTGTCCTCTTCCTTTCTCTCTTCCTCCTATCTCCTCTTCATCTTCTTCTTCCATCTCTCTTCTCCTCCTCTTCCTCTTCTCTTCGCTTCCCCTTCTCCTCCTCCTCCTCCTCCTCATTATCATCTATCTCTTTCCCTTCCCCTCCTCATCCTCTCCCATCTCTCTTCCTTCTCCTCCTTTTCATTCTCTTTTTCTTCCTCTCCTGCTTCTGCTTCTCCTCCTCCTCATCTTCGTCCATCTCTCTTCCTTCGCCTCCTTCCTCTCTTCCTCCTTCTTCTTCTCCTCATCTTTTTCCATTCCTCTTCCTTATCTTCCCCTTTCCTCTCCACTTTATTTTATTTTCTCCTCCTCCTCCTCCTCCTCCTTTCCTCTCTTCTCTTCCCCACTTACAAATAAAGAATCCGAACCCTCATTGGAGCCACATCATCAACCCAGCGGTGGTTCTCGAAAGAAAATCCCTTTTTGGTTTCAGGAAATGGAACAAAGGAGAAGAACCTCCAACGCTTTACTAAGACTCACGCGTGACAAGTGGCGGGGTGGCTTCGATCGTGATTTCACACAAACACTGCCCCGCGTTTGGACCCAGCCTCTGCTGGTGACCGGGAGACTTGCCCTGGATGTCCGAGCATGTAGGGCTAAGGTGGCCTTCTTGCTCGCAGCTATGCGTCGTTTGGTGTGTTTTTTTTCATATATTTTTCTTCTTCATCTTATTATTATTATTTCATTTGTTTTGTTTGTTATATTATTATCATTACTATTGATGTTGTAATTGTTATTTCATTTTATTCATTGTTATTATTATTATTATTATTATGTATTTATCTATTTATTTGTTTATTTATTTTTGCATGTGCTATTTATTCATTTATTTATTCTGTTCTTTCGAAGGAAGCGTTGGTGCCTCGACCCAGTATCATCAGCGGGCACCACTCGTCCAATCAGAATACAACATAACCGTTGTTCTGTATTCTGATTGGCCGAGTCGCCATAACGGGAATTGAATCGAACTGCACAGACAGAATTTCCTCATCACAAGAAAATGAAACAATAGAAAAAGAGGGAGTACAGAATGCCAGTTCACAAGGTTGCACTTTGTAGTTTGCTGCGGGTGGATTCGTCCCTGAAGATAGGGGGTAAAGGCCTAGTTCGTCAACTTTCAGGCTGGGGGGCCCCCTATTAGTCATGTAATAAGGTCATTCAACGTATCCATAACAAAGTGGATAAAGTGTACCACGTGCCTGAAAATGTTATTTCTTGCGGTGAGGCGCTTCCTGTGTTCTGTTCCGTTCAATAACCAGACGATTTTGTTCAGGTGAGGAAGTGACGCGGACCCTGAAAGGTGCACCGAGCCCCGGTCTGTCTCAGATCTGCCCGAGGCCGAATAAAATGGTTTGGTGTTGGTCTGAACGAGTGTGACCTCGGAGGGTTAACGAAGACTGTAGTGAGCGGCAATCTTGCGCGGTAGTATTTGTTAAAGTAACCCCTTCGCTTGTAGCAACATTAATATATTTATTAGGTTCTTGTGTAAATAATATTCCTTTCCAGTAGGGGAAGAAGAAAACCCAAATACAGTTCTTTATTTTACCTAACTCGTGACCAGTTACCGATGGTTACAAAAACGGTACACAAATACATATCACGCCTCTATTTCAACAACACTCTCATACCATACACACATACACCAAGATTTTTGGCGTAACATACGATATATCGTTGTCATTCAAACAACACATCACAAACATAAAGACTAAATGCGCACCTAGACTTAACGCGCTTAAATCAATTGCAGGAACAACTTTTGGACAAAACAAAGAAATAATTACCACAGTATACAAAGCATACATTCAGTGATGAATTATGCGATCCCCGCATGGGACCCTAATCTCAATAAGACACATCACAACACCCTACAGACCACACCAAACAAACTCCTAAAGACAATTACAGAATGCACAAATACAACATCTACAGACTATTTACACCTTGAAACGAAAGTCCTCAAAGTCAAAGATCACCTTGACATGAGAGGCTTACAAACACTTGCCGCAGCCTTTACAAACACAGCACGCCCACTACACTACATAGCAGAAACACCCAAACAAAAAAACATCAAAACAACACCGAGATACCTATATCACACATAAATACACTCTTCTCTTCCTTCACAACCACCAGACACCAGCCTCCAGAAGCATATCCATAATCATATCACTCACTCCCAGAAGAGGTTCGATGTCCGCACCACAGATAACTGTCCGGGATGCAACACTTCAATTATACCATACAACACATTATGGAAGACTGCATTGTACACAATCATGCACGGAAACAATACAATTTACTGTACACTCTATAAAGAATTTGTAGGAAAACCCCGTCCCAACCGTGTCGTTCCTCAGGGAGGCGGGAATTCTCGGACAGACAGTCTACAGAACGACAACAACAATAACAACGGACATCGAGTGAGTGTCGAGAGAAACAGACAGACTCCTCGCGCTTTCTTGTTCTTCTTGTACCTGGAACACCCCTAAGAGCCTCGAGGCATCCAGCGAGCACCTTGGCGACGGGGATCGTGGTTCCCGACACCACTACTCGTACCACCGCCGGTGCCGGAGGCCCCAACTTTCGTTAATGTCATCATATACCAGAAACGCCATCTGAGAACTCCCAGCTCCACCGCAGATAACCATCTCCTCCCTGGGCTCCGCGCTCCACTTCAGCCTCTGACTCCACATGCAACGACTCCACATTATTGCGAAGGAGATAGCAGCCCGCTTCATCCTCAAATTACAGTGACCGTCTTACCTTTATAGGTATTATAGTCCCTCGCTGCCACTAGAGTCCCACTTACTTCTGAAGGACCCCGTTTTATTTTTCTATTTCTTTTTAATAATACATAACACTTAAAATCTCCCGCCAACACTAAATTCTCCTGTCTCCACCAAAGCCTTCTGCCAGTGTCACGAGCACTTAGAACTCTGCCTTCCTTCTCTCGCCTCTTGCAGCCACAGCTCCTGATTGTTCCCCCCTCCCCCCAATTCCCCCCCAGCAAGGACTTCGGCTCCCGATCCGACAGCCCGCCCAGGCTGATTCTACGTCTCGATGCTCCCACATCATGGCCCACTTTCTAGGCGAGCAACCCCAATTTTCACTAAATGCTCCCATGGCTCTGTCGGCGCCAAGTCTCTTACCCTTCCCATACTCTTCCCACACACAATGTATTTATTTTATTTATTTTTATTTTATTTTTATTCTATTTTTTAGGGGGGGGAGGCTTGGAATCCTCTGTTCTCAAAACTTTATTGAATATGACCCATGCTCCATCCTTGTCTACCCTAGCATGCTCCCTTCCTCAAATTTTATTTCCTCAATATCCGCATTCCTTTTTTCAGTCCCATACTTGCCTCCTCTACTACTACTACTACTCTCTTTCTCTCTCTCTCACACTCTCACTCTCATTTTCACTATCTCTCTCTCTCTCTCTCACTCTCATTTTCACTATCTCTCTCTCTATCTATCTATCTATCTATTTATCTCTCCCTCTCTCTGGCGATCCTGTCCTCGACCATTGCCCTCCCATCACTCCAGCCTTCCTTACACTTCCGCAACAGATATAATTATAACCTCCCCTCCCCTCCTCTCCACCTCTCCACGTGACCTCCAGCGCTTGCCCTAGCTCCTCCTCCCTCCTTCTCTATCCCCCTCTCCCTTCCCCTTCCCTCCACATCCTCTCTCTCCTTTCCAAATCCGATCATCTCACCGACGTTCCCAAGCCCCCCTCCCTCTCTCTCTCTCTCTCTCTCTCTCTCTCTCTCTCTCTCTCTCTCTCTCTCTCTCTCACTTCGAAAGTACTCTTGGTCCTTTATCCCTCTTCCCCTTTTTCCTCTCCCGTTCCTCTCGCTTCTTAGCTGTCCTTTTCTCTTACCTTTTCTCTGCCCTCCTTTTCTCTCCTTTCTTCTCCTCTCTTCCCTCTTCTCACCTCTCTTCCCTCCTTCCCTCTCCTCTCTTCTCTCTTCTTTTCTCTTTCCTTTTTTCTTTCTCCCCTGCTCTCTCTCCTCCATTCCTCTCCCCTCCTCTCCCTTCCTCTCCCTTCCTCTCCCCTCCTCTCCACTCTTCTCCTTTCCCCTCCTCTCCTCCCGTGTCTTCCCCTGTCCACTTATGTCTTCTTTCCTCTCCTCTTCTCTCCTTTCCTTATATTTTCTCTTATTTTCTCTACTCATTTTCTCTCTTCTCCTCTCATTTCTTCTCCTTTTCTTTCCTCTGTCCTCATCTCATCTCCCTCCCCTGATCCCCCTCCCTCACCCTATCGAGTCCTCTGTCTCCCCCCCCCCCGTACGACCCGAAAGCCATTCCTGTCCTTTGTGCCCTGTCTGTCTGGCATATACGCGCGCCTTTCACATGTTCATATTAAAGATACGGTCTGGCCCAGACGCTGAACATGCGCGCTTGTTCATTCCGAGGGAGGAGGGGGTGGGTGAAGGGGGAGGGGGGAGAGGGGATCGTTCAGGGTCTGAAGTCTCTGTTATGTTTATTCTGTCAGGCGGTGCAGTAATGAAACTATGAAGTCCGTTTGTCCGTGCGTTTGAAACCTTCAATTCGGGGACGACCACGGTTTGGATTATGTTGTTGT
>NC_134785.1:68969082-68974082 GCF_046742065.1 Oratosquilla oratoria | reverse complement strand
CTCACCCACTCTCCCTCCCTCAACTTACTTCCTCCACCTTCTCTTCTTTATCGTCTCGTCATCTTTTCATGCGTTTGTTAACGTGTGTGTGTGTGTATGAATCACCATTGTCTTGGATCACGTGTTGAGCTCGTGATCGACAGCTATCCCCCCCCCCCTGGGAGAGAGCTCGGAGCACATATATGACCGACCTATAGGTAATGCTGTGACCTTAGACACACACACACACACACCCAACTCCCCGCCCACGAGAGTTGGAGTAACGACCCGCAACGCAGCGATACTGAAATTATTTCAGCCCTGTGTGTGTGACTATGTGTGTGTGTTTGCGTGTGTGTGTGTGCATTTACCTAATTCTTATCACTTGATTAACGAATGTCCATTCAGAAGAAATTCTAGGAGAGAGAGAGAGAGAGAGAGAGAGAGAGAGAGAGAGAGAGAGGAAGCAGTCCTGAGGTCAGACATCCTGTGTCCAGCACGTGGCTTACCTTCCTGTAAATCCTATTTACTTGGTTAGACAGGTCAGGGCAGGGTTCGCCGTAATATATGTAAAGGATCATCAAGGTTGCTGTCTCGGATCCTGCAGTCCCAAGTTTCACAAAAATAACTTGATACTAATACAATAACATTACACATTCATCACCTTTATTTATCTGTATTTTATCTTAATTTATTCTATTTTTCATTTATTTGTGTTTAATTGTTTTTGTTGTTAGTAGTAGTAGTGTATATATATATATATATATATATATATATTTTTTTTAAATCGTTGGAACTAATCGGCGGGTAGGAAGAAAACTAAAGCTTTATTATCAATAACCACTGGCAAATTTGACGGGCAAACCACATCGCAGGCCGGGAATTGGGCCTACGACGCTGCCAGAACCAAGAGACCGCTGGTTGGTTGGTTGCAATAACTCGTGGCCTCGTTGCTGACCACGAAACGAACCAGGTCCTGCCTGACCTTCAGCTTACTAGTACGGACCATGTTACAGTCTCTTTCTTCCCCGCGTGCAGGAGGGCGGGCCACCATGAGTGACGTCATGTCGCCTCGTCTGGGTCCGAAATCACGGAAAGTCTGAAAGCAACATGACCTCATATTTGTGTCAGATGGTCATTTAGACAAACCTGGACAGGCCCTGTATATACATATGTGTGTATATAATATATATATATATGTGTGTGTGTGTGTGTTTATTAGTATTAACAGCAATGCATAGTAGTAGTAGTCGATCGGAAAAGATGGAGTTCCATGGTGATAGTATTAGTAGTAGTAGCAGTAATAGTAGTAGTAGTAGTAGTAGTAGTAGTAGTAGCAGTAGGAGCAGCAGCAACAAGAGAACTTACACCAGCGATAAGTTATCCAACGCCATCATCAGCGTCAGTCTTGCCAAATCTACCGTCAACACTGCTGCCTATCACGTTACACCCGTCGCGTCGCCGCCACCCACCACCCCCACCCCCACCGCCATCTCCACTGCCAGTATCAACACTGTAATCTACACCTCCGATTCCATCACTGCATTTGCCTGGGTAACATCACCATCAGGTCCGTCACCATCACCAGCATTACCTCCAACATAGTCACCACCACCACCGCCGCCTTGATGATGATGATAACGATGATATGTAATGATAAATACTTTATGAATCATGAAGACATGAAACTTTTCTATGTATAATTTCCGTATTTATAGTAAGAGTATTCACACACACACACACACACACACACACACACACACACACACACACACACACACACACACACGGCTCGGTGGCGGAGTGGTAAAGCACTGGCCTCACAAGCCAGAGAACCGGGGTTCGATTCCCCGGCCGGGCGGAGATAAGTTGGGTTTGTCTCCTTTCACGTGTAACCCCTGTTCACCTAGCAGTGAGTAGGTACGGAACGTTAGTCAAGGAGTTGTGACCTTGCTGTCCCGGTGTGTGGTGTGTGAGTGGTCTCAGACCTACCCAGAGATCGGCAAATAATGAGCTCTGAGCTCACTGCCGTAGGGTGGTGTCTGGCTGTCTCGACAGAGACTGCAGCAGATCCGAGGTGAATACACACACACACACACACACGGTGGCGTGGTGCACGACTCGGTGGCGCAGTTGGTAGAGTCCCAGAATGTCGGTACGGAGGTGCAGGCGGTACCTGGTTCGAATCCTGCCCAGGGCTGAAATTATTTCAGTATCGCTGCGCTTCGAGTCGTTACTCCAACTCTCGTGGGTAGGGAGTTGGGGGTGTGTGTGCGTGTAAGGTCATAGCATTACCCATAGATCGGTCATACGAGTTCTGAGCTCTCTTCCGGGAGGGAAATAGCTGTCGATCACGAGTCCAACACGTGATCCAAAGACCAAGGTGAAACACACACACACACACACACACACACACACACACACACACACACACACACACACACATACATACATACATATATATATGACCTCATCATCCTCTATGCTTCGGGAGATCAAACCCAGGTCGGGCTAGGTCAGATTGTCTTGGTCTTGTAATGATTTGGCACTGCCTGCTTTGAGTGCCTGTGTGTCAGATTCACCATGGTCTTGGATCACGTGTTGTAGTCGTGACCGTCAGTTATTAAACTACGAGATGAGAGCTCAGAGCTCTTATATGACCGATCTATGGGTAATGCTGTGACCTTAGACACACACACACACACACACACACACACACACACACACACACACACACACACACACACACACACACACAAATCCGTGCTCACAAGAGTTGGAGTACCGACTCGCAGCGCAGCGATAGTAAAATTGTTTCCCTTGGTGGGATTCGAATTCGGACCGCTGGATTACCAGTTGTAAACGCTACCACTGCGGCGTCGAGCCGTGTTTGTGTGTGTCTGTGTGTGTGTGCGTGCATGTGTAAATGTTCGTGTGTGTGTCTGTGTGTGTGTGTGTAATATGCATTTATACAAATATTATGGGTGTGCATGTCTGCATTGTGGCTGTTGCATTCTCCTCACCTGCGTCGTCGCCGCCCGAGGTCGAGCCGAGTGGACCTGTGCACTCGGACCTCGGGACGATCGTGCCCGGCAGAAGCTGCTTCGACCGAGAAGACTGGACACCCCTTCCTTCGAGACCTTCTGCGACGGTGATCCGGCTACGACGACCTCAGGACAAGGCGAACCATGCACAAGGACGCGACAGGAAGGGGATAATATGCCTATTGAGTATGTAAGGTAGGCATCCCCCGTCCATAGCAGAGCGGAATCCTTAGACCCGGTGAAGCCAAGGCAAGGGGACTTTGCCGGGGCGAGGCTGGAGGGGTAGTGCCCCTACACGCTTGCGTAGTCTTCGAAGGAATAGAAGGAACCGCTCATCGTCGAAGAAGTTTGTTATATTTTGCTTTTCTCTTCAAGATCCCAAGCCTGAAGGAACGATAGGATAGCGCGCGGATTACCATTACCATTTACCAATAACGCCATTACCATTACCGACAACGCCATTACCGATAATACCATTACCAATTACCGAGTCCGCGCGAGCCTAGGAAAAACAGGCTATTTCAACTGCGGACAGCACTTTTGCGTTTACCTTGTCCGCGCGAGCCCAAGAAAAACGAGCTATTTTCACTGCGGGCACTGATTTTAAGTTTAGTTTGCCATTACCGTAGCCATTTGACAGACGTCTTGACGCCTTTTTAAGGGATCCGGGAGGATCCGGATATTTCCCTCAGCTAAATAAAATCGCCTGGCGCCAGCCAGAAGGAAATGCATCGAGCTCGCCGTCGCCCACAAAGGTTTGCATCAGGAGGAAGAGCGACTCTTTAGGTCTTCTCTGGAACTAAAGATAATTTTGAAAATTTTGTCGTCGACGGGGAGTTTCTTCATGTGTGTGTGTGCGTGCGCATCTGTATGTGTGTGATTAACCATGGTCTTGGATCACGTGTTGGACTCGTGATCGACAGTTTTTACACTCCCATGGGAGCTCAGAGCTCATATATGACCGATCTATGGGTAATGCTGTGACCTTACACGCACACACACACTCAACTCCCCGCCCACGGGAGTTGGAGTAACGACCCGCAGCTCAGCGATACTGAAATTATTTCAGCCCTGGACGGGATTCGAACCCGCACCGCCTTAGTGACAGGCAGGAAATCTACCGCTGCGCCACGAGTCGACGTGTGTGTGTGTGTGTGTGTGTGTGTGTGTGCGTGTGTGTGTGTTGTTGTTGTTCCCTAGACTGTCTGTCCGAGCAGTCCCGTCTCCCCAAGGAAGGCCACAGCCGAAACTGGGTTTTCCCACAAATCCTTTATAGAGTGTATGTTGTGTTGTTTGCGTGCATGATTGTGTATAATGCAGTCTTCCATTATGTGTTGTATGGTATGGGATGAAGTGTTACATCCTGGGCAGCTGTTCACAATGCGGTCATCCAGCCTCTTCTGGTAGCTTAGAAGTGCTGGGTGGTGGCCGCACCGCAGTCTGGCCAGGTGGACTCTGTCCTTTCGTGGGAGAGAGGATTCAGAAGGGTGGATATCAGGGGGTCTGGCATGCAACAGTGTGTTGTCTTTCAGTGTGTTAATGGAGCGGTGAGTGATATGATTATGAATATGTTTCCGGAGGCTGGTATTTGGTGGTTGTGGAGGAAGAGAAGAGAGTATCTGTGTGTGATACAGGTCTTTGGGTGTTGTTTTAAAGTTTCTTGGTGTGTGTGGGTGTTCTTCTATGTAGTGTAGCGGGTGTGATGTGTTTGTGTGCTTCTCATGTCGAGGTGGTCCTTGACTTTGAGGACTTTTGTTTCATGGTGTAAATGGTCTGTAGGTGTTGTATTTGTGCAGCCTGTAATTGTTTTTAGGGCTTTGTTTTGTATGATTTGAAGGGTGTTGTGGTGTGTCTCACTGAGATTAGGAGCCCATGCAGGACTCGCATAATTCATCACTGAGCGTATGCATTGTTTGTATATTGTTGTATTAGTTTCTTTGTTTTGTCCAAATGTTGTTCCAGTGATTGACTTAAGTG
>NC_134785.1:68949082-68951582 GCF_046742065.1 Oratosquilla oratoria | reverse complement strand
AAAGAGGAAGAAGGAGAAAAAGAGGAAGAAGGAGAAAAGAGGAAGAAGGGGAAGAAGATGAAGAAAGGAAAGAAGAAGAAAACGAAGAAAAAGAGTAAGAAGAGGAAGAAAAAGGTCAAACAAGAAGAGGAAGAACAAGATAAAGAAGACGGCGACACAGAAGAGGAAGAAGAAGCAGAAGACGACGATGACGACAACGAAAACGACCAAGGCGAAGAAGAAGAAGAACCCTTGAAGCCAGCAGCTTGTCAACCTCTTGTGGCCAGACTCGGTCGAAGCTTACCGACTTTCTCGGCTGTACGCTGGAGAGAGAGAGAGAGAGAGAGCCTCCCCTCTCCCACCCCCACCCCGTTCAAGAAAAGTTTCAAGAGAATCTCATTGACCCGTACACAGCGGTGCCCGTTCTTGTTTATTTGTCTGTCTGACTGCCGCCAGGCGATTTTATTCACCCAAGGGAGTCCCCGTTTGCCTCATCCCTCCCCGTTGCTGCATCAGGGTAAAAGAACGAGATTTTCTCATTAGAATTGGATGTATAAGTAAACCCTTCGTACGTAGAAGCCTATTAAGCAGAGCTGGGCGCGTTACCGCTGAACAGGGAGTGCGTTACTAACGCAGTAACGCAAGTGCCCATCTCTGGTAATATTATGTTTTAGAATAGGGAATATTAATGTAGTAGTTTAGGAGTTATTTTGTTGAGAATATTTGTAAGAAGTAGATACTTCTCCATTTAATTTTATTTATTTTTTCATCAAAATCATTCTAAAGGAAATTAAAATCGGTAACGCATTGACGGTAACGCACTACCTGTCTGGTGGTAACGCGCCCAGATCTGCTATTAAGGTTTTGTATCTTCGACAAAATTATAAAATCTTCATGTGAACGTGTATCGTCTCATCAACCCACATATGTGATTTCATGTGGTTACAGATGAAGTATTTCTCATTGCATTAAGCCTCGTTGACACGGGCCAAGTTGAGAGGGAAGTCAAGTGTCCAAGTTACTTGAACTACAGAGGAAAGCAAGCAAGTGCATGTTCACACAGGCCACTTGTCTATGACTTGGCTTGTGTGAACATGTACTCGCTCGCTTTCCTTTCCAGTTCAAGTAACTTGGACACTTGACTTGCCTGTCAACTTGCCCCGTGTCAACGAGGCTTTACCTCAACACTTGCCAACTGTACTACTGTCACTATACTCGGAATACTAAGTTTATGTTATTACATCCTTAGCTTCAAATATATATCCTCAAATATAGATCTGTAATGTGTATACAGCCAAACAACAACACGTACACTCACACACGTGTACACACATGCACACACACACACACACACACACACACACACACACACACACACACACACACACACACACACACACATGCCCTCAGTTCCCGAATACTTTAGTTACGTGTGTACACCCAGACTAGTACAGCACATCCAAACTAATACACCACAACTATAGCACCACACACACACACACACACACACACACACACATACACACCCGTAGCACTACACCCATATCCTCAAATCCAGAGCATTTTGGTAATGTATTTATACCCTGACGACTTCAGCACTTAAGCCATTTCATCAAAGCCGGTGCACTTCGCACCAAACTGCCTGTATTCCGTTCGACTGGCGTCAATGTGCCTCTCAATATTGCTTCAGCGTCTGATAGCACAGTTGTTCCCAGTTTGGAGCAACATGCAGTGCCACCGCGACGCATTGTCCTGGTACTGAGTGCCACTCAGAACCCGTCACCTCTCATGGACTCCTTCACGACTTTTATATTTTTGGTTGTCGCTGGGCGATTTTATTACAATGGAGGCATGGCCGATTGGGGTAAGGCTGTCTTGACCAGGTCTTTTGCATTGACGGAAACACTTCATTGACTTTATTCTTGTTAACGCTAGGCGATTTTTTTTTTTTTTTTTTTTTTCGTTGAGGGATTTCGTTGAAATGTTGATCCTCGTTTCAACTTGATACAAAACACCGTCTGGCGTACAATCACTCCAAAAGGTTCGTGAGGATGTTTGTGTATCTTTCGTTCGAATATCCATTCTTTCTGTAATACCGATTGGGTTACCTCCAGGTCAGATTTTGAGGGTGGTGGATGACGTCACAGAAATAATGGAGGTGCAGTGACGTCACAAATAGTGGAGATGTGCTGTACCATCCGTTCTGAGCCTCGTAAGGCTCGTTTCCCACGTACCGACATTTCGCCGTGCGCCGTCCATGACACGACGTCGTGATCTCAAATAACCATGGGTGTCTATGGACGCTTTCGCACGTCACGACCACGTGTGAAAGCGTCCTGTAACATTACGTGAACATTACTTGGACTATGGTGCCGAGGGAGTGAATGAAGCTCAAATGTGTCTGTTGGCTTTATTCTGGTTAGTGCGAGTGACCCAGGCTGGGTCGAGCGGTCAGGCTCCGAGGCGACCCGACCACAAAGTTGACCGCGTGGGCCTTGGGTCGCGGTCCGTTGAGTTACAA
>NC_134785.1:68944082-68946582 GCF_046742065.1 Oratosquilla oratoria | reverse complement strand
AACTACTCCTCTACTCCAACTCATGTTCCTTCCTCATCTTCCTCCTCGTATTTCTTCTCCCCTCCTCGTTTTTCCCTCCTCTTCCTCTTCTTCCCCGTCCTCTCACCTCCTCCTCCTTCTCCTCCTCCTATTTCTTCTCTTTTCGTCTTTCCCTCCTCTTCCTCTTCGTCTTCTTTCCTCCTCCTCATATTTCTCCTCCCTCCCTCCTTTTTCTCGTGTTGCTCCTTTTTGTCCTCTTCCTCTTCTTCCTCCCCTTCCTCTTCTTCCCCCGCCTCGTCTTTCTCCTCCTGCTCTTCCTCGTCATCTTCCTCTTCCATCTCCCTCTTCATCTTTTTCCATTTCCTCCTCTTGTCCTCCTCCTTTTCCTCCTTTTCCTCTCCTTTCATTTCATCTTCCTGTTCCTTTTCGCCTTCCTCATTTTTCCTCCTCCTACTCGTCCTCTTTCTTTTTTTCCTCTTCCTACTCATGCTCCTACTTTGTCCTCCTTCCTCCCCCCCTCCTCTTCATCTTCACTTTCCTCCTTCATTTCCCCCTGCTCCTTTTCTTGCTCCTTCTACTCCGCTCCTCCTCCTCCTCCTCCTCCTCCTCCACGTCGTCCTCCTCTTTCTCCACCCACACCCCTCCTCCATTTCCTCCTCCCCTTCTACTCCTACCCTTATCCTCCTCCTTCTCGTCCTACACCTCCCTCACCTACTCTCCCTCTTTTCCCTTCCCTCTTCCTCCTCCTCGTCCTCTTTTCCTCCATAATTCTCGGCTCTTCCTCTCTTCTCTTCTTTGGCACTTTAGCAGTTCATCCTCCCGATGCTTGTGTGCGCTCTCTCCCTCTTCCCTCCGCTTCCTCCTCCTCCTCCTCCTCCTCCCCGTGTTTCCGGTCCTCTTTGCTTCTTCTGTCTGCCTCCTCCCTTCCTTGCGCCCCTCTTTCATTCGGCCTTCTCCTTCTTTGATGGGCGTCGTCGCTTCGGCTCGCCCCGTATTCACGCCCCTGCCGCCACCGCCGCCGCCGCTGCACACGCCCACGTGATCCCGTCCCCGTCCATACCCCCCCCGCCCGCCCACCCACACATCGCCGCCCTTGATCTCTTTTCTGTGGAGCAGCCGGGATCTTCCTCTTCTTCTTCTTCTCCCTCTCCCTCTCCCTCTCCGTTTTCTCCTTCTTCTTTTCTTCTTCTTCATGTACTTATTCTTCTTCATTTTCTTCTTCATGTACTTCTTCTTCTTCTCCCTCTTCTTGTTCTTCTTCTTGTTCTTCTTCTTCTTCCC
This sequence comes from Oratosquilla oratoria, assembly GCF_046742065.1. NCBI lineage: Eukaryota > Metazoa > Arthropoda > Malacostraca > Stomatopoda > Squillidae > Oratosquilla > Oratosquilla oratoria. The sequence goes on along the minus strand of NC_134785.1, from coordinate 68,945,322 downwards.
TCTTCCCTCATCCTTCCGTCGTGCGTTCGTAGGCCGTGGTGGTGTACGACGTCCTCTTATCGGGCTCTCTCGTGCCGCGGAAAACGTCTTCGTCGTCGTCGTCTCCGTCGTCGATCTCCATCGTCGTTATCTTCGCCGTCTTCACTGTCAGGTCTTTCGTCACTTGTCGTTCTCGGCTTCCTTCGTTATCTCGCGTTATCGCCGCTGTCAGTGTTATCGTCGTCGTCGTCGTCGTTGTCGCTATCGCATTGATGTCATCGTCGTCATCATCATCATCATTATCGTCATCATCATCATCATCATCATCATCATCATCATCATCATCACCACCACCACCATTATCATCACCATCATCATCGTCATCATCATCACCATCATCATCATGGTCACCGGATTATCGACGTCGTCGTAATTACTGAAAGTGTAAATAGGTTTTCATTACCGTTAGTAAATAGGTCATCTCGGTTGCTCTTCTGGTCGTACTCTCTGCGATCGTCACTCGTCGTCGTCGTCGTCGTTGTCGCCGCCCCCGTCGTCGTGTCCGTGGGGCGTGAGCAGGTCGAGGTCGTTTAATGAATCGTTTGTTCTTTCATTTGTTGTATTTCGTTTGCTCTAAATTTTGCGCTCGGTCATGTTCCCGCTCTCCTGGTAACGTTGTTGTTACTATTATTATTATAATTATTATTTCTATTTTTATTATTAAAATTGTTATTTCTTTAATTATCATCATAATTGATATTGTTATTACTATTATCGTTGTTATGATATCATAATTGATATTGCTATTATTACTATTATCGTTATTGTTATTAATGTTATTATTGTTATTATTACTATTATCATCATCAGTCTCATCATTATTATTATCATGATCAAATATTCAATATTTTTTATCATTATTTTTTTCCATTGCGTTCTGGAATCTCCCCATACCTTCTTCCGTCCTCTCTCCCTCCCTCTCTCTCTCTCTCTCTCTCTCTCTCTCTCTCTCTCTCTCTCTCTTTTCTCTCCCTCCCTCCCTCCCCCCTTTTTCCCTCCACCACCCTTTCCCCTCTCCTTTTGTCTGTTTCAAGCACGGCGCTAAATGAGAACGGCTGACGGCAGCCAGAATAAAAAGGTTAAAGTGTCACCGGGCACAGAAGGAGTCGCGCCAGGCGAAAGACGGGGTGGGGGTGGGATGGGGGGTGATTTTATTCAGGTGAAAGGCCTCCCCCCACCCCCACCCCGGCCCCCGTCCTTG
>NC_134785.1:68899082-68934082 GCF_046742065.1 Oratosquilla oratoria | reverse complement strand
TCATCATCTGCATCATCTTTATCATTATTATTATTATCATCATTATTATTATTGTTATTATTATTATTGTTATTGTTGTTGTTTTTGTTGTTGCTGCTATTATCATCATTATTTACTCGTTATTGCAATATTGATAATGGCTACAAATTTCGATTCTGTTGTTCTGAGTATGTCCGTGAAATATGTAGGTTGGTTGGTGTTTGAGGGGGGGGGTTAATATGCCTTTAGGATTGTCCCTCGGTGGTACCTCCCGATAGATGTCCCTGGTACCTTAGTCATAACTTATGGCGGTACGTCCCGGACACGTGGCCCGGATTCGCTCAGCGCCACCTACAGTAGATGGAAGGCGTTGGGCCCACCCGGCCGCCTCTTGTGCAAGCGCCGTGACCTTGGAGGAATGACAAAGCCAATTACTAAGTCGCTTGCTTGCTGGTTCTGAAGCCTTGGGATGAGTGAGACCCTCTCTCTCTCTCTCTCTCTCTCTCTCTCTCTCTCTCTCTCTCTCTCTCTCTCTCTCTCTCTCTCTCTCTCTCTCTCTCTCTCTCTCTCTCTCTCTCTCTCTCTCTCTCTCTCTCTCATATCTTGTTCTTATCAAATTGGATTTTTTTTAATTCATTTTTTGTTTTTTAGGTTTTGTTGTATTTTACTATCTTCTATTTATTATTGTTTTATTTGATTATTTATTCATTTGAGAACCACCTTAACGTCTATCCTAGCTGGGCTATTGTAGGCATCCCTGTGGCATTCCCCTCCTCATCCTTCCCCTCCCCTCACCCTTCCACCCTCAACCTCTCCCACCCTCTCCCTCTCCTCCACCTCTTCCTCCCCTCCCCCCCCCCGGGCCGCGAAAGGTTAAGAACTGTCCCCGGGGGAGTCATGCAAAAGGCTCATTTCTCATTTGTGCTAAATATCTTGAAGAGTAGCGCAGGAATTAGTCGCCTCGTTATGGTCGTGAAGCCTACTTATGAGAGTAATTTGAGCAAATTTAGATGATTAAGTAGAGTAAATTCATAGTATGTGAACTGGTGTCATGTACACGGCCTAGATATATAAATAACGCCCCCGCACTTTGTTAATATACTCTCATGCACACCGCCTTGGGCAAGTTGGCACCCACTCCTGTGGGTAAGGATTCGGTGTGTGTGTGCGTGTGCTTGTGCGTGTGTGTGTTTTTGTGTGTGTGTGTTCGTGTGTATGTGTATGTGTAAGGTCACAACATCACCCATAGTTAGGGGTACATGAGCCATAGAATTCTCATCCGGGAGCAGTACAGTTGTCGATCACAAGACCATCACGTGGTCCAAGACAATGATGAACCATAAAAAGACGGGTAGAACCACACACCGTGTCTATAGACTCTCGACCAGTGTTCTGGTACCGCGAAGAGTTCCTGAGTACCAACCATACGTACGCTGCCAAAGAATCGATTCCATCTTCCACTGATCCTCCAGGAAGCTTGCCACGCAAAGCCTACGACCTGACTTATCCTCCCTCCTTCCCACCCACCCCTCCTCCCCCTCTCTCTCCCTCTCTCTCCCCCTCCTCCCCCCTCTCTCCCCCTTTCATCCCCTCCCCACCGAATCTGTCTGCTCTTGGACTTGTAGTATACATCCCCTTAAGCTGAAAGCTGTCGACGACGTTACTCGGGTACGTCTTTTATGGCGGTATTTCAGCTCTCCGTCCCTTGCTCTTTCTCCCCTCCTTTCTCTCCCTCTCTCTCCCTTCCTCTCCCTTTCTTTCTCTCCCTCTCCCTTTCTCTCTCCCCCTCCCCTTTCTTTCTCTCCCTTTCTCTCTCCCCCTCCTCTTTCTCTACCACTCCCCTTTCTCTCTCTCTCTCCCACCCTCTCTCCTCTCTATCTATCTATCTATCTCTTGTTCCGTTCCTCCTGCGATCATAGTATACCTCGAAGGCATCCGTTTCTCGGGCATGGGAGAAAATCCTTTCGTGTCGCCCTATCGATTTAGTCTGTTTCGGTCGCGGAACAGCGCGGGCGGGTGGGCGAGTGGGCGAGCGGGCGACTGGGCGAGCACACAAGTGGGCGGACCCAGGTCAGGCCTAATTTTGTAGCCGAAGTTAATGTTCGAGCAGAATTTAATATTCGGTTGAGGTTCTGTCGTTCGCTCGAGGGCCGCGTCCAAAGGTCCTGCAGATTCAATGCTGAAGCCAATTATTGTTGGGAATGTTGTTAAGCTCGGGCTGTAATGTTGGGTCAAGGAAGGAAGTGAAGGTCAAGGACACTGCTGTCGCTTCCACCCGGAAAGGATTCAACTAGATTTTGACCTGATTAGTGCGTTAGCAGTCACTGGAATGCGTCGGCATAGTTTGTTAGTTATTTAGTTGTAGGTCGTTACAGGATACTGTGTATTGGTGGAGAACCTCAAAGGGGAACCTTGTCCCTTGGGGTCAAGGGAATGCTCCCGTCTGCTGCAGTTTTGTTTGTGGGTAAAGTGCATGTAGTAAGACATTAGACTGTGTGTGTGTGTGTGTACGTGTGTGTGTGTGTGTGTGTGTCTGTTGTCTGTTTGAATCATCAGAAGATCCTGCCGTGGCGGAACCGTTCATAATGCTTACGTATGAAGCCTTACTAGTCGCACCCAAATTTGTCTTCGCATGAATCCAATAGTTGTACCAGAACAAAATATTTTAAGCTCGTCAGATTACGGAAAAGATTTGTTTGTTGTGTTTATTTGTAAGTCCATTAATATCTGTGTGCGAGTGCATGCGCCCGCTATGATTATATCCGTTTGTCCTTGGATTTGTGTTGGCCTGCCAAAACAGTGGGGATCTCCAAGTGCATAGTTCTCCATATGGATTCGTGTGTGTGTGGGGGGGGATATGTGTGTGGGGGGTTGTGCGTGTCTTTGTTTGTGTGTATGTGTGTGTTCCTCCCCGTTTACCTTATTTTTTTTCTTTTTCTATATTTCATCTTTTTATCAGTATCCCCCTCTCTCTCTCTCTCTCTCTCTCTCTCTCTCTCTCTCTCTCTCTCTCTCTCTCTCTCTCTCTCTCTCTCTCGCTCACGCACACACACACACACGCACACACACACACACACACACACACACACTCATATTCACATTCACATATATTTGAGTGACATTTGTTCTGTGTACATGTGTCCGTACTGAACATGTATACGTGAGGTTGTCGAAGATGTCCTCTGGATGTATGGAACGTGATTACGACGGATAGATGTACTCGGGATTTACGAGAGGACTTCTCCCACCCCCCCCCACTGGCGGGTGTGGGATTCGAAAGTTCCGGCCATGTTCCCGAAAAGGAATGGCGAATATATGTGGGTTCCGTGAGAGGTCTTGTGTCACACTGGCAGAGGGGACAGTAGGATTTGCGTGGGATTTGTGGTAGGATTTGTATTGTGTCGATGCAAGTGCTGCCATACTGATTTGCATTAGGAGGACGAGCGGAAAGGGCAAGAGGAGGGAGCACTGTGTGTGTGTCTGTGTATGTATGTGTGTGTGTGTGTATTTATATGTGTGTGTGTATATGTGTGTGTGTGTGTGTGTGTGTGTGTGTGTGCGCGTATGTATGTGTGTTGGTGTGTGTGTTTGTGTTTGAGTGTGTGTTGGTGTGTGTGTGTGTGTGTGTGTGTGTGTGTGTGTGTGTGTGTGCGCGTGAGTGTTTGATTCAACATTGTGTAGGATCACGTGCTGGGTTTGTGATCAACAGTGATTACACTCCTTGGGTGTGGGATTCAATTGTCATGTGGTCTGATCTGTGACCTCACACATACACACACACACAAACACACACACACATACACATACACACACACACAAACACACACACACATACACATACACACACACACACACACACACACAAGCAAATTCTTTACACAAGGGACCGATCTGGGGACTTGTATGTGCGAGGGAGTGATAGGGAGGAGAGTGTAAGGATGAAGGATGTACGTGTGCGTGTGTGTACGCGTGTGTGTGTGTGTGTACCCGTGCGTGTGTGTACGCGTGCGTGTGCATGTGGCGTAGGCAGGGGGTAGTTAACGGGCAATGGGACACTATGAGGCACCAAGAGGGCCGGAGAGTGACGTATTGGTCTTTGAGGAGTCTCTACGTCGATGCGCAGGTGCAAGTGCACGAGCACCACTCTGTCTCCATTTACTCTTCGTCTGACAGCCTCGTCGAAGTACGTGGATGACTCAAAGTCCTTCCACCAGGATCATTTATGTCGTCGTCTTCGTCGTCGTTCTCGTTCTGAAGTCAGTTTTCTTGTCGTTTCTTCTTGCATAATTCTTTCCTCTTATTCGTGTTTTTCTTCGTCCTGATCTTTTATTTCTTCTGTGCCCCTCACCCTCTCCCCCTCCCCCCTCTCCCCCTCTCCCCCTCTCCCCCTCTTCCCCTCCACCTCTCCCTCCCCTTCTCTTCTCATTGCCTCGCCTTCTTCAGTTTCATCATTTATTCCTCTCTGATTTTTTTTTCTCGTATGGTCCAGCTCCTCCTCACCTTTCTTTTCTAGCACCTCGTTCTTTTCTTCCTCCTCCCTTTCTCCTCCTCTTCCTCCTCCTGCTCCTCCTCCTCCTCCTTCTCTTCTGCATAATTCTGCCCCGTTTGTTTTTATTCCTTCCGGCTTTTTCACCTGTTCTTTGTGTACCGATATATTCTTTCCTATCTTCCTTCCTTCTCTTCCCCCTCCTCTTTCTTCGTTCTTCTTCTCTGTCTTCCTTTTTTCCTTTTTCGTCATCTCCTTCTCTTTCTTCTCCTTTTTCTTCTGTCTTCCTCTCCTTCTTCCTCCTCTTTTCATTCTTTTTCATCTCCATCTCCTTTCTTACTTCTTTTCTTTCATATTCTTCTTCCACTTCTTTTTCTTTTCGTTTTTCTTTTCCTCCTTGTTTGTCAGTTGAAGGCTGGTGTGATGAATCTGCTGCCTTGTCAGTTCATCACGCTCTTCATCACGTCACTGTGTCATCACTACACGTCACCGTTGTCATAGAAATACGTCATCACCGCTTGGTGTGATGAGTAGATCCTTTTGATGACGTAGAGAGAATGATGATGACGAAACGATGACGTCATGTGGCCTTGATGAGGACTCCTAAGGTGCGCCATCTACCTGAAGTGGAAGTTCGAGAGTAGGGAGTTAGGGAGTGTGGGTTTGGGACGTGGGAGTAGGATTGTAGGTAATGGGAGGATATAGGAGTGAATATATAGTGTGTTGGCAAATGAGTTATTAATACAATAGATAAATTAATAAGTAAATTTGTAAATAAACGAATAAAACAAAAATAATGTTTGTGGACCTGCTGCTGAGACCGAGAGAAGGAAAGAGGAAATTGATGGGGAGCGAGGAGGAGGAGGAGGAGGAGGAGGAGGAGGAGGAGAAGAGAGGATGATAGGGGGGAGTGTAGGGATGAAGGATGGGGAAATAAAAAGAAATATCTATTAATCCAATTGTCGAAGATGTTTCACTTAAAGTGGAGACACTGAAAATGTTTCACTAAAAAAAAATGCAAGTTGGAGGAAAGAACCGTACCCCAGGAAATGGAAGAAGAAAAAACTAAAAACAAAAAAAAAATCGAACAAAGCAAAAAGAACAAACGAAACTGTTAGGCGGATGGGTAGGACGAAGAAGGGAAACGGGGGAGATGGAAATAAAGGGAGAGAGATAAGATAAAACGAGAGAAAGGAAATGGAGAACGAGGCGGGACGGGGAGGGAGAGAGAGAGAGAGAGAGAGAGAGAGAGAGAGAGAGAGAGAGAGTACCTGGAAGAGGAGGAGGAGGAGGAGGAGAGAGGACTGTGAGACGATAAGGACAGGGCGGAGATGGATGGCGTTTGGGAACGTCGAGGGAGTCAGATGAGGATGACGGGGATTCAAGGGACGAAAGACGAGACACTCCGCCACCGCCGCCGCCGCCGCCTCCTCAGGAGGAGGAAGACGGGGGAAGAAGCTTCTTCCAGGTAGCGTTGTCGGGTAGCTGCACGAAGTAAAGGATATATACGTTATATGTATGTACAGTGTATGTGCGTGTGTATATGTGTGTGTGTGGGCATGTATAACGTGAATAGGAATAGGAAACACAGGAGTCCTAGTCTGAGTTTGTATCTTATAGTTTCGCAGATGAGCCTTTCCAAATGAAACTAGTCAGGAATAAACACAGAATAAGAATATATATATATATATATATATATATATATATATATATATATATATATATATATATATATATATATATATATATAATCATCAAACCTAGCATTCATGGAGGTTCGACCTCGGGACATATAGAATTGGCGTGTAGTCTGTTACCATCTTGCCACACAAATGGAATGTACAAGGATTAAACCTACTACGAGTTTGAAGCTCAGCCTCGACTGCTGGATTGGATTACTTGAAAGACATCACTGCTACAAGGGATTTATTATATCTACGCGATTCACCATGGTCTTGGATCGCATGTTGGACTCGTGATCGTCAGCTATTTCCCTCCAGGAAGAGAGCTCAGAGCTCATATATGACCGATCTATGGGTAATGCTGTGAAACACTCACACACAACCCCAACTCGCCGCCCACGAGAGTTGGAGTAAGGTCTGGCAGCTCAACGATACTGAAATTATTTCAGCCCTGGGCGGGATTCGAACCCGGACCGCCGTAGTGGCAGCCGTGAACGCTACCACCGCGTCATTGAGTCGTGTGTGTATGTGTGTGTGTGCGTGTATGTGTGTGTGTGTGTGTGTGTGTGTGTGCGCGCGTTTACTTGTTTATGCGCGCTTATAATGAAAAATAAAGAAAGAGGGAACGGTTTATTGGGAAACAACTTGAGGACCTCAAACTGAAAATTGACAAAAGTTGCTGCCTACGAATTCGGGAGTTGACTCGTCGACCAGCTGCATGAAAACAGCTGAGGAAGATCTAAGTGGAACAGGTGGAACAGAAGGAAAGGAAATATACATCATATGAAAAGAAAAAAATATAGTTCAGAGACCCAAAGATGGCAATATATATATATATATATATATATATATATATGTATATATATATATTTTATATATATATATATATATATATATATATATATAAAGAGATTGGTTTGAGCTTGATGACGAACAAATAATTTTGTTTGATAAAACACAAACAGAGAATGCTACGAGACAGAGTCTTTGTCTTGTGCACTACTAAAGGGGATAGGCAATTGAAATGGGCGCCTCGTATGATAAACAAGCACTGTAGATCAGTTTGGTGTAATATTGAGTTTGAGTATCTTAGCAGTAATTGGTTAAATTATGTGTGGGTGAGAGAGAGAGAGAGAGAGAAAGAGACAGAGAGGGAGAGAGAGAGAGAGAGAGAGAGAGGAGGGGGAAAGCTAATCATGGTGCTTGATCACGTGCTTTACTCGTGATGGGCAGCTGTTATCTTCCTGAGTAAGAACCTCACACACACACACACACACACACACACACACACACACACACACACACACACACACACACACACACACACACAAATGCACATACACACACACACACACACAAATGCACATACACACACACACACACACACACACACACACACACACACACACACACACACACACACAGTGAAACATGAAAGGCTTGCATTATGATGTGTTTCAAATACTTAGGAGTGTGTGTGCACGCGCGCGCGCGCGTTTGTGTGTGTGTGTATGTGTGTGTGTGCGTGTGTGTGCGTAGGTTTGCGTTTGTGTAAGCTGTCGAAGGTTGAATATTGGTCAAGTCAAGAACTTAGTAATGTGCTGTCGACTTTACTTGTTTATTTATTTATTTTTATATTTTCTATATCTTTTTGAAAGGTATTCAGAATCATTTCCTTTATATAAAACCCCATCCACTCCCGCTAATTGGCTCTTTTCCTCTTACGTAAGTCTTCGGATAATTTTTCTTTCGCTAATATATAAACATATACATCGTATTTATTTTAACTTTTCTATCAATGTGCGGCAAAGTATTGCCGGAAACGTTATTCGCTCGCGATGCAAAGACCAAAGAACGACGGTGAATTTGTGACAGAAATAATTGAATATTTTCGTAATAAAAGTAAAATCATCACGAGTGTTTGCAAATATTGGTCATATTTTTTTCATGCGTTTCATCCCGTGGGTGTAGTGTCAGCGTTAGACCCAAACAAAAATTACTAAGTTGTTAGATGGTGTTGATCAGTAATTGGAATTTTTTACTGTTTTTTCGCGTTTATTACATCATAGGATGTATTTACCGTTTTCATCAAATCAAATAAAGTAAAAAATATTATAATGATTAATAATTATACTAATAATAATGATAATTAGTAATGATAATAATAATGATTAATAATGATTAATAATGATTAATAATAATAATAATGATAATAATAATACATACATACATATAAGGCTTTTTCCCCCTTTCAAGGGAGGTAGCCAAAAAGAAAAAGGCATAAAATCATTCCCACCCATTCTATCCCTAAATACAATCCACTCCCCTCCACCCTCCCTCTTATCTTAGCACCTCCTGGATGACGGGTCATCCCTGCACCTTGTCCACTGCCCTGGGTCAGAGGCAGTGTCGCAAGTCACAGCACATCCACAGCAAGGCCGCTTCATTAAATCGGCGACCCCCCCTCTCCGTCCCCCCTTGCATAAAAGGAGAAGACGGGGAGAAAACCCTTCGGGCTACGTCAAATTCTGCTCACACATACTACCTCACCCCCATCCCCCCGCCCATTCCACCTCATGCATCACAACATCATCCATATACAACCATTCTCCATTCATCCCTGTCTTCTGTCCTCTCCCGTCCTTCCTCAACAGACATTCCCCTCTTCCCCAAAGCCCCCTTCACCCCACCCATCCATCTCATCCTAGGACGTCCCCTCATGTTCACTCCCTCCACATCTGCCTTCCATACCTCTTTTACTAGTTTTTCTTCACTCATTCTTTCCATGTGTCCAAACCATCCTAATACTCTTTCATCAACCCTATCTCCCAACTCCTTTTCCACCCCTGTTCTCCTCCTCACCTCCTCATTTCTCACCCTATCTAGCCTAGTAACCCCCATCATACTTCTCAGACACCTGATCTCAAACACATTCAAACTCCTTCTCTCTTCCTCTCTTATGTTCCATGTTTTTGCCCTATACAGTGCTGTTGGCACAATCACTCCTTCATACAGTCTCCTCTTAGCATCCATTCCCAAATGTCTATTCCTCATTACACTTTTTAAACCACCAAGGCATTTACTCGCTTCTCTCAATCTACATTCTACCTCCACCTTCACTCCACCTTTTCCTGCCACATTTGCACCCAAATATCAAAATTATCCACTTCCTCCAGTCGCTCTCCCTTAATGCTCATTTCCAGTTCGCTACCACTCTCAACCCTTGTACATCTCATCACCTTACTTTTACCCACATTTATCTTCAGATTTCTTCTTTCACACACTCTCCCAAACTCTGTCACAAACTTCCTCAATCCCTCCTCCGATCCTGCCACAAGCGCAGTGTCGTCCGCAAACAACAGCTGGCCTCACCTCCCACTTTTCTCCATTTTCTTTAACCATCTCCAATCCCTGACCCACTACCCTTGCATTTACCTCTCGCACCACCCCATCCATGTACAAGTTGAACAGCCAGGGCGACATAACGCATCCCTGACGAAGTCCCACCTTTACCTCGAACTACTCACTCCATTTCTAATCCTGACATGCTCTACTACTCTCGTAAAAACTCTTGACAGCTCCTAGAAGCTTTCCTCCTATCCCACAGTGCCTTCCTGTCTACCCTGTCGTAAGCCTTTTCCAGATCCATAAAAGCCCAAAAAACATCCTTCCCCTTTCCTATAGCTTTCTCACGTATGTCTTACCACAATAATAATAATGATAATAATAATAATAATAATAATAATAATAATAGTAATAATAATGATAATAATAATAATAATAATAATAATAATAATAATAATAATAATGATAATAACTAATAATAACAACAACAACGAAGTAAGTCTACGGTACAGCACCGCCTTAGTTCAAATATACCCGTGTCTGGTAGAAAACTGTAAACAACTGCAGGAGATGGATTGATTAATATATTGTCTCAGGTTCTACTCAGTGGAAGCCCCGCAGTAGCCGGAGCCGGCAACGTTCCTTTCCCCCAAAGTTCTCTCTGGAAAGAGATTTTCGATTTTTATTTTGTACGAGTATATGTGCACTTCTTTTGATCTCACCGGTTGATGGTGGTGCGGGGAGGGGATCAGTCGCCGGTTGCAAGCTCCGCTGTTCATTGAGCACAGTGGTTCTTAACATTTTTCAGTGCCCGTCCCCTTTGATTATCTAAAAAAAAATTCTCGTACCTCCATCCAATATAAATACAATGCAAACATATGAAAAGGATTAGTGATACAAACTTTGTTGAGAAATTATTAGATATATTCAATTACTGAACAAAGGTACTTTTTATATTTCGAATTAGAAATGTCAATTAGTAGGATACAATGAACGCACATTATGCTTTCTCATGGTAAATATACAGCACCATTGCACTGGCTATTATGTCTCGTACCCCCCCAAGGTTCAAGGATTTGTACCCCCTTGGGGGTAAAGGTACCCCCAAGTTAAGAAACACTGATCTTTGAGAACCACCACATTGAGGTGGTGTACCCTGTAGGGTTGCTTCCCCATATAATGTACCTGCTGTAGAATGGAAACCGAAAGCATATCACACGAGTATACGCCTAAAGGACCCCATAATTTCCCTGAATATATCCCTTCCCTCCCTCCCCCCACACACACATCCAAGGTTACCCTCTCCCCCTTCCCTAAGGTAGTGGGGAGGAACCCCCCCTCCATATATCTCCCCTTCCCCCTGTTCTTGTTTCTACTTTCTGTATCACGTGACGGTTCTAATTAAAAAAAAAATCACGTAACACAGATCGTATTAAGCGGAGTTCATTTTCGCCCAAAACTCGAGTTCTGATCACAAACGTATCGACTCGTGTGGGTTGGTTAAAACGTATCAACACTTAACCCCTTTCACCCCCCCTGTGGCTGACTCTATATACTTCATTCTGGTTGGCGACAGACGATTTTGGTCAAGTTTTGAACTTAATGTTGTACGATCGAGACTCTGGGCCAGGGTCGTTTGTGTTAATGTTTAGTGCTACGTCATCTAGGGGGGTAATGCCACCAAGGGGGGGGAAAGGAGGGGGGAGAGTTTAAAAGGACGGCATCGATTTTGTGTCGCTTCTTACTCCATTCACAGTCAGATGGTGGAGGTAATCTCTCTCTCTCTCTCTCGCTCCCTCCCTCTCTCCCTAACTCCCTCCCTCCCCAACTCCCTCCCTCCCCTCGTCCCTCCTCTATCTCTCTATCTCTGTATCTCTATATCTCTATCTCTCTCCTCTCTCTCCCTCTTTCTCTCTCCTTCTCTCTCTCCCTCTCCCTCTTTCTCTCTCCTTCGCTCCCTCCTCTATCTCTCCCTCTCTCTCTTTCTCTCTCTCTCCTCTCGTTCTCTTTCTCTCCCTCCCTCCCTCTCTCCCTACCTCCCTCCCTCCCTCCCTCTCTCCCTCCCTGCCTCTTGAAAGAAACTAGTAACTCTGGGGCACATTAAAGATCATGTGTTTCTCTTTCTCTCTCTCTCTCTCTCTCTCTCTCTCTCTCTCTCTCTCTCTCTCTCTCTCTCTCTCTCTCTCTCTCTCTCTCTAATACACACACACAAGTATACGCGCGGACTGGTAAAGCGCCATATACTGTATGCCACACAACCAGTAATTATTTTATTTCCAAGAACATAACCCATCGTAACAATGTGATCAGACATACGAGGAAAGACGTAAATCAGAAATTCCTCGTGTGGAAAGTTGTATGCATAGAGACAAATGCTACTAAAATTGACTTCTAAGTCATTCGTGGGAAAATAACTAAAGTGGAAAATGAAAAATATCTTTGTAATAATTAATATCTACATTAAGTCGCATAACCAATGTATATCTGCCTCAAAGAAAGCAAACAAGCTTGTAGGACTATATATATATATATATATATATATATATATATATATATATATATATATATATATATATATATATATATATATATATATATATATATATATATATATACACACACATACTGAATGGTCCCCAGTGCAGATATTAATCTTTTTTCAACCACTGCGCAGTGGTTTGAGTCACTGTTCATTTGGTACGTCTGAGCTGAGTTCGAGTCCTTGGCTTCACTGCGTATCAGTTTACGCATATGTCTCCGTCGAGCGCATTGTCAGTCTCGATCGTGATGACATGGAATTAAAGTGAAAAAGTTAATGTGATGGAATGTATATATATATATATATATATATATATATATATATATGTGAGTGTGTGTGTGTGTGCGTGTGTGTTAATGTGTGTGTATACAGGGTGGCCTAAAAGTTACCATACCCAAACATTAATAATTATTTGATAAAAGACAGTGAAATATTGCTGGAATAAGAATAAACAAGTTAGTAATGTTTGGGTAAATAAAATTTTGTCTGAGATCAAAATAAATTAATATGTACATACTAGTATATATATGTATATATATATATATATATATATTATATATATATATATGTATATATATATATAATATATGTATCACAAGAATTCCATGAATACGTTATTACAGTTGTGTAGGTTTGTAATCTTGAGGTCTTGATTAAGCAGAGAATATTTTTCCAGTTTCCGTCTTGGTCATTCATCAGTCTTCGTTACACCGAACCTGCATCTTTGAGACCGATTCCTTTGGAAAATGGTCTCTCTCTCTCTCTCTCTCTCTCTCTCTCTCTCTCTCTCTCTCTCTCTCTCTCTCTCTCTCTCTCTCTCTCTCTCTCTCTCTCTTTCTGTCTCTGTTTCTCTCTTTTTCTCAGAAATGTTCGGCGCCCTGTGGTCCTCCGTAGCGACTTTTGTTTGGGTTTTTCCTTCAACTCTGATTGGCACTGGTTCTTTGATGCACTCCTTTTCTAAACTCTTTCGCCCTGTCAGAGATGAGATTCCCTTGTTTGAATGAAATCGCTCGCCGGCAGCTGTAAAAGAACGAACCAATTCTTAACATAGTGAAAGGGCATAGTGAAGAAACACTCTTAAGATGTTTTTTTTTTTTTTTTTTTTTTTTTGATGTTTTATTCCTTTGCTGGTCAAGAGAGAAAGTGATTGTCCGCACGAATGGGACGGAAATTATCTCCTCAGATATCTCGTTAGCTGCGTTGTGATTAACGAGCCGTCGCTTTGCATAAGTACACTGAACTAACGAGTGTCCAGTGCTGCAGAATCGAACTTCGGTCCTTGACGAGTGGTCGGTACCGTTAGTGGACGCGTCTACCGGTCTACCAACAAAGTACGCATTTGGGGATCTCCTAGAATATCCGAAGAGTAGATGGAGGGTTTCCAATTGCTGACGAAAATCGCTGGGCAGAAAAGATGATGTACAAGATGAATAGTTTTCTGTATATATTTTTTTGTAATTAGGTGTTTTTATCTATTAAAGAAAAATTTAATTTTAACATGGTTGATGACTTCTATATCAGGTTATCAGGCTAAATGTTTTCTTGTTTATCGTTAGCGCTTGCTCGTACACACGCACAGACACACAGACACACACACATACATACACACACACACACACACACACACACACACACCACACACACACACACACACACACACACACACACACTTTCTCTCTCTCTCTCTCTCTCTCTCTCTCTCTCTCTCTCTCTCTCTCTTCTCTCGCTCTCTCTCTCACTCTATCTCTCTCTCGCTCACACACACACACACACGCATACACACACACACACACACACACACACACACACACACACACTGCACTATGACAATACGAGTTTCTAAACGCATAATACGGATGAGAGCATCTGCTTGTTATACTTACGCTCGAATGATTTCCCGGGGCCTCTCACCCCTTCATCGCCGGGGCCAGGATATTTTATTCATCACCGTGGCACCCCCATTGAAAGGCATTATCGCTCAAGCGCAAGCAAGCAAGCGTGCATGGGACTCGCGTCGCTGATGCGGATGTCTGCAGCAAGCACGGGTTGGCGGCCTCGTGATTATAGACGGGACCGGATCCCTCTTCAGACGGGGATCCATATCCGGGTAAAGATCCGGGCTTTCTTATTCGAAGAGCTGGGCGCGTTACCGTTGGAGAGGTAGTGCGTTACCGCCGGACAGGTAGTGCGTTACCGAAAATCTGGTGTGCATTACCGTCAATGCGTATTATATACATATACATATGTATATACAACGCGTATATGGATATATCGGTAACGCACTACCCTTCCAGAGGTAACGCACCTATGGGAGTCAGTTCGTGACGTTTTAGAACATAAGAATGGAAGAGGGTACAAGAGACCATAAGGCCTACACTAGGTAGTTCCATGCCCCGTACTACCTGTCATCCCTCTCCATAAAGTTATCTAACGTTTTCACAAAACAAACATCTATTTCAGTGCTAACTACGTGTTTATTAAGTCTATTCCTTTCGTTAACCATTCTGTTTGTAGACCAGATCTTGGCCATTTCCTCATAAATCTAAATTAGGAGACGATGCGTTCGACTCTGGTGTTGAATATCATCCGACCTGGAACGAAATATAGACCAAAGGGAAATTAGGAGGAGAGGAAGAAGAGGAAGGCGAAAAATATGATGAAGATTATGGTGATATATTTCTTCTCAGCGAGAGAGGAATACACACTATTTTGGCTCCTTAAGATTTTTTTTTTAACTTTACGATAGAATCCCATATAACTCTTCTTCCATGCACTCCCTGCTTTACTCCCTTTCCTCACTCCCTCACTAACTCCCCCTTTCCCAGCCTCACTCCCTTTCCTCACTCCCTCACTAACTCCCCCTTTCCCAGCCTCACTCCCTTTCCTCACTCCTTCACTAACTCCCCCTTTCGCAGCCTCACTCCATTTTCTCACTCCCTCACTAACTCCCCATTTCGCAGCATCACTGCATTTCCTCACTCTCTCACTAACTCACCCTTTCGCAGCCTCCTTCCCTTTCCTCACTCCCTCACTAACTCCCTCTTTCCCAGCCTCACTCCTTCACTAACTCCCCCTTTCTCAGCCTCACTCCTTCACTAACTCCCCCTTTCTCAGCCTCACTCCTTCACTAACTCCCCCTTTCCCAGCCTCACTCTCTCTCCTCATTCCCTCACTAACTCCCCCTTTCGCAGCCTCACTCCATTTCCTCACTCCCTCACAAACTCCCCCTTTCGCAGCCTCACTCCCTTTCCTCACTCCCTCACTAACCCCCTCTTTCCCAGCCTCACTCCTTCACTAACTCCCCCTTTCCCAGCCTCACTCCCTTTCCTCACTCCCTCACTAACTCCCCTTTCCCAGCGTCTCTCCCTTTCGTCACTCCCTCACTAAATCCCCCTTTCCCAGCCTCACTCACTCCCCCACCTCCTCTTCCTCACTCCCTCCCTTCCTCCCCCTCTCTCCCTCCTCTTCCTTCCCCTCTCTCCCTCCTCTTCCTTCCCCTCTCTCCCTCCTCTTCCTTCCCCTCTCTCCCTCCTCTTCCTTCCCCTCTCTCCCTCCTCTTCCTTCCCCTCTCTCCCTCCTCTTCCTTCCCCTCTCTCCCTTCCCCTCCCTCCCTTCCCCTCCCTTCCCCTCCCTCCCTCCCTGCTTCCTTCTCGTTTGCTCGTTTAGTGGTCTCTCCTCGTGTTAAACTGGTGTTGGCATTTCGTTGCTTACTTACAACTGGCTTCCTCGCTTTGTAAGATTCGTTCGTGTTCTTTTGGTTTTGCCAAACGAGAAACCCGCTCTTGCATCTATTTGTTTTTATTTTTCGTTTCATTTATTTATCTTTGTTCATCTATATTTTTTATTTGTTTTTTTATTTATTCATTTGTGTACCTTTTTTATCTCTCTATTTATTTATTATAATTTTATTATTTTTCTACTGCTAGACCCAGACCTTGGTCTGAATGAGGTCTTAGTCGTTGAGATTTCATTTAGACCGGAATGCCCCCCACCCCGACCCTTGCGAGTGAATAAAACCTGTCGTTACCCAAAGTCCGGTTCTTCTGGGTTCCTCATGGCGATGTCTGGTGTTGTTCTTCTTCATCTTCTCCTTCTCCTTTTCCTTCTTTTGCTTCTTCTTCGTTATCTACCTCTTCTTCCTCTTCATCTTCTCCCTCTCCTTCTTCTTTTTCTTCATCGTCTTCTTCTTCTTCATCCTCTTCTTCTTCTTCATCCTCTTCTTCTTCTTCATCCTCTTCTTCTTCACCATCCTCTTCTTCTTCTTCATCCTCTTCTTCTTCTTCCTCTTATCCTTATTCTTCTTCGTCCTCTTCTTAGTTTTCTTCTTCTTCTTCTTCTTCTTTTTCCTCTTCCTCTCCTTCTTCTTCTTCTTTGGTCGGTCTTCTTTGAGAGACCCTCTCGGACTTTTGATCCCCTCTTCACTGCCGCCCCCGGAAGTAGGCAAGCAGGCAAGCAAGGAGGGGACTCCGGCCCGGAACCAGACTCTACGCCGGCCGAATTCGTCCTCCGAGATCTGAGCTGCTTAAATGACAGACTTTACTGAGTCTCCTCCTGGTCCTGCAGCTGCAGGAGGTGGGCGGGGTGGGGGTGGGGGTTTATGGGTACAGGGGAGGTAGTTGGTAGTGGGTGGTTGTAGTTGCTTGTTGTGGTGGTAGTTGGTAGTGAATGGTGATGGTAATGGCCTATATCACCTTATTCTCCAGTTGCAATATTGACATTTAAATTTGTGGTCGTGTTTTCCGAACTGCAGTATACAGAAAAGGAGTGTATGTGTGTGTGCGTACGTGTGTGTGTGTGTGTGTGTGTGTGTGTGTGTGTGATTCACCATGGTTTTGGATTACGTCTTGGATTCGTGATCGACAGTTCTCCCCCCCCCCCGGAAGAAAGCTCAGAGCTCATATATGACCGATCTATGGGTATGCCTTGATCTTATACGTACACACACCCTCAACCCCCCCACCACCACGAGAGTTGGAGTAACGACTCGCAGTGCAGCGATACTGAAATTATCTCAGCCCTGGGTGGGACTCGAACCTGGACCGCCGTAGTGGCGGCCGGGAACTCTAACTACTGCGCCATCGAGTCGTGTGTGTGTGTGTGTATTTACTTGGTCTTTGGATCACGTATTGGACTCGTGATCGACAGCTATTTCCCTCCTGGAAGAGAGCTCAGAGCAAGGAAGGGGGGAGTGAGGATAGAGAAGCAAGGAAGGGGGGAGTGAGGATAGAGAATGAGAGAGGGAAGGGGGGAGTGAGGCAGGAAAGGGGGAGTGAATGAGGGAGTGACGGAGTGAGTGAGGAAAGGGGGAGTGAGTGAGGGAGTGACGGAGTGAGTGAGGAAATGGAGTGAGGCAGGGAACTGGGAGTGAGGAAAGGGAGTGAGGCAGAGAAGGGGGAGTGAGTGAGGGAGTGTGTGTGTGTGTGTGTGTGTGTGTGTGTGTGTGTGTGCACGCGTGAAGAGGGAGACGCAGAGGTCGCTTGGGTGGCCTGGCGGGCGGGTGGGCGGGTAAGGACGCAATGGGGCGTGTAAGACTAGTGGCCTGGTACGCCCACGCTCAATTATCCGATTTCTAGGAGCTTTAACACTGGTTGTGTGTGTGTGTTTGTGTGTGCGTATGTGTGTGTGTGTGTGTGTGTGTGTGTGTGTGTGTGTGTGCATGTGTGTGTATTTACCTAGTTGTATCTAGTTGTATTTTACGGAAAAGGGAGCTATGCTCGTGGTGTCCCGTCTTCATATCTCGTTTTGTGTGTGTGTTTGTGTGTGTGTGTGTGTGTGTGTGTTTCACCATGGTTTTAGATCAGGTGCTTGGGTGTGTGATTAACATATCTTACCCTCCCGGATTAGAGCTTACATCCCATATATATATACTAATCCTAATATCGGTACTGTGACCTTATTACACACATATGCAGTACCATTGCTTAAGGGGGACAGTAACAGTTTATAGTGTTAGAATTGCTTGTAAGCCCGGAACGGGACTTGATCTTTGGTCTGCGTCGTCGTGAACCCTCGACGCTTACCACTACACCAGCAATCCTTGTGTATCTAGGGGAGATGCGGGTGATTGCGGATGTATTTGGCTGCTGTTATGGATGGATGCGAGAGTGAATCGTCTGCTGATAATGGAATGTGGGAGTGAAGAAAGGGAGTGAGGCAAGAAAGGGGGAGTGAGTGAGAAAAGAGAGTGAAGAGAGTGAAGCAGGGAAGGGGGGAGTGAGGATAGAGAATGAGAGAGGGAAGGGGGGAGTGAGGCAGGAAAGGGGGAATGAGTGAGGGAGTGACGGAGTGAGTGAGGAAAGGGAGTGAGGCAGGGAACTGGGAGTGAGGAAAGGGAGTGAGGCAGGGAAGGGGGAGTGAGTGAGGGAGTGAGGCAGGGGAGGGGGAGTGACAGAGTGAGTGAGGAAAGGGAGTGAGGCAGGGAAGGTGGGAGTGTGGTAGGGAGTGTAGGAAAGAAGAGCTATGTGGGATTGTAGTATATTAAGTGCCTCTTGTTGTATGATAATAATAGTAATAATGATGATACTGATAGTGATTATCATAATTATAATAATGATAAGAATTGTGATAATCATAATAATTATGATAATATCATAGAGATACTTATTAGATTGAGTTTCTTTTGGAAATTTAATCATGTAGTAATATCTTCTCTGAAGAAAGACGTATTGTGTATTGTTTATTTATTTATTTCTGTAATTACCTCTCTTCCAGTCATTTTGGAATATGTAGGAATATCTACATAATAGTGATTTAGCATCAGTTGTAGTCAATAGATATAATCAAAATCGGACATTTTTAGGAAGATCCTTTACACATGAAAATCTCAGAGTAAAATTCATTAAGAACATAAGAATTGATGAGACAGCAAGAGACCATAGGGCCTACACTAGGCAGGTCTATGTCCATGACCACCTGTCATCCCCATCTGTAAAATTAACTAATCTTCTATTAAAGTAACCAATTATCACTACATGGTTACTAAGTCTATTTCATTCGTTAACCACTTCATTGGTTAACCAGTTCCTGATTATTTCCTTCATAAACCTAAATTTGTCCAATTCAGGCCCATTATCACAAATGCCGCAATAATGGCGTATGCACGAACGCTCTCACAGTCATGGACGATTCCTATATTTCTTCTGGTTGCCGTCTGGCGATTTTATTCAGCCAAGGGAAATCCCCTCCTTGCACAGAAGGAGATCGATTACTGTAGCATTTTGGAAACCGCGTCGATTTCTAAGTTTGTAAGATTCTCACTCTCATTTCTTTCTCTCTCTTTTTTGTCTTTGCAGGTCTCCAGGACCAAGTCAGACTCTTCAGGTGTCTGCCCCGCGGCTCACAGGTAGGGTCTTCCGCTTCTTTTGTTGTTGTTGTTGTCGTTGTTGTTTTTTGTTATTATTGTTCTTTTGGGCTTTATAGATCACTGGTTCCCAAAACCGTATCTTCAACCCGAATGAAGCTCCTCCTCTGTTGTTGTTGTTGTTATTGCTGTTGTTATTGTTGATGTTATTGTTGTTGTTGTTGTTGTTGTTTTGGACGTTATACATCACCGGTTCACAGAACCGTATCTTCAACCCGAATAAGGCTCGCCGAACAATTTGGATTAAAAAGAAAAGAGAGAGAGAGAGAGAGAGATTTAAGGTCACTTGTAATCCGGTGGTAACAAACGCCCATTCTCCGTCCTAGATGACTTACCTTATGCCGAATGAAATAGCCTGGCGACAGCCGGAATGAAGGTATGTTATTTGTAATGAAAGAGTTAATTGGCAAGCATTGATCCTAAGCTACTTAGGACCATCCGTATGAAAATGTAACTAGATAGAACAGTCTAAAGGTAGAATTAATATCTAAGCAAAACTCGCTACCTAATTCTTAGTTTCAAGTTATGCACGACTTAATGTTAGTCAGATTTTTATCGTGATGCATGAATAAGGATTGTTAACTTTATAAAGGTAGTTCAGATTTGTGAATAGTTAAGGTTTTCACTGAACGTCAACCGCAGTTAGTTGTACCTTGCTAGTGTAAAGGTGATGGCACACTAGGCTGCCATGCTACTTGCTTTTGCTACCTAGTTTGAGTAGAAACGACTTCGGTTGCAATATTCTAGACTTCAGTAAGAACATCTCAACAGTGTGTCTAACATTCGTATTCTAGGTTTAACTTCTCTTAGTTCGTCATTCAGCATCTCATTCTATGACGCAAGAGTAATTTGACATTTGGAAATTTGAAGAGAAAAAAAACGTAGCCGAAGTCTAGTATGCTGCCACCTCAACTAGTCTTACACTGTTTATTGTCAGTACCTTCGAGCTTAGGAAGTGTCCGTTTTCTACAACGTCGGAACCTTGTCAAAGATGTTCTCAAAGTGTCAGAAAAGCACAGCGGTGGCGCGCTGAACAAAATAACCAAATATCAGAAACAAATCCCAACAAAGACTAAAGTAGTCAATAGGTTTCCTTGAAATGTCGAGACTGGAAAGGGGGATTGGACGTTGTTCGTCTAAACTTTGAAAGGAATTGGGAAGATCAAGACGGTGTTGGAGGGGGGAGGGGGAGGGGATTAGTGTGGTGCCAAATAGGCAGCTGGTTCGTGGTGCCAGCTGGCCGCCGGGCCTCGAGATGATCCTGCACATAAAGGATTGGAAAATCAACCCTGGCGCCGGCGAACTTCATTAATTTACATGGTACCCTTTCGTGGGCACGCACACACACACACACACACACACACACACACACACACACACACACACACACACACACACACACAAATATATATATATATATATATATATATATATATATATATATATATGTATATATATATATATATATATATATATATATATATACGTATGTATGCATGAGAAATTACATAAACTCGTGATTCTAAATACCAAGGAAAAAGATAAACTGATGACCAAGCGCTTTCGTCTATTCAGACATCCTCATGTACCCTGAGGATGTCTGAATAGACGAAAGTGCTTGGTGATCAGTTTATGTTTTTCCTTGGTGGTTTTTCCGCATATATGTATGTATGTATATATATATATATATAATATATATATATATATATTATATATATATATATATATATATATGACGTAAGTTAGAGTAGGAAACACAGGAGTCTTAGGCTGATTTTATTCCTGACTAGTTTCACAGGTATGCTTTCTTAAAGGAATGAGAAAGCATACCTGTGAAACTAGTCAGGAATTAATACAGAATAAGACTCATGTGTTTCCCACTTCCACTTACGTCAACCTGTCAGAATGTATCTCTCTCTCTCTCTCTCTATATATATATATATAATTATAAATATATATATATACATACATACATACATACATACATATTGTACATATATCACAGGGTGATTGTTTTCTGTTAAGAGAATGTGGGTTGGGGGGCAACTCGTCAACCTAAATCCCCGCTCCCACTTTACCCACCTTAGGTGATTGATATCGTCAGATCGCCTGGTATAAGCGCCAGAATAAAGCCTGTAAAGGGGCCGTCATCGAGACAAAAGGGTTGCGATCTGCTAAGAAACAAATGAGTATTCATTACCTCCACGCTTCCAGCCTCACCCGCCCCTTCCCTCCTCTCATCACCCTTCCGTCTCACCTCCCCTTCCCTCCTCCCAACCTCCTCCCTATTCTTCACTCTCCTCCTTTCTCCCTTTTCCCCTCCCCCTTCCCTCCTCTTTTCCCCTCTCCTTCTTCTCTCCTTCTCTTCTTTCTCCTCCTTCTCTCCTCCTTTTCCCTCTCTTTCTCTCCTCTTCCATTTCCCTTTTTCCCTCTTTCTCCCTTCCCCTTTCCCCTTCTCCTCTTTCTTCCCTCTCCTTCTCTCTTCTTCCTCCCTTTCCTCCTTTCCCTCTTCCTCTCTTCCCCTCTTTTTTCCCACTCCTTCTTTCTTCTTCCTCACTCCCATCCTTGCCCTCTTTTCCCTTCCCCTTTCTCCCTTCCCCTATTTCTCCCCACTCCCCTCACCTCTCCCTCTCCCCCCCTCTCCCCACTTTCTTCCTCCCCTCCCTCACCTCTTCCCCCTCCGCCCGTTTCTTCTGTCCTTGCCATGGACCGCCCACTCGCCCGCCCGCCCGCCCACCCGTCCTTCCGTTGTCCTCTAGACGCCCTCGCGACGTCCCGCGGAGCGTGAGGCGCGGCCGCTGAGCGCTCGGTTTCTCATGTCCCTGCGAGGACGCGGGGGGACACCTTGGCTGATCTTGACCCTGGGCAATGCCGCCTGGCGATTTTATTCATCGTAGACTCTTGAAGAAAAAATAAAATAAAGTTGTCTTGATCTATTCTTTTATTGCTTATAAGGGGTCTGGTAATTTCGTGTAGTTTGTCGTAGCCAATTTCAATTGATTTTATTCAGTTTAGGGGGAGCACCCAAAAATGAACTCCCCCCCCCCATCTCCCGAGGAGGCTGGGGTGTGTGTAGCGTTCCTCCCAAGTGGGTCACAAACTGAAGACAAGTGGGAATGAGTTGTTGTTGTTGTTGTTGTTGTCGTTCCCTAGACTGTCTGTCCGAGCAGTCCCGTCTCCCCAAGGAAGGCCACAGCCGAAACTGGGTTTTCCCACAAATCCTTTATAGAGTGTATGTTGTGTTGTTTGCGTGCATGATTGTGTATAATGCAGTCTTCCATTATGTGTTGTATGGTATGGGGTGAAGTGTTACATCCTGGGCAGCTGTTCACAACACGGTCGTCCAGCCTCTTCTGGTAGCTTAGAAGTGCTGGGTGGTGACCGCATCGCAGCCTGGCCAAGTGGACTCTGTCCTTTCGTGGGAGAGAGGATTCAGAAGGGTGGATATCAGGGGGTCTGGCATGCAGCAGTGTGTTGTCTTTCAGTGTGTTAATGGAGCGGTGAGTGATATGATTATGAATATGTTTCCGGAGGCTGGTATTTGGTGGTTGTGGAGGAAGAGAAGAGAGTATCTGTGCGTAATAAAGGTCTTTGGGTGTAGTTTTAATGTTTCTTGGTGTGTGTGGGTGTTCTGCTATGTAGTGTAGCGGGTGTGATGTGTTTGTGATGCTTGGCGGTTTCATTCAAAGGTGAAATGTCATTTCGAGGAGACTGACGAACAGCAATACATAAGGTGAAGAGTGTGTGTGCCCCCGCAGGGCAGCGACGGGCTATAGGGCAGATTGGAGGCCGTCGCGACGCGCAGGCAGGTAGGTAGGCTGGCAGGCAGGCTGGCAAGCAGGTAGGCAGGCTGACAGGCAGGCAAGCAGGCTGGCAGACAACCAACCAAGAAGGCAGTGTGGCAGGCAGATACAAATTTCCCCGTCACATGACTGTGGCCCTGGGTTGCAGCGCGGCGCGCGGGAGCCATCCCCGGCTATTCACATCTTAGCGTTTTATTACACAGCGCCTCCATTATCTTGGCCTTATTACGAAGGGAAACGGCTGATATCGCGGGTTGTTACGCCCTGACTCTGGCGGCTTCTCATATCTCCTGCCTTTGGCAATTTTGCGCGGGAGACGGCACGTGGCCAGGATGGCAATAAAGCCTTCTCAACACCTCTCGTTTGCATAATGCCGGGCGCCGACTCGAGTCCCGCGCTTGTTCTCGGCCGACATCAAGCAAAGCAGAGCAAATCCTAAGCTCGCCGTGGAACCTGCGGGGTCTAATGTGTTCTCAGCATGCAAGATGCATGTCCGGGGTAATGTGTTCTTGACGCACAGTAGGTTTCGTGTGATGTGTTCTTCGCGTATCACGGTTGGCATACATTGTGCATGTCGTGTGTGTGTGTGTGTGTGTGTGTGTGTTTGTGTTTAGATCATTGTATGTAGAACATTCTTCCGCCCCAAGGTATGCCTTTGGCGTATTTTTAACCTCAAAAAAAAAAAAAAAAAAAAAAAAGCGCCTTATAAAACGCGTCTTCGCCGCCAAGAATCCCCATTGGCGCGTTTTTAAAGCCAAAAAACCCGCCGTGTAAGACGCGTCTTCGCCGCTCGGCTTGCATCATCAGACGCACCTTCGGTGTTTTTTGCATCAACTTAGGGCTTCGTTACCGTCTTGTGATAACGCAACACTGGCTCGTTTGCAAGGCGGAGGAGCGCCTTCAGCACAAAAAAGGGGCTTCCGCCAGACTGCATGGAGGCATCAAGCCCTTCCCCTCCTCCCCCTTCTCTCCTCTCCCCTTCCTCTCCCCTCCCTTTACTCTCCCTTCCCCTTCCTCTCCCCTCCCCCTCCTCTCCCTTCCCCTTCCTCTCCCCTCCCCCTCCTCTCCCCTCCCTTCCCTCTCCTCTCCCTTCCCTCTCCTCTCCTCTCCCCTCCCTTCCCTCTCCTCTCCCCTCCCTCTCCTCTCCCCTTCCCCCCTTACTCTCCCCACCCCTCCTCTACCATCCCCCTCCTCTCCCCTGCCCTTCCTGTCCCCTCCCCCTCCTGTCCCCTCCCCCTCCTCTCCCCTCCCTCTCCGTTCCCCTCCCTCTCCGTTCCCCTCCCTCTCCTCTCCCTTCTCCTTCCTGTTTCCCCCTTCCTCTCCCCTCCCCTCCCTCTCCCCCTTCCTCTCCCCCCCTCCGCCTCTCCCCTCCCCTTACTCTCCCATCTTCTTCCTCTCCTGTCCCCTCCCTCTCCTCTCCTCTCCTCTCCCTCCCTTCCTCTTTCTCCTCCTCTTCCTCTTCCTCTTCCTCTCCTTTCCCCTTCCTCTCCCCTCTCCTTCCTCTCCCCTCCTCCTCCCCTCCCCCTCCTCCCCTCCCCCTCCTCTCCCCCTCCGCCTCTCCCCTCCCCTTACTCTCCCCTCTTCTTCCTCTCCTGTCCCCTCCCTCTCCTCTCCTCTCCTCTCCCCTCCCTCTCCTCTCCTCTCCTTCTCTTCCTCTCCCCTCCCATCATCTCCCTTCCTCTTTCTCTCTCCTTCTCTTCCTCTTCTTCTCCCCTCTCCTTCCTCTCCCCTCCCCTCCTCTCCCCTCTCCTTCCTCTCCCCTCATCCTCCTCTCCCCTTCCTCTCCTCTCCCCTCCCTTCCTCTCCCCTAACCCTCCCCTCCTCCCCCCTCTCCTTCCTCTCCCCTCTCCTTTCTCTCCCCTCCCCTCCCCTCCTCTCCCCCTCCTCTCCCATCCCCCCTCCTCTCCCATCCCCCCCTCTCTCCCATCCCCCCCTCTCTCCCATCCCCTTCTCTCTCCTCCACCTCCTCGTCCACCCACCCCTTTGTTATAAGGTTTACATCCCCCCTCCCCCCTCCCCCCTAGTCCTCCGCTCCAGCCACTTGATATTACACCACGAGGGAGGCACATTCTTATGCTGGCAAATTGCACTCCTGCAATGCATCATAACGAGAATCTCCCCCCACCCCCATCCCCTGACTCCCACCCCACATCCGTCTCGTATAAACGCCCAAGCCTCGTTTCGCAGACTCTCGACACGAACGAAGACAATTGTCACATGAGCCGTAAAAGAAGAAGCTTGGTCAAGTACTCCGTGCATGGGGAGGCGGGGAGGCACGCCGTGCAATTAAAGAGTTTTTTTTTTTTTTTTTTTTTTTTTAAGGCAGATGGAGTCTTTAAAACATACAAAGTGGAGTGGTGTAATGTAGGTATAAGAATATGAAATATTTGTGTGTGTGTGCGTGCGTGTGTGTGTGTGTGTGTACGTGTGTGTGTGTGTGTGTGTGTATGTGTGTGCGTGTGTGTGTGCGTGTGTGTGTATTTGGGGTCGAGAAATGCCAAGGCTACGAACGGAGAGAAAGTATATGCAGAGGGAAGTAGGAAGGAGATGGTAAAAACACGGAAAGAAAAAGTGGGGACGGAATTAAATGAAAATGCAGAAAAGGAGAAGAACGAGAGCGAGTCCCGAAACGAGTTAGGAAGAAGGGAGTTTTGGGAATAAGAAAGGAAAGGATTCATGTCTGAGGGAGGAAGGAAAAGGGAGAAAGGGAAGGATGACAAGGAAAGCGGTGGATGTAGGTAGGAGGGAGCAAGGAAAGAGGGAAATTCTAGATCTGAAGATGAGGATTAAGAGGAAGTGAGTAGATGTTACTGAAGCAGGAGAGAGAGAGAGAGAGAGAGAGAGAGAGAGAGAGAGAGAGAGAGAGCGCAAAACCACAAATGGAATGAATTAAAGACGAAGGGAGCAAAACAAAACAAAAAGAAAGAGAAAAAAAACAAATACGTAGAAGGATAAGGGACAGAGGGAAAAGAAATGTGAACAAGTGTTCGTGACAGCCCTAAGGTTTGTTTCACACGTATCGACTTTTCGCCGTGCGCCGTCCACGACACGACGTTGTCCTCTCAAACAACCATAGGTATCCATGGACGCTCTCACCTATCACGACCACGTGTGAACACATCCATAGACACCCATAGTTACTTGAGAGCACGACGTCGTGTCGCGGACGGCACACGGCGAAAAGTCGATACGTGTGAAACGAGTTTAAGGTAAGTCGTGGAGAATGGGAGATCCCACGTGGTAGTAGTCCTCTACTTCGCTGTGAAAGTATTATAACTCCCAGTATCCCTCAGGTGGCCATTCTTGGACAAGGTTAATCTTTCACCATACCCGTCTTAAGCCCCAAATGTAAGCAAACTTGGTTTGACTTTCGTTTTCCGGTGTAGTACAGCGGTAGACAGGTGTAGTAGCAGAGGTAGACATAGTGGCAGCTGCAGCAGCAGTAGTAGTAGTAGTAGTAGTAGTAGTAGTAATTGTAACAATATTAGTAATAATATTAGTAATATTACCCTTACAGGCTCCCGCTAAGAGCCCTCCACCCTATATATGTTATGGTTATACCTGTTGCCTGTGCTGTGCACTGGTGGCGCATTCGTTTAATTGCAGGTTCGAATCCCTTACTTCTCCCCGATTACCAGCAGTGAGTGACTGTTACCTGCCCCCAAAAGCCACTAAAGCTCAATAGGCAAAGGTGACGGTATTTGCCGCTGCTACTCAGCGCCTCCTGGTGTATGCTCCTCACCTTCTTCCTGTATGTTGTATGATGTCCACCTCGAAATTTTTCTTAGAAGTATATTATTGGTCTGTTTTCCTTGGCTTGCAGGGGTGGAAGAGGATTAGGGTGTATGGGGGTGAGGGAGTGTTTATAAGTATTGTTGTGTTGTAGTATTGCAGTGGAGTAATACGCCTCACATAATCCTTCAAAGAAGCCAGTAGTCGAGAAATACCCATCGATTTTTCCTCAGGACTGCAATCTTCATTTTTTTCTAACCACTGTACGAGTGCTATATTTTGTTATTTTCAAAGTCAATATTTGTCTGAATTTTGGTGGTTGTATGCCTCCTTCTCTCTCTCTACACACACGGAACCAAGCGCGGGATACTTCCCCAAGAATCTCATCATTTCGCTGTACAAATACCATTTGCAAAGGTCTGTTTGTGTGCTTATTCAGTCTCTCCATCTCCCCCTGGGAGCCTCTCAGGCCTTCTCCCAGAAATCCTCCCAGTCTAATTACGATTCCGACTCTCTTTGAAAGAGAAGACGGGGCATTAAGATGTTTCCCCTCTTTCAGCACTTGATTCTGAATTGAAATTTTCTCTTCAGGGGTCCTTACCGCTGCCATGGCATGAGGAGTGCCTTACATAATCCCTTGGCGTTCCTCGTTATGTGTATGATGTATGTATGTATATATATATATGTATATATATATATATATATATATATATATATATATATATATACATATATATATATATATATATATATACACATATACATATGCATATATATATATATATCACCGACTCTAGCTCGCAGACATTTCTTGTAAGCCATACTCAAAACGAGAGAAAAATGAATGTAAAAAGGAAATAGTCTTGAAGTCCAAAGCAACTGCGACTTGCTTCTGTCCTTCGAGTACATTTTTTTCTTCTTCGTTTTTTCTTTTTGACTGAGTAAACACTGCGGCGATGAATGATTCCAACTTGGAGTACCTCACTTCTCTAGAACTGGACAGTTACTAATGACCTGGATGCTGAAGGGGGATGGGGGGGGGGGTAGGACCTCACGAGATCTTCGTCTTTGAAATTAGTTCCTGGAAGTGCCTAATGAGAGGCGACGCCGCTTGGCAACGAGTACCCGTTGAGGTCGTTATCTGATGCTATCCTTCTGCAGGACGACCCTTAGCGACGACTCCGTATGCTCGGGGCGGAGTAGCGTCCTCGGATGTTCGACCTCCGGGGGAGGGGGGGTGGAAGTGTTCAAATTAGAAGGACCTAAAGGATTCGAACTCTTAGGTACAAAGTCTCCTCTTGAGCTGTCGTCAGGTTTCAGTAATTCCCTGTTCAAGGCGATTACACACACCAGGAGGCGCTGAGTAGTTGCGGCCGAAGCCGTCCCTATTGCCCTCCCTCTATATATGCGCTGTAAGAACTGTTGGGGACAGGTAGCTAACAGCCACTGGTGGGAATCGAAGAGGAGTGCGGGATTCGAACCGTGACTAGGAAACCGCGACTTTGCGGGACTGCTATACCGCAAAGAACGACAAAGAAACCGCGTTTTGTAGAAATATATTAAGTATTTGACAACGAAATGTATAAGTAAATATGGCTGCACACTAGGCTAGCATGTTACTTGATTTTGCTTATTCGTTTGAGTAGAAATGACTTCGGTGACAATATTCTAGACTTCGTAAGAACATCTCGACATTGTGTCTAACATTCGCATTCTAGGTTTAACTTCTCTTAGATCGTCATTAAGTTTCTTAATCTTTGACGTAAGAGTAATTTGACTTTTGAAAAATTGAAAAACAAGAGGTCCTAACCGAAGTCGTTTCTACTCAAACTAAGTAGCAAAAGTAAATAGCATGTTAGCGAGAAATACCTAATGTGCCACCACCACCTTAACATAGTTCAGACATACACTGTGGCAGGTTTGAGTGTCCCCAGGTGATCCCGAAAGACTCGAAAGTCTACGAAGTCCTTATCTGAAGGCAAGGATGGATGGTAGAAGGGGCCGTGAGGTTATGTGGGTACCGTCTCGAACTCATGTGCAAGGGGTCGTGAGTTCGACCCGCTCCGGGCTATGCCGCATTGGTTCCCGATAGCTCTGGCTAGGTGGGGAGGCGACCCAAACATCGGCCCAAAAAAAAAAAAACCAAAAAAAAAACCAGCGGTTTAGACATTTGACAGGCTTTCCCTGCTAGGGGTTTCTCACTTCCCAATGCGTGGGAGTGGAATGGTGAGAAGAGCCGTGATGAAGCTTCAGGATGGAGAGGAGAACGTGGATCCACTTCGTGTGAGGACAGAGTCGAACTCGGGATTGGCGAAGAAGGAACAACGCCTGAGCTGACGTCGTCTCGGGTCTCGTCTTGTTTACGTGAACAGTTGATCACGTGATTCGAGGTCTTCGGGTGCGAACAGAAGCACGATATTAGAAGTTGTTTTGTTTGGTTTTCCATGGTAATTTTATCTGTAGTTAACCTAACATAACCTAGCCTAACCTAACCAAACCAAACCAAACCTAGCCAAATCAAGCGTAGCCTAATCCAACCTAGTCTAACCTAACCTAACTTAGCATAACATAGCCTAAACTAGCCAAACCTAACCTGGCTTATCATAACCTAACATAGCCTGTCCTGAAATAAGATAGCCTAACCTAACATAAATGTACCTAACCTAGCGTAACCTAACCTAAACTAGCCTAACGTAACCTAGCCTAACGTATCCTAGCCTAACGTATCCTAACCTAAATTAAGCTAGCGTAAGCCAACCAAACCTAACCTAACCTGACCTGAACTGTGTGTGTGTGTGTGTGCGTGCGCGAGCGCACACGCGTGTGGGTGGGGGAGGGGGGAGGTGGCAGTAGTGGTAGCAGCAATATTCTGTAATCGTTAAAGTATTAAGTCCATCATCACCATGGTGATCGTGTAGATTTTGTCATAAATCCCAAAACAGGGGATTTTGATCACAACCGCTAAAGGTCGTGTTGTTCGACTGGGAACCTCTTTATTGTTGGCTCCGGATCTACTCCCCCCCCCTTCTCTCTCCTCTCTCTCTCTCTCTCTCTCTCCCTCTCTCTCTCTCTCTCTCTCTCTCTCTCTCTTTTTTTTTCTTTCTCTATCTCTGGTAAACCATAGACCATAATAAATTTATCTTTCTTTTTCTTCTTTTTCTTGACGTCCCTCTTCCCGCCGTCCTTCTCCGAGCATTTCACTTTGCATTTTTCCTCTCCTTTTTCCACTCTCCCTCCTTCTCTTCCTCCTCCCGCCCTCTCTCCTTCTCTCTCTCCTATCCTCCCTCTCCCTCCTTCCTTCCTTCCTTCCTTCCTTCCTTCCCAGTCTCTCTGTCTCCCTCTCTCTCCTTCCCTCCCTTTCCCTCCTTCCTTCCTTCCTTCCTTCCCAGTCTCTCTCTCTCTCTCTCTCCCTCTCACCCTTTCTCTCTATCCTCTTCCCTCTCTCCATCCCTCCCTCTCCCTCCTTCCTTCCTTCCCAGTCTCTCTCTCTCCCTCTCTCCTCCCCAGACCCTCTCATCACCAATCTTTTCGTTTCCCTCTTCTCACCCTTGTCTCCTTCTCTGCTTCACCCTTTCCTCAAGCCCTCCATCCCCTCCCTTCCTTTTCCTTCCCTTCATTTTCCTTTCTTACTTGTCCTTCAACCTGGTATCCTTCCGCTCCTCGGGAGAAGCTTCGTCACCTTAACTTACACTCTCTGGAAAGACGCAGAGTGCGGGGTGATCTAATAGAGGTGTTCAAGTGGATCAAAGGCTTTAACAAGGGTGACGCGAACAGGTTCATCATATTAAGACAGCAGGGCAGGACTCGCAGTAATGGATTCAAATTGGATAAATTTAGATTTAGGAAGGAAATAGGCAAGAACTGGTTTACTAATAGGGTGGTCAACGAATGGAATAGACTTAGTAACCACGTATTGAGCGCTGAAACTATCGGTTGCTTTAAGAAACGGTTTGACATCTTTATGGATGGGGATAATAGGTGGTCATGGACATGGAACTGCCTAGTGGAGGCCTTGTAGTCTCTTGCAGTCTCCTTCATTCTTATGTTCTTATGATGATTCCCCTCGGATGAATGAAATCGCCAGACTAAAGGAATATATCGTCATCATCAGTGTAAGTATGACTCCATCTCCCTCCCTCCCTCCCACCCATCCTCCCCCTTGCCCCCCCCCTCCCCCGCCCTCTCCGTCTCCATCCTCCTTCATCCTCTTCTTCCATCCTTCTTGTCCTCCTGTACACCGAACTCACACTTCGGAAGCTTCCTCTTCCTCCTCCTCCTCTTCCTCTTGCACCCCAAGACACTTTCCTCCCCCCTCTTCCCCCCTGTCGTCATTTGCCAACCGAACGCAGGAAGCGTGGGGGGCGGGAGGCGGGGGTGGGGAGGGTGGAAGGATGACTTGTCAGGTACGCCGGACAAGACCAGGAACCAGGAGACCATCTCCTTCGCCTTGGAGTCTACTCTTCGTCGGCTGAATCGAGTCCTCCTCCTCGTCGTCGTCCTCCTCTTCCTCCTCCTCTCCTCCTCCTCTCCTTTTCCTCTCCTCTTCCTCCTCCTCCTTATCCTCTTACTCATTATCCTCTTACTCCTCCTCCTCCTCCTCCTCCTACTCCCCCTCCTATTACTACTACACCTCTTCCTCGTCCTCCTCCTCTTCTTCTTCCTCCTCTTACTCATTGTCCTCCTCTTTCTCCTCATTTTCTTCTTCCTCCTCCTCTTCCTCTTCTTCCTCCTCTTCCTTTTTCTCCTCTTCCTCTTTGTCCTCATCTTCTTCATCCCCTCCTTCCTCCTCGTCCTCCTCTTCCTCCTCCTCGTCCTCCTCTTCCACCTCCTCCTCCGCTTCATCCTCGTCCTCCTCTTCGTCATCCTCCTCATCTTCTTCCTCCTCTTTTTCCTCACAATCTTCCTCTTCCACTTCGTCCAATTACTCTTCGTCCTCCTCCTCCTCCTCCTCTCCCTCTTCTTCTTCCTCCTCCTCCTCCTCGTCCTCCTCTTCTTCATCCTCGTCTTCCTCTCTTCGCGGACTGGACGGAAGACTGAGGTCACGCTATCGATTTCCCCGTGCTTTTTTTTTCGCTTCTGAATAAAATCGCCTGGCGGCAGCTAGAAGAGGTGTTATGCTTTCAAAGATAACAGCGGAAGTAGTCACTGTTATTTCTTTTTATTTTTTTATTATTATTCTACTTATTATTTTCCTTCTTCTTTCGCCTTATTTTTATTCCTTCCTTCTTTCATTTTTGTATCATTTCTTTTTATGTTAATCTCTCCTTTCAAGCTTTTTCTTTCTATTCTTTCCTTCTTTGTTTCTTGACAAAGAGAAGGTCGTAGGAAGGGAAAGGCGTAGAGGAAGAACGAGCGACAATTGAAGGTCTGAGAAATATGAAAGAGTCCGTGACGCAGAAGTAAACAAAGAGGAGCAAATCGGCGGAAGCTGTCCTCAGCAACCAAAGTGTGTACCAGTTATAAGTGCTGGCGACTGTACTACCTGATAGCAACCTGTTTATTTTGCATTTCGTCAACTTTTTTAATCTAACATCTGAGGATATATATTTTACAAAGGCAAAGCATGCCGACAGGAGACCTTTTGATCCATATCTAGGTCGGATGCAAAAAAAAAAAAAAAAAAAAAAATCATATTAATAATAAATTAAAACTATAACAATGTAAATAACAATTAAAATACATAAATAAATGCATTGGTATAGTTGAATAACAAACAAACAGGTAAATAGTAAATGATAATAAATTGACATATAACTAATAATAAATGAAAATCAGACAGACAAATTATAACAAAACAAAAACAAATAATATAACATAAATTATAATATTTACAGCATCTTACTTAGGTATTTATCTAAATGATTCTTAAAGCTTCGAACTGAACTACATTGCACTACCTGTGCAGGAAGTTTATTCCATTCATTAACTACACGGTTGGCAAAGTTGTTTCTACCTACTTCCAAATTGAATCTATTTCTGGACAGTTTGAGACCATTGTTTCTTGTCTGATTCTCATTCAATGTGAAAATTTGGTCACTTTTGATGTTGTCAATTCCCTTTAAAATCTTAAAGACCTGTATCAAGTCACCTCTGAGTCTACGCTTTTTTAGGGAAAACAGATTCATGTGCTTAAGTCGATTTTCGTATGATTTATTTTTGATATTTGGAATCAGTTTTGTGGCTCGCCGTTGTACTTTTCCAGTCTGTCAATGTCTTTAATGAGATTCGGTGACCATACGGAAACAGCATATTCCAAATGTGGACGAACTAACGATTTATATAGCTTGTTAATGAGTGATGGACTTTTGAAATCAAAAGATCGCGCAATCAATCCCAGAATCTTATTTGCTTTCTCAGAGGCTGAAATACACTGCTTGGATGATTTGAGGTCGTTACTGATAATTACGCCGAGATCTTTTTCACTATCCACTTTTGTTAACGAATTTCCAAATAACTTGTAATCGTACTTGCTGTCATTTTTACCTATGTGCATTACCTTGCATTTACTTGTGTTAAATTTCATTAGCCACTTTTCAGACCATTGCTGTAATTTATCTAAATCTTCTTGAATATCTAATTGGTTTGAGTGATCATTTGCCACTCCGCACAGTTTTGTATCATCAGCAAATTTGGAAACAGTAGATTTTAGTCCATGGTCTATATCATTTATATATACTATGAATAGAAGTGGCCCAAGAACGGAACCCTGAGGAACTCCACTTGCAACACTTTTCCATCCAGAAGTTTTTCCATTTAAAACAACTCTCTGTTTTCGACCTTTCAACCAATTACTAGTCCAACCTAATAGGCTACCACTTATTCCATGCAAAGCTAATTTAGTAAGTAGTCTTTCGTGTGGGACGGTATCAAAAGCTTTGCAAAGTCTAGATATATTAAATCTATATTGTTTCTTTTGTCATAATTCGAGATAACTGTGTTGTAGAATTCGAGTAAGTTAGTCACGCAAGAACGTTTCCGTCTGAAACCATGTTGGCTATCATTTATCAAACGGTTACTTTCTAAATGATATTCGATAGCATCTCTGATGATAGTTTCCATTATTTTTCCTACGATCGAAGTCAAACTAATAGGCCTATAGTTATTTCCTTGAGGACAAAAATAATTGTAGATTTAAAGCGAAGAAATATTGGTCTGCTCAAAGGATGGGTGCCCTTCCACCCCCCTCCCCCCACCTGCACTCTTCACCCCAGACAGGTGTTGTTGACAGGTGTCACGGGCAGACGCTGACAGCCCAGCGATGGACGGAGTCTGCTGTTGTCACGCGCGCCACTCAAAGGGACAATCCTCATCTGAATAAAATCGCCTGGCGGCAGCCAGAAATATATATATATTCCCTTCGGGTATAGAGGTAGGCCATAATTGTTAGATCTGGGAAAATGTAAACTTCCCTTTGATGAACAAAATTGGCTGGCGGCACTTAGACTAAAATAAATGAAAACGATCCTCAACGAGTCGGGGTCGATCTGGAGGGGAGGGAGGGGTTCCCCAACTGAAGAAAATCGTCTGGCAGCAACACACAGTTCAGGGAAAGCATATGCGGTGTATAATATATATATATATATGTATATATACATAATATATATATGTAGATATATATAATATATATATATATATGTATATATATATATGTATATATATATATATATATATATATATATATATATATATATATAGTGTGTGTGTTTGTGTGTGTATGTGCGCGCGTGTGTGTGTGTGTGTGTGTGTGTGTGTGCATGACATGTAAGTGAAATATAAGGATATATTCACCAAGAATTTGCAAGGACACACTGTAGAATTAATACACCAGAACCCAGAGCGATTGTTATTTGGTTTTACAGGAAAAAGTATGCCAGGCCGCCCCTCCCCCCTACCCTTGCCCACGTTTGCGCCTCTCCCATGGCCCCGCGCGTGCACACACACACATACACACACACACACACACACACACACACACACACACACATACAAACACACACACACACACACATACAAACACACACACACACACACACACACACACACACACACACACACACACACACACACACACACA
>NC_134785.1:68831582-68894082 GCF_046742065.1 Oratosquilla oratoria | reverse complement strand
GGGGGGTAGCCAAACAAATTCTTGTGCAATGCCTGAGGTGATCCACATGTCGATCAGTCGTGGCACACTGTATAACTTTTGCTGCAAGAGACGTCAGGTGATTTGGGGTCACGGTCGAGCAAGAGAGCTTTCAAAGTAAGGGGTGTGTGATTTAATCGTTTGATGTATTTCGTAATAAAATGTGTAAAGTTCGCGCGTTCTTGGGGTGACCCCCAGTGATGGGGGGGAAGGGGAGGAGGAAGGGAGGAGTAGGTGGGAGGAGGGGAGAGGAGGGCTGGGGAAGAGACAGGAAGGACTTACCTTGTTAAAGAGGGAGGGAAGAAGGGGAAGAGAGAGGGACGGAGGAAAAGGAAAGAGGGAGGGAGGGAAGGGGAAGACGAAGGGAGGGAGGGAGGAAAGGGGAAGAGGGAGGGAGGGAGGATAGGGGAGGAGGGAGGGAGGGAGGGAGAGACGGAGGAAAAGGGAAGAGGGAGGGAGGGAAAGGGACAGTGGCTGGGAGGAAGTGGAATACACAGTAGTCATGCCTCGTTGCCAGGTAAGGATGGAGGAAGTGGAGGGAGAAGGGAAAGGAAGTGGAGGGAGAGAGGGAAGGAAGTGGAGGGAGCGGTAGTGGGGAAAGAAGGGAACACAAGAGATGATAAGAGGAGACGGGAGGAGGAGGAGGAGAGAGGGAGGGAGGGAGGGAGGGAGGGAGAGAGGTACGTGAGAGGCCAGTGTGTGTGAGAAGAAGAATGGAGGGAGTGGAGGAAGAGGGGAAGGAGGGGAGGGGAGGGGAGGGAGATGCCCAACTTGTTGAAGAAGATGTGAGGCGGAATATGCGATAAAGATAGGAACAAGGGAGACAGAATTGGTGAATGAATAAAACAGAGCGAAAAGGGGGAGAAGAAGGACATAGAGGAAAAAGAAAGGCAGAGACAACTGCGGCCAGAATGGAGTGGGGATCGATGGTTGGAGGCGGGGGAGGGGATGGGAGGGGAGAGAGAGGGGAAGAGGAGGGGGGAGGGGGGAGGCACAGAAGGAGGAAGAAAGAGAAGACGAACGAGGGAAAGGCGGTATGAGAGAGTGAAGGAAAGAAAGGAGAGAGAGAGAGAGAGAGAGAGAGAGAGAGAGAGAGAGAGAGAGAGAGAGAGGGAGGAGAGATTATATTGAAATAGATGAAGGATAGATAGAGGTAGGGCATAGGAATAAGAAGAAACAAAGAGAGATAGAGATAGTGATAAAAATAATAATGGAGAAATATAAGGAGCGAGATAAATAAGAAATAAAAGACTAGAAAATGCTTAGAAGTTTGGTTAGAGAAGCATGGAAAGATGGAGAGGAGACCATAAGGCCTACACTATTCAGTTCCATGTCCATTACCACCTGTCACCGCCCATCCATAAAGTTGTCTAACCTTTTCTTAAAACAACCGATAGTTTCAGCGCTCAGTACTTGGTTACTAAGCCTATTCCATTCGCTGACCATTCTATCGGTAAACCAGTTCTTGCCTATTTCCTTCTTAAATCTGAATTTGTCCAGGAGGTAAGGCAAGAGTGAAGAGGGAAGAGTGAGACGGATGGGAGTAGATAGATGTAAATATAGAAATATTATGTAGAATGGTGGACGGGACTACGTCCGGGCAAGTCCCTTTATCTGTGGGGAAGTTTGTTTTTTCTTCCTCCGCTGAATAAAAACTCCTGGCGGAAGAGTCTCGAACGAAGGTACACGCAGAAGGCAAAGAGACTGAGATCGATGAAGATCTAGAAAGGAAGCGGGTGGGGAAAAAACAAAAGAATGAGCGACGAGAAGACGTAACGCTGCTGGGGGGAAGGAAAGAAAATGGGGTAAAAGAGAGGGATTAGAAAACGGTGAGGGAGAGGTGAGGGAGGAGGCAGATAAAAGAGGGAAGAGAAGGAGGAGGAGGAGGAGGAGGTGAGTTAAGCGAGGGGAAAGGAAAAATAGGCCAAGATAAAGGACACACAGGTTGATAAAGAAGCATTTTACAAGAGCGTTTGGGGGAGGATGGAGGAAGAGAGGGGAGACAGCAAGAGGGGGGGGTAAGAGGAGGAGGAGAGAGATGGGATGAAAAGGAAGGGGAGAGGAGAGAGACC
Organism: Oratosquilla oratoria; assembly: GCF_046742065.1. Classification (NCBI taxonomy): domain Eukaryota; kingdom Metazoa; phylum Arthropoda; class Malacostraca; order Stomatopoda; family Squillidae; genus Oratosquilla; species Oratosquilla oratoria. The sequence continues at coordinate 68,891,992 of NC_134785.1, read as the reverse complement.
AAATGAGAAGAAAAGAGGAAGAAAAGAGAGAGACGATGATGAGAGAAGGGAAGAGAGAGGAAGAGGATGGGAGAGAAGAGAGAACAAATGAGAAGAGAAGAGAAGAGAAGGAAAGAGTGGCGAAATAAAGAGAGAATGAGAGAAGTGAAGAAAGAGGAAGAGGAGGGGAAAGGAGAGAGAACAAGTAAAAAGAAAAGAGAGAGGAGAGAAGGGAAGAGAGGAAATAAAGAAAGGATGAGAGAAGTGAAGAGAGGGGAAAAGAGAGAGAACAAATAAGAAGAAAAGAGACAGGGAGAGAGACGAGAGGAGAGAAAGTAAAAGAGAAGAAATAAAGAGAGGATGAGAGAAGTGAAGAGAGGAAAGGGAGGGAGAGGGGAGGTAAATAAGAAGAAAAGAGAGAGAGGAAATAAAAAGAGGATGAGAGAAGGGAAGAGGGGGGAGAGGAGAGAGAACGAATGAGAAGAGAGAGAGAGACGAGGATGAGAGAAGGGAAGAGAGTGGAAATAAAGAAAGAGAGCGAGGCGAGGAGGAGAGAAGTGAAGAGAAAGGAAACGGGTGGGAGAAGAGAGAGAGACGAGGAGAGCGGAAATAAAGAGAGGATGAGAGAAGTGAAGAGAGAGGAAGAGGAGGAGAGAGAACGAATGAAAAGAAGAGAGAGAGATGAGAATGAGAGAAGGGAAGAGAGTGGAAATAAAGAGAGGATGAGAGAAGTGAAGAGAGAGGAAGAGGAGGGGAGAGGAGAGAGAACGAATGATAAGAAGAGAGAGAGACGAGGATAAAAGAAGGGAAGAGAGTGGAAATAAAGAGAGGATGATAGAAGTGAAGAGAGAGGAAGAGGAGGGGAGAGGAGAGAGAACGAATGAGAAGAAGAGAGAGAGACGAGGATAAAAGAAGGGAAGAGAGTGGAAATAAAGAGAGGATGATAGAAGTGAAGAGAGAGGAAGGGGAGAGGAGAGAGACCTAATGAGAAATAAAAAAAATGTATTGTTGTCTTTAGTATTAGCTTGGGACAGTTTCTCTGTCAGCGGCTGCGTGGGTGTAAGAAATACATTTGGAGTTGATAGAAAGATATCTTGGGCTCAGTCCGGACACCGAATGCCAGCCCCCCGAGGCTGCACCTCCAGATAAAGGTGAGGGTGTTGATGGGCTTTGATAATGGGAAGAGGGGCGAGGATTCCCTCTGATGTCCATCATGTAGGACAAACAGACCTAGGTGCTTGGGAGGAAAAGAGAGGGGAAAGAGAGAAGGAGAGAGGAGGTCGGGGGTAAAGAAAAAAGAGGGGAAGATTCAGACGGAGGAAGAGAGGAGGTGAGCGAGAGAGAGAGATGAGGAGGGGAGAGAGAGAGAGAGAGAGAGAGAGAGAGAGAGAGAGAGAGAGAGGAAGAGAGAGAGAGAGAGAAATGTAAAGACAAGAAGGAATAAGATAAACGAGACGGGGCGAAGGGTAGGCGAGACGCGAGCCAAGGAAGAATATGGAGATGTGCTGTGTGCGGTGAATGGGGGGGGAGGGAGGAGGGGGAGAAGGGAACCCGTGGTGGGGGGGAGGGGAGAAGAAGGAGAGGAAGAAAAGAATGAAGGTGATGGTTGACCGTGAACTGAGGGAAGGAAGATGGAGAGGGGAAGAGGAAGAGGAAGAGGAAAAAAGAGTGGGAGAGGAAGGAGGTGAAGAGAAAGAGGGGAAGAAAGAGAGGGAGAGGAAGGAGTTGAAGAGAAGGAGAGGGAGGAAGAGGAAGGAAAGGAAGATAGAGAAAGAAAAAGAAAAATGTAGAAGAGGGGAAGAGAAAGAGGAAAGAGAGGAAATGGAGGAGAGGGAGAGGAAAGATGGGGAGAGGAAGAAAGCGGAAGGAAAGGAAGATGGGGAGAGAGAAAGATAAAAATGGAGAAGAAGTGGGGAAGAGGAAGAGGGAGGGCTGAAGGGAAGAGGGGGAATAAAAAAAAGAAAGATAAATAAGAGGAAGAGGAAGAAGAGGATGAGGGGTCAACAAGTAGCGACGACCTGAGAATACACGAGAGGAACGGGAAGGAGGCTGACTGCCCTGGGAGGAGGGAAGAGAAGAAGGGAGGAGGGAAGGGAAGAGAGTAGGAGGGAAGGGAAGAGGATAGGAGGGAAGGGAAGAGGATAGGAGGGAAAGGGAGGAGGGGAGAGAAGAGGGTAGGAGGAAAGGGAAGATGGTAGGAGGGAAGGGAAGAGGGGAGGAGGGAAGTGAAGAGGGTAGGAGGGAAGAGAAGAGGGTAGGAGGGAAGGGGAAGGAGGGGAGAGAAGTGGATAGAGGGTAAAGGAAGAGAGTAGGAGGGATGGGAAGAGGGTAGGGGAGAAGGGAAGAAGGTAGGAGAGGTGGGAAGAGGGTAGGGGGAAGGGAAGAGGGGAGGAGGGAAGGGAAGAGGGGAGGAGGGAAGGAAAGAGAGTAAGAGGGATGGGAAGAGGGGAGGAGAGAAGGGAAGAAGGTAGGAGAGATGGGAAGAGGGTAGGGGGAAGGGAAGAGGGGAGGAGGGAAGGGAAGAGGGGAGGAAGGAGGGAAGGGAAGAGGAGAAGAGGGAAGGGAAGAGGGGAGGAGGGAAGGGAAGACCGGAGGAGGGAAGGGAGGAGGGACAGGAAAAGGGGAGGAGGGAAGGGAAAAGGAGAGAAGGGAGGGGAAAAGGGGAAGAAGGAAAGGAGAGGAGGAGGGAAGGAAAGAGGAGAGGAGGAAAGAGGGGAAGAGGTTGACGGAGGAGCTAAATTTGTAATTCCCTTTATCGCTCCTTTCTATCGCACTTCTTAAATGGACTCCTTTGCCGAGTGAAGTCCTCTTCTTCAGTGCGATGTTGTCCTCGAGGATAGAAGCGATGGTCAGTTACGATGGGACACGATTGCTCTCCTCCGTGGATCTCTCTTTCTCCGTTTTGGGAACCTAAGCCCTTTCAAAAGATTTATATAAAAAAAAAAAAAAAAAATCCTGATTTTTTTTTTTTTTTCAATGTGGATAGAGAAGGCGTGAGAAGAGGATTGCAGGTCGAGCACGGTTTCCGAGAGGTACGGCAGAGTGGGATTGGCCTAGATAGTACAAGGTCGCAGTGTCCTAAGCATTACCAAGGTGACTCTTCCTTTTCCTCCTCCTACTCCTTCTTCCCTTCCTCCTCCTCCACCAACTCTTCCCCATCCTCATCCTCCACCCTCCTCCACTACCTCCTCCTTTCCCTCCTCCACTGCCTCCTCCTCCTCCTTCCTCCACTGCCTCCTCCTCCTCCTTCCTCCACTACCTCCTCCTCCTTTCCCTCCTCCACTGCCTCCTCCTACTCTTCCTCCTCCACTACCTCCTCCTCTTTTCCCTCCTCCACTACCTCCTCCTCCTTTCCCTCCTCCACTGCCTCATCCTACTCTTCCTCCTCCACTACCTCCTCCTCCTTTCCCTCCTCCACTGCCTCCTCCTCCTCTTCCTCCTCTTGATGCTCCTCCTCCTCCTCTTCGCCTCCTCCTCCTCTCCTCCTCCTCTTCCTCCTGCTCCTCCTCCTCTTCCACCTCCCCACCTCCTCCTCCCCTCCCCCACATCCTCCTCCTCCTTCTCCTCCTCCTCCTGCAGTCCTGGCGTGTCACTCATCCCCCGATCAAGTGAACGTCGATTACTCTCGGCTCGTTGAGCCTATTGGCATCGACGGAGGGGGCTTCCCTCGGCCGAATAAAATCGCTTGGAGGCACTTAGAACGAAGATGTAAAATGCAGCGAAAGTTTTAATGCATTAAATGATGCAGTATGTGTGTGTGTGTATGCATATATATATATATATATATATATATATATATATATATATATATATGAGCTTGTGTAAGTTTATTCCTCCAGCATTTCGAACAGAAGACTTTCCTCTTTCTCTTTTTCTTTTTTTCATTATTATTGGTATTACCTTTTGTATCATTATTATTATTATTATTATCATCACTATTATCATCATTATTATAATTATTATCATTATTATTATTATTATTATTATTATTATTATTACTATTATTATTATCATCATCATCATTGTCATCGTTATCTTTATAATCGTCATCATCGTTGTTGTTGTTGCTGCTGTTTTTCATCATCGTTATATTCATAAATCTTTTTCTTTGTTATTTTGTTACTTTGTGATCTGATTAATTGAGAATGCTAAACATATAAAGGTCCAGTGTTCCTCCTCCTCTCCTCCTCCTCCTCCTCCTTATTCTCTTCCTCCTCCTCCTCCTTATTCTCTTCCTCCTTCTCCTCCTCCTTATTCTCCTGCTCAACTACATTCTCGTTATTGTCGTCGTCTCCATCATCGTCACCATCATCACTATCATTGCCACCACTATCATTATCATCATCACTGATATTATCATAAAGATGATCATCGTCATCATCATTTTCCTCTTCCACCCCTGACCACGAGAGGAGGTCTTTCTCCTCCTCCCTTCCTCCACCCTAACCCCCCTAACCCCTCCCCCCCTAACCTCTAGCCCTCCTTCCCTCCCTCCCTAATAAGATTTCTCTTCCCGTGCATGCCAAGAAATGGTGATCTTTTCCTTTCATCCTACAAGATTTACCATTGGAAACATTCCCAGTATTTCGCTGAAATAAAACAGAAATTATATGTTGCAGATGGTTGTACGCGCCCACGAGAGAGAGAGAGAGTGAGAGAGAGAGAGAGAGAGAGAGAGAGAAAGAGAGAGGAGTGGCCTGTTTGCTGAGAGAGTGTGGGTAGTACACTTCATCTTTTATCTTCAGGAAGACCACGAATTTCTTTCCTGCTCCTTTTCTCATGCCCCTTGCTCTCTCTCTCTCTCTCTCTTCTTCTTCTTCTTCTTCTTCTTCTTCTTCTTCTTCTTCTTCTTCTTCTTCTTCTTCTTCTTCTTCTTCTTCTTCTTCTTCTTCTTCTTCTTCTTCTTCTTCTTCTTCTTCTTCTTCTTCTTCTTCTTCTTCTTTATTTTCTTTTCTTTTGCCACTTCTTTTTCTTCTTCTTTTTCTTCTTCATCTTCTTCCGCTCCTGTTTTTCTCTCTCCTTCCTCTTTGTCTTCCCCTTCTCTTCCTCCTTCCATTCCCTCCTCCTCCTCCTCCTCTTTCTCGGCTTCTTCCTCCTCCTCCTCTTTCTCGGCTTCCTCCTCTTTCTCGGCTTCCTCCTCTTTCTCGGCTTCCTCCTTCTCCTCCTTCTCCTCCTTCTCAGCTTCCTCCTCTTCCTCCTTCACCACCTCTTCCAAAGCCCCGAAGAAATGAAGCATGGTAACTTGCAACGCACATACGAGCAACGACCCAGGTCAAGTTGGGTCAGGGACGAGATAGTGAGCCCCGAAGTGGAGCAACTGAGGACTAAAATGAATTTGCTCCGGCGCCGGTTCGTCCACTCATTCTCTCCGCGGGCGTGCGGGCGTGAGGGCGTGAGGAGAGTGAATCAGTTTCCTTCCGTTGTTACCAAAGGATCAAGCAACCAATCGGCGCCCTTCTTGCCTCAGGTCGGATCCTCTCTCTCTCTATCTATCTATCTATCTATCTATCTATCTATCTCTTTCTCTCTTTTAGCATGTATGTGAATGTGAAGCATGTATGTTCTTGTGCGTCAGAGAGAGAGAGAGAGAGAGAGAGAGAGAGAGAGAGAGAGCTGTGGGGAAAAGAGACGAGAGTGGAAAAGTGGAAGGAAAATTATTTTGTCTGTCGTAAACAGCGATTCTATCCTTGGGGACAATGCATCGCACCAAAAGGTGGAGTCCTGGAGATGGTAAAGAAGAGACTAAAGCCTCGTTGACACGGGGCAAGTTGAGAGGCAAGTCAACTGGAGAGGAAAGTGAGAAAGTACATGCTCACATAGGCAACTAGTCTCTGACTTGGCCTGTGTTAACATGTACTTGCTCGCTTTCCTCTCCAATTCAAGTAACTTGCACACTTGACATGCCTCTCAACTTGCCCCGTGTAAACGTGGCTGAAGGGAAATAGCAGAATAGAGGGATATATATATATATATATATATATATATATATATATATATATATATATATATATTCATATATATATATTTATATATATATATATATATATATATATTATTATTATTATTATTTTTTTTTTTTTTTTTTTTTTTTTTTTTTTTTTTTTAAGTGGAGTTTATTCTCCAGACATAAGAAAAACTCTGCGTATCTGTGAGCCGTAGGGGCGCCTCTAGAGTTCCCCTAACCAGGTTTTGGAAGCGGTCCGCTACTCGAACAGGTCAGAACGTTCCCTCGAGATAGGGTAAACGTTGTCAGAGCGTGAAACGTTCTGGGAGATGTCGTAAGTGCATTGCTTAGAAGGGGAATGGCATTTGAAGAATGTAGGAGTTCAGTCCAACGGGATTTGTGCCTTACGGGAGGGAAATGGGACTCTGGAATTGGGAGTGCTGGGAATTGGAAGCCTTGGGCACCCTGTGTCGCCATTCTCACTCCCACTCTCACTCCCACTACTCCCACACTCACTCCCACTACTACTATCACTCCCGCTCTCACTCCCACTACTACTCCTACTCCCATTCTCGCTTCCACACCAGATCTCACTCCTGCTCCCGTTCCCACTCCTATATATAATCATTCCCGATCCTAGTCTCACTCCCACTTTTATTCCCACTCCCGATCACAGTCTCACTCCCATTCTTGTTCCCACTCTCACTCCTGCTCCCACTCCCACTCCCAAGTAAAGCATGACTCCACGGGTTGGGAAATAGTGACGGCCGTGCCACTGTGGGAGGACCAAAACTTCCAGCTTGGACAGAAGCGCGTGACAGCGGCCTCGGGAGTGGGGGGAGGAGGGAAGGAGGAGGAGAGGGGGAAGGGGAGGGGGGCCACCGACTACAAGGTCTTTTCTTGTCATTTTCTTATCTTCTCTTCCCAAGCCTCCCCCGACCTCATCCCTCTTCGCCCTGCCTTTCCCTCCCCTCTCCCCCCACCCCCTCCTTCTTTCCCCCCACCCTCTCCCTCTTCCCCCCCACCTTCTCCCTCTTTCGCTCTACTCTTCATGTCTGTCATTTACTTTAACTTTCTCACCGTCTACTCTCCCGTTTAGCATTCTTTCCACTTCCCTCCGCCTTTTCTCTCTGTTGGCTTGTTTGTTTCTTCCTGTCTCCTTCTCCGCCAGAGATTCAGAGACGACGGCGCTTTACCGCTAAGTATTCTTAGATCTAACCTTTAATTAAATGCCATTAGTAAGGATGCTAAAAACCCGTGCAGTAATTGCAATACCAATAAGAACAGTAATAACCCTATTAATGTAATTACTTGAGTCCTTATAGCCTTCCAGACGAGAATTCACCAGGCATTTCCCCTTCCTGGACGCTTGGCTGTTTCCAGTCCACAAGGATACGCTTGAAATCTGTTTCGCTATTCCAGGGACGAGCACTTCGATTGTCTCTGACAGTTCCAGCGGCCTTGCGTCGGCGTATTGCAAGTGCCCCTGTTTTTTGTTTTTTTCTTGTTGTTCTTTTTCTTAATCAGCTTCTTCGTCTTCTCTTTCTTGTTTTGTTTTTTCTCGTCTTTTTATTATTCGCCCCTGTCTTCTCCATATTCGTATTCTTCGTTTTCTTCTTCGTATTCTTCTTCTCCTTATTCATATTCATCGTCTTCTTCTTCTTCTCCTTATCAGTATTCTCCTCCTTATTCGTATTCTTCGTCTTCTTCGTTTTCTTCTCTTTCCTCCTACTTCTCTCCTTCTTCTCCTCCTCCTACTTCTTCTCCTCCTCTTCCTTTTACTTTTCCTCTTCCTCCTCCTCGTACTCATACTTCTCTTCCTCCTACGTGCTCCTCCTGTATTTATTTGGACTTCCAACTGGCGGCGTATTTTGAGTGTCGCCTGAAGGCCCGTCACATGCCTCCAGCTTTCTGCAGGAATTGCAAATTGAACAGCCACTCCGGTGATCTGTCCAGAATATCACTCCCCCACCCCCCACGCTCCGAGCCTCCAGGTTCTCTGGGATCTCGAGAGACCTTTTGTCCTCTCTGGACCATAGAGGACATGAATATTCGAGAACAAGACCGTTTAGAGGACCCGGGGTCTCTAATTGTCCAGAGCCCAAGAAATGAAGGAGACTGCTAGAGACCATATGGCCTACAGTAGGATGTTCCATGTCCATGACCACCTGACATCCCCATCCATGATTTTATCTAACCTTTTCATAGAACAGCCGATAGTTTCAGCACTCCTTACATGGTTACTAAATCCATTCCATTCGTTGACCACTCTATTGGTAAACCAATTCTTGCCCATTTCCTTCTTAAATCTACATTTGTAATTTTCAAATACATTACTGCTAGTCCTGTTCTGCTGTCTTAATGTGATGATCTTGAAGGAGGTGCGTCTCCTTGGCCACCGCTTGTCGGGAGAGATCCTCGATGTCGATTGTGCCTTTTTTTGTCATATTTGATCCTCGGTATTATGTTCACTTCATTTTGGAGTCTCAGCTTCTGTCCGTTCTCTCTCTCTCTCTCTCTCTCTCTCTCTCTCTCTCTCTCTCTCTCTCTCTCTCTCTCTCTCTCTCTCTCTCTCTCTCTCTCTCTCTCTCTCTCTCTCTCTCTCTCTCTCTCTCTCTCTCTCTCTCTCTCTCTCTCTCTCTCGCCTCCGACAGGCGCATTGTCAGTCTCGTTCGTGATGACATGGAATTAAAAGTAAAAAGTTAATGTGGTTGAAAAAAGGAAAGAAAAAGAAATATATATATATATATCACTCTCTCCCTCTTTCTCTCTCTCTGCCTTCCTCTTTCTCCCTCTTTCTCTCTCTGTCTTTCTCTGTCTCTCTATTTTTCTCTGTCTCTTTCTGTCTTTGTCTCTCTATCTCTGTCTCTCTCTCCCTCACTCTCACTCTCTCTCTCTCTCTTTCACTCACTCTCTCTCTCTCTCTCTCTCTCTCTCTCTCTCTCTCTCTTCATCTCTCTTTCCCTCTATCTATCTATCTATCTCTGTCTCTCTCTCTCTCTCTTTCTCTCTCTGTCTTCCTCTTTCTCTCTCTCCCTCTTTCTCTTTCTCTCTGTCTTTCTCTGTCTCTCTCTGTCCCTCCGTCCCTCCCTCTTTCTCTCTCTCTCTCTCCCTTTCTTTCTCTCTCTCTGTCTTCCTCTTTCTCTCTTTCTCTGTCTTCTTCTTTCTCTCTGTCTTTCTCTCTCTCTCTCTCTCTCTCTCTCTCTCTCTCTCTCTCTCTCTCTCTCTCTCTCTCTATCTATCTATCTATCTATCTATCTATCTATCTCTCACCATTCCTTCTGTGAGTGCGCGCGCATGCGTACGTGTGTGTGTGTTTGTACAGACTACATCAACGTGTTTTCATAAGACAGAATACACACGTTCATCCCGCTGTGGCCTAATGAAGTTTTATACACATTCTGTTTGTGCTGGCGCCGATTGATTTTATTCAAGTGAAAGCGGCGGACTCGGGGACGGAAGGTCGTCCCGATCGATCGCGACCCCACGTGTCGGATTCCCGGCCGAATAGAACCGGAGGGTTTGAGTTGTATTCCCATGGAGGGAACCGGGGGAGAGTGGAAAGGGGAGAGGGGGAGAGGGAAGAGGGGAGGGGAGTTGGGGGAGAAGGGAGTGAGGGAATGGGGGAAAGGGATGATTCCATTGGATACGTTGGAATCAGACCTCCCCCTACCCTACCCTCCCTTCCCCCCCTCCCCTCCCCCTCCCCCCTTGTTAATGAATGCGCACTTTTTATGTGACCCCTCCCCCCTCCCCCCTATTTGCAATTTAGGATCGTATGACTTTGCCCCAAGTTAGAGTCCTGTTTGGCGCGGCGGTGCACCTTTATCTATTCACTTGTTTTATTTCATGTTATTGATATTTGTATTTTTTTTTCTATTAATTTCCGATTTGTCATTTACTGGTTTATTTATTTATTATTTAGTTATTCTTGTCTATTTGTTTGATCTTGTTTCATTTTATTGATATTATTTTTCTAATATCATTTATTCTATGATCCATTGCATATTTATTAATCCATTTTTATTTGTTCATATATTCATTTTGTCTTGTTTGATTTTATTGATGCTATTATTTTTATCTATCTTTATTTCTATGATTATTATTTATTTATTCTTATTTCTTATTTTTTCGTTTATTTATTCATTTGCTATCCATTACAAAGATGAGCACGTGACGTGTTACGTGGGAAACTGACGCCACGTGCACACTTCCAACCCGTCCTGATCCAGAGGGGATGCCTCCGAGCCGATTAAGAATCATCTGAATTTAACCAGAACAAAGTCTTTAAAGTACGTCGCCGAGAGGAGTGCAAAAGTGAAGAAGTGCTACTCAGTACGGTGGTTGGTTAGTCGAGATGGGGAGTGGGTGGGGAAGGGGGGGAGTTGTCACGGAGATGAATGAAATCGCCTAACGACATCAGTCTCTTTCCCGTGAGTTCGAGTCTTGAGTTCGTAGCTGAAAGGTCTCCAGTGGCTCAGTTCCTCGATAAAAACCAGACCACATTTTTATATCTAATTGTTGATCCTCAGCCCGTGGCAGATTAATTACATATCGTCCTGGTTTTGCTTGACCGTGCCTGCTTCTTGCTGGTTCTGCCTGCTTGTGCCTGCTTCTTGCTGGTTCTACCTGCTTGTGCCTGCTTCTGCTTCTTTCCTCTTCTACCTGCTTTTGTCTGCTTTTGCTTGCTTCTACCTACTTCTGCCCGTTTCTATCTACTTCAGCCTGCTTCTGCCTGCTCCTGCCTGCTTCTATCTGCTTCAGCCTGCTTCCCCCTGGGTCCACCTGCTTCTGTCTGCTTTTGCTTGCTTCTGTCTGCTTCAGCCTGCTTCCCTCTGTTTCTGCTTGCTTCATCCTGCTCCTCCCTGCTTTTGACTGCTTCTACATGCTTCTGCCTGCTTCATCCTGTATCTCCCTGCTTGCGCCTGCTTCTACCTGCTTCTCCCTTCTTCAGGTTCTCCCTGCTTTCGACTGCTTCTACCTGCTTGTGTCCTCTTCTCCCTGCCTCATCCTGCTTCTAACTTATTGTGCCCTCTTCTCCTTGCCTCATTCTGCTTCTACCTGCTTGCGCCTGCTCGCCCACCGTCGGTCGGCCGTGGCGACGTTGTTGTCGACACCAGGTCTATTCCGCGGCTCCATTCGACGACGAAGACTTTGTAGAGCGACCTCTCCCCGACTTCACTTGATCTCACTCCTCTTCACTTAACCTGGTTTCACCTGATCTTGCCCAGACTGATCTAATTTAACCCCTTCAGCTGCTCCTGGCTCCTGAGCTGAATAAAAGCGTCTCGTCAACCAGAATAAAGACTGTAAAGTGTGGGAAAGATTTTCACATGATCCTGTCTATTCATTTCTATGTCTCTCTCACTCTCTCTCTTTCTCTCTCTCTGTCTCTCTTTCTCTTCTCTCTCTCTCTCTCTCTCTTTCTCTTCTCTCTTTCTCTTCTCTCTTTCTCTTCTCTCTCTCTCTCTCTCTCTCTCTCTCTCTCTCTCTCTCTCTCTCTCTCTCTCCGCTCTCTCTCTCTCTCCGCTCTCTCTCTCCGCTCTCTCTCTCTCGTGTCCACGACAACAGGCGGTTGGTTACTGGGCGGCTTTTTTCCCCCGCCGTCCTGTGCTATTGTAAGCCATGCTCGGCGGCAGCTGGAACAACTCGCAAAGGAGAACGAAAGGGTTAATCAAGAAATGCTCAGAACAAGTTTAACCCTTTGTCTACGGAGGCGGCGGTGGTAGGGGTGTTCCCTTTGCTGAATAAAATAATCTGGTTGCGAAGGTCTTGGATCATTATTCCACCGCGTTTGCGTTAGGGTTTAGTTAACGAGGCTGAGTCAGTTAACGAGGCTCCTAAACCAGTCTACCATTTATGGGACCCCCCCCCCCATTCCCACCCCTCCCCAACTTGGCGGACAATTTCGTTGTTGACATTATTACTGTTAATATTATAATTGTTGTTATTATATTGTCGTTTTTATTGTTGTTATTGTCGTATCTAGACTCGGCGGCCGAGCAGGTAGAGGCTGATGCATCATAAAGCCTTTGTTGTTCATTCCAATTACCGGTGTCTTGGTCAAAGGTTTGTATTGTAACCTGGTTATTAAGAAAAAGTGACACATTGTGTGTGTGTGTGTGTAGTGTGTGTGAGTGTGTGTAGTGTGTGTGTGTGTGTGTGTAGTGTATGTGTGGGTGTGGGTGTGGGTGTGGGTGTAGTGTAGGTGGGTGGGTGTAGTGTGGGTGTGTGTGTGTAGTGTGTGTGTGTGTGTGTGTGTGTGTGTGTGTTTATTATTAGTTATATGTCAATTTATTATTATTTACTATTTACCTGTTTGTTTATTATTTAGCTATACCTATGCATTTATTTATGTATTTTATTTGTTATTTACATTATCATAGTTTTTATTTATTATTTTATTATTAATATGATTTTTTTTTTTCGCATCCGACCTAGATATGGATCAAAAGGTCTCCTGTCGGCATGCTCCGCCTTTGTAATCCTTTGTAATCCCTTGTGTGTGTGTGTGTGTGTGTGTGTGGATGTGGTATCGAGCCAGAGAATGTCACGGAGCTCTGTGTCAGCCTTACGAAAGAGAACTGACTTATCAATCCTAGACTGACCAAGTAGACGACTTCACCCACTCTTGAGAATTTTATTCTAGCGAACACAAAGCGATTCTATCCAGTCTAAAGAGAAATCCTGGACAGCAGTAAAAAATTAGAATAATACGCATTGACTCTCTTGATTAATAGCTTGGGCTACTGAGACTCGATTTTGGGTTCAATAAGGGTGATGCAGGCAAGGTCATCATATTAAGACACCAGGGTAGGATTCGTGGTAATGAGTTTGAATTGGACAAATTTAGGTTTATGAAGCAAATAGGCAAGAACTGGTTTACCAACAGAATGGTTAACGAATAAAATTGATTTAGTTACCACGTATTGAGCACTGAAACAATTGGTTGTTTAAAGAGAAGATGAGATAACTTCATGGATATGGATAACAGGTGGTAAGGAACATGGAACTGTCTAATGTAGGCCTTATGGTCTCTTCCAGTCTCCTCCATTCTTATGTTCTTATGTTGTGTTCCAGCCGACGTTTAGTGATTTTATTCAGCTGAGGGGTTAGTTCCAGGGCTGAACGGGGTCTCGACCATCCACGACCCCGTTTCAGTCCAAGTGGCCCACTCACCTGAATTAAGTTGTCTGGTGTTGGCTAGAACAGGCATCTAGAAGGTATGTTGACTACAAGTAAAGAGCTGACAGAAACGCATAAGTGAGGGAACTAAAGATGGTTGGATCAAAGGTTAATCTAGATTAGTGTTTCTTAACTAGTGGCCCATAGTGACATTTTGGGTGGTCCAAAAAGTGTCTACAATATTTAGTCTTAAATTGGAAATTGGTTAATGTATTTATATATATATATATATATATATATATATATGTGTGTGTGTGTGTGTGTGTGTGTGTGTGTGTATATGTATGTATGTATATAATATATAATATATTTTAATTTGTTTTGTATGCTTCATTTATATTTACTCAAAATTTGTGTGGTCCACGATATATTTCTTTTTATTGGGCTGGCATTGAAACGAGAACCGCGGAGTCTTAAAGCAAGAGGAACAATTCACGGTTGATTCTATCCACGAATCATCGATCCAGACCTCAGATATGCAGAGCGTGAGATACGAGTGATATAATCTGCATGAAGTACACGAAATCACGAAACGATGACGTGGGCTTAACAGAGATAATACGTCCATAGCACTCGAGCCAGATCGTTACAAGTCGGTAGTAGCAACGTCTTGAGGTGTGTGTGGACCATGAACTACCTAGGAGGACTAGAACTCCGAAAGAAAATGAAATGATAGTCGTGTATAGAAGAGATATATTGATGTTGAGCACTTATGGGGGTAGTTATTAAATGTGTGTTATTTTTCCCCTACCAATATCAGGGTAGGAGGAGGAAGGGCGAAGACATATGCTGCTCTTGAAGGTCTTGCGGCAGAATGGCCACAAAATGGCGGCGTTTCCGGAGTGTCACAAGTCTCAGTATAAAGGGATTTTGTATAAGGGAACTTTGGTGCATCTGAATGCACATCAACCCGGCATATTCTGTAAACAAACACAATAGGTTCGAAGAATAAAAAATAAGAACAATCAAAATAAAGGTACTCCAGCGATGACCGCCGCTCTCAGCCCTGTTCTTGATTGACATAGACAAGCCTTGATGCCCAACTCTCCTTCCACATGCTTCCTGAGCCACGATACAAACCCTGATAAATGTCCCTAAAAGTGCTCAGTGACAGTAGCCCCCTTTTTATACAAGACTAACTTTTCCTTTTCCAACGGACTTCTCTTCCCCTCACACACACACACACACACAAAAAAAAAAAAAAAAAAAAAAAAAAACCTATCCCCCGAGAGCGGGTGGTTTGTCCTAGGTAGACCTTAATCAACCTCGCCAGGTTTTGAGCGTCAGGCTCAGCCGACAGAGCCAAGACTCGAGAAGGTGCTCCATTGCACCTGTAGAGTAGTTTTCATCGTATATGATAACGCCGCTTCACACTAGACTGATTCTCGTATATAAACAACTTTAGTTACAATCCCTCTGTTTTTCGATCTTCCAAATGACAAATTACCTTAACATCATAGACTTAGAAAATGAGTGACAAACTAAGTTTAAATAGTATGAATGCTAAACACATTGTTGAAATGTTCCTATGGAAACATAGAACACTGCAAACGTAGTCTTCTTCTATCTGTTCATGTTCATAGTTGACGATAATTTGCCCAGTGTGAATCAGGTGTGAGGAACTGGAGGTGCAAGCCATAAGCGGCCGCAACTGGAACAACTCGCAAAGGATAACGAAAGGGTTAACCTAGAAAGCCTCAGAACGAGTTTAACCCTTTGTCTACGTAGGCGGTGGTCGTAGGGGTGTTCCCTTTGCTGAATGAAATAATTTGGTGCACAAGGTACAATGGGAGGTCAAAGAAGAAAGAAGGCGAAGACGAATAGTGTGAGGGACCAGGTGAAAGAAAAGGGAAGAGGTAGGGGTGGAGAGGGAAGGTGTGGAAAAGGAAGAAGTGGAGAGGTAGGGGTGGAGAGGAAAGGTGTGGAAAAGGAAGAAGTGGAGAGGTAGGGGTGGAGAGGAAAGGAGTTGAAAGAGAAGTGGAAAAGGAGAGTAGAAAAGGAAAGAAGTGGAAAGGAAAGAAGAGGAAAGGAAAGAAGGGGAAAGGAAAGGAGAGGAAAGGAAAGAAGTGGAAAGAGAAGTAGAAAAGGAAAGAAATGGAAAGGGAAGGGAGGAAAGGAAAGTAGTGGAAAGGGAAGGAAAGAAGTGGAAAGAGATGGGAGGAAAGAGAAGAAGCGGAAAGGGATGGGAGGAAAGGGAAGAAGTAGAAAGGGAAGGGAGGAAAGGGAGGAAATGGAAAGGGAAGGGAGGAAAGGAAAGAAGTGGAAAGAGAAGGGAGGAAAGAGAAGAAGCGGAAAGGGAAGGGAGGAAAGGGAAGAAGTAGAAAGGGAAGGGAGGAAAGGAAAGAAGTGGAAAGGGAAGGGAGGAAAGGAAAGAAGTGGAAAGGGAAGGGAGGAAAGGAAAGAAGTGGAAAGGGAAGGGAGGAAAGGGAAGGGAGGAAAGGAAAGACGTGGAGGAGTCGAGGAAGGAAGGGAGTGAGGGGACGAAGGGGGTGGGGGGGGGCAGCTGAGGCTCGAGCGAGGAAATCTCTCCCAGAGGGGACAAACTTCCACAGATTTGTTGTTGCTTCTCCTTGTACATTTACCCGTCCGGGGACGAGGTGTTGATTTTGGTCGAGTTTGTATGTTTCTGTGTTAGCAATATTACACCAAAATGGTTGAACCTATTGGCATGAAACCTTCAGAAAAGGTGGACAGTATGACCCCATTATATTTTTGGAGTAATTGGGTCAAGATCAAGATCAAGGTCACCGAAAAATCGGGACAATCACATTTCTTTAGCTGCAACTTCCTCGGAAATTATCTAATTTACCTAACACCAAGGCCAAAATAATTTGTATTCTAGTATTTCACTGTACTGGGAAAATGAACAAGATTGAAGATCGGAAAGGTAGAACGTTTCGAGAATCAAATAGTTTCTTAAGGATGAGGTTTGTTGTGTTTGACATCATGTGTCGATCCTGGTGTAAAAAATTATGATGATGATGATAATAATAATAATAATGATAATGATAATAATGATTGATAATAATAATGATTGATAATAATGATAATAATGATAATGATGATAATAATGATAATAATAATAATAATAATTAACAATAATTATTAACAGTAACAACAACAGCAACAGTAGCATCAACATCAACAAATTGTCAGTTCATTACTTTGCTTTTACCCCCACATATCCTCTGCATTCCCTGAACCCGCCTTGACATCCAACAAGGCACATCTATTTCTCATCTTCAACTTCTTACTTCTTCCCTGTTACTTACAGACGTAGTTTCTTCTACATCCCTGCTGTTGTGTATTATTCTCCTTGGTGCCCTGCCTCTGGGTCGCTCGCTCGCTCTCTCTCTCACGACGCGGCACTGCTTATCCCCCATGTGGCCCCGTCATTGTTGTTCTCAGCGAGGACTCGGTGCCATTGTGTTCTCCCCCTCCCCCTCCCTCTTCCTTCTCTCCCCCCTCTCCGTCCTCCCTCACCCCCTTCCTCCTCTCCCCTCCCCCTTCCTCCTCTCCCCCTATCCCTCTTTCTTTTCCCTGGGTGTGCTTTGTCCCCAAAGCACACCCACTGGCGATGTCCTCTGTGGCTACTTCTTTTGTCCCATCTAGAACTCCCCCCCCACTCTTTCCTCCCCTTCCTCCCCCTATCCCCCCACCCTTGTTTATCCATTTTTAAATAGTGTTTTATTCCATATCACTCAGACTTTTGTCCTCTGGTTTTATGGGTTTTTTTCTTCGTTTTGTTCTCAGCTTTGTGTTTGTCCCTGTTGATCCAGTGTTGTCGCTTACCTGCGTTGATGGTGCTCCGTTGTTCTGTTGTCCCATTTACACACACACACACACACACACACACACACACACTATATATATATATATATATATATATATATATATATATATATATATATATATATATATATGTCTATATGCCTCTATTGTCTCATCTACGTTATTCTTCACCCTGTCACCCTGTTGTTACTGTTCCGTTGTTATTTTTCCTCCTGTTGGCCTGTCCCAGACGACCTTCTCCACCAGACCCCAAACGCATTCTGGAATCTTTAATTAGTATACAGATGAAGGTCTGGACAGGCGGAGCTTCTCTTGTGCAGAATAAGAGAGATGAAAGGCCATTTGTCTTTGTCGGAAACGATGTACACAGCATTGGATTTTTTTTTTTTTTTTTTTTTGGGGGGGGGGCTGAGGCAAGTCTCGTCGTTTCCAAGATTTAACTATTATTGTTAGCTTCCCTCCCTCTTCCCCCGTCTCTTCCCCCCCTCGCTCTTCCCCCTCCTCTGTCTTCCCCACTCCGTCTTCCCCACTCCCTCATCTGCCCTCTTCCCCCTCCCTCTCCCCCCCTCCTTCACCTCGTCCCTCTGTCCCAATACCTCTTTCCCCTTCCTTCTTCCACCTCCCTCTTCCCCCCTTCTCCCCCACTCTCTCATACCCCCTTCTTCTTTTCCCCTCCCTCTACCCCCTCCTCCTCCCTCTTACCCGTCTCCTCTCCCCTCCCCTCCCCATTTTTCCATTTTTCTAGACATAGTTACAGCTGCCTTTGCAGCCTGCACGCTACTGCTTAAGCCTGATCCCGGTTGCCATAGTAATCTGCATAATTGCCCCATCAACCTTTGCATCTCGGTAGTGATTTTTTTTTTCTCCTCTTCCTCCTCCTTCTCCTCCTCTTATTCCTCCCCCTCTCTCATTCCCACTTGTTCTTCATCTACATCTTCCTCTTTTTCTTCCTCTTATCATCATTGTTATCACTAACAATATTATCATTATTATTATCATTAATACCAATTAGTACCGGTAGGTCTCGAAATCGTCCTTCGAGCCTCTGGTTCTTCGTGGTTGGCCTTGCAGTTCTTCTTCGGTCTCGAGATCGGGAGACAGGATCCTCCTCGAGGTACCTCGTTAGACTCGTTCCCGTCCTCCAGAGGGACTCGTTTGTGGTCGAGTCTTTAGAGGAGCGCGTGGTGCTCCGTGTAGTGTCCTTACCTGATTCGTCTACCGGGGTCTCTGTTGCATCAGGAAGAGCGTATTTCGTTTGGAACTTGAAGTTAAAAGTTCGTTCATTCGGTAACTCGTGAAAGTTTACCTAACCTAACCCAACCTGATTTAACCAAAATTGACCTAACTCAACTTCGACCTAACCTAGCTTAGCCCAGCCTTGTCAAACCTAACCTTACCAGACCTAACCTAGCCAAATTTAACCTAACTTAACCTTACCTAATCGATTTCATGTTTATTCGTGCGTTATCAATAAACTGATCAGATAACTGGGTTTTAGAAGGTGCGAATTCGACTACCGATCAAGTTCGAGTGAGGCCGGACCTCTTTAGATATCGCCAAAACCAAGTTAACTTAATCTTCCAATCTGACCCGCTCCTTGCCAAAGAGTCTCTGTCAATACTATAGTTGGGAAATTCGGGGCCCACCTGGCGGGGACTTTCTGCCAGGAGTTGGACCTGGGCCTCCTGCAATGTCCCGCTCGCGTTTGCCCCTCGTGCAGTGGCCCGCCTGCATTGGCCCGCCTGCGTTGGCCCGCCTGCATTGGCCCGCCTGCATTGGCCCGCCTGCATTGGCCCGCCTGCATTGGCCCGCCTGCGTTGGTCCGCCTGCATTGGACCGCCTGCGTTGGACCACCTGCGCTGGCTCGCATGCAATGGACCTCCTGTTTTGGCCCGCCTGCTTTGGCTCACGTGCAATGAACCGCCTGTTTTGGCCCTCTTACATTGGCCCGCATGCAGTGGACCCCCTGCTTTGGCCCGCCTGTATTGGTCCGCCTGCTTTGGCCCGCCTGCGTTGGCCCGCGTGCGGTGGCTCGCTTGCGTTGGTCCGCGTGCAGTGGCCCGCCTGCGTTGCGCGGCAACTTTATCTATCTGCGTGCCCGTCTGTGTGTGCCATGTGACACTGGACGAGTTATATCGCCCCAGAAGTGGTCAGGAACTCTAGATTCACCATCACGGTGGTGATGGCGGCGGTGATGATGATGATGATGGTGACGACGACGATGATGATAGTGACTACGACAATGATGATGATGATCACGATGATGGTGCTGGTGACGACGACGACGATGATGATAACGATGATGGTGCTGGTGACGACGACGACGACGATGATGATAACGATGATGGTGACGACGACGATGATAATGATGATGATGATATCCGTGCAGTGCCAAGCCAGTGCCAATCGGATCGACGTCATCACTCCTTTGTTTGAATTGCTTCACGACTGTGGTGACGAGCCTCGGTGCCATGACGACCCGCTGCGGCGGCCCTCGACCTGATCGGATTCCCCATCGATCGAGACCCCGCGACGCAAACATCAATGACATGATTAAATCGCCTGGCGCCTGTCACACTGAGAGTCAGACGGGGCACCACGATGGTAAAGGGGTTGAGATGTAGTTTGGACCTGCAGGCAGGACAAAGCTGAAGGTACGAGAAACGGGGCACAGGGAGAGGCCATGTGGTACTGTACTCGGAACTGAACGGAATGGGACGGATTAAGATGTGACGGGACGGAATTGGACAGACAGGTGCGGAACAGAACAGAATAGTATGGAGCGGAGGAGAACGGAATGGGACCAAACAGAACGGAACGGGACAGAACAGTGCGGAACGGAACGGGATGGGACGGATTAAGACCTGACGGGACGGAATGAGACAGAACGATGTGGAACGAAACCTACGGTATGGGACGGAGGAGAACGGAACGGTGTGGAACGGAACAGAACAGAACGAAACGGAATGGGACGGATTAAGACGAGACGGGACAGAACAGGACAGAACGATGCGAAACGAACATACGGGACAGAGGAGAGCTGAACGGGACGGGATAAAACAGAACGGAACGGAACGGAACAAATCAGAACGGAACGGAACGGAACGAGGCGGAACAAGAGGAGGATGAAAAAAGAATCATCACTCCAGCCATGTGCAGCCCAGACAAGGGCCTCCACGTGTGTGTACACTTGTACTTAGTCCGGTGTACACAATTCCTTCGGAACTGTACTTAAGCATGTCCCTTTGTGACAAGGACTTGCTCAACATATTTTCCACCAGCGAGAATTTTTCTTGTAGAAATTAGTTTGTGTACGACGCAGAACATGTTTAGGAAATAACGCCTGCGTCGCATTCGTCCATTACTCAGACGTTTACAAGCGTAAATAATTATTCGAGTTCCCTTCGGGTTCTGTTGACATGGCTGCTTTGGCGAGATTGTACCGGGAGATATAGGACCTGTCACAATCTCCTAAAGTCCTCGACTGAACAAAAGAAGTTTAAGAATGGAGAAGACTGCATGAGGCCATAAGACCTATACTAGTTAGTTCTATGCCCCTTGCCACCTGTCATCCCTATACGTAAAGTTATCTTCTTTCAAAACAAATTGTTGTTTCAGCGCTGATTACATGGTTACTAAGTCTATTCCATTCGTTAACCACTCTATTGGTAAACCACTTCTTGCCCGTTTCCTTCTTAAACCCCATAGGAAAGATAGACCCACAAAAGGACTCTTAGTCAGAGAAAGTGGTTATAGAAAAAAATATCTCGCCTCCTTGACGTTGTGATTCTGTCTCGTCAAGTACCTAACGGTTTTATTGAGTTGAAGAGCGTGGTCCCGGCCTGAACAGGGCCCTGCTCGGTCGAGACCCCGGAAGACGTCATGTCAGCCGAATGAAATCGTCTGGAGTGGAAGAGTCGAGGGAACGCATCATCGTATTGATGGAGCAGAGAGAAGGGCAGAGGTAGCCTGGTCTTTGTCAGGTTGGATTAAGTCTGTGTGTGTGTGTGTGTGTGTGTGTGTGTGTGTGTGTGTGTGTGTGTGTGTGCATGTCTCTCTCTCTCTCTCTCTCTCTGTCTGTCTGTCTGTCTCCTCTCTCTTTCTCTCCGTGTGTGTTTGTGTGTGTGTGCGTGTGTGTGTGTGTGTGTGTGTGTGTGTGTGTGTGTGTGTGTGTGTGTGTGTGTGTGTGTGTGTGTGTGTGTGTGTGTGTGTGTGTGTGTGTGTGTGTGCGTGTCTGTGTGTGTGTGTGTATGTGTGTGTGTGTGTGTGTGTGTGTGTGTGTGTGCATGTCTCTCTCTCTGTCTGTCTGTCTCCTCCTCTCTCTTTTCTCTCTCTCCGTGTGTGTGTTTGTGTGTGTGTGTGTGTGTGTCCCTCTCTCTTTCTCTTTTCTCTGTCTCCTTCTCTTTCTCTTTTCTCTCTGTCTCCCTCTCTCCTTCTCTTTTTTTCTCTCTCTGTCTCCTCTCTCTCTCTCTCTCTCTCTCTCTCTCTCTCTCTCTCTCTCTCTCTCTCTCTCTCTCTTTCTTTCTCTCTCTTACTCTTTTCTCTCTCTGGTGCACCTGGATTTGAAAGATCGTCAACATAACTTTTTACAGTATTTCAATATTAATCACGTAATTGATTAAATGATTGATATTGAGGACTTGGTCACAGCACCATTTATCATCACACAGAAATAACACAAAGATGTTGGCAGCAGATCGTAGGATCCCTTCACCACTGAGGGATGGTAGTGTCACTAAGGTGAATAAAATCGTGTGGCGACAGAGTAAAAGTTGAAAGTGCCAATAGAGATAGGCTACTACATATAACTTTGCCCCTTTTTTCATATCGCCCGGCGGCAGCCAAATGTAGTCCGAAAGTTCCTGGGTGGCGTGATTAATCCGTCTTGTGTTGTTTAAGACAGAATATGAACAGCGAATCACCCTGTTGATATTTCAGGAGGGAATATAATGTGACATGGAATTGAAGAGAGGCAGAGAGGAAAAGCTTGTTTGAGGTGAAATGTCTGAGAAATATGGTTGGATAGACTGAGAAACAAGGAAGTGAGCAGGAGAGCAGGGGTGGAAGAGTAGATGGCAGATAGAGTTGATGAGAGAGTAGTGAGGTGGTTTGGATACATGAAAAGAAAGAATGAGTGAAGAAAAATTAGTAAATGAGGTGCGGAAGACAGAGGTGGGTGGAGTGAACACGAGGGGACGACCGAGAATGAAATGGATGGATGAGGTGAAAGGTGCTTTTAGCAAGAAAGGGATGTCTGTTGAGAAAGGAAGGGAGAAGACAGGAGATGGGAAGAGTGGAGAATGTGTATAGATGATACTGTTATGCAAGGAAGGGAGGGGATGGGGGAGTGTTAGGGAGTGGTTATGTGTGAATAATGGTTTGACGCAGCCCGAAGGGATTTCTCCCCGTCTTCTTTTTTTCTGCATGAAGTGACGGAGAGGAAGGGGGGGGGGCGCCGATTAAGTGAAGCGGCCTTGGTGTAGATGTGCTGTGTCTTGCTGCATTGCTTCTGACCAAGGGCAGTGGGAAGGATACAGAGATGACCCGTCATCCACGAGGAGCTAAGACGAGAGGGGGGAAGGGGTGGTGGATGGAAGTGGAATGGGAGGGAGTGGGTACGTGCCTTTTGACTTTGGCTACCACCCTGGTAAGGGGAAAAAAGTTCTTTTAGTATATAGAATAGAATATAATGTGGTTCTTCCATTAACTAATCCAAATCACTTGTATTGAAGTGTTTGAGAACCCCGGCGAAGGCTTGGGGGAAGGAATTGACGCAGTTTCTCCCACAGATGAAATAATAATAGTAATAACAATATTAATAATAATAATAATAATAATATTAATAAAATGATAACAATATAATAATAATAATATAATAATAGTAGTAATAATGATAACCACTTCTTCAGTTCTACTCCCAGGTAGGTTTTATCCTGTCAGGTGGGGGTGCCTGCACCCTTCTCTGGTTAGTCCTCTCAAAGCTTTCTTCCTCCCTCTTCTCCTCCGTCGCCCCTAGTCCATTCGCCTCCGGGATTTCCTGGATAAGATGAAATGAAATGAAATTAGATTAGAATCGGTTGAGATAAAAAGAGTTTGCGACGTGGCTCCGGATCAAACACACCCGCATTCACGGACGAGGGACCCGGGGTTCACCTCGTGCTGCTCTGCGGTGTTAGCTGGCGCTCTGCAGAGGAATACGTACGAACCCCTGAGGAGTGAAGGTCCTAATGAGGTGCGGGGGCCCACAGCTCCTTCAGCACAGCAACAACCTCCTACCTCAATTTTTTTTTTTTTTTTTTTTTTTTTTTTTTTCACGTGGATGATGTCCGTGGCACTCCTCGCTAACGCCAGACCTTCTCGGTCTAAGGAGGGTCTTCATCTTTCCTTGCACTTAACCAGCCCCTTTCGCAATGCCCTAGGGGGTTAGTGTCCCTCTGCTGAATAGCCATCCTGAGGGAACAGTCGGAACAAGTGTATAAACCCACAAGCAACAGTTAATCGATAGAGAGGTTACCTTAACCCCCGTCACTGCGTAGAAGGGGGTTTCCCTAGACTGAATAAAAAACCCTGAAGGCTGGTTAGACAATTGTGCAAGTCTTGGAAGGGTTAGTCAATGTTAAAATCGTGTGGGGTTCGCCAGAATAGAATGTACAAAGAGCGCAGGTCGCCGCGAGACAGGTCCTCGGCGCGGACGGGAAGAGCACGTGGAGCGGAGGCGAGCCGCCGCGCGGCGTAAGAGGGCGGGGGATGGGGCGTGGCCAGGGAGGAGGAGGGCGGGGAAGGGAGGGGAGGGGAGGGAGGGAAGGAGGGTGAGAGATGGAGTGATGGAAAGAGGGAGGATGGGTGGAGTGAGGGAAGGCGGTAGCAACATCCAGCGTGTAGATTGAGCTGCAACAGGCAGGAAGTTGTGCTTGCTTGCTTGCTTGCTCGGTGTGCATTCACACGTTGTGCAACGAGGTATATCGCCAGCAGTAACCAGCGTTTCTATCCCTAAGGACTGATATTGTACAGAAGCGGACTCCGAGAGATGGTAAAGGAGAGATTCTAGAGATGAGTCTCCTACCATAAAAGAATGTCGCGTGGTTCTGGTCCGTAGAGGTTTCACTCATTGTCTAAAATGCTGACTACATGAGGATGTTGCACAAGGTGAGATAAAAAGCGTAGATCCCTCTCTCCCGGCACACCCTTTGCTTCCTCGCTTGTGCAGGACCGCACCCCACGGGCGGCCTCCTCCGGGGCCCTGCGTAATACGAGCATAAACGAGGAGTGTCCGGCGGCACGCAGCCTGGCGGGGGAGAACAGGTTGGCATAGAAAAAGGGTAATAGAAATTCAAGGCATGTGTGCGTATGTGTACATAAATATACAGTGTGTGTGTGTGTGTGTGTGTGTGTGTGTGTGTGCGCGCGCGCGTGAAGTAGAAATTGGAAGGCAAGCTATGCTGCAGGGCAGGGCTGCTTTGCTTACCGCTAAAAAGAAAAAAGAAAAAAAAAAACGGGACCACGCCTCTGCAAATCCCTCAGGATCGTTCTCGCATATTTCATTTCCTTAAGGCGCTCGCCCGGGAAAAAAAAAAAATGCATAAAAAATAAATATTCCTTTCTGAACCTTCTACCACGATTTTTTTTTTTTTTTAATCTTTCTCAGCAGAAAATAAATAGACATTCTGAATAGATAATAGATATTTGTTCTTAAACCTTTTGCTACGATTTCTTCACCTTGCTCAGCACAGTAGTTGGCTTTATAGATTTCTTTGTGGTTAGTACGTCTTCCTTTATCTAAAGAAATAAATCTCAATCGAATTAAATCTCTCCCTGGCGCCGGGTACCATTGCCTTTGCCATGGCTGTCGCCAATCAATTTTATTATGCCAAGGGGGGGGTGCTGTCCAACTCCTCCACCCCCACCCCCCTCACCCTTCCCTCGCGGGGTGAGATGACGGTGAACGCAATACCCGTGACTCGCTGGGTATCACGTGACACCTTCATTGATTGGCTGTCGGCGACATGACGCCAGGCCACGTGACGTGGGAGACGGAACCTCGTCACGGGTGTGTCTCTGTTATACACGAGCCTCCCACGTTTCCCGGAGGAGGAGGGGGGAGGCTCCCCATCCTTACCTGGGGGGATCAAGGGATGCTCTCAAGCTTCAGGGCCTCCTCCCCTCCCCCACATTCCCACCCTTGTTCCTCCCCCGCCTGCACACAACTCTCCCCACATTCAGGATCCCCCCCCCTACTTTTCCACTCTTGCCCCATCCACGTCCGCACAAAACTTTCCCCTCATTTAGGACCTTTCCCCCCCCTAATTTTCCCACCCTTACACCTATACCCCTACCATCCCACCCCAACCCTCACCCACCTCCTTCATCACATCGTTTCCGGGGGCTGAAGCTGAGTTTCTTCCCATACCCGTGGGACAAGGCTTCCCACCCCCCAACTTCAAGACCTCCCCCCTGCCCGCACACACTAACACCCCTCTAAGTGACCCTTTGAGC
Organism: Oratosquilla oratoria; assembly: GCF_046742065.1. Classification (NCBI taxonomy): domain Eukaryota; kingdom Metazoa; phylum Arthropoda; class Malacostraca; order Stomatopoda; family Squillidae; genus Oratosquilla; species Oratosquilla oratoria. Next base: position 68,866,599 of record NC_134785.1, on the reverse strand, counting down.
AATGAAGACGCCATCAAGGCAGCATTAGGGCGAAAAAGCCCCCTTCCTTTTTTTTTTTTTTTTTTTTTTTTTTTTGTTTTTTTTTTTTTTTTTTTTTTTTTTTTTTTTTTTTTTTTTTTTTTTTTTTTTTCTTTTTTTTTTTGCTGCTGCTGCTGCTGCTGCAAAGGAGGTTCACTCTCGCATCCACCCTCGACTGAATGAAATCGCTCGTCGGCAGCCGGAAGATTTGTGTAAATCATCAATAACAGTATGGATGCTGTGGTGCATGGAAGGGAGTGGGTGGGGGATAGGGAGCATGTGTGAATGATATTTTGACGCAGCACGAAGTTTTTTTTTTTCCAGTCTTCTCTTTTTCTGCATGAGGGGACGGAGAGGGGGAGTCGCCTATTAAATGAAGCGGTCTTGCTGTGGATGTGCTGTGTCTTGCTGCATTGCTTCTGACCCAGGGTAATGGGCGAGATGCAGGGATGACCCGTCATCCAGGAGGAGCCAAGAAAAGAGGGAGGGAGAGATGGTGAATGGGAGTGGAGTATGTGGGGATGAAGTGGGTGGGAGTGAATTTATACCTTTGACTGGCTACCTCCCATGTAAGGGGGGAAAAGCCATTGGTATTTGTATGTATCAATAACAGTGACGCTGTTGTCTCAGATGGACGCCTACTATTTGGACGTTTTTTTCATAAAAATGTGCTAAAAAACAAATATGATTAATAAAGGTTGGGTGCCTTAGGTTAGATTAGGTCTGTCATCTCTTAACAACGATCTCCTAAGCCGGACTTAATCCACAACTGTGGATGAAAATGTCGGAGTTTCCCCACCCCCGAAGTTGTTTTTCTTCTTCTTCTTCTTCTTCTTCTTCTTCTTCTTCTTCTTCTTCTTCTCCTCCTCCTCCTCCTCCTCCTCCTCCTCCTCCTTCTTCCAGCCATCTGCAAATGACTCAACCCTCCGCCATTTTTAGAATCATCTGCAAATGAATTAATCGATTAATTAGCGGTCCTTACGTGAGGCGCTTCGCACGTCACTACAACCCTTCGTGTCCGTGTTTGACGCCCCAACGGACCAGAGTTCCACAGGATTTCTGTGACCCTCCGTTTCCGTGTTTAACTCTTGGGGGAAGGTGGGCTTCTCTCAACTGAATGAAATCGTATGACGATAGTTGACGTTGGTGATGGGACGATACCAAAAAAAAGTTAACGATTCCGATACGAGTCCCGATACTGCTCTAATCTTCCTATTCCGATACGAGTCCCCAATACTGCTCTAAACTTCCGATTCCGATACGAGTCCCGATACTGCTCTAAATTTCCGATTCCGATACGAGTCCCGATACTGCTCTAAACTTCCGATTCCGATACGAGTCCCGATACTGCTCTAAACTTCCGATTCCGATACTGCTCTAAACTTCCGATTCCGATACGAATCCCGATACTGCTCAAAACATCCGATTCCGATACGAATCCCGATACTGTTCAAAACTTCCGATTCTGGTACGAGTTCCGATACTGTTCTAAACTTCCGATTCCGATACGAGTCCCGATACTGCTCTAAACTTCCGATTCCTATACGAGTCCCGATACTGCTCTAAACTTCCGATTCCGATAATGCTCTAAACTTCCGATTCCGATACTGCTCTAAACTTTCGATTCCGATACAAGTCTCGATACTACTCCAAACTTCCGATTGCGATACGAGCCCCGATACTGCTCTTAAACATACGATTCCGATACGAATCCCGATAATGCTCAAGACTTCCAATTGCGATCCGAGTTCTGATACTGTTCTAAACTTCCGATTCTGATACGAGTCCCGATACTGCTCTAAACTTCCGATTCCGATACGAGTCCCAATACTGCTAAAAAAAAATCGGTTCCGATAAGAGTCCCGATACTGATCTAAACTTCCCATTCCGATACGAGTCCGATACTGATCTAAACTTCCAATTCCGATACGAGTTTCGATACTTCTCTTAAACATCCGATTCCGATACGAGCCCCGATACAGCTCTAAATTTCCGATTCTGATACTGCTCTAAACTTCCGATTTCGATACGAGTCCCGATATTGCTCTAAACTTCCCATTCCGATGCGAGTCCCGATACTTCTCTAAATTTCCGATTCAGATACGAGTTCCGATACTGGTCTAAACTACCGATTCCGATAAATGATTAATAAACTTTTTTTTTCAATAAAATATTTGTTTTTCAAACCAACTGGAAGGGCTAGGGCTGAAAATAACCATAAATGATAAATATAATTAATCACTGCAGGTATCGGAATCGGAACTTTAGAGTGGTATCGGGACTCGTATCGGAATCGTTAGAATATTTGGTATCGCTAATTAACACGTCACTGCCGTTTAAGGGTTAATCGAGTGCTGGTTTCAACCGCGATGCGGTGGAAGGATTATTTTAACTGAATAAAATCGTCTGGTCAGGTCTTGTAACGACACCCCCTTCCACCCCACCCCACCCCCACCCCGCCAAAATAAATAAATAAATGAATAAATGAAATAATGATAATGTAAAGGCCCGCTTGCTTGGCTTCCCTGTTGCCTTTGAAAGCGCAAATCACAAATAATAGAAGACGACCGACGATGGGTAATCGTATATAGATAGAAATTTCCTTGACCACGCAAAAAACAATAAATAATACATACATCCACATCACAAATACTTAGTAAAAAGAATTATGCATAAGTGAATTTCGAATTCAGTTTGATGTATATACCCAGAGAATTTTTTAACATTCACATGTTCCTGTTATTCTGTATGTATCGCACAGTGGAAGACGAAAGTATCTCCCCAGGTTTGTTCGGATAGATTAAACATGGCGAAACAAGATGAGAATTGTACAGAAGGTTAAACATTACAGTTGGTATTCCTGAGTAGTTGGAATTGTCGAAGTCGTGGTCAGAAATACTTCAGAAATGGTGAACCTGTTTTCGCTCTTAATCCTGAATAGTATATATAATACTAAATAATACTGAATACTAAGTACTGAATACTGAATAATAAATGCTGAATAATAAAGAAAAAATATATAAGTACATCTCCAGCCGATTCTCCTAATGTTTCGCTATGTTTCGTCCATCTTCAGGCAAACCTGGGAAGATAGTTTTGTCTCATTGTACAAGGCCTGGTTGTAGAAAATGGGCATTCCGTTTTCTTTCTGGAAAGCAATCAAGCAACCTCTCCACATATACAGTAGGTGGAATAGCTGTTTCTGATACGACACTTCGTTCTGTTATAACAGGGTTAAGAACAGTTAAGAGAGAGGAAGATCACAAAATAAATAAATAAATAAATAAAAATAATGTTGAAAAAAGCAACTAATTTTCTCGAGCAGAGTGATTATAAAAATACAGGCTAAGATTAGCCTTGTTTATGAAAGTGTAATAACAGTGAACCACGAGCGAGAAGTTCAGGGAACAAGCGGGACACTGTGAGTAATAGTTTAGCCGTTTAAGATACACACACACACACACACACACACACACACACACACACACACACACACACACACACACACACACACACACACTCACACACACTCAATCATACACACAGATACACACACAATCATACGCACAGACACACACACACATACACACACGCACACACACATACAGACACACACACACATGCACGCAGACACACATGCACACACACACACACACATACACACACACACATACACACACACACACACACACACACACACACACACACACACACACACACACAATCATACACACACACACACACACACACACACACACACAAAATCATACGCACACACACACGCGCGCGCGCACAATCATACACACGCATACACACGCACACATAATTATATAAATTTAATGGCTCTGAACTTTCATCTGGGAGTGATAGTTGTCGATCACGAGTCCGACACGTGATCCACGACCATGGTAAATCATACACACACATACATAAACACACTTGCACGAGCGCGTGCACGCACACACACACACACAAACACACACACACACACACGACTCAGTGGCGCGGTTGGTAGAGTTACCGGCTGTCACTACGGCGGTCCGGGTTCGAATCTCGCCCAGGGATGAAATAATTTCAGTATCGCCGAGTTGTTACTCCAACTCTCATGGGCGGGGAGTTGGGTGTGTGTGTGCGTGTAAGGTCACAGCATTACCCATGGATCGGTCATATACTGTATAAGCTCTAAGCTCTCTTCCGAGAGGGAAATAGCTGTCGATCACGAGTCCAACACGTGATCCAAGGCCATTGTGAACCACACACACAGACACACACACACACACACACACACACACACACACACGGTTGGTAGAGCGCTGGGCTACCAGCATGGTGGTGCTCGTAGTACTTGGTTCGAATCCTGCCCAGGGCCGAAATTATTTCGGTATCGCCGCGCTTCGGGTCGTTACTCTGACTCTCGTGGGCGGGGAGTTGGGTGTGTGTGTATGTGAAAGGTCATAGCATTACCCTTAGATCGGTGATACGAGCTCTGAGCTCTCTTCCGGAAGGGAAATAGCTGTCGATCACGAGTCCAACACGTGATCCAAAGACCAAGGTGAATACACACACGCGCGCGCGCGCGCGCACGCACGCACATGAAAGTCCACATAAAGGAGACTAGGTTGTGCAAATGTGTATATTGTCAAAAGTTCCCACACTGGAAGTTGCGTGCACGCTTGCAGGGAAAGTCTGGCTTAAGAACACGAAAGAGGAAAACGCCAAGAAACAAAGGAGAACAAAAGGGGGTGAGGGGCCGCTACATTGTGGGGAGAAAGGATGGAATAATGTCTTGAGAACAGTGTAGGATTTGCAAGAATGAGACGGAAGGAGTTGCGCCCCCCCCCTGACGAAAGAGCAGACAGAAAGACAGCAGCAGCCTAGGGTTAAAGACGGAAGGATAGTTTGCATTAAGAATTGTCTTAGAGACTGGAGATCCGGACAGAGGATAGAGGACTGTGAGGGACGAAGATCAGAGACAGGAAGGGAGAGAGTATAGGATGTAAATAGGAGGTGATAGGAAAAAGGATGGGAATAGGATAGGGACGCAGAACACGATGTGGAGTTGCCGGGTGGATAGGTTAGAGGGATGCATAAGAAAATAGGAATAGGTGAGACTAGAAGAGACCATAAGGCCTACAATGGGTAGTTGCATGTCCCATAGCACCTGTCATCCCCATCCATAAAGTAATCTCGCCATCTCGTAAAACAGCGCTCACTGCATGGTTACTAAGTCGTTAACCAATTCGTTATCCACTCTGTTGGTAAACCAGTTCCTGTCTATTCCTCTCTTAAACCTAAAATTGTGCAGTTTAAGTCCGTGGGGGTGTTATAGTTATGAGCTGTGTTTTACTAGCACTTCTGTCCCCTGAAGTTGAATAACAATTTAATGACGATTGGGAAAGGCGCGTCTGTTGCCACAAAGGGAGAGGAACACTGGGGAAACCCTTCGAAGCAGATGAATGGCAGGATTAAGACTTCCTCTGCAAGGATAAACGAGAAAATAAAAATGAGAGTGGGAGGAGGAGGAGGTGAAGGAGGAGTTTGAAAGGGATGTGCGATGGGTAAAAGACAAAGGAAGGCTAATATGACAAGAGGAATCATGGAATTAGGAGAGAATGAAGGAGACTGGAATTCCAGGACTCAAAGAGAATATGAAAGCGCGCGAGTAGAACAAAGACGGTTGGCAAAGGGGAGACAAGAGGGAAACAGAAATGCGCAAAAGAAGTCCGGAAGGACAAAAGTCATCGGGAAGGAGGAAGGACACAAGAAGGAGGAAGGACACAAGAAGACAAACAAAGCGTGGAAGGACGAGAGGACAAAGGGCAGGAAGAATGACAGAGGGACAAAGAAGGTATAGCAGGAGAGATGGACATGACCCCGAGGGCCTGTGGGTAGGTCACATGGGAAGAGTTGTGGAGGAAGAAACGAGGGGAAGGAGAATAAATTATTAAAAGAGAGAGTAGTGGAGGAGCAAGGAAGAAGAGGAAGATAGAGTAAAAGGGCTGATGAGACAGAAGAGGAAGAGGAAATTGCAAAGAGGTGGGGATCAAAGGAAATAGAGGAGGAGCTTGGAGGAAATGAGGGAAGACAAAAGAAGGAAAGAACGTAAGACCCATAAACTGGTATAACAATCTTGAGGAAAAAAAATATATATATATACTGTGTGTATATATGTATGTATATATATATATATATATATATGTATATATATATATGTGTGTGTATATATATATATATGTATATATATATATATGTATATATATATATGTATATATATATATACATACATACATACATATACCAAAGGCTTTTCCACTTTACACGGGAGGTAGCCAAAAGACAGGCATAGAAACCACTTCCACCTATTCCATCCCTTACATACTCCAGTACTCCACTCCCCTCTACCCTCTTCCCTCCCTCTTATCTTAGCACCTGGATGACGGGTCACATATATACGAATATATATATATATATATATATATATATATATATATATATATATATATATAATGTGTATGTACGTATGTATAGAAAAATGAGAAAGAAAGTGACTTCGGAGTTGTGAGGAAGAACGGAAGGAGAGCTGTGCCCAAGGGATCTGCCGGCCCGAGGGACAAAGGCTACGGTGGGATCGTGGGTGGGAGAATGCCAACAGGCACTGGCTGCGCAGTGACGGCGGCGATTACGATGGCTGCAGTGGCAGCGGCAGCGACCTTGGAGTCAGCGAGACTGCGCCCCCCCCCCCTTTTTTTTGCGGGGCTGTTGCTCATGAAGTGTTCATATATGAGCGCAAGAGACGGTGTCCTCCACGGTATAATGCCACTGTTGCAGTGACAATACCAGGAGAAAGCTGATGTATCACACACACACACACACATACACATACACAGTGATTTCATCAAGTGACCTCAGGTCCGAAGTGAGCTGCAGCGGTCGGGGGCCATTACTTAGAGTGAAGAGGCCCTTCCTAACCTCTGCGCCGCGGCCAGGATTCGAACCATCCCCTTATCCCCGCGCGGTTACCAGACGTGCGCTCTACCAATCGAGCCACGGCGGGCCCCGGGACTGCGCCCGTCCTCCGTTCGAGCAGCTCACTCACCATCTTAACCTCTTCAACACAGTGATGCACTTCATACGTTTTGACTGAGGATTTTTTTTTCCCAGGGGACGGACCCCTGATTGAAAGTTGTCTTGGATGATCGAGACCCCATTCAGGTCGGAGTTCATGTCCTCAAATATATTGAAGATTGTTACTTGGCTAGAATAGAATATTTCAAGGGTGTCACCAAATTGACTGGATTAATCGGTTTTTCATCTCCAGCATATGCCATTGAAGGAGTGCAGATGTCGGAAAGGGTAAATAGCGAATACAGGAGTTAGCAAACGCTTTTACGGTGATGAAGAGGTGGACAGAAGAAGTGTATGTCAAAGTTCAGGTCGTACTTCTGTTGTTTTATACATTTTGCGGTACTTGTGAGTGTTGGTGTTGTTGATGGTTGCTGGTGGTGTTGATGTTTTTAGTGGACTCTGTGTCCACGATGCTACTCATGGGAGCACACCCGAGCGGTGTAATGGCGATCAGGGATGACCCTCCATCTACGTGATGCTCAAGTGAGAGGGGCAACGAATGGTTGTGGGATGGGTGAGCGTATGTTTTGACTACGCCATCCCATTATAAGGTGGAAAATGCCTTTTGTTATGCACGTACCTTTCGTTGCAGTCTTCTTGGTGTTTGTTTATTAAGTGCGGGTGTTTATGATTAGGAGCAAGACGAGGGACAGGAATAAGAGGAACAGGTGGCCCTGATGATGACATGAAGAACGCTGATGAGGTCGTTTAAGTGTTGATGACTCTTCAGGTCTTGTGAGAGTCTTCTTTTTGATTTATTTGTGTATGTATTTATTTATGTATATATTTGTTTATCTGTTTGTTGAGACGTCGTGACAAGTTAAATAAAGTGGAAAAAGAAGACACTGGTTTAGTTCTGAGTTTATTCCTGACCGGTTTCGTTCTAAGCTTCTTTCCTCTGAAGAAGCTTAGCGTGTAACCAGCCACAAAGGAACTCGAAACTAGACCCGTGTCCTCCTTTTTCACCTTCTTCAATTTATCTCTATATTTATTTATCTATTTATCTGTTTATTTATATATCTGTTTATTTATTTATTTATTTATTTGTTAAAGAAAATTGATCCCAGTTAAACTAAACTGAATTTCAATTAAATGACTCGTGAGTTGTTTGCGAGGGACCTCTGGCAGGAACCTCTGACAGACCCTGGCGGAACCCTTGCGGGATCTCTGAAGGAACATCTGACAGGACCTCTGACGGGACCTCTGACAGGACCTCTGACGGGACCTCTGACAGGACCTCTGACGGGAACTGTGACAGAACCTCTGACGGGGGGGGGGACTCTGACGGTAACTTTGACAAGACCTCTGACGGGAATTGCGACAGAACCACTGATGGGGACTGGTGATTTCACTCATTTGAAGACGAACTCCTCCAGAGAGACAGAACGGAACAGAGTTTCGACCAACCAAATCCGAAAGAGTCTCGTCAAAATTGGAAAGAAGAGGAGGAGGAGGAGGAGGAGGAGGAGGAAGAGGAAGAAGAGGAAGAAGAAATGGTAGCGGTCCAGCATCAGATGATGCCACAAAAGTAGAAACGTCTTTGGTGAGGGCTAACAAAAAGGACCCCGAGATCGACGGGGGCTCTTCGTAGGCGAAGTCAAAAAACAGACGTGGGTGGACGACATCCAGGTAAACGAGGTATTCTCTTTCGACAATAAAGCATGAGAGGGTGTCGGCAGCGTCTTTCGGGAACTTTCTTTTGACTAACAGCACCAGGCAACTTTATTCAGCAGAGGGAGACCTCCTTCTCGGTCTTCCTCGTTTCTCCTTTCTTCTGTGACAACCCACCAATACCATTTCAGTCACCTTCCTCCTTGGTCTCCTTCCTGCTCCTTTACTTCTTCTCCTGTGACAGTCCACCTTCTTTCTCGGTCATCCGCTCCACCTTCTTAACACCCGCCTCTCCAGCCACGGGGGAGTTTCATACGACCCCTCCGCCGTCTGAAGGAAGAAAGTGATGGAAAAGGTGTCGGTGGGTTGTCACAGAAGAAAGGAGAAAGGAGGGAGACCGAGAAGGAGGCCTACCTCAGCTGAATAAAGTCTCCCGGCGTTGTTAGCCAGAAGAAAGTTTCCGGGGGACGCTACCTTCATCCACTCATGATTTGTTCTCGACAGAGAAAACCCTGTTTACGACATGCATGTCGTCCACCCACGTCTGTTTGTTGACTTCGCCTACGACGAGAACCTGTCGATCTCCTGCGATAGGTCCTTGGAGGCCTTTCTTCTGCTCTTAGCAAAGATGGGTCTACTTTTGCGGTGCAGCATAGTGTTGGACCGCAAATAACTAAAACTACTACTACTTCTACCACTTCCACCTCCTCCTTCACTTCCTTCTCCTCCTCCTCCTCCTCCTCCTCCTCCTCCTCCTCCTCCTCTTTTTTCCAATTTTGACGAGACTCTTTCGGATTTGGTCGGGCGAGATTCGGCTCCGTTCCGTCTCTGGAGGAGTTCGTCCTCGAAAGAGTGAAATCGCCAGAACCCCCCCCCCCCCCCGAGGTCCCTCAAGAGGATCCGCCAGGGCTTCGTCAGAAGTCCTGGCACACACATGCATACACACATACATACATGCATACACACATGCATACACTTACACACACATACACACACACACACACACACACACACACACACACACACGTACATACATACATGCAAACATACATGCATACATACATACATACATACATACATACATACATACATTTTTACATACATACGTACACATGCACATGCGAGGACACACGGACATCATTCCTTTGACTGATCGTCTGGAACACTCGAGTTCATTCCTTGGGTCATCTTTGTCCCTCTTCTTCTCAAGCGGTTGTGATCGTGGTGGTGGTAATGATGGTGTTTACTCTGGTGGTGGTAGTGCGACGGGTGCCAGCGAAGTGGGACAGCCACGGTGGTGTCCGAGTGGTGTAAGACTTGTTTCACACGTACCGACTTTTCGCCATGCGCCGTCCAAGACACGACGTCATGCTTTCAAATAACCATGGGCGTCTATGGACGCCTTCACACGTCACGACCGCGTGTAAAAACGTCCATAGTCATCCATTGTAACTTGAAAGCACGACGTCGTGTCGTGGACGGCACACGGCGAAAAGTCGGTACGTGTGAAACGAGCCAAAGACGAGTTTCAATGATTCGAACAAGGGCGTAGAGGGGTGGAGGGAGACCGTGAGCCAGCCGATTTTATTCAGCCAATGAAATCCCCTTGGCAGCGATAAGGTCAGACAGATCTCTTCATTTAAGTTTAAGAAGGAAATAAGCGAGAACTGGTTTACCAACAGGGTGGTTAACGAATGGAATTGACTTGGTAACCTTATAGTGAGCTTTGAGAAAAAAAATTATAACATTATGGATAAAGATGACAGATGATAAGGGGCATGGAACTGCCTAGTGTAGGCTCTAAGGTCTCTTGTAGTCTCCTCCATTCTTATGTTTTTACGTTCTTACATATTGGTGTATTGACTACGAATATACATAATGCTCTGTATTGTTGCCCACATGAATCAGACATATTAACCAAATCTTGTGAACTTGAATTTCTAAAAATAATCTAAAAGTCTTACACTGTACGGATGTTCGGTGGCCGAACGGGTTAGAGCGTCGCTACTTACGGCGGAGGTCGTGGTGACGGCAGTTCGAAACTGTCCCCCAGCGAGTTGAACCAAGGACATGGTTCACCAAATTCCACGCCTCAGTAAGGGGCACCGTTGTTGCCTCCTGACAGGGGATTTCGCGACGTTAACCCGACACTCACACACACACACACACACACACACGCACACACACACACACACACACACACACACACACACGGCTCGGTGGCGGATTGGTAAAGCACTGGCCTCACAAGCCAGAGAACCGGGGTTCGATTCCCCGGCCGGGCGGAGATAAGTTGGGTTTGTCTCCTTTCACGTGTAGCCCCTGTTCACCTAGCAGTGAGTAGGTACGGGACGTTAATCAAGGAGTTGTGACCTTGCTGTCCCGGTGTGTGGTGTGTGAGTGGTCTCAGACCTACCCAGAGATCGGCAAATAATGAGCTCTGAGCTCACTGCCGTAGGGTGGTGTCTGGCTGTCTCGACAGAGACTGCAGCAGATCCGAGGTGAATACACACACACACACGCACGCACACCATTCCCCCTAAGGAGCCAGCACGTGGTGCCGAAAGAATGCTGGCGCCATCAGTGAGGAGGAGGAGGAGGAGGAGGAGGAACGATTATTAAAGCACGGTAGAAGTTTGGAGAAAAGTAACGTCACGGACGCTGATAGACAAAAATTGAAAAAAAAAAACGAAAAAAAAAAACGAACGTACCAAATTGCTGTTGGCGTTGCAAGAGGGAATGGAACCAGGCTTGGGCTGAATGTGTTGTTGGTGGTGATGATGATGGTGGTGGTGGTGGTGGTGATGGTGATGCTATTGTTGTTGTTGGTGATGCCATTGTTGTTGTTGGTGGTGATGGTGTTGATGCCGTAGTTGTTGTTGGTGGTGATGCCGTTGTTATTGGTGGTGGTGATGATGTTGGTGATGTTGTTGATGATGATGATGATGATAGTTGTGGTGGTGATCTTATTGTTGTTTGTGTTGGTGTTGGTGATGTTTGTTGTGGTGGTGATGATGGTGGCAGTGGCGGTAGTGATGGTGATGGTGATGACAATGTGGCTGTGTGTGGCGTCGACGCCGGTAACAAAAAGAAGAAGAGGACACCAAGAGTATGTGTATGTATGTATGCGTGGAGGGAATTTAGTGCTGGGAGGAGACTCCGTCCTCATTGAGTGGAGGAGGTCGCGCAGCAGCTGTGGTGTCGAGGAAGAGGAGGAGGAAGAGGAAGAGGAAGGACGCGGAGGCGGTACAAACGTTGAGCTTAAGAAAGGGAGAAGGTGGTGGTGGTAGTGGTGGTGGTAGGAGTAGAGGTGCTTGTGGTGGTGGTGGTGGGAATAGAGAAGCATCTGGTGATGGTGGTGGTAGAGGGAGTAGAGGAGCTTCTGGTGGTGGTGGTGGTGGTGGTGGTGGTGGTGGTGGTGGTGGTGGTGGTGGTGGTGGTGGTGGTAGTAGAGAAGCTTCTGGTGGTTGTGGTAGTGGGAGTAAAGGAGCCTGTGGTGGGAGTAGAAGAGCTTCTGGTGGTGATGATAGTGGGAATAGAGGAGCTTCTAGTGATGGTGGTAGTGGGAGTAGAGGAGCTTCTGGTGGTGATGGTAGTGGGAGTAAAGGAGCTTCTGGTGGTGGTGAGAGAAGAGCTTCTGTTGGTGGTGGTAGTGGGAGTAGAGGAGCTTCTGGTGGTGATGATAATGGGAGTAGTGGAGCTTCTGGTGGTGATGGTAGTGGGAGTAAAGGAGCTTCTGGTGGTGGTGAGAGCAGAGCTTCTGTTGATGGTGGCAGTGGGAATAGAGGAGCTTCTGGTGGTGATGATAGTGGGAGTATAGGAGCTTCTGGTGGTGATGATAGTGGGAGTATAGGAGCTTCTGGTGGTGATGGTGGTGACAACAACGACGACGACGTAGACTCATTAGTGAAAAAAGCTCTTGGGATTCCTGGACTGAGTTCGTCTTGGCCCTAAGCTTGCAATTAACTGCCAGCCCATCCGGGCGCGCCCCCCTCCCCCCTCCCTCCCACCCACACACCCACAGCCGGGGACCCTCACCCTCACTCTTGGAAGATGACTCCTTTCTTTCTTCCCCTTGAAGCCCTGGTCCTCGATCTCGAAGTGTCCTCGACATGGGTCTCTGAACCTTAATGTGTGTGTGTGTGTGTGTGTGTGAGATTCACCATGGTCTTGGATCATATGTTGAACTCGTGATCAGCAACTATTACCCTCCCGGATGAGAGCTCAGAGCTCATATATGCCCGATCTATGAGTAATGCTGTGACCTTACACACAACTTGCCCACGAAAGTTGGAGTGCCGGCTCGCAGTGCAACGATACTAAAATCGTTTCACTCCTGGGCCGGGATCGAACTCGGACCGCTGGATTAGCTGTTACGAACGCTACCACTGCGCCGTCGATCCGTGTGTGTGTTTGTGTTTGTGTGTGTGTGTGTACCTCGTTGTATTCATCTATTTATGATATACAGGTAGGAGCTACGGAGGTGGACTCCTGTCTCTGTGTTTCCACAGTTCAAATTCAACTTTAAATTCCTTTATACTGTCTGGACTATTTCTTCCTCCATGTTGGTTCTCACATCAATGCATCTGCACGGAAGATTTTACTTCACGGTGTCCTTCAGACGCATTTTGTCTTTTCTAGTTTCTCTCCGCGTCCTCTTGTTCTTCTGTGCCACCCAAAGACGTCTTCTTTGTTAATTGTGTCCATCCCTTTCATGAAAACGGCAATCGTATCACCTCTTTCTCTTCTGTCATCGAAAATGGGTAGTTCCATCATGTCTAGTATTCCTTTTTTTTGGGTGGGGGGAGGGGGGAGGTGCTGCATATTCCAGTTGTCTGGGATGGATCAGACCTTCGATGAGTTTTTCCTTCATCTCATCCATGCAGTGCAATGCCACTCTTATGTATGTTAACATTTTGTAAGTCTCCTCAGTAACCTTCTCGAAAATATTTTTATGAAAAATTTCCCATAATCAAAACTGCTAGGTCTTTGTTCTCTCTCTCTCTCTCTCTCTCTCTCTCTCCTCTTTTTTAGTTGATTTGCATTTGTTGTATTCCAAATAATTTTGTAGTAATTTTTTTTTATCTATTTCTATTTTTTGCATTACAATTTAATTTCCACACCCGGTTCCAGTAATAAATACTGCAGATTTTACTGTAGCAATTTGCAATTGTCTTTACTTATTATTTTCCACGTGATTTTAGCGTCATCGACAAATAGATTGTTGTAATGGTTGATTCCATCCATCATATCGTTAGTATACAATATATCAAGACCATTACGCGTTCCTGTGGGACTCCATTAGTTACTTCCCTCCTGTGTAACATCCTGTCTTTGACGATCGTCCTCATTAATCTTTCGGGAACTCCTTCATCCAGTCCAGAAAGCCTCCTTTTGAATCCAATTTTTTTATTTCAGCATTAATCTTTTGTTAAGTAATGTGTCATAAGTTATCTGTACGAGTATATTTAGATCCATACAGTCCACGCAACTCTCTTGTTAGACGTTGAGCGGCGTTGAGTCAAAGATTTACAAACTTATATCATATGACCTTTTTCTTGAATATAGATTGGTTATATGCAAAGATCCTTCCAAATATTCCATCCACTTGTCTTTCACAATTCTCTCACACAGTTTATATGTTTTGCTGGTCAAGGACATCGGTCTATAACATAGGAGCTTCTCCACGTCTCTTTTTTTTTTTATAAATTGGAACCACATTGACCCTCTTCCAGTCTCGAGGTACTTTTCCTTCTTCTAATGAATACACACTAAGCTCATGAGTTTTGTCCACCAGTTGTTTTTATTATTTGAGTATCCAATTGCAATTCAGGCTCTGATGTTATTATTGATCTAGACCCTAGATTCCAATGTTTCTAGCAGTTAGGTACTTCCTTCATGTCCACATTTGTCATTTACCCGTATCTAGTTAGTCTTTTCCTCGTTCCAATTTCATTTTCCTCTGTGATTTCGAAGTCTATTCGTTATTTCAGATTGGGTTTGTGTATCTTGATTGACTATTCCATCTACTTTTAGCATGGCAGTTTCTTCTTATTTACATTTATCAGATATATATTTTTCATAATTTCTTCCTTCTTTTCTTCTTATTTTTATGCATTCGTTTCTGCTCGCTGGTTGCAGTGCAATGTTCAGATCTATGTAGCAGAAAACTATTTTGTTGTTTGTCCATGTGCGTGTGTCCACTTTACTGTATTGTCTGTGTGCTCGCTTGGGTGGTCGAGGCTGATGGTTATTGTTATCCCAAGACATATATATATATATATATATATATATATATATATATATATATATATATATATATATATATATATATATATATATATTGTGTGTGTGTGCGCGTGTGCGTGCTAAGGAATAATGATAGTTCGTATTCAAGCATGAGTGACCATTAGGAGAGACAACTTAATAAAGCAAAGCACTTTCGTATATTCACATGCACTGGAGATATAAATATACGAAAGCGTTTTGGTACGGATGTCTACTAGTGGTCGCTCATGCATACACTGTGTGTGTGTGTGTGTGTGTGTGTGTGTGTGTGTGTGTGTGTGTGTGCGCGTGTGCGTGTGATATATATATATATATATATATATATATATATATATATATATATATATATATATATATAGATAGATAGATGCATACATACATAAACTAAAATCTAATTTTTCTTTTCTTATAAAAAGAGGAACCTCCTTAGCAAACTTGGGGAAGACTTTCGGGTTTGTAGGAAACTTTCCTTATCCCCTCATCATCGTTACGGACATATCAACCTGATACAGCTTAGCGTGAAATGACGCGCGTTCCATCTCCGGCATCAACTTGCTCGTAACTGACAGCCAATTAAGATGCCCAGTCACGTGACTATTACGTTTAGTCTGTAGTAATTAATGCCATGGCCTCCCAACAACCACTGCTGGGTCACTTCCATTTGTCCGCAACTAAGCGTGGTAGGTGTCGGTCCTCTGGAAAGTTGGGGTCTCGGTCTTTGGAGGTCCCTTTCAGGTCAGGGTCCCTCACTTCCTCTCTCACTTCACCTGAATGAAACTGTCAGGTTTTATTTCTTGTGAAAATAGGTGGGAGGTGGAGGTGGTGACAGTGATGACAGTGGTGGTGATGGTAGTGGTGGTAGTGGTGGTAGTAGTTATAACTAACAATAATAATGGTGATTATGATGGTGGTTGTGGTGGTGGTGATGACCTAGGTGGTGGGAGTGGTGTTGGTGGTAGTGTTGGAGATGATGATGGCGTTGGTGGATGTGGTGGCGGCGTTGGCAGTCGAGACGCTAATCCTGTGATCGTTGTCATAGAAGTAATTGGCTTTGGCGCCGCTTTGTTGTTGCTTGCCCCTTCGCTCACTCGCTCGCTCGTCCGGGCGGATGGTTGGGCGTTGGTCAAACCAGGAACTTGAGGCTGACCTCGTCTGACCTTGCAAAAGGGGGAGACTTTAACTTCTTCTCTCGTGGTAGAAGAGACATGAAAGATGATGGATTTTCTTTACCTATATATTTTGGACAGAAGTACTTTAACGTCTCGTGATGGAGTCTCTTTAGCTATATATTTGGACAGAAGTGCCGGTCAAATGAAGTCCATGACAACAGCACTATCTACATGTTTAAGGGCAGCAGAAAAGGAAAAAAATAGATTTAATGAAATTACCAAAATCCTCAGAAATGACCACAAATTCCCGCAAAGTAACATGTCCTGAAAATGAATGCAAAGAAACGTGTTGTTGTAACTCAACATAAAGAAAGACTAAAAACGTAATGATAATAATGATAATGATGATCATCATCATCATCGCCACCACCATCACCATCATCATCATCATCATCATCATCATCATCATCATCATCATCATCATCATCATCATCATCATCATCATCATCATCATCATCATCATCATCATCGATAGAATCCACATCACTCTCGCCTTCCGTCTCACCTTTCGGAATCTTTTTCTCTCCCCTAAACCCCCTGTGTACGCTTAAACCTTAAATCTAGAGCAAGATGAGGTTGACCACCAAACCCTTCTCTTAGGAGAGGAGAGGAGAGGAGTCATAGTCTCTTCAAACAAACCGAGATCTTCAGTGCAATCCACTTGGGCTTTGCCCAGAATATTCTCACAAGGGATGATCACTATCTTCGTGTGTCTGTGTGTGTACGTTCACGTGTGCGTGTGTTTATGTATGTACGTTCACGTTTGCGTGTGTTTGTGTGTGTGTGTGTGCATGTTTACGTGTGCTTGTGTTTGTGTATGTGAGTATGTTCATGTTTGCGTGTGTTTGTGTGTGTGTGTGTGTGTACGTTCACGTGTGTGTGCGTATGTTTCTGTGTATGTGTACGTTCACGTGTGTGTGTGTACGTTCATGTGTGCGTGTTTCTGTGTATGTGTACGTTCATGTGTGTGTGTGTGTGAAGTTCATGTGCGCGTGTTTGTGTGTGTACGTTCACGTGTGAGAGTGTGCGTGTTTTCGTGCATGTGATATGACATGTTATTTTTTTAGCCAAGCTCGCGCTTCCACTTCGGAGGAAGTTTGCCATCCCCCCTAACCAAATAAAATCATCTGACGGCAGATGAAATGAGACTCCAAAATAAATCGAGAGAATCCCCCTTTCCCCTCTTCGGCTGAAAAAAATCGGCTGGCGGAACCTAGAATGAGTATCCTAATGGTATAACTCCAGTGTGATTTTTTGAGGGTGGTGGACGGGCATCGTATGGTCCATCAGAGCCAAACTATTTTCCGTTTCGGGAACCTGGGCACAGTTTTGATCGCACTGCCCTAATCTGGGGGTGTTAGAGAGAGTTAGAGAGAGAGAGAGTAAAGAGAGAGAGAGAGAGAGAGAAATTGGAGGACTCATTTAAAAGTTGGACTGATCTGTCCTGCGTCGCCCTGAAATCTCGATTTGGCTCCGGCGGCTGGGTGGCTGTCTGGGTGGCTGGCCGGCCTTCATGGGTGGCTTGCGACCCCCCCCCTGTGAGAATGGAGTGGGGGGTCACTGTGCCCCCAGCCTGGTCGGTCTTGGGTGCCTGTGGAATAGGAAACCACATCCGGGAATGTTGACATCCATATGATATTCTCCCGAAGATCCTGACTGGGGTGGTATCGTTGTCTCCGAACTAGCGTCGCTTTGCCTCGCTTTGCCTTGCTTCGCATTGCTGAATAAAATCGCCTGGCGTCAGCCAGAGTGGATGTATACGTCATGTGTATCAGACCACTCAACCTTGGATATATGAAATTTTGGATTTTTTTTTTTTTTATCGAGTTTCATGATGAAGACTTCATGGAGTCAATTAAAATATGGAGTCCCATAAATCCTTTAAATCCCTTAAATTCCTTAAATCGAGGGAAGAGTGTGGAACAAATGCTTAAGTCGTGAGTCGCAGGGCTTCCTGTGACTGAATGAAATGGACTAGCGCCGCCCAAAGACTACGGGAGATGCGGCAAGTGCAAATGAAGAGGCTGGAAAGGCATCAGATTGCAGGACAGCGTGATCAGCATTACCATACGGGCTTGTAATATCTCTCTCTCTCTCTCTCTCTCTCTCTCTCTCTCTCTCTCTCTCTCTCTCTCTCTCTCTCTCTCTCTCTCCACTTTCTCCTTTTTTCTCTTTCTCTCCCTCCCTCCCCTCTCTCTCTCTCTCTCTCTCTCTCTCTCTCTCTCTCTCTCTCTCTCTCTCTCTCTCTCTCTCTCTCTCTCTCTCTCTCTCTCTCTCTCTCTCTCTCTCTCTCTCTCTCTCTCTCTCTTTCTTTCTCCCTCTCTTTCTCCTCTTTATCCTTTTTTCTCTTTCTCTCCCTCTCCCCCCCTCTCTCTCCTCTCTCCCTCCCTCTCTCTTTCTATCTCTCTCCCTTTTTCCCTTTCTCTCCCTTTTTCTCTTTCTCTCCCTCTCCCCCTCTCTCTCCCTCTCTTTCTCTCCCTCCCTCCCTCTCTTTCTTTCTCTCTTTCTCTCTCTCTCTCTCTCTCTCTCTCTCTTTCTCTCTCTCTCTTTCTCTCCCTCTCCCCACCCCCTCTCTCCCTCTCTTTCTCTCCCTCCCTCCCTCTCTTTCTTTTTCTCTTTCTCTTTCTCTCCCGCTTCCCCCTCTCTCTCTCCCCTCTCTCTCCCTCTTCTTCTCCCTCTCTTTCTCCTCTTTCTCTCCCTCCCTCCCTCCCTCTCTCTCTCTGTCTCTGTTGAAGACCGGGTGATCAGCGCAGAAGAACTCCATGTCGTTAGAGGATTAGTAATTACTTCGATTAAGCTTACACTGTGATGAGTTACTCACACTTAAAGGTTATATTACTTGTAACTCCAAACGATTTTATTCATCTTTGAGTGACCCCAGGTTGTTGAAAGGAGTGAGCATGGAGGAGCACTTGTCTTTACCTTGTATGGGCAAGATTAAGAATCCCTTCAGGACTGCAGAGCTCCCAGCGGCGACCCCCCGAAGATTTTTTTTTTTTTTTTTTTTTTTTTTTTTTTTTTTTTTTTTTTTTCTCCCCTACGGTGCGAAGGACTTGAAGAAGAAGGAGAGTCCAATCGAACGCTGAGGCGGCGAGAAGTCGGTCGGAGAGTCGGAAGTTCAATCGAAAAAAAAAAGAGAGAGAGAGAGAGAGTCGTGCTTTGAGCCTGAGGTCACGAGTCTCGGCTTTAATTTTGAAACTTTATCAGAAGCGAATATTCGGCGACAGAGGGAGCACGCGCCAGTTCCGGGAGCCTATTGGCTCCGGAACATCGCGATCCATCCGGGGGCTGCTCCTCCCCCACCCCCTGCCCAACCCCCAACCCTCCGGCGTGCACACAGCCTGTTTGTTGAAGCAGTACCTTGTATAACCTTCCCGCCCGACCTGCGATTTGTTTCGCCAAATCCAACTCACCTCAAATTGCGACACAGGGATAGAAGCGCTGGTCATCTGGAGTCCATAACTGTTGCCTCTCAACCTCCCCGTACGTGCCTCGAACCTCTCTGCCTCACACACGACCCGTGGTCTTAATTATGCAAGCAGAGCATTTGCGGCCAAATATTTCGTGGATTTCTCCACACAAGAGAATATTTTACGGTAAACGTTCTAGAGGAACGTATAATATATCTGCCAAAAACGGTAAACTTCCGGTTACAAGGAACCATTGGATACTTCAAGATCTTGACCGTATTAGAAGCGCTGGTAAAGTACACCTATAAAGAACAAGAACAAGAAGAACAACAACATCACCAACAACAACACCAACAGCAACATTGCCAACAACAGCACTACCAGCAACGACGACAACAACACCAACATCATCATCATCAAAGCAACAACAAAACCACCAACAACAACGACAGCAGCAACAAAAATAACACCTGCAACTCCATCTCCAACAACACCACCAACAACAACAACAACAACAACAACAAAACCACCAACAGCAACAACAACAACAACAACAACAACAACAACAACTACCTTGACTGTAGACTTTCTTGTCGACTGACTCCTGCCTGATCCTGCGAGCAGACTAGGTTGGGGGGGGGGAGTGACACAGATGGTCCCTGAGCGCCCAGCTGGCTCACCATCTTTTCGTTCAGCTTATTCACAAGCCGCTCCGTCGTCATAACTCAGCTGGAGGCAGCTGGCAGCCCTTCTCGTTAGCACGCCGCTTCTACAGACACACCGAAAGGCCGCTGCGCAAGCCCTTCGAGCGCGATTCACGCAGCCTGCTCGATAACCCCCTTCCACCCGCTGCCGTACTTCGTATATTATGTTCTGGTGAGTGCCAGAGTTTGGACCAGTGGGCCTCAACCTGTGATCCATGGACCACCTTATGGGACACAGAGTGTGTCAAATGGGGTCACGAACCGAAATCTAAAGGGAGTTAGTGGATGCTTAGTGATTAAATTCAGTGTTGAAAGAGGTTCTTCAGGAGGACAAAAAAAAACAGCACTACATAAATCTGCGAAATACGTGAAGAAAGACAGACTGGGAATCACAGTCTTACGATTAATACCTCCTCCTGTCATGAGGGCAACTGGCGACTTAATTCATTTGTGTGGCGTCCTGTGGACGGAAAACGAGTTAGAGTTATTTGGATTAACTCTTCCTTTGTTTCCGGTCGAAAGAATCGTCTATCGTTAGCCAGAATAAAGGCTGTGACCTATTTCACTGTGCGGACCAACCACGTAATCGAAACCGAATTGGGCTAGGACCTTGGCCCGCGGACCAACCACCCAATTGAGTTAGGTTGAAGTTTTGGCCCGTGGACCAACCACCCAATCAAGTTGGGTTGGAGTCTTGGCCCGCGAGCGACCATGGGTCGGAGTTTTGGCCCGCGTACCAACCACCCAATCGTGTTGGGTTGGAGTCTTAGCCCGTGTACCAACCACCCAATCGTGTTGGGTCGGACTCTTGACCCGCGGACCAACCACCCAATCCAGTTTGGTTGACATCTTGGCCCTCGGACCAACCATCCAATCGAGTTGGGTTGGAGTCTTGACCCGCGAACCAAACACCTAAATGAGTTGAGTTGGACCCTTGGCCCGCGGACCAACCATCCAATCGAGTTGGGTAGGAGCCTTGGCCTGCGGACCAACCATCCAATCGAGTTGGGTAGGAGGCTTGGCCCACGGACCAACCAGCCAATCGAGTTGGGTAGGAGTCTTGGCCCGCGGACCAACCACCCAACCGAATAGGGCTGGAGTTTTGGCCCGCGGACCAACCAGCCAATCGAGTTGAGTTGACGTCTTGAACCGCGAACCAACCACCCAGTCGATTTGGATTGGAGTCTAGGCCCGCGGCCCAACCACCCAATCGAGTTGGGTTGGAGCTTTGGCCCGTGGACCAACTACCCATTCGAGTTGGGTTGACGTCTTGGCCCGCGGACCAACCACCTAATCGAGTAGGGTAGGAGCCTTGGCCCGCGGGCCAACAAAACCCGCGAGCTGTTGACCGCCGCGAGCGCTTCTGGTTCATATTCGTCCTCCCGCTGTTCGCCGCCTCGAGCTTCCATATCTTTTTCATATCCAGTTCGACCAGAACGTTGGTGTGCACGCTGGGTGCACACCAACGGAGCTTGGTGGGGGTGGGGGCTACCCATCACCCTTACCATCCCCCGTCCCCCAACTATTCCCCCCCCATCCCGTCCCACTCACCCCCCCCCCACCTCCGCGTCATGCAGTTTTACTTCTGTGTCCCGTTCTTCCCTGTCGAACGGAAATTGCCGGAACGGTCTGCCGAATCGCCTGTGTATGTAAGCAAACCTAGAGGTTTATGACTTTACAAAGGCCGAATTGGACGCGCTACGCCATTTTGATGGTGGGAGGGGGGGCCAAAGGGCGATTCGTCTCTCTCTCTCTCTCTCAATCTTTCTCTCTCTCTCTCTCTCTCTCTCTCTCTCTCTCTCTCTCTCTCTCTCTCTCTCTCTCTCTCTCTCTCTTTTTCTCCCTCCCTCCCTCCACATCCCTCCCATGCAGATCGTTCTGATTCTTCTCCTACCAAAGACCACGCGCTGTCTGTAGTCAATAAGTCGCCGTCAGGAGAATTATTTACAGAATTGTCAGCTGTAAATAGACTTGTTTTCCCATGATATTTCCCATTGACCTACCCACCTATGCTCATGCTTGTGCTTATCGTTACTAGCCTGTAGTTGTAATTGGCCTGCTCGTACCTGCCTGCACATACCAACACCTTCTTCGTAGCTGGTTAGCATCTTCAACTCGAGATATTGTCCATTGGCGTTAGCCAGAATAAAGTCTGTAGAGCCCATCATTGTAACCTTATCTATCCTTGGGGCAAAAGGGTTAATCGGGGCGAATTTAACTCCGTCGTAGTTAAGGGAATAGAGTTAACTTTCCAAACCTCCCAGATGGCTAACTACGTCTTGGGTAGTGCAAATATCGTAGGCATCAGGAGTGTCTTATGTACGCGTGTGTGTTTATGTTCACCTCAGTGTGCGTTTTGATGTGTGTGCACACAGGGAACGCAGCCGTTTACGCACACGTGCTTACACCCCCGTCTTTGTTCTGACGAAATATTGCAGCAGTTTTATTCCCTCCGCCATTTTATGTTAGAGTCGTTTGAAAGAGCATAATTGTCGACGCAAGATGTTTGTCACAGGCTGTTATGACCTGCAAGTGGCGGCTCGAACGTTTTGAAAATGTTTTCTCGGTCGGAAGAGGAGGAAGAGGAAGAGGAGGAGGAGGGAAGGAGCGACGCAAGGGTCAAGCAGCAGCAGGCTGGACGTTCTGTGTAACAAGAATCAACCGGGCCGAGTTTTCGATTTTTCTTTTCTTTCTTTGTTCCTTTTATTTCCTTTACTTTTCTTTCTTTTCCTTTGTTTTAATGTTTCCTTTCTTTACTCGCTTTCCTTTACTCTTTTTCTTTCCGTTTTCTTTTCCTTTTATTTTACAAGAGATTTTTGAAACCATGGTGTATCGTCATTCACACGAGCGTGCTCATGGTGACCCAAGAGCGGAAGGAGAGAGAGAGAGAGAGAGAGCGAGACAGAAGGAAGAGAAGGATGAAGAGGAGGTAAATCTGCCGGGGAAGGAAGACTATTATCCTCGGACTTGTGACTCGAAGATATCCCTTGTGCTTCACACAGCTCCTCCCCCTCGGATGACGATGCATCCACTCCTGGCATCCAGTGCCCCCATTCAGTGACGTCAGGTCGGCAGTTAAAAATGATGACGTCACGGGGAAATGGTTCCTGAGTGCCAGAACGCAGGGGCAGGTGCTATGGCACTAGTGCCGCAGTTGCCTGTGGTGGGTGGGCAAGAGATGAGGCACTTTTGTTGTGCCAAACATTCAGTCGAGATCCCGCACCGGCCGGGATCCCGCACCGGCCGGGATCCCGCACCGGCCAGGATCCCGCACCGGCCGGGATCCGGCTGTTTTTTTTCTTTCTAATTCTTCACTCTGGATTGCGGATATGTTGAAGTGGTTGAGCTACCTTGATTATAATAATAGTAGTAATAATAATAATAGTAATAATAATAATAATAGTGATAATTATATTAATAGTAATAATATTAATAATGATAATATTATTAATAATAATATTAATAAAAATAATAATGATTGATAATAACAATAATAATGGTAATGGTAATGATAATAATAGTAATAATTATAATAATGATGGTTATTAGTGATGATAACATCTGGCGAGGGCTCTCGTCGGCCCTTCTCGTAGGTACCTCTGGCTGCAGGAGGAGGAAGAGGAGAAGCCGTCTCGCCGGTTCTCTGATTATGCGAACGAAGAGGTGATGGAAATTGGAAATCCAGTCGAAGTTGATTGGGAAAGAGGTCGTGGACCATTCCATCCACCCCACCCCCCACTAAAAAAAAAAAAAAAAAAAAAAAAAAAAAATGGGGGGGGGGGGACGAGAACCCGGATGCCCGTCCGAAGAGCATCAATATCTCCTGGAGGAGCTTTGGGAGACCCGGTGGTATCATCTCCCCGGAGTTGCAGCACATATCCGGGAGGGCTGCCTTCCGTACTCGTCGCCCTGGACTGCGGGCGACTCGCCCTTAAGGGCGATTTCGGAGACGTCACGGCCGCCTTCGGGAAGGGAACAAGAGTGTTTCTCTCGACGTCTTCAGGTTTGCTCCTGATGTATCATCCAGGCATTCCCACCCCCTCCCCTCCTCCTTCTCTCTCCTTCTCCCTCCTTCTCCCTCCTTCTCTCTCCTTCACTTTCTTCCTCCCCTTCCTCTCTCTCATTTTTCTTATCCATCATTCTTATCTTCTTTTTCCCTTTTCGTCTTCTTTCTTCTCTTCTTTTCCCTCCTCCTTCTCATCTTCCTCCTTCTCATCTTCCTCCTTTCTTTTTACCTCTTCCCTCCTCCTCCCTCTATCTTCCTCCTCCTCTCCCTTCTCTTCATTTTTCCTCCTCCCTCCTCCTCCTGTTCATCCTCTCTCTTCTTTTCTCCGCTGACGATCACGAGATGCCTGTACTACTCACGAGGGCCGGTCCCCTGAACCAGGTCGCGATCGATCGAGACCCAGCAAGACCCCAGATCCGGTACTCAGCTGAAGAAGATCCTCTGGCGTGTAGCTCCACCTCCTCAATCTCAATCTCCTCCTCCTCAATCTCCATCTCCACCTCCACCTCAGTCTCCTCCTTCACCTCTATTTCCTCCTCCCCTTCCTCCTCCTCCACCATCTCCTCCTCCTCCACCACCTCCTCCACCTCCACCTCCTCTTCCTCCCCTTCCTCCATCACCATCTCCATCTCCTCACCTTCCATCTCCACCTCCTCCTCTTCCTCCCCTTCCTCCATCACCATCGCCATCTCCTTCTCACCTTCCACCTCCACCTCCTCCTCTTCCTATTCCTCCTTCTCCGGCAGGGGAGGAGCGCTGAGGACGTCGGCAGCGTGCGTCCCCTGCACACCAGGGGGTTCGCAGGGTGACCCGTCCGGCACTAAAAATCGTCAAAGAGAAACGACTTGGGCGCCGGCCACTAATTGCCTTTATCAGTCCCACTTGGCAGCAGGCCAGACCTTCTTCGGCCCAACTCAGCCTCCCCTCCCTCCCCCCCCCAAAAAAAGGGGGGGGAGGGATGGGGTCTGTAGCCAGGGTGACCTGTCATCATCTTAAGGTCATAACCTAACCCATAAGCCTTAGGTTGATCTGGGAACTCATAAGAAAAGGAAGAGGGCGGGAGGGATTGGTGGAGGTAAAAAGGACTTTGAATAAGGAAAGTAGAAAGAAAAAAAAATAGTCCAAGTTAAAAACCGATCGGATTTTTTTAAAACTAATTTCGTCTTATGAAGGATTGTGGGCCGTAGGGGTGTCACGTAAGTCGCTCAAGTGTTGGCTGGGTAAAAGTGATTTTTTTTTTATTCAGCTCTTATGCCGATATTTCATTTTAATTCGAATGTGCAGACATTTCTGTTCTTAATTTCCTACATTCCTTGTGGGTCTGTTTCCATTATGTCGCCAGACAATTCATTTATCTGTGCTTTTAGTTCAGACAATTCAGTTACTTGTGTTTCTAGTTCAATTTAGCAAAGTAATGTGATTACCAGTGTTTTCTCATTTTACACATTTTAGCACCAAGTTTGAAATACTTCTTTGAGACTTTTTGGTAATGGATTGGATTGGAACTGAACTCCGGAAACACGACTGTCGAACCAATTAGCTTTCGTTATAACACGAGTCTTCGACAAAAGGAAAAAAAAATTGTGTGACGAAGTCTTTGATATTTGTTTATACCACACAGACGAGAAGCATTCCCCCCTCCCCTCCCACCTCCCCTTCCTCCCACTCTTCCCACCTCCCACTCTTACCACCTCCCCTCCCACTCTTCCCACCTCCCCTTCCTCCCACTCTTCCCACCTCCCACTCTTCCCGCCTCCCCTCCCACTCTTCCCACCTCCCTCCATCCCACCTCCCCTCCCACTCTTCCCACCTCCCCTCTCACTCTTCCCACCTCCCCTCCCACTCTCTTCCCACCTCCTTCCCTCCCACCTCCCCTCCTTCCCTCTCCCCTCCCACTCTTCCCACCTCCCCTCCCACTCTTCCCACCTCCCCTCCCACTCTCTTCCCACCTCCTTCCCTCCCACCTCCCCTCCTTCCCTCTCCCCTCCCCCTTCCCTCCCCCCTCTCCCCTTTCCTCCCACCTCCCCTACCACTCTTCCTACCTCCCTCCCTTCCTCCCTCCCTTCCTCACACCTCCCCTCCTTTCCACTCTTCCTGCCTCCCCTCCTTCTCTTTCTTCCTGCCTCCCCTACTTCCCTCACGATCTTCCCACCCCCTCCCTCCCTCCCACCTCCCGTCCCTCCCTCCCACTCTTCCCACAACCCTCCCCACTCCCACCTCCTGTCCCTCCCTCCCGCCTCCCATCCCTCCCTACCACTTTTCCTACAACCCTCCCTTCTCCCCACTCTTCCCACAACTCTCTCTTCTTCCCACTCTTCCTACTCCCCTCCCTCTCTCCCACCTCCCACTCTTCCCACTCCTTTTCCTCCCTCCCACCTCCTGTCCCTCCCACCTCCTGTCCCTCCCACACTTCCCACCCCCTCCCCCTCCCCTCCCACTCTCCCCACCCTCCTCACTCATCCTTTCCGTCGCCTCTGTAGCTCAAATAACAGCGGCTACATCGCGCCGCGCGGCAGTAACCCGGTCCTTGTTCCTCAAGTTTTCTTCGCCGCCCCCCCACCCCCGCGTCCATTTGGCCGTGACATATGCCGCGCCACCCCGGCGGGGGACGAAGCTTCCAATCTAGCCGGGGCCAGCTGTCGCCAGGCACCTGATACTTCACGCGCGGCGCCGCTCCAAGTCGCTCTGTTCCGAGTTAGGGAGAACTTTATTCCGACCCCGTCCCATTTTTTTTTTTTTTTTCGGGTGGGGGGGTGTTAAGTGCGGCCGTGATCGGACTGTTCGACTCCTGTGAGGCGCTGCAGGTCTCTTGCGTTCAGAGAAGCCTGTTTCATGATATGGTTGCCAACTCGGTCTCCCGTCGCCGTTGCGGCTGATTGTTGGCGACAGCAAAGTCTCTCTTAGGAGTCATTTGACTCCAAAGGTTATGAGAGTGCTTTAACCAGGTGATCCTCATATCAAGCTCTGGCTCCTGTCGCCAGGTGATTTTATTACACTAATTGAACTTGCAAACGTCATCTGGCCGCGTCCGGCGCCGTCGCTTAGTGTAACACCGTGCTTAGATAAATAAATAAATCAATCATCCCATTTCAGAGTAGGATTTCAAACTCATAGGTAAATAGATAAATAATTGATCTCATTTCACGCCAATGTTGACAACTTTAGTAGATAAATAGATAAATGAATGAATAAGTACATAAATGAATTAGTGGATGAATAAATGAACAGGTAGATATCATTATTGGCTGTCAAAGTAGGCACGCAACACAGTTGGCAGATGACATGACACATAATGTTAGAATTATTCATTTTGAATATTTGAGTGAATGAATGAATGAATGAATGAATCCGATCGCTTTGAACAGTGCATTCATACTTAGGCCATAGGCTACCACTACAGTAACCAGCGCTTCTATCCCTGGGGACCATATCGCACCGAAGAGGTGGTGTCATAGAAGTGGTAAAAGAGAGATTAAAGGAGAGATAGAGAGCAAGGAGCAGAACGGAAGGTAGACCTTCATTATTTCATTTATTTATTTATTTATTTATTTATTTGTTTATTTATTTATTTATTTTTATCCAGGCATTCCTCGCCCCCTACTCCCTCCTTCTCCCTCCTTTTCCCTCTTCCTCCTCCCTCTCCCTCTCATCTTACTCATTCTCTTCTTCTTTCCCTCCTTTCTCCTCCTCCTCCTCCTCCTCCTCCTCCTCCCCCTCCTCCTCTTCCATCCCCTCTCATATTCCTCATCCTCTCCCTTATCTTCTTTTCCCTCTTCCCTCCTCCTCCTCCCTCCTTCTCCTCCCTACTCCTCCTCCCTCCTCCTCCTCCTCCTCCCTCCTCCTCCTCCTCCCTCCTCTTTCTTCTTCCTCCTCCTCCTTCCCATTCGCCTCATCCTCCCCTTATTTTCTTTTCCTTCCTCCTTCCTCCTCATCCTCCCTCTCATCCTCCTCATCCTCCTCATCCTCCTCTTGTTTTTCCTCCTCCCTCCTTTTCTTCCTCCTTCTCCTCCTCCTTCTCCTCCTCATCCTCCTCTCCCTAATCCTCCTCCTCCTCATCATCATCCCCCTTTTCCCTCTTATTCTCCTCTTCATTCTTCCCTTCTCTTATTTTCCCTCCTCCTCCTCTTCCTTCTCCTTCTCCCCTCTTCCCTTTTCTTATCTTTTCCTCCTCCTCCTCCACCTCCTCCTCCTCCTTCTTCTTTTTCTCTCTCCCCTTTTCTTATTTTCCCCTCCCTCCTCCTCTTCTTCTTTCTCCTCCCTCTCATCCTTCCCTTCACTTATTTTCCTCCTCCTCGTCCCTCCTCCTCCTCTTCGACCTCCCTCTCATCCTCCCCTTCTCTTATTTTTTCTCCTCCTCCTCCTCCTCCTCCCTCTCATTCTCCTCATTCTTCCCTTCTCTTATTTTCCCTCCTTCTCCTCCTCCTCTTCCTCCTCCCTCTCCTCCTCCCCTTCTCTTATTTTCCCTCCTCCTCCCCCTCCTCATTCTCTTCCTCATTCTCCTCCTCATCCTCCTCCCTCTCCTCCTCATCTTCTCCCTTCTCTTATTTTTCCCTCCTCCCTCCTCCTTCCTCTTCCTCCTTATCCTCTCCCTCAGTTGCGTGGCGGCGGTGAGTGGCAGTGGCTGACATCATGTAGGCCTCATGATATGTGACGTCATATGCTACGTCACTGAGTCTCGCACATCGGAAGCTTGCTGATCTCGAATCTTCTCATTCACGGGTTTTCGAGTCCCGCACTTTTCTTCGATCTCCAGCAGTAACTAGTACTTACCAGCTCCTATAATCCCCAAAGTGCTTAATAGGGCAAAGGTGACGGCTTCGGCCGCAGCTACTCAGCGCCTCCTGGCGTAGGCTCCTCATCTTCATCCATAAGTGATGGCAGTCATGTGAAGTGGAACCCGTTTGTGTATATATATATATGTATTATTATATTTTCCTTTCTTTCCAGATCCAAGCCCGGTGGCGCCGCCTGCCTTTCTTTGGATGCGAATGTGGTGAGTATCTGGTCCTCTTAGTGCCCTTGCTCCCTATACAGGTGATTTCATTAGGTTCAGTTGTGGTGTCTGACATTGAAGCCCGAAGATCATATGTCCGCCCGACCAGTTGTCTGTCGGCCAAATGTCCTCCCAAGGGCCCGAAGTCAAGACACCCATAGGTTGCCCGAAGGTGTCATGGTACACGCATAGGGTGCCCGAAGGTGCCATGGTACACCCATAGGGTGCCCTATGGTGCCATGGTACACCCGACGGTACGTAACAACGCCGTCACTTCGTGGTTTCAGCGGTTCGCGGAGGGTCTGCTGTCGACGCCGCAAGGAGCGGGTCTCCGTGGTGTACGAAAAGAACGACGAAGGGTTTGACGATGACGCGGTCCGGGTCCGATCCGATATCAAGGTCTGCGTCAGGCTGCCGCTAGATGATTTTATTCAATTGAAAAATATTAGACTCTGCTTCTAACATTTCGCGGTCATCATTATTTATTAACTAAACGGAGCTTTCATTCTAGATGCCACAAGGTGATTTTATTCAGCTGAGGGAATCCCCACCCCTTTCTCAATGGAAGGGTCGAGTGGTATATAACATACAAAGAAATCACCTGTCGCTTGGCCTATCATCTATACAGTGAGCCACAGCTCCAGTCATAAAACGCGCGGGAAGACAAAACATCAACAGAGAATTGTTGTTGTTGTTGTTATGAATTGTAGTTGACCAGCGCTTCTGTCCACGTGAAGAGTCTCGCGCCGAATTCGCGCGAGAAGTGGATGAACAGGAATCCGTCCGCTGGTGATAGAAGTGCATTGATTGGCAAACTCTCATTAAACACGTTCATCTCGCAATGTATAGATGTGCGATACATCAGGGCCAAGACACCCCCCCCCAGCCCACCGCAGCCGCTAGAGAGTAAACCTCAACGCACCGAATTCGTCTTGGTAATGCATGTTCACTCGATAAATCAATATACAGTGCCCTGGTACACAGCTCTTGCTCTCTCTCCCTCCTCTCCCCCTCTCTAACTCTCTCCTCTCTCTCCATCTCTCTTTCTCTCTCTCTCTCTCTCTCTCTCCATCTCTCTCTCTCTCCATCTCCATCTCTCCATCTCTCTCTCCATCTCTCTCTCTCCATCTCTCTCTCTCTCTCCCACTCCTTCTACCTCCCACTCCTTCTCCCTCTCTCTCCCCCACACTCTCTCTCACTTTCTCTCTTTCTCTCTCTCTTTCTCCCTCACTCCCCTCTCCCTCTCTCCCTCCTTCACTCTCCCTCTCTCTTTCTCTCTCTCTTTCTCCCTCCCACTCCCTCTCTCTCCCTTCCTCTCTCCTTCTCTCGTTCTCTCGCTCTCTCTCGCTCTCTCTCTCTCGCTCTCTCTTTACTCTTACTGTCTTAATTAACTGCGCTTGCTAGCAGCATGCAAACGTTGCTTGTTGAGGTTGTTGGGAAGAGGTATACGCTGTACTGGTGAGCTAGTATTTACCGGACTGTATTTACCAAAATAAAAATAAAAAAGGAGGGTGGTGGCTACGTGCGTGGGAACTGGAATCCTATCTCCTTTTCCTTCTTCTTCTTCTTCTTCTTCTTCTTCTTCTTCTTCTTCTTCTTCTTCTTCTTCTTCTTCTTCTTCTTCTTCTTCTTCTTCTTCTTCTTCTTCTTCTTCTTCTTCTTCTTCTTCTTCTTCTTCTTCTTCTTCTTCTTCTTCTTCTTCTTCTTCTTCTTCTTCTTCTTCTTCTTCTTCTTCTTCTTCTTCTTCTTCTTCTTCTTTTCCTTCTTCTTCTTCTTCTTCTTCTTCTTCTTCTTCTTCTTCTTTTTCAAATGCCATGCCTGCTTTTGATTTCATTTATAGCTTCACCTTCGAGAACATCATCCTCGGAGCTCTTGTAGGAGTTGATGTGTGTGTGTGTGTGTGTGTGTGTGTGTGTGTGCAGAAATACACTTGTTGACATCCTACAGACATTTGCCATGCAAACCATGCACACGCTGAGATATTCTAAAATAATCCATGCATTTCATGTGTTTCTACATCGTCCCACACACGTCGTTCCCAACGCCTCAAGAGCTGCCAGCGATCGCTAGTTTTTTTGTAAACGTGGGCAGTCGCATGGAACACTGGGATATCTCTGTTTAATCTCTTCTTGGCGTGGTTGGTCATGCAATGTGCATAGCGTTTATATTTCTATATTCTTTTATAGTTGCAATACTTTTGTAAACAGGCTTTACTGATATGCTCTTTGGAAGTTGGATGTAAAAGCAACGCTGTTCAATTAATGTTCACGCAATCTTTACGAGCGTTTCTGCAACACATTTAGTTGAGCAAATATACCCCCGTGTTTGCCGGAAAGCTAATGCTTCACAGAAAATACCCGACAGAAATTTACCCGCCATTGCCTATTGTTACAGTAAACAAATAAATGATGTGTCTGAAGCCATACTGAGGCAGGAACACCAAAACCGCAAAAAAAAAAAAAAAAAAACATCAAATCAAGCCCCCTGGTGTTGTTTGGCATCACAAGCGAGATTGCCGACAGCTCTCTTTCATAAAGAATTCAGCGATTAAACTAGAAGCGGTACGCTAAGCTGAAATCACTTCATCAGACACAAGAGCAAAAAAGGTGAGGCACAAATCATACGAAGCACGTTGGGGTTTAAAGGACTACGTTGCACATCGCCTAGGAATGTGTGTACATTTCATCGAACACACCTGGTAACAACACACACTCGTGTCTCGTCGACTATTATCAATTCAACTTCTCCAGGCGTCGTCTCGTTTCTTAGTTCACAGTCGGGTCGGGTCGTCATCTTGGCGACGCATGCGCGGACAGTCGTAAACAAAGAGGACTCACGACCATTACGACCTCGTCTTAATCAGAACTCGGGCAAAAACGGACGTGTTTTTTTACGTAAACACGTCACAGCCGAACTCGACCCTACTCGATCCTGTCTCGCAGAAGGGTTTAAGAAACACACGCATGCACGCACGCACGCACACACGCACGCACGCACGCACGCACGCACACACGCACGGACTCGGAAGGATGCAGGTATAATAGTCAAATAAAATAAGCAAGTTTTAAGTTTATTTTGACCAATGGAAGAACATAGACGGGGCCTAACGAGCACAGCTTCTGTTATTTACTACAATTAGATAAAAAGACATACACGCACACACACATACCCATATATATATATATATATATATACATATATATATATATGTGTGTGTGTGTGTGTACATGCATACATACAGACGCATACATACACAAACACACACAGACACATACATACACATATACACGCACGCATACACACACACATACACACACATAAACACACACACACATACACCATTACCTATAGATCTAGCCCTATATGAGCTCTGAATTCTCATCCGGGAAGGTAATAGCTGTCGATGACAAGTCCAACGCGTGATCAAGACCGTAATGAATCACACGCGCGTACGCGCGCACACATACACACACGCGCGCGCGCGCGATGCGGGGAGATACACCTAAGTAAACACACACACACACACACACACACACACACACACACACACACACACACACACACACACACACACACACACACACACACACACTTACTCACGCGCACACATTCACACACACACACACACACGCGCGCACGCACACACACACGCACGCACATTTAACATCATATAAAATACAAACCAGGAAATTTAGACTCCTATCCGTTTCAGTGCTAGTGGTGCTTTCACGAGAGCACATTTTGCCCGTTCAAGAACGAGGCCGCGCTTTGGCCCCCTCACTACCAAGTGGAGGCCACAGAAGTGAATAAAATAGCGTGGCGGTAACAAGGATAAAATGGACTGTAGTGTACCAGCGCTTCTGTCATTGTGGACAACCTCGCGCCGTAAGAATCAGACGTCTAAGTATATCTATAAGGGCCATTTACAAGGTCAGACAGTTTGTCAAACCCGGTTTGTCAAACAAGTGTTTGAAGTGATGTTTGGCCGTGTGATTGATTCGGTTAAATGTCGTGAAACTCTCAGGAGACTAGGACGGTGCCCTCTACACGGCACTTTGTAGCGTGGAATTTCATAAACCATGCCTAGGTCCAACTCGCTAGCCGTCACCTTAACCTCAGCCGCAAGTAGCGGCGCTCAGACCTGCTGGGTGAACGAGCATCCACGAGTATAGCGAGTCCATAACAGTAGCCACTTTCCCAAGATCGTACTTATTCCACCCACAGCGTCTTTCATCACCGTTTGGGGCCGCCACGCAATACACCATAGATAAACACCCGTAATACACAAATTCCATTCAGAGAACACGTACGCTTTCTACGGAACGTTTCGTCCCACGCCTTATACATCCTCAGTCATATTCATGCGGAATGGCTCGTACCACACTTTTACTTCAACACAATACTATAATACCCGTCTCAGCGATCAGTGTGACACGAAAAACGCCTGAACATGACAATGGCTGACTGCACCGCATAGGACACGTATACACGGAAGTCTGGCAAATGCTATTCACGCTCTACATAATTACGGACGTTGGGACCAAACCTGTGCAACTTTTGCAATAATCAATGTCCCAAGGCTTCATGTTCCCCACAATACAGCGAAACTCGACACGGGACGCTGGTCTGTTGCACAGAGTATGCCTTGGTGGTCAGCCATCGACAACCTGC
The DNA here is from genome assembly GCF_046742065.1 of Oratosquilla oratoria. Taxonomy (NCBI): domain Eukaryota; kingdom Metazoa; phylum Arthropoda; class Malacostraca; order Stomatopoda; family Squillidae; genus Oratosquilla; species Oratosquilla oratoria. Next base: position 68,832,604 of record NC_134785.1, on the reverse strand, counting down.
ATGTGATGATCCTGCGAGAGGGACCTCGGAGCGGGTCGTCTCCCCATCTTTAAAAATCCCTGGTCATTCTTACTGTCATCTGGAGGTGCCAGCCCCAAGAGGCTGGCATTCAGTACCCGGAACAGGACGGAGATCTGTCCTTGTCAACCCCGACAGTTTTTTTTTCCACTGTTTCACATAAGGAGACGTCACAACCGGTAACTGATCATTCACTGTTGCCAACTCCTCCTGATAACTACCACCACCACTAATAATAATAATAATAATAATAATAATAATAACAACAACAACTACAACTGCAATAACATTACTACTACTACTACTACTACTATCACTGCTACTACTACCACTACTACTGCTATTACTATTGATACTGTCACTACTAGTACTACTACTACTACTATCATAACTGGTACCACCACTACTACTACCATTACTACTGTCACTACTACTACTACTACTAGTCGGTGACACAAAAAGAAACCCAGGCTAAAAGAACAGACGGCAGTACAGCGTTTCACCCCAGAGAAGGGAGACCCCCAAGGACTGTTCCCGGCCAGTGTAGGACCGCGGGTTTCTCGTCAGCTTATTATTAGACAACAGTCATTACCACTAGAGAGCCTTACGCAAGCATTCTTTGGGTCGATACAGAGTAATTGCCCTAAGCGTGGGCTGCAAGGTTGCAATATGCAAGAGAGTGGGGCCCCCCAAACACGAAGCCCAAACAGCTGGTTTGCGGACTTGCAGTGCTCTACGGCTGCGTGCTACGACACCCCCACCTGCTGCTGGCCAGCTGCGTACTCGGAAGCATTAGTCCTTACCCAATAGGTGGCACCGCAAAGGGTGGTGTACGGTCTTTTGTATTACCAACTGTTTACCAAAAGGTCTGAGTCATTATATATATATATATATGTATATATATATATATATATATATATATATATATACATATATATACTTATTTATATATTACATTTTATTATATATATATATATATATATATATTTATATATATATATATA
>NC_134785.1:68821582-68826582 GCF_046742065.1 Oratosquilla oratoria | reverse complement strand
TCCTCCACCTCCACTACCAGCCCCATCTCCTCTTCTTCTTCCTCTTTCTCCTCCTCATCTTCCTCTTTCCTCCTCGTCCTCCTCCTCACTCCTCACTCCCGGTAGGGTAAGACCCAGCGTTTCGGTGACGTGCTCACAAGAGCATAACCGTACGTGAGGCCCGTCTCCTGTGTGGAATGTGATCTTTTTGGGAAAAAGAGAAAAAAAAAAAATGCGAATTCCAGTCAATATGGGTGCGCGTGCGCGCGTGATCCAGTACACGCCTCGTGTACTTTTGTGTACGCATGTGTGAGCGGTTTTTTTTTTCCTTCACATGTGTGCACATCTGTTTGTGCTCATTCAATTACACGCATTTCTGTGTGTTGACTTTTTTTCTTCTTCTTTTCTTCTATTTTTTTTTTCCCCCAATGGGAATACTTTCGACACGGCCAAAATGACCCAGATGGTTGCCAGGAATTTCTTTTTTATCATATTTTATTTAGTTATTCATTTTTTTTCTTCCGTTTTAGGTGTGATAGATACCTAAAGATGGACATCGTGGTGTGTGTGTGTGTGTGTGTGTGTGTGTGTGTGTGTGTGTGAGTATGTAATATATATATATATATATATATATATATATATATATATATATATATATATATATATATATTTTTATAAAGTGATTCTCCACACGGCCTTCCAAGGAATATCTTGAAACGCGTAGACACAACCTTGGGTTGTAAGTGTGCCTTGGCGTGTGCCTAGGCACGCGTGTCAGCATCCAGCCTCTGTGACGGACACAGGCACGGTCCAGTGCACACCGGAGAAGCCGGTGTGGCACTGGCACTCCGGGCCTACATACTTCCGGGGCGCCCGGAATCTATGTCTACGAGAACACACGCGTGCTTGCTTCCACTGTGCATGTCTGGCTACATAGTTGTGTTGTATGTGTGTCGTGTCTGTGTGTGTGGTGTTTGTGTCGTGTTTGTATTGTGTGTTTCGTGTTTTTGTATTGTGTGTATATGTGTGTGTGTGTGTGTCGTGTTTTTTGTAGTGTATGTATGTGTGTGTGTGTGTGTGTGTGTGTGTGTGTGTGTCGTGTTTGTGTCGTGTTCGTATTGTGTGTGTATGTGTGTGTCTGTGTGTGTGCGTGTGTGTGTGTATGTATGTGTCGTGTTTTTTTTATTGTATGTGTGTGTGTGTGTCTGTCGTGTTTTTTGTATTGTGTGTGTGTGTGTGTGTGTGTGTGTGTATGTATGTATGTATGTGTGTGTCATGGTTTTTGTAGTGTGCGTGTGTGTATGTGTGTATGTATGTGTGTATCGTGTTTTTTGTAGTGTGTGTGTGTTTGTGTGTGTGTGTGTTTGTATTTGTGTGTGTGTTTGTATTGTGTGTGTGTGTGTGTTTGTGTGTGTGTGTGTGTGTGTGTGTGTGTGTGTGTGTGGTGTGTTTGTGTGTTGTAGGTATCGTATGTATGTGTGTGTCGTGTTTTTTGTAGTATGTGTGTGTGTTTTTGTGTGTGTGTTTGTATTTGTGTGTGTGTGTGTGTGTGTGTGTGTGGTGTGGTGTTTGTGTGTTGTAGGTATCGTGTGTGTGTGTGTGTGTTTGTATTGTGTGTGTGTGTGTGTGTGTGTTTGTATTGTGTGTGTGTGTGTTTGTGTGTTGTATGTGTCGTGTTTGTGTGTTTTACGTGTCCGTGTGTGTTTTGTTTGTGTGTTGTATGTGCCGTGTGTGGGGGGGGGGAGGTCAGTACTCCCCAACAGCTGAGTAAAACTCAGGTTTCAGAACAACTAAACTAGTCAATCAGCGATGGGTTCGTCAGGAAAGGGGTCGGAGGACAGGACAGAATCGTCCGTCGTCAGAGAGACGAAAATATATCAAGTGCGCCACAATGGAGGACCCGCAGTTGATGTTTTCCCTTTGATCAAGCGTCATACATGCTTTATCGTGTGTGGATGAATATCCCGCATGTAGACAGACACAGACAGACAAGCTAAACTCAGTTTGGAGTCGTTCACGCCTGATTTGTTCACATCAAAGTCGACGCCCGTGGGGCGAGCGACGCAGCGCGACGCGAAGCGAAGGGACGCGAAGCGATGAGAGATAACCTGCCACGTGGCTTCCTCACTTGAGTTCATCCCGGTTCGAGTCGCGAAGGAAAAACAAAAAATCTCTTTCAAGGAGATGGTACATGCGGGTGTCGGCATTCGCATGCAGGGAGTCAACATTCAATCCCTCCATCATCCTCACTCCCCCAACTCCAAGGGGGTAAAGTCAACTCCTCCTCCGGATAGAAATAACATGGTGCGGGGATGTATATATATATATATATATAGATAGATAGATAGATAGATAGATATCGGGGTTGGCTGATTTAAATAAAGTTGATTTAAATCTTGATTTAAATCATGATTTTAATCAAGAAAATTCAAACATCAGTTATTTAAATCGATTTTCGTATCATGCTTTGGAAATTGAAATGGCATGAATAAAATTAAGACACTGGGTTTTATAATCAAATTTTATTATTGTATTAAGAAGTTACAGAAATTATGAACATGATTTTTATTATTGCAGCATATGGAAGTATAGAATTGACCAAAAATAAAGATTATATACCTCGCAGGTTTGCAAAAAGAAATTATTTTGTAGTTGAATATATAAGAACAAAAAATAATTATTTACATTTACTTTTGAGAAAATCATTATTTACATTAATCATTGTCTTGAAAAGGAAGACCAATTTGGCTGCCTTCTTAGTACCGAGGCGGTTCCTTAATTTTGTTTGTACAAATCCATAGGAGGAGAAAACTCTTTCAACTCCTGATGACGAGGCTGCTGCAGTTAGGAGTTGACGCACTGATAACAGAATATCACTGTCTAACATGGCTGTATGTGAATCCCACCATTTAATAGCTGTCAGGGTCTTAGTCACAGACTCAGTAAACTTGAACCCCAGGAAAGGGAGTGATTTTTCCTGGAACTTCATAATGACAGGAACAAGTGTTGTATATTTCTCATTGGCATACTCCATAGTAATATTCACCTTTTCTTTTCCTTGAAGTGCTGGATGAAGCATGTTGGCAAGTATGTGAGCTTTGGTGATAAATTGTCCATACCTTTTTTCACCAGTTTTTCAGCTTGTTTATTGTTTGTAAAATGGCCAAGTAATTTCTTCCAAACATCCACCTCTTGAGTAATAGTGCACTTGTTACTCTATGCCTCATCTAGAGCCTTTGCTATTGGCTGCAATCGATCCAGTAATTCCTCAGCCGAACGTTTTAGGCCTAAATTTGATCCTTTGTTTCTTAATTCAGTATCAATAACTTCCCTGTTGACTTCACAGATCTCTATTAGAATTGGCCACTTATTTATACAGACCTTGAGACAGTCTGACATTGTGTTCCACCTTGTGTCCTGGGGCATGACTAGACACTGACCACATTCCTACCGATACCTTGAAGCAGCATAATGATTATTTCTAAAACATTTAACTACATGAACCACATGTTGTTTTACATTATCAATCTCAAGGTCATGAGCCAGTAGATTTAGTAGGTGTGCTGCACATCCATATGTGAGGACGGTATGCTCAGGTTCACTCGATTCCTCCAAGAATTTTCTCATCTTGGCGACATTTGCTGCACTGTCTGTCACAACACTTCCAATGCGACAACCAAAATCTTGTTCAGCCTTCTTGATCGAATTTTGTACAAGTTGTAGAAGATATTCAGCAGTGTGAGGTTTCTCTGATGTGTCTATTGTGTCAACTAAATAAATCTGACCTGTTGATGTTGTTAGAGTGACACATATTATGGGCTCATTATGGATGTTAGACCACCCATCAATTAAAAGACATACAGTTTCATTATTCAGGTCATCTGCACACTTTTTATATTCTTTTTCATACACGAGATCCAGGTACTTATCAGCAATATATTTTCTGGATGGAGGAATATAACCTGGCCTCAGGGTCTGAACCATCTTGAGAAACTGAGGATGATGAACAAGACGAAATGGTGAATTTGTAGCAAATATCATTCTTGCAACTTCTTTGTCGTGATTTTCCTTTTGAGAGGCTGAAGTTTTTATGATAAATCTGTCCAGAGATGTTGATGACTTCTTTTAGATGAAAATTATTTAGCAGAAATGGTGTCTTTGGAGGAGTGTAATAATGACATTTTTAATGGTGGAGTCAGGTTTGTAGATAATTCAAGTGGAGCCGATGATGAAGAAATTGAAGCTGTTGATACAGATCCTGAAACGGAAACAGAAATTTTTAGCATATTGCATAGTTTATAAACGAATAGATAAATGAATAAATACAGTGTGATTTAGGCTACTTTTGAGTACAGTAGCTACTTTTTTTAGATAATGATCATATTCACACAAGCCACTAAATTATTTGGAAATAATTAACAGGATATGAAATAGGTGGGCTTGGAATTCAGCCCACACAGGATTCAGTCCACTTTTAATTTCACTCAAAATAATGGGTTAGTTCGGTTAGGTTAGGCTAAATCTCTTTGGGCTGAATACAATGTGGGCTGAATTCCAATGGAACCTATGAAATATATTACACAATGTTGAATTGGCATTTATCTCTGTGAGATTTTAATCTTGACACGATGCCCTGTAGTTCCTGGCTGAAGTCTTTGCATTTAGCTCGGTACCCTTTGCCAGAAGTTGTTGGTAGTTTTTCAAAATAATTCCAGACAGGATAATTTTTTCTGCCTGAAGGAACTACTCTGCCAGGTCCAGAAGACATCCTTCCTGGTTGATTCCAAAGCAGCAACCGACTCAGTGAGAAGCTGCTTACCCACAACAAGTTTCAACAAGAATCTTGTTGAAACTTGTGGGCTACATGTAGGCTTATACCGTTCCTTGTATACTTGTGGCAATTCTATATAACACTGCTCCTTATAGTGATATGCTAAAAACGTCCTTTAGCAATCAGATCGCATATCAGATAGCAATCCCACAGTATTCAAAATCTATAAAAAAAAATCAATTGAAATCAA
>NC_134785.1:68811582-68814082 GCF_046742065.1 Oratosquilla oratoria | reverse complement strand
CTCTTGCAGTCTCCTCCATTCTTATTATTTTATGTTCTGTGAAATGCGTCACAAGTAATGCTACCCCGGGCGTTACGAGAACTGACGTCTTGTGACGTGTGTCACGAACAACATAGTCACGTCACAGTTCTCCCCATCACGAACAATATCTTTTTAACACTACTTCACAATCACGTCACAATATTTCCCGTCACGACAACTTCTATACTACGTCACAATCACGTCACAGTATTCCCCGTCACAACAACTCTTTTATACTACGTCACAATATTCCCCGTCACAACAACTCTTTTATACTGCGTCACAATCACGTCACAGTACTCCCCGTACCGTTCCGTCACGAACAGCAACTCTTTTAACACTACGTCACAATCACGTCACAGTACTCCCCGTACCGTTCCGTCACGAACAGCAACTCTTTTAACACTACGTCATAGTATTCCCCGTCCCATCTGCGATTGTATGACAATCATCTGATTTCATTTAGTGGCGGGGACTCTGAAAACGATTAATACTTTTCTCAGAAACGAAGGCAAGTGTTGGAAGTTGAAGACTTACGTTGATGGGGGAAATAGTAGAATAGATGGTCAATATGCTTCCATGTTTCGTAGCCCTACAACCTTCCTTGGATCGTTGGTTCTGAAACTTTGTTTCAGTGATGGTGCCCTGAACTTGTGTAGTCCGTCCTCTGGCAACCCTCTCCCCCCCTTTATTTTTCGTTTTGCACGTGTCGACTTTTCGCCGTGCGTCGTCCACGACACGACGTCGTGCTCTCAAATAACCATGGGTGTCTATGGACGCTTTCACACGAGATCGTGATTGTGACATGTGAAAGCGTGCAGAGACATACAAGGTTATTTAAGAGCACGACGTCGTGTAATGGACGGCACACGGCGAAAAGTCGATACGTGTGAAATGAGCCTTAGGGGTATTCTCCCGCACCCGAGACCTACTGCATGGAGCGAAGACAAAGGAGACGGAAGCAGAACCCCGGCGAGAGGAGCGAAGATAAAGGGCCCAAGAGGAGGAGGAGAAGCCTCTAAGTTAATTTACCCTGACAGCCAGGAATGTCGCGACAGCTCTGTCCTCTAGGCCCTAGGGGAAGCTTCTGCGAAGGCCGTCCGTTGCGGCCCTCGGCAGGGGATCAATGGAGGAGGGGGAAAGAGAGATCCCCCTATGGAGGTAAAGCGTGACCGGCCGCCGATGCTCTGAGGACAGAAACTCCTCTGGAGGAGTGTGTGGGCGAGGTGGGGAGTTGGGCTGATGGTTCTCGTTGTGCAGAGACGTCGGCCTCGGGGGCATCGCACTCGAATCTCCAGGAGGACTGGGAAAAGCGTGTCTGTCCAGACCCAGAAGGACACCAGGAGAACAGCAGCTTCGGTTTCAGTGTTAAACGCCAGAAAATAGACGCTTTAGTTACACACTATCCTCCCGGCCCGTCAGTAAAGTGTAGTTGCCCGGGCGGGTAGTTCTGCAATAAAAGAACACGAAATGGCTCTGCCGAGACACAAAGGCCCATCACCAGCAGTATAAAAGTGGGCTATCTACATAACATATTGCGTCACTACAGCACCACACGTCCAACGAGAAGTATTTCACAGCCGTACACTCGTTCTATTTGTACGTTTGTCTGCGTGGGTGCCTGTGTTTGGAAACGTTTGCTAGAAGTGGCGTCCCTACTTGGGAACGTTTGATAATAGGAGTATCCCTGTTTGGAAACGTTTGAGAGAAGTGGCGTCCCTGCTTGGGAACGTTTGATAATAGGGATATCCCTGCTTGGAAACGTTTGAAAAAAATGGCGTCCCTGCTTGGGGACGTTTAATAATGGGGCGGGGGGTCCCTGCCTGGAATCATTTGCGAGTCGTGGAGTCCCTATTCGGGAACGTTTGCTAGCCTGGGTGTCCCCGTTTGGAAACGTTTGTTAGTCTGGGTGCCCCAATTTGGAACGTTAATTAATCTGCTTGCCTCTGCTTGGAAACGTTTGCCAGGTAGCTCATCCGCAAATGGGAGATCGGCTAAGGTTTTCGCCACATCACAGATGTCAACAACCATATCGTGAAGAAAAAAAAAATCAGATATTGTGATGATTGTATTATTCCTGTAGCAGAAGTATTATCAAGATGCCTCAAACGTTTTGCAAATCAATTATAAATCGGCTGTCTGATGGAGAAAAACGTTTTATAAAGTGAAAAGGGTTTGAGACAGTCGCATGGCGAAATCTAAGAATACAGACCCTCTCAGACGTGTCGCTTATTCATTGCATTGCCTGTAATCCAGCCTATAGGTGGGAAGGGGGGGGGGAGGGCGATATTCATAAGTATTCCTAAGGCTTTTGAATATCTATGAGTCACATTTGTCAAATTACTTTTTAGTAGTAAACCTGACAACGGCGTATTCTGTTCCTTACATTTTATCACTTTTTTTTTCTTGTGTGTAAAGAGGTAGTATGGAGTTTTACGAACATTAATGGCTACCTGTCCCAGTGGAAATGAAAATGTGA
>NC_134785.1:68801582-68806582 GCF_046742065.1 Oratosquilla oratoria | reverse complement strand
TATATGTGTGTGTGTGTGTGTGTGTGTGTGTGTGTGTGCGAATGAATCAGAAAAACACGCGATTCACAAAAGTGTAATAAAACCACTTGGAAAATAAAATTAAAGGTGACCGAACGTTTTCGTCTATTTACACACACACACACACACACATATATATATATATATATATATATATGTATATATATATATATATGATGTAAGATATATATATATATCAGATAATCTCTTTGGCAGTAGCGCACGGGACTCGAACCCGATGCGCTTGGAAGTAAACTCCCAAGACGCACTCACGCCTTAGACCTCTCGACCACTAAACAGCATAAAACCTTGGGAACTCATTGTCTAACTGACTCTCGAGATTGGGGAGGGCGCTTACTACACCCTCCCCAATCTCGAGAGTCAGTTAGACAATGAGTTCCCAAGGTTTTATGCTGTTTAGTGGTCGAGAGGTCTAAGGCGTGAGTGCGTCTTGGGAGTTTACTTCCAAGCGCATCGGGTTCGAGTCCCGTGCGATTCTGCCAAAGAGATTATCGGAGTGAGGTCGCAGTCCAAGGGTGAATTTCGCGTTATATATATATATATATATATATATATATATATATATATATATATATATATATATATATATATATATATATATTGATAATGATAATGGTAAATAAATAGGTAAATAAATTATTGAAAAGATAAAGTGAGAACTTAATATTAGGTCAAAAGGAAATTATCTCCGACCCAAGGGCTTGGGGCTAGAACATTCTAAACTCGTTTTCCATATAACAAATAGTGGTATGTGCGCGTGTTTCCCTTAATGCATAACCAGTGAAGACTGGGCTTACCGTTTCGTATCTTAACAGTGTTTTCAGTGAGTTCGTACAGTTTCACATTATCATAATGTATCGCCCTGCTATTGGCAGCTACAACTAAATGGACGCACATTCACGGTGGTCTGTTATTGATGAGTCGTGGGTTATTCAAGCCCTGAGTAAAATCGCCTGGGTACATCATTATCGTGACAGCACACACACACACACACGCACACACACACACACACACACACACACACACACACACACACACACACACACACACACACACACACACACACACACACACGATGGCAGTGGTAGCGTTCGCGGCCGCCACTACGGCGGTACGGGTTTGAATCCCGCCCAAGGCTGAAATAATTTCAGTATCACTGCGCTGCAAGTTATTACTCCAATTATCGTGGACGCGGAGTTGGGTGTGTGTGTGTGCGTGTAAGGTCACAGCATTACCCATAGATCGGTTATATATGAGCTCTGAGCTCTCTTCTGTGAGGGGAATAGCTTTCGTTCACGATTCTAACAGGTGATCCAAGACCATGGTGAATACACACACATATAGACATTGTGTGTGTGTGTGTATGTACCCATAGCTCTGGTCATATTTGAGCTCTCATCAGGGAGATTAATATATGCCGATCACAAGTCCAGTGCTTGATCCAAGACCCTGGTGAATCAGACACACGAACATTAAACCTTGGCTTTGACCACCGTGGCCAAGATGGTAAAGAAATCCTAGTGGACCGGCGCCCCGGGCCCGGATTGGAACATGCGACGACGGTCGGCGGCGGGAGGGACCCGGGAGTCTGAGACCGGATTAATGACGCAACAGCACCAGAGTCTCCGTCCCCGGGGGAGAAACCTCGCTGGAAAGAAAGACCTTGTGTAGCTTTGCGAAGTTGGATGCAGTATGCAATGAATATGTAAACTTATGGAAAGAGAAAAGCATGGATAAATAAAACGAGTAAACAAGTAAGTAGTCACAGTAATGAATGCGTGTGTGCACTGCAAGAAGATGCAGCTATCTTCTTCTCTATTTGCACGCTCGCAGATTTTGCGGTTCAGGTCCCTGGATCCGTCTGCCCCATCTGTCTTCAAGATCTCTCTCCCATGAAGCTCCTTCCCCGAAAACCCCGACTATGTTTTGCATGCCTCCTCCCGTCCCTCACCACTCCCTCGCTGCTCTCTCTTAATACGGTCCTCCTCGTAGTCTCCTCCTAGATCAGGAGGCCACAACACCCCCTATGGGTCCACAGAGTTCCATAAGTGGGACCAGTAGCCGAAAGTTAGTGGGATTTAGTGGATATTTAGCGATTCTATCAAGTGTTGTGGTCTCCAAGAAGCTAAAGAAGAACAGCGATACATAAGCATGGAATGCGTGAGAATGGAGCTTGAGAATCCTTGTCTTAAACTTAGTGTCTTCTGATTGCTTTCTCGCCCTCCCACTCCACCCCCCCCTTCTCCCACCCCCCTTCACCCCAAGCTCTTATCGAGCGAGACGAAAGACCAGCTGCAGTTTTTCGTCGTCTGATTTCTTACGCCCCGTGTGTCTGTGTGCGTGTGTGTGTGTGTGAGTGTGTGTGTGTGTGTGTGTGTGTGTGTGTGTGTGTGTGTGTGTGTGTGTGTTTAACTTGACTGCACATGTTTTGGTTCGTTTCCTACATAAACCGTCGTAGTCACAAAGAGAAAAGCGCAGCAGGAGGCATAACTGCAAGTCAACTAACCGTGTTCGAGTTGTTAGTTAGCTTTATATATATACAGTTTGGAATAGGCTAGAACAATAACACTTTAATCTATGTTCCTGTGCAAATACACACACAGACACACACACACACACACACACACACACACACACACACACACACACACACACACACACACACACACACACACACACACACAGAGAGAGAGAGAGAGAGAGAGAGAGAGAGAGAGAGAGAGAGAGAGAGAGAGAGAGAGAGAGAGAGAGGTATAATAATTGATAAATAGGTGACTGAATGATCTGAAGAATGTCTGTTTTCTATACAGATGCGTAAACGTTTAGAATAGCCAGTCGCAGGATATGGTATACCACAGATTGTGGCCATACACGAATCTGATAACGAATTGTGACAACTAGAGATTAAGGTAGAGGACCCCCCCGAGCGTAAAAGCCCACGCTCGAAGGACACTCGTGTTGTCCCTGTAGGAAAAACTGTGTCATGTATCATACACTGACGTTCCTTTGTCACTGCTCCGAGGATATTGTGACATTATGTCTCAGAGCTGGAGATAGATGGAATAGTCACACGCACGCGCACACACACACACACACACACACACACACACACACATACACATACACACACACAAGCAAGCGCGCTCTACTTTTTTCGGGATACCATTAAATATCAGCGCCAATGTGAGAACAGTTTATTGTGACTGTGTATGCGTGTCTGTGTGATATATCTCGCGTGCGCATGATTTCGTAATGGACGAGGGAGGTGCAAAAAATATCGTCTGTTTTTTTCTGGCTGTCCTGCTGGCTTCTGCTATCCTCGGCTATCTCTCCGAGACGACTTGCAAAGTTACCAAGACCTAAAGGAAATTGACGAGACCGTGAGGGCGACGCGGAGGAGGAAGAGAAGGAGGAGGAGGAGGAGGAGGAGGAGGAGGAGGAGGAAGAGAAGGAGAAGGAGGAGGAGGAGGAAGGCTGGCGAGCGACCAAGGACCGAAGATATGGCTCGGGACAGATTCAGGACGATGTTTTGCCTGGCAGAAGAACAAGAACAGGAACAACAATAACAACGACAACAACAGTATCAACACATCCGGACTCCGCGGAAGTGCTAGACACGCCCTAACACGCACTAATTTTGTTTCACTTCCAAGTACCACAGTGATTTGTGTAGCCTATGCAACTGTAGTAAGCGTCCCGACTCGTCATATATATATATATATATATATATATATATATATATATATATATATATATATATATATATATATGTATATATAGTGTGTGTGTGTGTGTGCGTGTGTGCGTGTGTGTGTATGTGTGTGTGTTGTGCCAAAAGACCTGTTTGTGTTGTTGACGATATAAGCAGTTTAATACACCAATCATAAAGGTTTAGAAAACGTGAACCTGTTGAAGCCAATGGCACATCACACATAGACGTATATACACTGTTGCATCACATCTTGCCCAAGTGGAATGGAAGTGAGGAGCCTAATGCGGGCGAAAAGAAGTAAAAATAAATAAATAAATAAATAGAATTCAGAGCTTCCGTTCCACGTGCCTCGCCGCCCCAACAATAACTTCATAGGCGTGGGGGGGTGGGGGTGAGGTGGGGTGTTATTGCTATTGATTGCTGTTCCGGTTATTGTTATTACTCTTGTGTTGCGCCGGCTGTCGGCTCTGAAGCACTATGTACGACAGCTGGGCACTATTGACGGCTCACTGTAGTGCTGTATTCTGCGTGGCTGTTCGGAAAGAGAGCATTGTCCTACTTTTCCTATAACTGAATAAAATCGCCCTGGCGGCAGCTAGGATAAGTATCAAGACTCGTGAAAGTAAGCGAAAGTATTCATTAAGGGAAAGTCGACCACACCTGAATTGAATCGCCTGGCGGAAGGTAGAATGAATACTGAAATCGTGAAGTACAGCGGAAGGCTTGAATAGTCCCCCTTCCCTTCCGCCACGCAACACCGGCGAGGCGAGGAGATTGGCCTGTCAGTGTTGCAGCACTATGAGGAAGCTTAGCCCTCTTGAAGTATAGACAAGGGTGAGGGGGCTTTCTCTCGACTGAATGAAATGTTCTGGCGCCAGCCTTCATAGATGTGTAAGTTGGCGGATGCGATAAATGGGTCAAACCGCTTCCGAACCGTTCGGCGCTGAATCGATAGTGTTGCGTCATAATCCGACCGAAAATGTTCCGTTCCGCTTCAAGGTCAGGAAATGGAACGAACGTTTTCGGGGCCTCTTTAACGTTGTCGTGCTTCAATTAAAAAAACGCCTGTACATGTACACACATTCACGCATACATATTCACATACATGTATTAAGAGTCACATGCACACATACACGTACACACATACATACACGCATACATACATATTCACATACATGCATTAACAGTTACATACATACATATGCACACACACACACACACACACACACACACACACACACACACACAC
>NC_134785.1:68779082-68789082 GCF_046742065.1 Oratosquilla oratoria | reverse complement strand
CGCCTTGTTTGCCGCGGATCTGAAACCACAGCCCTTCCTTCCTTCGCAATCTCTAATTTCCATCCCCACACCCAGCAGGAGCCAAAGTTGACCCCATCTCGTTTTCTTCAAAAGCTGCTGCTGCTTCATCATCGTCATCATCGTCATCATCGTCATCTTCTTCTTCTTCTTCTTCTTCTAATTCATTGTCTACTTCTATTTTTTCTTCATGTTGTCTGCTTCATGTCTTCTTCGCCCTCTCTTCCGTCTGCTTCTTCTTTTCCTTTTTCATCGACTTTTTCTCCTACTTCTGTTTCATCTTGCTTTTCGCCGTTTTATTCCTCTTCCTCTTCTTCTTTTTCTTCATCTTCATCCTCTTTTCTTACTTCTTCGTCTTTCTTTCTTTTCTCCTTCCCCTTCTTTCTTCATCTTCATTTTCCTCTTTTTCTTCTTCTTTCATCTTCATTTCTTACTTCTTCGTCTTTCTTTTCTCTTCTCCCTTTTCATCTCCATAGGACATTATCTCGGTCCTACCCTAGGAGTCTCACTATGCTGAATGAAATCGACCGTCACTAGCCTGAATAAAACCATTAGAGGTGTCCACTTTGTTTCAGTGACTCCGTCCATTTAACGGCCTATTGAGAGAGAAGAGACCTCTCAGACGAATAAAGTGGATTTGGCGTCAGCCAGAATAAAATACACAAATCCGAAGACACTTCACATCCGAGAAATTCTTTTTCAAATATCCGAGGAGTGGAGACTTGTCCCACACGAATAGAATCGTCTGGTGTTAGGGAGAATGAAATGGTTAAGTACGACGCCACCGTTCAACAGGTTTACTGGGGAAGATATGTTGCGCGCGCGCACACACACACACGCACAAACGTACATGTTAAGACTCGAGTTCTATACCTCATGTGAGGAATTGCTCAGAGGAAACTCGAGTCTTGGCCTGAACAACATATGCGTAAATTACTTTTTTTCGCTTTTTCTTATTTTTTCTTCTTCTTACGTCCCACAGTCAGAAGAACCTGGCAGAACTCATGAGGCAGATCGCAAATTGGCGCGTTGACACACATCGAGACCTTTCCGTCTTCATTGCCCACGAGGGTCGGGATCTTGGCTCGCAAGAGATGACTCAACAAGCAGCGAGCCAGCCTTCTCGTAGGTCGAAATGAAAACTAAACTCAGCTAAATGGATTCCAAGTTCGTTAAAAAACAAAAAAAGCGGTTGGTGGGGGTGTAAACACTGAGAGCCAGAATACAATGTAAGAGGATTGGACTTGATTCTTTGCTCTGTGAAACTCATTTCGAGGTTCGTAGGATGACTTGTGCTAGTCAAGTACTTCAGCTAGTCGTTCTGGAATGTTCTTAATTAATCAATTACAATGACAGAACTATGAATACCGGCAGGAGACCTTTTGGCCCATAGCAGAGTCAGATACACAAAGTAAGATGAAGTTAAATGACATTGAAAAATAAAACGCTCAAATAGAACAAAATGAATTATTTTGTTCAGTTTAAGAATGTAAAGGTTCAGAATTTAGTTCATATAATGATTCGGTTTAACGTCGCGAGCTCCCCCCTATCAGGAGGCTAGGACGGTGTCCCTTACAGAGGACTTTGTAGCGCGGAATCTAATAAACCATGCCCTTGGTCCAACTCGCTGGCGGCAGAGTTCGAACAGCCGTCATCCCGACCTCCGTCGCAAGTAGCGACGCTCTAACCGGGTCGGCCAGCGAACATCCATATAATAAAAGATAAATATTCGTTGGTGCTGATACGAAGGCTCGTGAGAAAGGTAAGTTACATTTTATTATCAATTAAATTTATACTCAAGCAGGGGAAAGGGGTGAGTGGAGGATGGATGTGTACGGATGATATATTGACATAGCCCGAAGGGATTTACCCCCGTCTTCTTTTCACATGAGGGGACGGTGAGAAGGGGAGGGTCGCCTTTTAAGTGAAGCGGCCCTGCTGTGGATGTGCTGTGTCTTGCTGCATTGCTTCTGACCCAAGCAGTGGGCAGGAGACAAGGATGACCCTTCATCCATGAGGAGCTAAGATGAGAGGGAGGAAGGGATGGTGGATGGGAGTGGGCGTGTGCCTTTAATCTGACTACCTCCCTTATAGAACCTTGGTCACATTAGCTTCTGAAATCACTGGATCCAGCGATACGGCTGGATTGGCCAGCCATTTGCTCTGCACTAGCTACTGTCTCTCGCTGCTCTGAGCTACCGATAGTGGTAGACAAGTGGGAGGTATAAAGAAACTATCGTTTATTCAGAATATGTGTAACTAGAAAAAAAAAACCACTGCTATCCTTAAAGGACTTTTAGTGAATAACCAAAAAGGATAGACGACAATACAAGAAAACTCCCAAAATATACATTCTAATTTGACGAAAATATACCATTTAGTTCTCGTATGACCTCGGCGGTATGCAAGCAAAACAAATCTGTTTCCAAGGCCGAAAGCATGTCTGTGCTGTTATGATCAGCCGATTCCGCCAGCGGACTTGGCGAGTGGTGTGACCAGACAGCTGCACGTATCGCTGTCAAGCCAGGGAAAACGAAAACCAGTCTAGAGTACTCCAGCCTCCTTTTCTCAGAACACAGCTCAGTTTACCTCTGAGTTTTCCCGTCGTTTGGGAAACACAAATTTTCTCTCAACTTTTGGGTACAAATGGAAACTTACAATTACCTCAGATTGCAGTTCCCTCAATTTACATCCCACTGACATATGCCACAGTAATCTCGACCCCCCCTCTCTCTCCTCTCTCTTTCTCTCTCTCAGCTCTCTCTCATATCTCTCTCTCTCTCTCTCTCCCTGTGTGTGTGTGTGTGTGTGTGTGTGTGTGTGTGTGTGTGTGTGTGTATGTGTGTTTACCTAATTATAGCATACAGGAAAGGAGCAATGCCCATTGGATCCTGTCCCACTCTACAAATGATCATGCTTATTCTCAAATCGTGTGTGTGTGTGTTTGTGTGGTGTGTGTGTGTGTGTGTGTGTGTGTGTGTGTGTGTGTGTGTGTGTGTGTGTGTGTGTTTGCGTGGTGTGTTGTATGTGTGTGTGTGTGTGTGTGTGTGTGTGTGTGTGTGTGTGTGTGTGTGTGTGTGTGTGTTTACATAATTGTAGTACACAGGAAAGGAGCTATCCTCGTGAGATTTCATCTCATATCTCCATTTATCAGACCTTATCTTAAAGTCATTGATCTGTGTGAGTGTGTCTGTGTGTGTATGTGCGTGCTTGCATACGTTCACAAACATAAATGTGTGTAGGTCCGTGGAAAAACCGTGATGTGTGTGTGTGTGTGTGTGTGTGTGTGTGTGTGTTTGAGGGGATGTACTGTACAGAGAATGACGTACATAGAAAACATCTTCTGAACACGAATTTTGCATGATCACTTCCAAGGTGCGGCTTCCTTCTTCTTCTTCTTCTTCTTCTTCTTCTTCTTCTTCTTCTTCTTCTTCTTCTTCTTCTTCTTCTTCTTCTTCTTCTTCTTCTTCTTCTTCTTCTTCTTCTTCTTCTTCTTCTTCTTCTTCTTCTTCTTCTTCTTCTTCTTCTTCTTCTTCTTCTTCTTCTTCTTCTTCTTCTTCTTCTTCTTCTTCTTCTTCTTCTTCTTCTTCTTCTTCTTCTTCTTCTTCTTCTTCTTCTTCTTCTTCTTCTTCTTCTTCTTCTTCTTCTTCTTCTTCTTCTTCTTCTTCTTCTTCTTCTTCTTCTTCTTCTTCTTCTTCTTCTTCTTCTTCTTCTTTTCTTCTTCTTCTTCTTCTTCTTCTTCTTCTTCTTCTTCTTCTTCAAATACTTCGAATAGCTAATCATATTCGGAATCTTAATTTATGACACTGTTTTGTATCCCGTGGGCAACGCATCCCCCCCTACCTCTCTCCCCTCCCCTCCTTCTCTCTCTCCCTCCCTTCCTCACCTCCCCTTCCCCCCCTCTCTCCCTTCCTCTCCTCCCCTTCCCCCCTCACTCCCTTCCTCTACTCCCCTCCTTCCCTCCCTTTATCCGTACCCCCCTCCCCTCCCCTTCCTCCGTCTCTCCTTCCTCTCCTCCACTCCCCTCTCTCCCTTCCTCTCCTCCTCTTCCTCTCCTGCCCTCTCTCCCCTCCTTTCCTCCCCTCCCCTCCACTCCCCTCTCTCCTTTCCTCTCCTCCCCTCCCCCCTCTCCCTTCCTCTCCTACCATCCCTTCCATCACCGTCTCCCTTCCTTCCTCCCCTCCCTCCTTCTCTGCCTTCCTCTTCTCCCCTTCCCTTCCTCCTTCTTTCCTTTCTTCTCCCCTTCCCCTCCTATCTCTCCCTGTCTCCCTTCCTTTCCTTCCCTCCCTCTCCTCCCCTCCCCTCCCCTTCCCTCCCCTACTCTCTCACTTCTTCCCTTTCCCTCTCTCCCTCTTTCCTTTCCTCTCCTCCCTTTCCCCTCACCTCTCTCCCTCTCCCCCTTCCTTTCCTACCCTCCTTCACCTCCCCTCCCCTTCTCTTTCTCCCTTCCCTCTCCTCCCTACCTTCCTCCCCTCTCCTCCCTCTCTCTCTCTCCCTCCCTCTCTCTCTCTCCCTCCCTCTCTCTCCCTCCCTCCCTCTCTCTCCCTCCCTCCCTCTCTTCCCCTCCATTTCTCCCCCACTATCTTCCTCTCCTCTCCCTCCTCCCCCCTCTCTCCCTTCCTCTCTCCCTTCCTCTTCTCCCCTTTCCTCCCCTGTCCCTCCTCTCTCTCAACCTTCCCCTCCCTCCCTCTCTCTCTCTCACTTTCTCTCCGCCCCTCCCTCCTATTCTCCCTTCCTCTCCTTCCCTCTCTCCATTTCCTCCCCTTCCCTCCCTCCTCCCCTCTCTCTCCATCTCTCCCTTCCTCTCCTTCCCTCTCTCCCTTTCTTCCCCTTCCCTCTCTCCCTTTCCTCCCCTTCCTTCCCTCCTCCCCTCTCTCTCCATCTCTCCCTTCCTCTCCTCCCCTTCTCTCGCTCCTCATCTCCTCTTTCCTCCCCTCCCTCCCTGTCTCCCACCCCCACCCCCTCCCTCCCCCGATACACCCTGCTGTAGAGGACGCGAGGACGCCGCCGCCGCCGCCGCAAAGGTGATCCAATTATGCAATGGCGCGGCGGAGGCACAAACCGGTCCGTGGGCGGAACCTAACTAAGACTACGCCAGTTGCCAGCAGCCACAAGACCCTTGACTGTCATCCAGACCCCTTCAATATCCACCCGATCCTCTGATTAAAGGGATTTGTTGAATTATGTGACAATTTCATTCAGGTGAAACGCGGACCGCGGCCTGAATGATGCCTCGGTCGACCGTGACCCCTGGTGCACCCGGTCCTAGACTATCTTTAGATGAACCGTTTGGTGTTTGTCATAAGGTCTCCCGTCGGGGGTCGTAGGGTTAATTGTCTGCCCGTGCCCAACCCGGTTATGTACGACCGAACTTGGGCGATCCCGGTACCCTTGGCGGAGCGCGGCGGGGCGAGGCGGGGCGGGGCGCGGCGCAGCGGGGCGACGTAACCGCGTCCGCCTCCAAGGCCATCCCTGTCCTCCTCGCCCAGTAGCACCGGTTTCCGACGTCATCACCCGAACACGGAAGATCCGACCCTGCCCTTATAGATCCATGACTTGTTTGACCTTTGATGAACATCGCCATTTTCGACCTGTTCAGGTACCGTGATGTTTGTGCCCGATACAGCTCATTATTATTTTTTTTTCCCGAAGGTTTTTATCCTCGGCCATTGTAATTGTCATTTTGAAATATGTGTTCTTCTCATTATCTGCACTTCATGTATATTGATGCAATGCCAAATTAACTTACTACTTAGAGTCGAGTTCGTGTACAAACAAAACATCACAGCAAATCTCACCACGTTTCGTCCCGCACCGTGAAACATCCTCAGGCAAACTAGAGAATTCTCTTCGTTGTGCGCAAAACGTGTCCCATTAAAAAAGGAGGAACAAAAATGTTGGAATGCCGATCGCCAGTCCAGAAATACCATCCAAGTTGTAAACACAGAAAACGGGAGAAGGAGATCTCGCGGTTAGTTCGGCGTGGCACCGCCAGATGGCACCAAATGGAGTTGTATCTTGCTTCTGAACGGAGACGTTGGTTGTGTGAAATCTGTTGGCATTCGGCCTAGTAGATCTTCTAACTTTATCAGTGACCATGCAGGCATACAATTTACATTATTATTATTATTATTGTTGTTGGTGGTGGTAGTGGTGGTGGTGATATTAGCCGCCTCCAAACGATTCTATTCAGTTGAGGGGAGCCCACTCACACAAAGATGTGATTACAGCCTGTTCGTGTCACACTGCGATTTCATTCAGGTGGGAGAAGTCGCTCTTAAGGTCGCAAGGTGCAGTGAGTATATAACGCACCTTGGTTGTAAATATGCCCCTCCCCGGCCCCCCCCCCTCTGGATTACCCCAACACCCCCACCCCGAGTCTCTACCAGGTAGGATAGAAGCGCTGGTTATTGTCGACGTAGTGTAAAAAGGTGTAAAAAAGTGTAAAAATATAGGAACGCCTTTACTGTCTACATGGACTGTGATTAACTAATATCGCGTTTTTTATGTGTGTACATATGTACGTATATTTAAGATAATTATCGATACATGGGTAAGCTGTGTCCGTAAGCATCTGTAATTCGTGTTGGGTTCTCAGTACAAGCTAGCTGGCAGTAATGGCAGTCAGAAATTCACCTACAGCGACTTCGTCAGTATCTCTTCTTCGTCAGCCTCCGTATGTGTTCAGGGTCTTGCATGGTACGGACAGTATGTACTACAATTTTATTTCTTATTTTCTATCTTATTTTTATATCTATTTGTTTATCATTATTATTATTATTATTATTATTACTATTATTTTATTATTATTATTTTATTTATTTATATATTTACTATTTTTTTTAGCGTCAAGAGCTTGAAAATCAGTTGGTGAATGGAAACGAAAATTTAATCCCGTGTAAGGAATGCTCCATTCTGCCACGAGAGAGGAAGCCAAGCGTTGCCATGCCAACCAGGGTTTGCACCCCCATCCACCCTCCATCACCACCACCACCACCTCCACCTACCTCCACCCACCTCCACCCACCTCTTTCTCCGCCTGCCCCAATATTCCCGCACCGTGCTACTTGTCCAAACATGTTTCCATCACGGATTCTCTGAAAGAAGAGGAGAAAATGTGGAAGAAGTGGTGGAGGAGGCGGGAGAGGAAGAGGAGAAGGAGAGGTTGGGAAAGGGGGGAAGTTTGGCTTCTTAGTTTCTCACTCGCTCGCTCTCTCTCTCTCTTTCTCTCTCTTGCATTTTCTGTCTCTCTTTCCTTCTCTCTCTTTCTCTCTCATGCAACTGTTGCGTTTCTTCGGATCAGAAATGAGGCTTCGAGTTCGGTGATTTGGACTGACTTCGGAGGCCGAGGAAGAGTCTCTCTTGAGCTCCCTGTCTTCATGGCAGCTTTCTGTAACATATCTTCTTGATTATACCGGGCGTGCCCGTGGGATGTAGTACAGTGTATCCCTTTCAACTGGGTCTGTATATTTACAGCTTTTATTAAGGCTGACGGCAGGTCATTTTGTTCATCAAGAGGAGGAAGAAGGGTACGCGTTTTTTTTTTTTTTTTTTTTTTTTTTTTTTTTTTTTTTTTTTTTTTTTTTTTTTTTTTTTTTTTTTTTTTTTTTTTTTTTTTAAGGGTAGCTTTTTCTTGTACTCATCTTTGCTGGCCCCGTCAAATTCAACTTGCTTGCCCTTGGACCTACTCGTTTGATGCTGTTGACTGTATCGCTGGCGGCATTTGTACAAGGGCGGTACTATGTCAGTGTTGTCCCGGAGACTTGTTCCCGCGCCCTGGTCGACCAATCAACAATCAGAAATTTAAACCAATCAGGAGTCCGCAATGACGTCAAGGATTTTCACCTGGGACTCTATAACTAAAGTATCCTTATGTTTGCTCAGTTAATGTAACGTGTGTGTGTGTTCACCTTGGTCTATGGATCACGTGATGGAGTCGTGATCAACAGCTATTTCCCTCCCAGAAGGGAGCTCAGAGCTCGTATGACCGATCTATGGGCAATGCTGTGACCTTACACGCACATACACCACCAACTCCCCGCCCACGAAAGTTGGAGTAACGGCTCGAAGCGTAGCGATACTGAAATTATTTCAGCCCTGGGCAAGATTCGAACCCGGACCGTCGTAGTGACAGTCGGAGACTCTACCAACCGCGCCACCGAGTGTGTATGTGTGTGTGTGCGTGTGTGTGTGTATGTGTGTGTGTGTGTGTGTGCGCGCGTGTGTGTAACGGCGAGCTGATGACCCATCCGGTGATCGTCCACTGAAGTAATGTGAAGCTAGTTGGGAGCATTGGGTATTCAGAAAAATGAATTATCATGCGTAATGACGCCTGTGTTAAAAACATGGCTGCTGCATCAATCCGTCAATGAATATATGATAGCAGAGCTGGGCGCGTTCCTAGGTGCATTCCGCTTTAGTTAGCTCCCAAATTATTAAAGCTTAAGAGGCAGGTTCATAAAGGATTACAAAGGCGGAGCATACCGACAGGAGACCTTTTGGTCCATAACTTGGTCGGATGTGGAAAAAATATAAAAATTATAAATAAAAAATATATATCAATAATAACAAATAAGATAAATGCAAAGGTATAGTTAAATAATAAAGAAACAGGTAAATAGTAAATAATAGTAAATTGGCAGATAACAAATAATAATGAAAATAAAGCAAATAATAAATTGGCAGATAAGTAATGATAGACGAAAATCAAACAAATAATAAACAGACAAATAATAACAAACAAATAAGCAATATGAAATAAATGGCAGTCATTACAGCATCTTGCTTAGGTGTTTATCTAAACGAATCTTAAAGCTTCGAACTGAACTACATTGCACTGCTTCTGCAGGAAGTTTATTCCATTCATTAACTACCGAAATAAAAGTCCGGTAGGCCACATACCATACCAAAGAAAACTTTCGTAGGCCACATCCAAAAGGTAGGCCACATACTATACCAGCACCTATATTGCTTTGATAGTTTGGGAGCGCTAATCGTGGCCAAACTAAAGCGTAATGCACCTAGGAACGAACAGAGGAACGCCATTCATCTCTGTATAATAGATATATATAGTTTAGAAGAACGTAAACGCTGGACTCGTCGTTATAATTTTATTCCTACGTTTCGACCCTTCCGGGTTCGTCTTCAGGGATGTACAGATATAGCAAAGGGAATCATTGTAACAGGGGCATGTGCGTCATCCTGGGAAAGACCTACCAAGACCTGGACAGGGTTCGAAACGTAGGAATAAGATCATAACGACGAGTCCCGCGTTTACTTTCTTCTAAACAATGGTTCCTGGACTCCAGCTCTTCACAAGTATAGTAGATACATATACGGGTATACGCGCAACATCGCGCGAGATAGAAGCGCTGGTTGCTTTGTCCATAACAACAGTATTGATATGAATATAAATATTGTAAGTGTGTAAAAAAAAAATCAAAAAGGGAGATGGTAAAGATGTTCCCTAGGACAGACATGCATGCTTAGAGTGCATGACACATGGGAGTCAAACTTAGAGCATCAGGTACTATGAAATTTCTTTCACCTTTGATTTAATGCATGTTATTCGTGTGCGTATGTGTGTGTGTGTGTGTGTGTGTGTGTGTGTGTGTGTGTGTGTGTGTGTTTCATCATGGCCTTGGATAACGTGTTGGACTCGTGATCAACAGTTTTTACCCTCCCAGAAGAGAGCTCAGAACTCGTATATGACCGACCTATGGGTAATGCTATAACTTTACACGCGCGCGCGCGCACACACACACACACACACACACACACACACACACACACACACACACACACACCAACTCCCCGCCCACGAGAGTTGGAGTAACAACTCGCAGCGCAGCGATACTGAAATTATTTCAGCCTTGAGCAGGATTCGAACCCGGACCACCGTAGTGGCAATCGGCAACTCTACCACCCCGCCATCAAGTCGTGTGTGTGTGTGTGTGTGTGTGTGTGTGTGTGTGTGTGTGTG
>NC_134785.1:68761582-68774082 GCF_046742065.1 Oratosquilla oratoria | reverse complement strand
TTTTAAGCTGCCGGCAAGCTATCATATTCACATGACTTCGTGGAGCAATTTCGGAATTCGGTCGAGATGTAGATTAAAAAGTATGATACTAGTAACATATCTATGTGAGATGCACCATATTCTTGTATCACGTGCTAGACATGTGATCGTTTTTTCCGAGTAAGAGCTCTAATTTATCTATGGACCATCCTGTGACTACATACGCACACACGAACACACACATGCACACACACACACACGACTCGGTGGCACAGTTGGTAGAGCGCTGAACTGCTAGCATGGTGGTTCCCGTAGTACTTGGTTCGAATCCTGCCCAGGGCCGAAATTATTTCGGTACCGCTGCGCTTCGGGTGGTTACTCTGACTCTCGTGGGCGGGGAGTTGTGTGTGTGTGTGTAAGGTCATAGCATTACCCGTAGATCGGACCTACGAGCTCTGAGCTCTCTTCCGGGAGGGAAACAGCTGTCGATCACGAGTCCAACACGTGATCCAAAGACCAAATCCCAAGTGAATACACACGTACACGCACACGCACATATGTGCGCGCACACATGTACGCGCGCACACACACACACACACACACACACACACACACACACACACACACACACACACACATACAATTTCATATTAGATATGGTAATGTGAAATCATGGATATAAATTTAAGTTGGAACTGTACAATTTAAAGCTAGTTAGGAAATTGGAGAGTAGGAGACGGGGCCCAATGATCATCAATCCTTTCCTGTATACTACAATTAGATAAATGCATACACACATACACTTACGCACACACACACACGCACACACAGGCAAACGCACATACATACATGCACGCACGCACGCATGTACATACATGCACAAAGTAGTCAAAAATGTAAACTCAGAGAGGGACCTAGGAGTAATCATCTCAAGCGATTTGACACCTGACAAACATGTAAATAAGTTATTTGGAGAGACCTACCTACAACCTATTAAGATCAATGAAAGTGGCCTTCGACTACATGGATGAGGAGATGGTTAAGAAAATAATTATCGCATTGATAAGACCGAAATTACTGTAGAATATGCTATATCAATGTTGGCACCTAACACAAAGATAAACACAAGAATATTAGAAAGAATCCAAAGAGTAGCGACAAAAATGGCACCCACACTATCAAACTTGACATATGAACAAAGATTGGAGAAATTACAGTTGTCAACATTGGAGCAGAGAAGGGAAAAAGGCGATTTGTTGACCATTTTCAGAATTATGAAAGGGATGGAAGTTCTCGATAGAGATGACCTATTAAAATGGGACGAGAGGGAAACAAGAGGACACGAAAAGAAACTAAAGAAAGACAGTTACAGAAAAGACCTGAAAAAGAATAGTTTCCCACACAGAGTGATCGATGTCTGGAACAAATTGAACAGTGGAACAGTGAATGCCAGAACTATACACGATTTCAAGAAAAAACTGGACGTGGAGAGATACGAAAACGGGTCACAACGAGCATAGCTCCCGTCCCGTAAAATACAACTAGGTAAATACATCCAAGATCTATATACACCAGGTATAACCGTTTGAGCCGTTCTGCGCAGCTTCTGACGTCATCTGGTTGGTTCCGTTTTCTCTTTGTGAAACACTGAAGAAAACTGTGAAACGCTAAGGAATACTGGAATTATTATATATTCCCCCCGTTATCTCTCTCTCTAGCTCATTGCTATTATCAGTGTGTGTATGTGTGTGTATTTGTATACTTGTATTTTACGGGAAGGGGAAATATCGTCGTGTGTGCTTATATGTGTACACGTTCACATGTGTGTGTATGTGTGTGTTTGTGTGCGTGTGTGTGTATGTGTGTGTGTGTGTGTGTGTTTATATACTTGTATTTTACGGGAAGGGGAGATATCGTCGTGTGTGCTTATATTTGTACACGTTCACGTGTGTGTGTGTGTGTATTTATATACTTGTATTTTATGGGAAGAGGAGATATCGTCGTGTGTGCTTATATGTGTACACGTTCACATGTGTGTGTGTGCGTGTGTGTGTGTGTGTGTGTGTGTGTGTATTTATATACTTGTATTTTACGGGAAGGGCAGATATCGTCGTGTGTGCTTATATGTGTACATGTTCACATGTCTGTGTGTGTGATTTATCTTGGTCTTTTGGATCACGTGTTGGACTCGTGATCGACAGCTATTTCCCTCCCGGAAGAGAGATCAGAGCTCGTATGTCCGATCTATGAATTTACACGCACACACATCCCCAACTCCCCGCCCACGAGAGTTGGAGTAACGACACGAAGCGCAGCGATACTGAAAAAAAATCAATGCTAGGCAGGATTCGAACCAGGTACAGCCATTATGTCCGTTATAGAAGTCTGTGTCTCTACCAACCGCGCCACCGATTCGTCTATGCTTGTTGAGGTGTGTGTGTAATTATATATTTGTATTTTACGGAAAGGGGAGATACCGTCACGTGTGTTTATATGTGTACACGTTCACACGTTCACATGTACATGTCTGTACAATCTAATTTTTTGACGTAGAGATAATTTATGTGACACAGTATCACAATTTTACTTGTTAGAACCGTTGTAATTGAAGTTGGAGTATTTATGAAACTAAAGTGGTTTGACATTTGTATTTTTGATGTAAAAGAAATGTCGATGAAAATTATCTCCAGTCTCGGCCTCAGAGAAAGCAAATAAGATTCTAGGACTGATTGCGCGATCTTTTGAATTCAAAAGTCCATCTCTCATTAACAAGCTATATAAATAGTTAGTTCGTCCACATTTGGAATATGCTGTTTCTGTATGGTCGCCGAATCTCATTAAAGACATTGATAGATTGGAAAAAGTACAACGGCGAGCCACAAAGATGATTCCAAATATAAAAAATAAATCTTACGAAAATCGACTAAAACATATAGATATGTTTTCCCTAAAAAAGCGTAGATTCAGAGGTGACTTGATACAGGTCTTTAAGACTCTAAAGGGAATTGACAACATCAAAGTGACAATTTTCATACTGAATGAAAATCCGACAAAAAATAATGGTCTCAAACTGTCAGAAAATATATTTAATTTGGAAGTAGGTAGAAACAACTTTGCCAATCGTGTAGTTAATGAATGGAATAAACTTCCTGCAGAGGCAGTGCAATGTAGTTCAGTTCGAAGCTTTAAGATTCGTTTAGATAAACACCTAAGCAAGATGCTGTAATGACTGCCATTTATTTCATATTATTTGTATATTTATTATTTGTCTGTTAATTATTTGCTTGATTTTCATATCAATTTCTGTTGATTTAGCATTATTTACTATTTACCTGTTTGTATATCATTTAACTATACCTATGCATTTATTTATTTTATCTATTATTATTTATATTATAATTTTAATTTTCTTATTTATTTGTCATTGTTTTTTTTTCGCATCCGACCTAATTATGGAACAAAAGGTCTCCTATCGGCATGCTACTCCTTTGTAATCACATGTATGTGTGCGTGAGTGTGTGTGTGTGTGTGTGTGTTTATATACTTGTATTTTACGGGAAGGGGAGATATCGTCGTGTGTGCTTATATGTGTACACGTTCACATGTGCGTGTGTGTGTATTTGCAGGGAAACGATGAAAATTAACATTTGGCTTAATTCCTCTTTGGTTTGAGCCACAACCCTTAATGGCACAATAAGCCATATTGTCAAGATCTATATATACCGGTATATATAGATCTTCATTGTCAGAATATAACTAATTGCGTGGAGCGGTGCGAGCGGAGGCAGCAACATGTCCGTGCAACGAACCAGCTACAACTAACAGCGATGGGACGCGCGAACCCCACTTTGAGCAGCCAGGTGACGTCACGGGCCCGCTGCGCCAACACACTCGAAATTCGGTCGGAAGTGGTTAGACCTGGTATATATAGACCTTGAATACAACTAGGTAAATACACGCACGCACACTCACACGCGCGCGCGCATACACACGTATACACGCGCGCGCGCATACACACGCGCGCGCATACACACGCATATACACATGCGCGCGCGCGCAAACACACGCACACACACACGCGCGCGCGCGCCCGCACGCATGTACATACATGCGCACGCACATACACGCGCACGGACACACGCACACACGTGCACGCACACACACGCATACACACACACACACACACACACACGCACGCACGCACACAGTCGTACACACACACATATGCGTGCATACACGCATGCACACACACACTCACACGCGCGCACACAGACACACACACATACACACACACTCACACACACACTCACACACTCACACACACACACACACACACACACACACACACGCACACACATACACGCACGTGCACAAACGCACACATACACACTCACGCGCACACACGCACGTACACACTCATGAACACACACACACACATATGCGTACACACATATATGCTTGCACACACACACGCACATACACACACATGCTTGCACACACACACACACACACACACACACACACACACACACACGCATACACACACACACGCACACACACACGCGCGCGCGCACACACACACACTTGTACACACATAAAATTGGAACTAAGGAGATAAAGAAAGTGCGATCTGAAAAATATATACCTGTAGGAGTAATTATCTTAAACGACTTGTTCTCTGATAAATAAAAAACAAAATGTCGGAGAATCCTATAACTTGCTAAGATCAATAAAAGTGGCATTTACCTATTTGAACGAAGAAATTATATAAAAAAATATATATATTAGTTACTCTAATAAGGCCTAGACTGGAATATTCGGTGACATTATGGTCACCCAGTACCAAAAGGAATATAAAGAAAATTGAAAGAATCCAGAGAGCAACCACAAAAATGGCTCCAGTACTTTCAAACTTGCCATATGAAGAGAGACTGGCTAAATTGGAGTTACCTACTTTGGAGCAAAGAAGAGAGAAAGGCGACCTACTGACCATCTATAGACTCATGAAGGGCACGGAAATACTCGATAGAGAGGACTTGTTAAATTGGGACAAGAGAAACGCAAGAGGACATGGAAAGAAACTCAAAAAAGATAGTTATAGAAGAGATCTGAAGAAGAACAGTTTTCCACACAGAGTGGTGGACACTTGGAACAAACTAGACAAAACAATAGTGTGTACAAAAACCATACACGAATTTAAGAGCAAACTAGACACTGCGAGATACAAAGGCGGGACCCCACGAGCCTAGCTCCCATTCCTGTAAGATATAACCAGGTAAATACAACTAGGTAAATACACACACATATGCATGCACGCACGCACACGGCTCGGTGGCGGATTGGTAAAGCACTGGCCTCACAAGACAGAGAACCGGGGTTCGATTCCCCGGCCGGGCGGAGATAAGTTGGGTTTGTCTCCTTTCACGTGTAACCCCTGTTCACCTAGCAGTGAGTAGGTACGGGACGTTAGTCAAGGAGTTGTGACCTTGCTGTCCCGGTGTGTGGTGTGTGAGTGGTCTCAGACCTACCCAGAGATCGGCAAATGATGAGCTCTGAGCTCACTGCCATAGGGTGGTGTCTGGCTGTCTCGACAGAGACTGCAGCAGATCCGAGGTGAATACATACACACACATGCGTGTACACATACACACACACGCACACACGCACACACACATATACATGCGTTCATACACATACACGCACACGCATACACACACGCGCGCACGCACACACATATACATCAATCCCTTGCTCAAGATAGAAATGCTATGTTGGTGTGTGATTGTATGTGTGTGTGTTATGGATTTATTTTAACGGAATATTTATGTGTACTGATTTATGTAGACAAATGTGGCGTTCCCGTGGCATTGCAAGCTGGTCTCATTATTCTAAAACGAAAAAAAAAATTGAGACATTTCAACGCCTTGCTGCGTCGTCATGTTTACGGCAAGGTGAGCACGGAAGTAGCGGTATATGGAGTTGGTTCGTGTGTGTGTGCGTGCATGCGTGCGTGTGTGCTCCGTGTGGTGGTGGTAGAGGAGGAGGAGGAGGAGGAAGAGGGAGCTCCCGCCGGCTGGGTGGGTTACCTGCTGAGTCTTGCTGAAACCGCGGTAGAGAGTGCGCGTCGCGTCTTACGCCCGGTAGATTGCAGAAGCCGCAGCGTGCTGCGCTGCGCTGTGTTGTGATGTCTGTGCTGTGCAAGTGCGTGGGTCCTAAGCCTCTCCGGATTCTGCGCGGATAGGCTTAGTATCCGGAAGACCTTGTCTCGAATAGTGGTGATGCATAGTGTACGTGCAACAAGGACACTTTTGGATAGAGGCGCTGGAGAAAAACTGTGCGTTAGTCAACAAGGCGCTGCCTGGGACAGACACGATAATGGGCACAGTCCAGAGTCTTGTCCCATTAGGACACCCAAACCTGAACTATGACGTTACATGAGAGGGACGGGGATGTATCAGTCCAATTTAATCAAAACAACAAAAAACATCTGTTTAAGGAGATATCGTATAGAAGAAAATGCGATAACTAATCAGCAACGAAACGTTTTGATAGATACGCGGGCTAAAAGCGAATGTAAGCAAGAGCACGTGAGTGTGTGCATGAAGAGCTTCTGTGTACGAAGTCAGCTGGGGGAAAGGGGTGAGCGACATGAAGCTTGTACGACGTGGTCCCCCTGCCCCCCTGCCCCCCATCTAACCATATATGTCTGTTGGAACTCAACCCCTATCCCACGCGTCTTCATGGTCGTTGTCTCTGGGGGCGCTCCCCGCCAAAGGGCGCCGAGGGACACGAGCCCCAGTGGTGGCCCACGTGTGCCTCGCATGCTCTCAACCTCGTTTCGCACGGATCGACTTTTCGCCGTGCGCCGTCCACGACACGACGTCGTGCTTTCATATAACCATGGGTGTCTATGGATGCTTTCACACGTGGTCGTCACGTGTGAAAGTGTCGATAAACATCTATGGTTATTTGAGACCACGATGTCGTGTCATGGACGGCGCACGGCGAAAAGTCGATCCGTGCGAAACGAGCCTTACCCAGTCATTTCGCCGTGGCCTTCTATAGTGCCCCAGCGTTTAATATGGGCGGTGATCATGGGCGGAGGGGGGAGAGGAGGAGGAGGAGGAGGGCGTGGCTGTAATGTCTCATGCTAGCTCTGTTGCCAACCCATCCCATAGCAACGTCACTATCAAAGCTTACTGTGGCAAAAGCGCGCGCACATACACACACACACACACATACACACACACACACACACACACACACACACACACACACACACACACACACACACACACACATGAGCTTTTATCCGGGAAGTTAGTAACTGTCGATCACGATCAAACACGTGATCCAAGGCCATGCTGAATCACACACACACACACACACACACACACACACACACACACACACACACACACACACACACACACACACACACACACACACGAACGCTTCCTTAAACAGGACAGAAGAAGAAACAGAGGACATCGAATGAAACTGAAAAGACAAGGTTTTTGAAGGATATTAAGAATTACAAATTTCCAAATACAAATACACCTCTTCCTGTTACAACATAGAGGAAGAAATTGTACAGCCAAATTAAATTACCGATTTTAGATGGAAGAAGAGGAGGAACTCCATAAGTAGAGTTTATTGTGTAATAAAGGTAAACACATACACACACATGTGTGTGTGTGTGTGTGTGTATATATATATATATATATATATATATATATATATATATATATATATATTGTCACGTGCTAGCGCAGGTTCGAGTCCTTGGCTGTCCCACGTTTCAATTTCTGCATGTTGGCCTCCTCGAGTCTCTTGATGTTGATGGCTTAGAATTAAAGTGTATTCTGGCTGATGGATATATGTATATATATATATATATATATATATATATATATATATATATATATATATATATAATACACGTGTTTGTGTATGTAAACTGTATGTTATATGAACTTCCACCGTCACCCATGTCAGCCTTCATCCATTTGTTTGCCAACATTTATCCATTACAAACCTCTACTCAGTCCTCTCCCTCCCTCCCACCCTCCCTGTCTATCACTCTCATATTCTATTCATATATTTATTTTTCTATCAACTTTCCGTCTTCTCTGCCACCACCAGCGTTCCCTGTGCACCTTCATCCCGAGTCCCTCTTGTGGCGACTTTCCGCCCAGTTGATGTTCCTTCCTTGCTGGCCCGTCCATCCCTGGTCGGCTTGTTGGGTTAACTCCCTCTTTGCCAACATTTCAATCACCTCCCTGTCGGCTTTTCGAGTGCGCTAAAGCCCCTCGTCGAAAGTCCCTTTCTGCCACCACGGTGCTTGTAAGCCACCTTCGCAGGATGTGATCCAGAGCCCAGTAGCATTATTTAAGAGTAGATAATCTAGAAACTAGTAATCATTGGTATTGACCAGTGACCCAGGTTGTGGTGTAAGAAAGAGTTCGACACGCGTTGTGAGTTGTTCCAGAAATTAACCTCTTCTGAAAAGAGAGAGAGAGAGAGTACTCGTATTCCTTTATACAGGCAAATGATGGGCAACTTTTTTCAGCCACATGTATGGGGTACCCTTTTTGTTTGTTATGAGAACCGATTTGGCCTCTCCCCTCGCACAGTGACGTGCATTTGTCTTTTTGTCCCGGCGTTTGGTGCCCCTCCAAAATAAGAGAAAAAAAATTCTGAGTGCTGGAAGAAAGAGACCAAGCTGCCACGTGATCAGAGACACGAAAACCACAAGTCATTCCTTCTCGAGAGAAGTGCCTCCTCAAGACTTATGGCGCCATTGTTGTATCCATAGAAGATCGGTGCCCTTTACTTCCTTCAGGTTTTGGACTGAGCCTGTGGGTCCCTGCGGGCACCCACGAAGGAGGATGTGATCCCCCGTGGTCCTGGGATCTTTCGCCACAGGGACACCCAGCATTAGTGACAAATCCCCACTGGTGGAACATTGTCTCCAGTTTTATCCACTTTGGCTCTTCGAGCCATCCATCTCCTTCCTGATAAGTTATTCCGCTGGGTAGGCTTTTATTTGGTCTTGGTAGTTCCTTGATGGGAGTGTAAACAATGAGGTGGCAAGACACCCTGCGAACTCCCAATTCCACACCTCCCCCCACCCCCGCCACCACCCTACCATCCTTAAGGGTCGAGTCACCAGTGAGTCTTTTATTGCGTCCGTAAGTAGGACGAGCGGACCCGTGCCCACATTGGTGACAGAAGGCAACGGGGTTGATGAGTGTATTTCGGAAGAAAGCAACCCACAAGATAGGAGATACATGGACCTGGCTCTGTTTTATTTTGTTGATTTATTTTATCTATTTTATTTATTTATCTATTTTACCTGTTTTATTCATTTATCTATTTTACCGCAAAAGGTCACCCAGTGAAGTGATGTCGCCCACTGGTGAGAAAAAAAAGAAAGCGAAAAGTGAAACCGGGAAGCTTGTTTCGCATCCTCGTCGCGCCATTGCGAATGTAGGTCTTGAGGTGAAGCGGGCACTGGACTTGCTGCTGCTGCTGCTGTTGGAGGAGGAGGAGAAGGAGAAGAAGGAGAAGGAGGAGTCTTTGGTTTCTTTTGGGCCAAGTTGCTCCGCCGGCTGGACTTCCCCCATCGCTTCCTGCCAAGAGATCTTACTTTCTTGAGGATGCCGGGGTCGGATGGGTTCCAATAGGGGTGTAAGGTGTAAGCTGGGTGCGTGCCTTGGCTGGCTACATCCAATATAAGGAGGAAGAAGCATTTTGGTAGATAAATATGGATGGATGAAATGTGTGTGTGTGTGTGTGTGTGTGTGTGTGTGTGTGTGTGTGTGTGTGTGTGTGTGTTCACCTTGGTCTTTGGATCATATGTTGGATTCGTGATTGACAGCTATTTCTCCTCCCGGAAGAGAGCTCAGATCTCGTATGACCGATCTATGGGTAATGTTATGACCTTACACGCGCACACACACCCAACTCCCCGCCCACAGGAGTTAGAGTAACGACTCGAAGCGCAGCGATACTGAAATTTCAGCCCTGGGCAGGATTCTAACCCGGTCCGCCATAGTGACAGTCGAGGACTCTACCAACCGCACCACCAAGTCGTGTGTGTGTGTGTGCGTGTGTGTACGCGCGTATGTATAAAAGTATGATAATGATGATGGTGACGATAATAGTAATAGTAATAATTATAATAATTGTAATGATATAGTAACAATAGTAATAATAATGACAATGATAACAGAAGTATTAGTAATGAAAATAAAAATAGTATTGATAATAGTAATGATAATTATAATAATGATAGTAATTATTATTATTATTATTATTATTATGATTGATTATTATTATTATTATTATTATTATTATTATTATCATTAATTATTATTCCGAAGTTATCGTGCCAAACAGTGAAGATGAGATCCCCAGGCTAATGAGGGTTATGATAAGTTAATACCAGACGTTTTTATTCACTCAAAACCAGAACACTTTTTTTCGAGGCGTTAGGACAGTCTCTATCAATCCCATCAATGGGGAGACCTTCATGACAAAACTTTGTTCGTGTTGACGTCACACGATTTTATTTGGCTGAAAAGACGCCTTATACGTTCTTTCTGACATTCGTTGCTCTCATGTACACATGAATATTTATTTTATTTAGTATATTTATTTATAACAAATCGTTTATTTATTTTTGATGCTGTGTTGCAACACACTCCGCATCCTTCTTCAACTCCTTCAATCACTACATCAGCTCCCCGCTCTCTCTCTCTCTCTCTCTCTCTCTCTTTTAAGAGAGCATGGTCGTACATGTGTGTGTGTGTGTGTGTGTGTGTGTGTGTGTGTGTGTGTGTGTGTGTGTGTGTGTGACTGTATCTTTACATGTATGCCTACGTACTGTAGCCGTTTTCAAGGTGTTGTGGTCAGGAGAGGGAAGGGAAACAAAAGGCTGTAGCTCGGATGCTATCGAATCGATGGGGGGAAATTAGTGTTGATTGGATGGTGATAGACTGATGGAGGGAAAGGAGGAATGGAGGAGGTGTGTATTTCAGTCGTGGGAGGTAGAATAACCCCCTCCACAGCGGTTTTTGCATTTTAACGAATAGGATAGACTGAGTAGGCCTAACAATGTAGTAAGCGCTGAAACAATGGGTTGTTTTAAGAGATTATTAAATAACCTTATGGATAGGGATGACATATGGTAAGGGACATAGAACTGCCTAGTATAAGCATTATGGTCTCTTGGAGTCTCCTCTATTCTCATGTTCTTGTCTGCACATGGAGGTTCTGCGAAACAGACGTGGGAGAGAGTCATCTCCCAGCCGTTCGTCTTGAACCTCCATCAACGCCCTCACCTTCTGTCTGGAGGTGCGACCCAGAGGGGCTGACACTCAGTCCCTAGACCGACCTCGAGGCTGTCCTTCCTATTTTCATATAATGAGAGCTGACAACCGTTGACTGTTCCCTTCCCCTCTCCTGCCAACTGTTGCCATAGAAACCAACTCGGAGTAATACAATACAGACTGTAGTTCTTTACCTCTTTCTGGAGAAGTCCACGGGAAGGGGCCAGGACCGTTGGCGTCTACTGTGGGGCCGTGGGTTTCTAGTCATTGAAGCTTCAGGCAGTAGTTATTACCTGGATAATTCTCCTTGGATCTTTCCTTGTCCACAAGGATAGAAGCGCTGGTTATCCTGCCTCTCCCATGGTTGCAAAAGGATTGATGGACCCCGGGCACAAAAACATCTTCCCATTATCCTTGTATTGTCAGGCATTTTTCTTGTTTTGTGTTGTCCTTATTTGGGCGCTCGTCTCCCTTTTATGTAAACAATGAACTCGTGGGCCATTGGTGTCGTTAGGTACCACCACGCGGACCACTCCTTGCCCAGACAATAGCCAACCTTGGTGAGACATCGCTTGGTCATTCATGATCCGAGTCTCCATGTGTATTAGTCGTCCAAAGATCCCACCCTTTCTGTACGGCGAGTTGGTGTGTGGCCACTATAAGTCCTGCAATCATGTCAAACGCTTACTTGGAACTTGTCGTCCAAGAAGTGGAGAATCGAAGACGTGTCGTCCTCGTGGACTCTGACCTCCGTCGCCAGTGGCTTCCGTCACCACAAGTCTGAGTGCCACTTGTGTTCACCATAGAGCTACTGCAAGGGATGTCTAGAGTGTACACTGTGTAGAGTTGTCCACGAACCTCTGTGGTGATCACACTGCACCTGTTGCACTCTTGTTTCGGGTTTCATCGAGCGTTCGTCCTATTCAGACTTTGTTGTTGTAAGAAACGTTGATTTATGTTGTAAGAATCATTAATTTATGTGGCCTCATGACCACCGTTAGCATACCCACCATTCTCTCTCTCTGTCTCTCTCTCTCTCTATCTATCTGTCTCTCTCTCTCTCTCTCTCTCTCTATCTGTCATCTCTCTCTCTCTCTCTCTCTCTTTCTCTTTCTCTCATGCTGCGACAGTTTTTTACAACAACTAATCATCCTGGTAGCAACCTTAACACATAGGGCAAAGGTG
>NC_134785.1:68634082-68751582 GCF_046742065.1 Oratosquilla oratoria | reverse complement strand
GTTTGTAGCTGTTGTTATGTTCACCATTTGTGCTCAGTGAGACTGCTTTTTTTTTTTTTTTTTTTTTGTAAATTGCATATTTAGAGATACAGTAGTCTTCTCATGCTGCCAAAACAAGACAGATTAAAGTATAAACACTCGCAAGAAACATTAAATTTGTTAAGCATCTTATTTATTTGTTTGTTTAACTCGTTTTAAACTCCGGGCAGAACAACTTTTTTTCGTGTTCATATTTCCTTCCGTCGTTCTTTCATTTCGACGATGTCATCGACGAAATCGTTTATATCGATTTTGTCCATTAATTCAGACTCGGCCGCCGACGCCACAAGGCCAAAATGCCAAATCTGTTTTGAGCAGAGAGGTTTTAGTCAGCTTCAGAATGGGGAAACTTCCCTCACAGGCTGCAGTTACAAGTTGCCAGAGTGGTCCAAATTCGGACTTCAATTGCCAGCCTGGAACAGATATCATGGCTGTGTGTGACCAAGTTCTCTCTCTCTTTCTCTCTCTCTCTCTCTCTCTCTCTATCTATCTATCTATCTCTATCTCTCTCTCTCTCTTGGTCTCTCTCTCTCTCTCTCTCTCTCTCTCTTGGTCTCTCTCTCTCTCTCTTGATCTCTCTAGATCTCTCTGGATCTCTCTTTCTAGATCTGTCTCCTCCCATTCTCCCTTCCATCTCCAGAGCTTTTGGCACTTTCTTTGTAATAAAAAAAAAGAGATCCTGAAAGTTATTTGGAGACCTCTTCCATTGGGGAGGAGGGTGGGACAGGGGGGATTATCAACTCCCCCGCTCATCCACCCAGCCCCTTTTTCCTGTGTTATATTGATACACACAACTTGTACATATGCAATTGTTTTCCCCGTGTTACGTGCAAGGTCGATGAAAGAACGGGTAAATTGAGAACGCGCCTCTTCTGCACGCCTATGACCATATATGGACATTGGTCACTGACCTATGACGACACGCTGTGTGTTTGATTTGCGGTCGCTCTTGCGCGACAGTCTGGTGTTCGTGTTGTCTCCTCATTCAGTTCTCATAAACATCAATCTTTTATTTTCTTCACCATCATGCTATCAACCCCTAAGATTACTGTGAATAGTACGGTAAAGAAATGAGGTATGTTTATTTTTATTCATGTATTTATTTTAATTATTTATTTTATTTATTTATTCATTTATTTTGCTATTGTCCCATTTTAGATATGGTTTGATATATTTTGTCAAGGAACTCAAGATCGTCTCTCATTTTTTATTTAAATATGTACAATTTACGCTGTTTGACATTTACTGAACAACAGTTATGGAGTTTTTTTCAATTCTCTACATTTGTAAATTGAAATGCAACCACTTTGTAAAATTTTCTCATTTGCCATCAATTTTGGATGGATGGACGTGGTCTGTTTAGATCTGTGAAAGGCTTTTGACAAGGTGCCACCGAGAAGATCGACATTGAAACTAGAAACTGAAAGGACACAGGGTATCTCACTTAACTCGTTTATTAGGATATTTACTAGTTTTATTCAAAAGACAGAAGGGCACCTGATTGCACGTGGTGGTCCTGCAAGTTGGACTGAGAGCTGCCCATTTTCTAAACCCGTCTTTAACCGTCTTCGTCTCCATCAGGAGGTGCAGCCTTGAGGGGCTGGCACATGGTCTCTAGAGTGGGCTCAAGACCTCTTTCTATCAACTTCATTTTTTTTTTTTTTTTTTCATATTTGGAGAGTTGACAACCGGTGACTGATCTCCTTTCCCCGTCACTTTAGCCAGTGACATAGAAAGTTCCACGCCAATACAACTCGGACAACAATCCAAAGATTCTTAGGTCAGTGTGAGGTTCCGAGGACCGTTGCCAGACACTGCGGGGCTGAGGGTTTCCCACTGAAGCTAGAGGCAACAATTAATTAGATTCTTTTCGTGTGGTGTGGGAGAGCTTCACTGCGCCAAGAGAGCTAATGGCATTTGCGGACGACGTAGAACAACGGAGGAAAATACCGGACGATGACTCGGCTGCCGATGTTGCAGCAGGATCTGGCGAGATTAGATACCCCCTGACAAAAATGGGAGAAGTGGAGGTGGTGAGGGAGGGAGGGAGGGAGTTCGATGCCAGTAAATGGCGCGTGACGAAAACGTGAGAAAAGTCAGCACAGAAGAAAAAAAAGTCAGTTTAGGTGAAGGAACCCTGAGAGAGAGAGAGGGAGAGGGTTAGGGAGAGAGAGAGAGAGAGGGAGAGAGTGAGGTGGGGAAGAGATTCATATACAGACACACCCAACGAGCGGAGGTCATAAAAGACAAAAGAAACTACGCTAAACGAACCAAAGGACGTGTTCTTCACTTCCCCGTATAGGGTAATTGGTTTATGGGTAGACTGTATTCCTAGAGGTTCAGCATAAGTAATTTCAGAATAGATGGATAACATGGACCGTAGTTTACCAGCGTTTCTATCCCATTGGACAGTCTGGCGCCGCAGATGACATGGAGACGCCAAGATGTTCGGAGGAAGGAGTACATGGTACTGTAGGACAGGGGTGGGGAACCCTTGGCACGCGTGCCCAGAGCTCACCTTAAAAAAGAAATAACTAATAGATCTCTAACTTCTTTTGTTTGACTATTGGAGGGGGGGGTCACCATACTCGTAAGTAGGCCTGTCATTTATGTTACTCTGTTGACACACAGGAAGATTTTGTACCAAAGATTTGGATGGTTTTGGCACCCACACTTAAAAAGGTTGCCCACCTTTGAGGTCGGATGAGTGTCTCGTTCTGTATCGTGTAGTTGATTACACGCGCGTTGGAGCACGTGAACTGTGTACGCCCAGCAATCTTAATCGTTTTCTTCTCGCGGCGATGACGTAAACCCACAGGCTCGGAATTGAAGTGTAATGATTGGCGCCTGGTTGGTTGCTTCACCATGCAGCCAATGGAAAGAGGGTCTTAAGAAAAAAGATTTCGAAACAAATCAAGATTGAAACTGAAGCTAGATAAAAAAGAGGTTTTATTTTCGTAGGTGAGCACACACGCACACACACACACACACACACACACACACACACACACACACACACACACACACACACACACACACACACACACACACACAAAGAAATAGAATATACAGCCTCGAATTTGCTAATCCACCTTTACAACAAACACGGACGACTCCACCCTCGTTGCCCATAAAGGCATTAATAACATTCTCGTTGGGTTCCGGGTTCCCTGGCATGATTGCCCCAGGTATGAAGGGTTACAACCCTGTCCTCCATCCCCCCAGTTCTGGGCACTCGTTGCATCACCTGGTTTTGCGTGGTCATACTTCCTAGTTGTTCCTAGATCCAGGGTACTCTTTGCTTCCTAGTTCCTGCCCTGGGCTGTCCTGGGGCCTTCAGTCAGTCATGCTAACCAGAACGCCCCCATCCACCCAGCCTGGTCGAACCAAGGTACACACTTCTCAGAGCGTCGAGACAGAGACTACAACTCATATGTTCATGATTTCAAACCCTTTCGTAACTATTAATGCCTCGTTTTATTCTGGCTAACGTCGAGTGATATTATTCGCTCCCCACCCATGGTGAACCCCCTCCCCTCGTGTGGGGGGGGGGAAGAGGAGTAAGGCTTGTCTGCATGTGATTTTATTCAGACATGTGGTGGTATCACGGTATCGATGTTAACATTGTTACAAGTGACTATATTGCACTTCGCCACTGAGTTATGCCTTGTATTCCACAGTAAAGTCAAAGAAACATTCCTTTTCGTTTTTTCTGTGATTTTGTTTGTTTCTCTCTCCCTTTATTTCATCCCTCGTGCATTTCTCCGTGTCTTTCTTCATTTCTTTATTTCTTTCACCCTTCCTTTTATTTCCGTTTTCTTCAGCGAGTCCTTTGAACATTCCGCGTGCTTGATAAATTCCTCGCAAAAGATGTGTACGTTCCAAGGGCGGACAAATGGGCTGCCGGCTGAGAGCGGTAGTGGCAGTGGTGGTGGGGGTGGGGGTGGGGCTCCATGGGTGGCGAGGGATCTGGCCGCAATACCAATGAGATATACACAAGCCGGAGTGGCCAAGTCACCGTTCTCGGAGAGTTCTCTAAGCAGCAGTGTTTTTTTTTTTCTTTTTTCTTCCTTCTTTGCCTCACCGCCAACTCCCGCACAGATCACCCGTGATACCCTTTCATCCCCGCCTGTAGTCTGGCCTTCCTAATATAAAGGAGAAAAAAGGCGTCCTTGTGCAAGTGCTCGAGGCAGTGTCTAGAGACTTCCCGTTCCATCTATCGCCGTTTGTTGACCTCCACCCCCTTCCCCTACCATACAGCCGCGATTTCAGGAGTTCTCGAAACCAGTTCGTTGGGTGCTCGGCACGACCAGGAAGTTCTTCGGG
Organism: Oratosquilla oratoria; assembly: GCF_046742065.1. Taxonomy (NCBI): domain Eukaryota; kingdom Metazoa; phylum Arthropoda; class Malacostraca; order Stomatopoda; family Squillidae; genus Oratosquilla; species Oratosquilla oratoria. The sequence goes on along the minus strand of NC_134785.1, from coordinate 68,747,217 downwards.
ACCGATCCTGTTGCATCACTCTTCGCTGAAATGGTAAGGGCGCCATCTGGGGTGTGACGTCATTTTCCACATTGTGACCAACCCGCGTTCTCGCGTCTTTGGCACACTGTAGTACCCTATAGTACATGTATAATGTGGTGCAGGTGTTTGTGGTGTTTGTGGTACCAACACCGCGTAGTTCATTGTGCCATGGAGGGAACCTGACATGTGATAAACACCCCTAAAACGAAAGAGGAATCTTACCAGCAGTTAACGATGCAAGCTGGGTCAGCCATAGACATCACGTAGAATTGGTTTCTGTCTACTCCAAAACAAAACCTTGGTTAAAGATGGCAACCACCGACTGTTTTGACAGAGGAAACACCCTTTGAGGACAAAGTCTTTATGAAACGAAGAACGTTTCGCTCGTTGGTGTCTTTTCAGGTACAAAGACTCTGAGGTTGTATTTTTCGTCTCCAATTGAAATTCCTCCACCGAGTGAAACGTACTACAACCGCCCTTCGTCCTCAGGTGGTGTGTTCTCCAACAAAAACTTCCTCAGAAAAAGCTACAGGACTTGAAGTGACGGAATGCCGAACGTTTTTTACTATTCAGACATCTTTAGGATACAAAAATCAACCATATGAATACGGAGACCAGACTCTGGAGGTACGAAGCAAGACGAAGGGGACGCAAGGGACTCTCCTACACCAAAATATCTCAAGTGTCCCGGGAAGAGGACATGGCCAAAGTAACTAATTCGTCGATAGCGGAGACCCACATAAGGGAAAACAGTTTCCACCAGGTCCAACTGAACTGAAATGTTCCTTCTGAGGGCATGACTTCAATGGATGGAAAGATGAACATGTTCTACACCCCTCCTTCAATTTCCCCCCACTCCCCCCACTTCCCCACCCTACCTCCCCCTATTTCGGACTTTATATATTTTGGTCCTGGGTAACGCCAGGGTTATATAAGGGTGCTTGGAAGGGGCTTCGGTTTGAACGTGGGGTCTCGACCGTTTTGGATCCAGTTGAGACTTAGGTCTCCATCTTCACCTCGTTCCGAATGCTATCTTTTGATTGCTCAAAAAATATGCTAGACAAATAGATATATAAATAATTAAACAAATAAATGTATAGATGTATTGATAAATAGATAAGTAAATATACATAGATAAATACTTAAGTAGACTAATAGATAATTAAGTAGATAAGTAGACATAGGTCAATGATGATACAGTTTAACGCCACAACCCCCCCCCCCCATCGAGAGGACTTTGTAGCGTGTAATCAAATGAACCATGACCATAGTTTAACTTCGCCGTTTGTGTCAGGGTTCGAACCACCATCCCCTTGACCTTCGCCGCAAGTAACGGCGGCCTAACCCGTTCCACCAGCGAGCTTCCTTGACGTACGTAAACAGACAATTAAATAATGAATTTTAGAAATGAATATTAATGCAAATACTTATTGTAGCGGTATTGATTTCGTATAGAAAATATTTTTTGATACAAGGAAGCAACCATTTATAGAAATATGTTAAATGTTCAACAGAGATATAACTGCGTAGTTTCTATATAGCATTTATATATATATATATATATATATATATATATATATATATATATATATATATATATATATATATATATATATATATATATATATGTATATCAACCATTGGGGGCATACGCCAGGGGGCACGTTGCTTCATCCACACACCGGTGCCAGTCCCCTTCACGGTCTCTCCGAGCAAGCTCCCATGTAGACACCCTTCCCACTCCAAACAACTCTCGGATGTCTCCGGATAGTAACTCGTCCACTCTTTCCAACGCCCCAGCATAAAATTATCTTTCAATAAAACTCGAACTGTGTACGAAAGAAACATAAAATAATCTTTCGGTAAACTTGAGACTGGTACGAAAACAATGAGACCCAGAATATGGACGAGAATCACCCACGAATAAAAACCTTGCGACATCAGTCCTGGACGATTGTTTTCTTTGACGAAGAAATACACCTGGTTCCTTTGAGGTTACCCTTCCCTCCCACTCCCACTCCCTCCCCCACTCCCACTCCCTCCCCCTCTCCCCGTGGTTAACGCCACCAGCGGAGCCAACGTGCACGCAGAGCCTCGGAGCAACCAGGAAGGAGAGGCCCGCGCAGTGGGTTTGTGCCTCACAGGGATGTGCCGGAAATGGCGCCTGATAGAGTAGGCAGATTGTTACTGATTATTACATCAAGACCCCTTTTTTGCTATCCATTGCCTATATATATATATATATATATATATATATATATATATATATATATATATATATATATACATATGTATGTATGTATGTATATGTCTATATATGTGTGTGTGTACATGTACTTTTCGGTAAATTACGACAAGAGTACCGCCCCCCGCAACTTAGATAATATAATGCCCCACACTTCAGCCGTAATGGCAGGTTATGACAAAGAACCCGTGTTTTTTATTATCATTATCATTATTATTATTATCATTATTATTATTATTATTATTATTATTATTATTCACCATTGTCTTGGATCACGTGTTGGACGCGTGATCGACAGTTATTAACCTCCCGGATGAGAGCTCAGAGCTCGTATGACCATACTATGGGTACTACTGTGACCTCACACCCACACACATACCCAATTCCCCGCCCACGAGAGTTGGAGTAACAGCCCACAGCGCAGCGATACTGAAACTATTTCAGCCCTGGGCGGGATTCGAACCCGGACCTCCGTAGTGGCAGGCGTGAACTCTAACCATTGCGCCACGAGGTGTGTGTGTGTGTGTGTGTGTGTGTGTGTGTGTGTGTGTGTGTGTGTGTGTGTGTGCCCAAGCGCGTGTATAAATTGTAAGATCCTTTAGAAAAACGGGTGGTTGTGTGCATTCAGTGTTATTTATGCACTTGCGTAGTGGCGTGGACATGTGCACAGGATGGACGCCTTTGTCCCCGTAGGCGCTCCACCAAAACTGATTAAAATCGCCCCGTTTTGCCCGGAATAAAGCAACGAGGGCTTCCCCTTCCTGGTGCGGGAGTGAAGCACAACTGAATAAAATCGTCTGGCGCCAGTGCTTCGGTACCTCCTTACTTGTTGCACAGGGTAGGAAAGGTGACATGAACGTACACAGAACCAACAATGAAAAAAAATTGGAAAGACAAAATATCAAATGGTTATGAGGCAGAACTCAGTCCACTAAGAATAACCGTGAGAGTTTAACCCTTTGCCTTGTTAAGGTGATGAGTAACGCAAAAAATAAAAAAAAAAAATATATAAAAAAAAAAAAAAAAAAAAAAATATACCAGAAACATTTGGCAACCGAACGCTCAAGGCTCCTTCCAGATCGAGCGTCGAGTGGCGGCCCAAGCGCGTATTTGGTAGCAGTGCGGGGAGGTCACTGTGTATCACCCAACACGAGCGAGAGAGAGGTCTGTGCTGTAGATAACTCAGGTAAAACAACAGGGGTCTTCTTACAATTTCGACTGTGATTATGTTTCATAGTAGATGGAGCTGTCCCGCGAGGTGGAGGAGGAGGAGGAAGCGCCAGCAGCCACGTGATCAGCTATTGGTCTCCTCCCTGTGGTGAATTCGACCACGTCACGTCTGCTCCTCAGCCTTGGTTTTGTTCGGCCTCCGTGCGACTTGTGGCTATCATGAATGCCGTTGATTGTTATGACGTATCATATATATATAAATATATATATATATATATATATATATATATATATCTCTCATTTGTCTAAAATAATCTTAAATATATATATATATATGCAAAGTAGACCACTTGGAAAAAGAAACTAACGAAGCAGAGCGCTTTCGTATATTACATCTTCAGTGCAACAAGTACTTGTACTTGTACTTGTTGCACTGAAGATGTAATATACGAAAGCGCTCTGCTTCGTTCGTTTCTTTTTCCAAGTGGTCTACTTTGCATAAGTGAACACACGTACCCGTGTTCTTATTAGCATATATATATATATATGTATATATATATATATATATATATATATATATATTCATATGTGAATAGAATCACCAGTGACGGTGATGTCGATCAAATAATTACGACTGTCGTCCCCGGATTCAAACCGGGCTCGTGAAATCACAAAGCTCAGTTGGTAGAAGCTATGGCTTTGTGATTTCACGAGCCCGGTTCAAATCCGGGGACGATAGTCGAAATTATTTGATATGAATATATTTTCAACCGCATTAATTTTCACTTTAATTCCATACCATAACAGTCGAGACTGGCAAGGAGGTCGAAGGAAAGCATATACGGAAACTGATACGAAGCCAAGCTAAGGACTTAAACCGAACGCAGACAAGCTTTAGTAAGGCAGCAAATATTAGGAAGGTAGAAATGGAGAAATCATTAAATGCAGAGACAGAATGGCAAAAAGAGTAGAAATTTGTTATCAAGAGCTTTCCTCTTCAAGGAATGTAGTAGTCAGTAAATTAATCTGTAGACGTTGTTAGAGTACCAGAAGTTACAAATGGAGAAGTAGAGTTTGCTCTGAAGAATATGAAACGAGGAAAAGCACCTGGGAAAGATGGTATATAGATAGATCTTCTGAAAGACGCAGGGGAAAAAGTTCATTGTAAGTCAACTCAGTTGTACATCCACTGCTTACTTCAAGGAAGGGTTCCTGAATCATGATGTAATGCTATAGTGGTTTTGCTTCATAAAAAAAGGAGACCAGAAATACTTTAGTGACTACCGACCGATTAGTTTGCCATCAAATGTATATAAAATATTCTCAAAAATCCTTACAAACAGACTAAGTCAAGTTTTAGATAGAAATCAACAAAGAGAACAGGCAGGCTTTAAAAGCGGATATTCGACTCTAGGCGATGTATCAAGTAATCGAGAAAACGACAGAATACAATATACTTCTTTGTTTAGCTTTTGTAGATTACAAGAAGGCCTTTGGCTTGGTAGGATAAATAATATTAAACTTGCTACGCAAGCAGGGTGCAAACGAACAGATCATAAGGGTTCTAGAAAAAATATCCGAAAAATACGGTTGTAATTCAACTACATAAAGATCGAGAAAGGAGTACGCCAAGGCGATGCAATTTCACTCAAATTATTCACAGCTTCCTTGGAAGAGATTTTCAAAAGGTTGAGCTGGGAAGAGAAAGGTTTGAAGAACAATGGTGAATATTTTAACCACCTAAGATTTGCGGATGACATTGTTCTTATTTCAGAAAGAGGTTGAATGGTAGTGGAATATGTGGGTATGGAATGGATGGGAGTGGGTTTTATGCCTTTGTTTTTCGGCTATCTTCCTTTTAAGGGGAAAAAAGCCTTTGGTATATGTATGTACAGAAAGAGCAGTGGACTTGCATGATATGCTGAGTGATATGAACAAGGAAAGTCTCAAAGTAGGTTTAAAAATGAATAAGAGTAAAGCCAAAGTAAATTTGAACACGAAAGCTCAAAGTAAAGAGTCTATAATTGGTGGTGAGAGTCTTGAAGAAGTTAAAGAGTATGATTATTTAGGTCAGATGGTGAGAGTGACTAAACATCATGATAATGAAATAAAAAGGCTAGTACAATTGGAAAATGTTTGGTAAGTATAATAAGATCAAGAAAGGCTGTCTACCTTTGTTTGAAACGCATAGTTTACAATCAGTGCATTCTGCCAGCGGGTTTGAGACATGGAAACTGACGAACGCGACAAAGACAAAGCTAAGGAGTGCACATAGAAGAATGGAGAGATCAGTGGTGGAAATAATGCTGAGAGACCGAAAAAGAGCAAGTTAGGCGAGAGGGCAGGCTGGAGTAAAAGATAAGGCGATAAAAGAGAGGAAATGGAATTGGGTAGGTAAGTTAGCGTGAACAAATGATGAGCGAAGGAGCAAGTGTGTTACTGAATGGATGCCGCGAGATGGGAAGCGTGCAAGAGGGAGACTAGACAGAAGGTGGAGATACGAGATAGAGAAGTTTGTAGGAGTAGGAGTAACGTGGCAGAGGTTGGCGCAATCGTGTGAGTCATGGAATGTTTTGAAAGACGCCTTTCTTCAGCACTGGAATCAGGATGGCTGATTTTATATATATATATATATATATATATATATATATATATATATATATATATATATATATGTATATATATATATATATATATATATATATATATATATACATATATATATATATATATATATATATATATATATATATATATATATATATATATATATATGATGTAAGCGGAATAGGAAACACAGGAGTCTTGTACATCAACCTGTCAGAATGTATCAACATATATATATATATATATATATATATATATATATATATATATATATATATATATATATATATATATATATATATATATGTGGTCCTCCTTCTTCACTTATATATGAAGAGGTTTGCCAGAGGGTGCACTAGATACCTCACTTTTGCGACTTCATTGGCTATCATCCTGCCCCATAACCCGTAGGACAGGTTAACTTCCTGAGCTCTGAAGCATCAGTGAGCTTTGCTCGCAAGCTTCGCCACAGTTTCATAGGGGAAGAAATTCCATTTACTCTTTTTCCTTTTTTTTCATCTTTTTCGCTTCCATGTCCTTTTTAATGTTAATTTTGTTATCCCTTATTGGTTTCGCCAAGCTTGTTAACGTACTTTTTCTTTAGGCTCCACACCACTGCTTCATATTTCAGGCCATGTCTTATGTTCTTTGTCTTCGCCATGTTTGCGCCGTCGTACATGTGGGTTCTAGATTAACTATGTGATAGATATTAGTGGGGTTTGTTATAGTTCTGTCTCCAAATTTGTGACACTGTGATTCTTTAGTATTTTTTCCTCGTAACAACATGACATCACATTTGCTGGAATGAGATTACATTTGCCATTTTTTACTCTAACTTCTCACAGTCAAGATCTGTTTGCAGATTTACTGTTAATGCTTCACCTAGTATTCTCATTTGTAGTTCATGAGTATCTACATAAACATTCACGTAGCTGGGTACCGTATCTGCCGGGTCATTACCCATGCAGTAAACATAACTGGCTCCAACTCTGATTCCTGTGGGACTCCACTAGTCACTTCTCTCCACTTTGATTGTTATTCCCATTTTCTCCCCTCCCAAGAAATACCCCCATCCACTACGGTGGTTTGCCTCATATTCTACTCAAATTCCTCTAATTTTAATTCACTTTAGTATTTTATGAGGCACCTTCAGAGGCTCTCTTAAGAACCAGGAATACTCGTTCCACCTATCTATCTTTCCATTGAAAAGTTCTGGTAACTTTGTCATAGTAATAATGAAGATTTTCCACATTATTAATATTATTATTTGACTGATGTTTATAGATACTATGTCTTCTCTCCTTTCAGTAATATTTCCAGATTTTCACTGGTTATAGACACTGGCATGAAGTCAACTGACCGGAAATATATCTGATATTTTTTTCCTTGGCTTTGATGGATTTTCCTCGTGACTTAGACAATTTTCCTGTCCCTTGTGTGCGTGATTCACCTCGGCTTTGAATTATGTGTTGGACTCGTGATCGACAGCTGTTACCCTCCCAGATGAGAGCCTATAACTCATATATGGCCCGATCTATTGATAATACTGTGACCTTACACTTATACCCAGTTCATTACCCACCATAGTTGAAGTGCCGGCTCGTAGTGTAACAATGCCGGGACTCGAACTCGGATCACTGATTTAGCGCTCGAGAGCGGTACTACTGTAGCTTCGAGCCGAGGTGTGTGTGTGTGTGTGTGTGTGTGTGTGTGTGTGTGTGTGTGCGCGCGTGTTTATGCATTTATACGTGTTTGCGTATTTGATAAACATCTTGAAGGACTGTGCTAAACCCTTGAAACCCTATTTGCCTTTCAGCGCTAGTTGAAGTGACAGCTTACTTTTAAGGTATCTTACGTACATCACCTTTCCAGCGAAGATAGGGTGACCCGACCTAGCGTGACCTGGAAACTAAACCGAAAGAGGGCATTTGATTTACCCGTAGTCTTATTCCAGTTCTGAGTTGTTGAATTTGTACTCAATCCAGTAACAGGAACAGATGTTGGGCTTCGTAGCTCTGCTGTGTCTGTGTTTGTGTACGCACGCATACTCATGCTGAGAATACAAATACTTGGTGATGATCTGGTGTAATGTCGCGAAACTCTCCCTATCAAGAGGCTAGAACGGTGCCCCTTACAGAGGACTTTGTACCATAGTATTTCATGAACCATACCCTTGGTCCAACTCACTAGCGGCAGGGATCGAATTGCCGTCACCTCGACCTCCGCCGCAAGTAGCGACGCTCTAACCCGTTCTGTCAGCGAGAATCCAAATACTTGGTACAAACGTGAATATATTATTATTTTTCCCGCCAAATTTCCAACACGTGGTGCTGGAAAAAATGCGGCTTGAGCAGCTGGAAGCAAGATAGAGGGGTGGTAGGGAAGGGAGGAGTATGCCTGCAGCGTTCTCACGTTCCGAGTCGGATGTGTACATCAACCTGCTCGAAGCTAATTATCTTCTTCCCCTTGAGGGACCCCAGGTGTGATACAGCCGACCTGAAAAGTTAATGTATCATTTGACCCTTTGCATGTGTATGTATATTCTGCACGTGTGTTGCACGGCGAGATCTAATGACGTGTTCCTCTTTGCTTACAGTAAATATAACTGGTGCCAAGCCTGACTCCAGAGGGACTCCACTAGTCACTTCTCTCCTCTTTAATGTTCCCATTCTCCTTCCTTCCAAGAAATATCCTGTGTTCTCTCTGTTCACTTTGTTCTGTTTGTTCATTTTGCATGTGTGTGTGTCACAGCTGTACCTGATGACGTGTTCTTCTTCTTTGCAGACGGCGTGATGCGTGACGTGATATGCGGGTGCGTCCTGGAGGTCGGCTGGCCTTGGCGTTGGTGACGGCGACGTCCCTCACGCTTCTGCTCGTCCAGCATTGCCGACTCTCCCAACACCTGCAAGGTGAGTGACTCACACGATGACGTCACGGTGACGTCATAGGGCTTGTTTGCGTCATCATCCGATATAAAATAAAACCAAATTAAATATAATTAAATTTGAATAAATTATACATGTATATCATATGGTATATTCTTCTTAAAGATGCAGCCTGACGAGGCACTTAACTGTGTGTGTGTGTGTGTGTGTGTGTGTGTGTGTGTGTGTGTGTGTGTGTGTGTTGAAAACCACCGGGGAAAAGATAGCCATAGTCCAAACGTTTTCGTCTGTTAAGACATTTTCAGGGAATACGATGTTTTAAGATGTATTAATAGACGAAAACTTTTAGACTACGTCTTTCATACCCCCCAGCGATTTTCAGTGTATTTGATTTTCGCGTGTTGTGTTACGTAAGGTAATAGATATAATAATAAACGGTTTATTAAGTTAGCTGTGATACAGAGGTACGCTGGCAATATACATTTTTTTTTTTAGAACTCGTCTGATATAGGTACATAATGTGCAGGGGGCGTTGTTGTTGGTGGCAATCTTTCCCTTGTGATAACCACTCGCAGTGTCAGTGACCGGGTGTGCTGAACCTTATCAGTGACGATAAGGTCGGAGGTCCTCCATTGGTGCGCATTCGATGACAGATGTGCGGTGTATGTGAGTGTGTGATTCACCATTGCCTTGGATCACGTGTTGGACTCGTGATTGACAGTTATTAACCTCTCGGATGACAGCTCAGAGCTCGTATGACCGATCTATAGGTTAATGTGACCTTACACGCACACACCCGACTCCCCGCCCACGAGAGTTGGAGTAACAACCCGCAGCGCAGCGATAATGAAATTATTTCACCCCCTGGGCGGGATTCGAACCCGGACCACTGTAGTGGCAGGCGAAAACTCTAACCAATGTGCCACGAGGCTGTGTGAGTGTGCGTATACACACACACCTGGTCACAAAAATAGATGGTAACCTTATGCAGACAGATGTTTTCTGCAATTAGAAATGAAATTAATACAAACACCTATTATCTAAATTAAAAGTGGGGGGACCCCATGCAACCAGGCAAAGTAATTACCCACCTTTATTGTGTTTCAAATTGGAGAAAGCAATATATCTATTCTAGTGTACAAGAATTTCCTCTGTCCCCTTGTACCACATTTACTTGACACTGCATGCGAGAGAAAATGTGCATGTAATTGATATGATAACGTTTTAACATTAAACTGTGTTGCTGTTCTTGTTATGGGTTGTAGTTTACCAGCGCTTCTATTCTTGTAGGCCAGCGGTTCTTATCCTTTTTTGGCTGCAACCCAAAATCCTGTCCAGATCGACCATGGTTACCCTTAACTTCGTAAACACTTTTATTTAGATTATGAAATACTTGTGTCTGTAAAAACATGTAAGAGAAACAGTTTCACTTGCCCATAGATAATAATGACTTATGAATTCTACAATCAAAATTTAATGCTTTGATAATGTTTTAAATAGGAATATTGAGAAAATAATAAGTCCACAAATCCTTGGTGACCCGTTCAAATGGATTGGCGACACAACTTTGGGTCGTGACCCAACTTGGGTCGCGACCCAAGGTTCAAGAACCACTGTTGTTGACAATCTCGAGCCACTGCCGGGTGTTTGTACTATATATAAAGCGTGTGCTGCTTATTACACTTATGATATAGTGTAGGCACGCTCGTAGTCATTCGTTACAGGTCCAGGTCGTTACGTATCACGCACGAAAACCGTACGCCACGTGTACACGTGATATGTGCTCTGGCGGACATTGAAATCTGACCCAAAACATGCCAGAAGTGTGGATATGTACATTTTTGTATTGAGCACATAATATCTTTCTGTCTGCAGTAGTTCTCATATGAATGTTGTTGCTGTTATTATTATCATTTTTATTATCATTATCATTATTATTATTATTATTATTATTATTATTAATAATAATAATAACAATAATAATTATAATAATAACAATAATAATAATAATAACAATAATAATGATAATAATATAATAATAATAATAATGATAATAATAATAATAATTTAATAATAATAATAATAATAATAATAATTTAGTAATAATAATAATAACAATAATAATTATAATAATAACAATAATAATAATAATATATTGTTGGCAGTCACTTCGCTTCCTGCACGCAAGGTCGTATGAGGTTCGAATCCTGTCATACCCTTTGCTGGTACAATAGAGACGGGCTTCGTATGATCGATGGCCCGGGTTCTAGACTGCCGCGATGGCTGGCTGAATATGTTATATATATATATATATATATATATATACATATCTATATATATATAAATATATATATATATATATATATATATATATGTGTGTGTGTGTGTGTGTGTGTGTGTGTGTGTGTGTGTGTGTGTGTGCGTGTACGTAAGTTTATTCTCAAATGAGTAAGTTCAGTACGTGGTCAGGACTCGAACCTACACTGGTACAATGCATGGTTTACACCATAGCCCACTGTGTGAGTGAGTGTGTGTGTGTGTGTAAATACTGAATGTATATATGTATGTACGCATGTATGTGTAAAATCTAGGAGAGACGGCGTCGCCGCAGCTATGAAAATCATGTAGTTCCCACCTTTGACTCTGGCGCGCATGAGCACCGGAAAACAACTTCCACGGGCGGTGGTGGGTACGTGTTGCCGCGTGAGAGTTCGCAGGTTCTCGCGCAAAAAGAGGTGCTGCAAGACGGTGGCGCCAGCCCCTTGTTGCCCACTCCCCTCCCCCCTCCCCCTCTGACCGTCAACGTAGTCTGGACGTGTTCATGACACAATGGTGTATGTGTGGGTGTGGGTGTGTTCTAGAAAATTTGGAAAGTTAACCACTTTGAATAGAAGCAACCGAAGCAGTTTTTTCGTGTATTACACCGTCAGTGGAGAAATACATAGTTAAAGAGTTTGTGGGTGTGTTCTAGATATGGAAGGTTAACCACTTCGAATAGAAGCAACCAAAGCAGAGTGCTTTCGTGTATTACATCGTCAATGCAGAAATACATAGCAGGGTGGGTGTGTATGTGTGCGTGTTTGTGTTCTAGATATGGAAGGTTAACCACTTTGAATAGAAACAGCCGAAGCAGATTGTTTTCGTGTATTACATCGTCATTGTAAAAACACATAGAGGGTGTGTATGTGTGCGTGTGCGTATGTGTATGTGTTTTAGAAATGCAAGGTTAACCACTTTGAATAGAAACAACCGAAACAGAGTGTGTTCGTGTATTACATCGTCAATGCAGAAATACATAGAGGATATGTGTGTGTTTGTGTTCTAGAAAAATCACCTTGAATAGAAGCAACCGAACCAGAGTGCTTTCGTGTATTACATAGTGTGTGTCTGTGTGTGTGTGTGCGCGCGCGCTCTGTCGCGGAGAAATGCAGACAGGGAATCCCTAGTCCTTTCACGGTGGCATTATTTTTATCTTCGGCCCCAAGAGCACAAGACAAGAAGAATTAGTGTCTTAGTATTGGTGCAGTAGATGTTTAAGAAGAACACTAGTAAGGAAAGTTAACAAAAACTGTTTCATTATTCTATGAGTGGAGATTTGTCTCTTATCTTCAAAAGAGTTTTATAATTATGGTCCGTTGAGATAGTGCTAAAATTCTTCAAGTATTGATTGAATGTAATCTATGCAGTCAATACGCCAATATTTGTAAATCCTCCAGTACAGGGGAATACTCTAGGACGGGCAAATACCTTAGCACGGGATATTTGAATATATATATATATATATATATATATATATATATATATATATATATATATATATATATATATATATATATATATATAATTCATTCCCCCTTACAAGGGATGTAGCCAAGTCAAAAGTCAAGTATCCACTCCCATCCACCACCCTTTCCTCCCTCTCATCTTAGCTCCTCATGGATGACAGTCATCCCTGTATCCCGCCCACTGCCCTAGGTCAAGAACAATACAGCAAGACACAGCACATCCACAGCAAGGCGGCTTCATTTAATCGGCGAACCCCTTCTCCGTCCCCTCGTGCAGAAAGAGAGAGAGAGAGAGAGAGAGAGAGAGAGAGAGAAGACGGGGAGAAATTTCTTCGGGATGCGTCATAATTATCATACATAACCACTCTCTAACTTCCCCTTCCTTGCATCATAGTATCATCTATACACAGCCATTCTCCACTTACATCTATCTCCTGTCTTCTCCCTTGCTCAACAGATATTTCCCTCTTGCTCAACACCCCTTTCACGCCATCCATCCACTTCATCCTCGGTCGTTCCCTCAAGTTCACTCCATCCACCTGTCTTCCACATCTCTTTTAGTACTCTTCCTTCACTCATTCTTTCCATCTGTCCTAAGCATCCCAATAGTCTTTCGTCAGCCCTATCTACCATATACTTTTCCACCCCCACTCTCCTCCTCACCTCCTCGTTTCTCACTCTATCCAACATTGTAACCCCTACTATACTTCTCAAACAATTCATCCCAAACACATTTAAACTTTTCCTCTCTGCCTCTCTTAAATTCCAGGTCTCTGCCCTATGCAGTGCCGTCAGCACAATCACCCCTTTATATTGTTTCCTCTTATCCATTCCCAAATGCCTATTTCGTATGACACTTTTTAATCCCCCAAGGTATTCACTTGCTTCTCTCAGTCTACAATTTACTTCCACCTCCACTCCTCCCTTTCCTGCCACATGCGACCCCAAAATACCTAATACTCTCCACTTTCTCCAGCCTCTCTGCTTTAATACTTACTTCCACTCGCTACCATCCTCTCCCCTTGTACACATCATCACCTCACTTTTACCCACATTTATCTTTATCTTTCTCGTATCGCATACCCTTCCCAACTCAGTCACCAACTCCCTTAATCCCCCTTTGACCCAGCCACAAATATATATATATATATATATACATACATACATACATACATACAGATATATACATGTAACCCACTGATATGGACCAAGATTTGGCGATATTTCATAAATGGGGAACCCGCACAAGAAGAAAGACGTGCGGCCAGCCTTGCAACTGTGCAACGGTTCCAGGGTCTCTCATATATAAGCGGCGACTTTGGGTATTCCACCCCTGGAAGAAAGAAGGGCCGGGGGTCGCGGATCGCCCCGGACAAGTCCAGCAAATATGTAACATGTGTAAGTTAGTGTGATGATGACAAGCTGGCATCACTGTTGTAAAACCCAAAGGATGGGACAGTTGGAGACTACAGGGTAGTTTACCAGCAGTTCTGTTCTTGTAAAAAAAAATATATATATAAATAGAATTATGTACAAAATAAAACAAGTTTTATCTTCCTGAACAGTGCAATGGAAGAGCGAAATAAACTTCTTGGGGAGGTTGTCTACGTCTAAACTCTAAGTAGAGTGCCAAGAAAATCGACAATAAACATATGCCTAAATGCATCACCGTTTTACGCGCACACACACACACACACACACACACACACACACACACACACACACACACACACATTGTACAAACACATTTACCGTTCTCGACCGCTGATTCAGCAATCCGAGTTCGAGTTCAGCCCAGGGCTGAAAAAAAATCAGCTTCGATGCATTGCGAGCGGGCACTCCAACTCTGGTGGGCAAGGAATTGTGTGTGTGGGTAAGGTCACTGCATTACCCATAGGGTACCAGTCGATCACGAGTCCAACATGTGATACAGGAATGATGTGAATCACGCGCACACGCGCATCAATACATGTGCACGCAAGCACACCTCTAGTGTTGCTCCTTGCCCTGTGTACTACAATTAGGTAAACGCAAGCAAATATATATATATATATATATATATATATATATATATATATATATATATATATATATATATATATATATAGTTTATAAAGTTACTGTGAGAGACCCAACCATCACTCCTGCCAGGTTCCCAAAGCCGAAATGTTTGTATTGTGTGGTCAGATACGCACAGTATGGATAAAAAAAAAAAAAAAAAAAAAAAAAGGGGGGGGGGGGATGGGCGGGAGCGAAGAATGAAAGGAAAAGGTTTTCAATGGTTGTGTTCGGTGCATAGAGCAACCATACTCTACCTTTTCGTTTTTCAACAAAACAAAGTTTGTTCAGGTCTTCACGTATATACCATGTCAGTGAATTTATTTCTATATAAATGTGATGTTTGTATATTTCCGGGGAGCCAGCGTTTAAGAACTACTTTGGAGTATTACGAAAAATGAAAGATGGAAAAAATATATTTGCTGGCCATTTTCTGACCGCGCTTTCCTCTCTCATGCCCCCTTCCCTCCCTCCACTCCCCTTCCACTGTATCCCCCTAACCCCATCCCCACCAACACATACCTTACTCCCCCCCACCTTCCTGTAAGCCTTCTGAAAGAAAATGTGAAAAAAAAGAAAAAAAAAACACGCTGTTGCCACGTGTCTTCTCTGGTATAGATTCGAGAAAGGATAACGAGGTGACCCTTTTTAAAGTCTCTCATTGTGTAATATATATATATATATATATATATATATATATATATATATATATACAGTGTGTGTGTGTGTGTGTGGACATATATATATTTCAGTTAGAATACATTTTCGGAGTGATTACCCCTAAATTGCTGTCCCAAAAATACAGTCTTTTCCCACCACCCCGCCCGTCCCTCTTCAATTCACTTCATCACAGCGTTTTTAAGTGACGCCGCACTAATGCACTCTTGCCTTTCCGCAGGCGAGGATGACGCGGGTTCCTACCTGCGGCTCCTGCAGGTCCGCGAAGAGGAACACCGCCTGGAGACACGACGCCTCCTCCTTCAGATAGCACATCTGAAGGCGCGCCTCAGCCACCTGACACCATCACCAGCACGTGAGTCCTCGAAAAGTCAAAGAAAGCTACACCTCCCCACCCTCTCCCCTCCCCTCCCTCGTTATTTCGAACTTGTATGCCGATGCAATGGAATTTACCTGTTGATTGGAAGCGAAACGTCTTTGTTGCATATTTTTTTTCTAACCTTCAGACTACAGATTTGCATCAACTGAATTTAGACGACTGGTGAGTCTGAATAACAAACATGTAACTTTTGCTGCAAAAGTATTGAGAGAAATTAACACCTATGTTGCCTTTTCTATGTAACATTTATTCTTATTGCCGCCAGGCGATTTTATTTTTTATTACGTTATTTATTTACATATTTATTTTATTTATCTATTTTTTTTACTACCACCAATAGGACTTTTAAGGCCCATCTTGAATAACCATTTCGGTGCGGTTTATATTCTTAGCCATTTATTCTAATTTTTGACAGGCAATTTCCTTCAGCTCCACCCCCACTCACCCTCCTCCTTCCATACTCATTTGTTATTTCATATCTTGTAAAATAATACTATCATGATGACTGTCTTAGAACACGTTTCGCTTTAAAATGGGTTAATAAGATCCTGTACTGAGAGCCAGTATAAAACCATGTAACACACCAGACAGCTGTTAGTAAGAGGTGGCGATGTTACTCATTAGCAGTAGCCATTTCTATGAGTACGAATTTTATCCAACATGGTTAAGACTTGATAACTCTGTGCATTTAATCAGATATGGTTTGCATTATGGAATCATCAGGAGTTAGGGGCATGTTCCTCCCAGTCATCAAATCATTCTTGCATTTGTTTTCAGAGGAGGCTAGTGGCAGCAGCAGTAGTCAAGGACCAGCACAGGCAGTTCCCCCTCCACCCTCCGTAGCCTCCACCTCTCATGGGGCCGCCTCCAGTACCCATCAGCAGCAGCAGGAGAACCAGAGGCAGCACAACGCCACTGGGAAAGTTGCCATTGATGGGACGTGTGCGTCGTACATCGAGCAGCAAATACTACAGTCCGAGGTCACACAAGGAATCCAGCTTAACAACGAGTGAGTGGAGTACTGAATGCTAACTTGTAGAGGCATCTTGATGTGTCAAACCAGTGACTGCTTCATGAGACACAGTCAAGGCCTGTTACTAACATAGTTCTTGAATGTGCTACATGACACACTTCCCTCATGTTAATCATACTCACAGGGTTATCTCCACATGAATCTTCAGTAGAGGAGATGAAGGGGATGACTACAAAACTCATGACTGGGGCAAGTTGATCAATTCTGGCAAAAGCTTTTTGGAACAGGGAGGGTGGCTGCATAAGGGCTTGCTCTGAGAAAATGCAGGTAATAGTGTTGATGTGTGAGTGAAGCAATGCACCTGGAAGTGTTTGATGACAGAACGGGCAAGAATGAAAATCTGTACTGAGCACCAGATGTCTGGGCCTGAGTCTACATTAATTCTAACAGGGTTTGAAATATTACTGGCATGTGTGCACTCAAACACACACAAATCTGAACCAGGTATGATAACTGAAGAAAAAGAAATGGAAACCTATAAATGTAGCTCCTTTCCTGTATATTTCAGTTAGATACAGTAATTAGGAGTACCTGACATCTCCTTTCACTTCTTTTGTGTTGTATGTAGATTCACCTGCTCAGAATTGGAGTAAAATTATTAGTATATATACCAAGAGCTTTTTCTCCCTATCAGGGAGGTAGCCAACTCAAAGGCACATACCTACTCCCACCCATTCCACTCCCTTCCACCACCCCTTCCTCTCTCTCATCATAGTTCCTAATGGATCATGGGTCATCTCTGTATCCTGCCCACTACCCTTGGTCCAAAGCAGTGTAGCAAGATAGAGTACATCCATAGCAAGGATGCTTCACTTAATTAATCACCAACCCCTCCTCTTTGTCCCCTTGTGCAGAAAAAGAGAAGATGGGGAGAAATCCCTTCAGGATCCATCAAAATATCATTCACACATAAGAACCTCCTAACCCCCCATCCCCTGCCCCTCCTTTACTTGCATAATAGTATCATCTATACACACAATCCCTATATCCTGCCCTCTACCTTCCTTGCTCAACACACTTTCCCCTTTTTCTCAATGCCCCCTTCACATGATCTATCCATCTCATCCTTGGTCATCCCCTCAAGTTCACTCCCTCCACCTCTGCTTTCCACACCTCTTTTACTAATCTTTCTTTGCTCAATCTTTCCATGTGTTCAAACTATACCAATAATCTTTCATCAGCCCGATCTCTCATCTCATTTTCCATTCCCACTCTCCTCCACACATCCTTGTTTCTCACTCTATCCAGTAAAATGAATATATTCTTGTAGGGAATTGAAGGGTATGTGCTACCTCAGACCTTGGTGAGTGTACAAAAGAAACAGAAATAAATCAGAAAGACTTGTAAATGGGAGAAGAGGGTAAACTCAACTACTGCTCTTGTGGTCATTGAACCAGCTGTCTCATGACTACAAAAATTATGTTGCATCATCCTTCCTGGTTCACTTCTAGTGTAATTGCAAATCCAGTATTGCAACTCCTGTAGAATTTTGAATAATTTTGAAAAACTAAAAGTAATACAAAGTCCACACACTCACTTTAAACTCTGCCTTATCAGATAAATAATTATTTTTATCCACTCAACCCCTGTAACAAGCAATTCTTTCTCTCTTCCAAATCCTGTGGAGCAGATATGAGGTGGTTCCTTTCTCACATTTCACGTGGTCACGTGTGTACCCGTCCGAGCTGGGTCTGGGGCGTCGCGTTGTGGAGAAGCCCATTGGGTTCCGCCGCAAGGACCTTCTGGCGGCCCTTACCACCGCCATCGACTACCTCAATGCCCACTCGCCCCAGCATGCCAAGTGAGTATTCCAAACATATACAAGTTTGTTCTTTGGATGCCCTAGATTTGTTAACCACTTCAGTACAATGACACCTTTATAGGCATCATGAGGCGCAAGTGGGTACACAAGGATCCCGGGGTCAGCTTCTTGATTATATATATTTTTTGTAGTTGTACATGCATTACCCCTGGATTCTGTGAACTGGTTTGATCACATTTTCTGTGTTTATTATTACTCAGAGTAAAAGAGAACGAGTAATACAGCAGTGACTTTATCTTATAATGCGAGTAGTGTGATGAATCATACATATGGCAGCTGATGCTGCGTGTGAGAATTTGACTTGTACTGAAGTGATTAATTTCCTTTGAGCCATGGTAATGTAAGGAAAGTTGTATTGTGTTTTGATTCTGTGACATAATTTTTCTTAATTTTTCTCTGTGTTTTCAGAGAACAATTTATACTTGGAGTACATGGGCTTTAGACTTGCTTTAAGGCTTTGTTCAAGAAAATTTGACAAAATTGAATCAAATGCATCCCCATCTCAATAATCCTTCCAAGGTTCTGTCCTTCATTCATTGCAACAATCTTGGATCACAATCTCTATTTTATGAGGATAATAACAGAGCTATTATCTATATACCTTCCTCATTTACATATTTTGTTTTGTTAAATTTCAAATAATTTTGGGGGGCTTTGAGTGGTTCCAAGGACTGACAGGTGATGGGTATCTTTACAGCATTTTAGCTAAAGAAAAGTGCAAAGTTGATTTTTTGAAGTGTGAAAGATTTGCATTTTATGTAGATAAACCTAAATTCTTACACTATCTGTGTGCCTTGGTTCTAGTTGTCATTAACTTTGGTGCATTTATGCGTATTCTTTTATTAATTGACAGATTGATTTTTTTTTTTTTTTCCCTGTTGTCAGTTGACATTCCATATTGTACCGAATCATCTTCTCAACAGGTACCTGGTGGATGACTTCGTGGAGGGGATGTACCGCACTGTAGCCACAACAGGCACACAGTACGAGCTCGTCTTTCGTGATCGGTTCTCTAACCGTAGCGGTGGTGGGAATGGAGTGACACACCAGTACCGCGCCCTCACTCTCATGCGCCCCTTTGCCCCTCTCGCCCTCGTCTCGCATGCACCCCACAACACAAAACAATTGGTCAGTATTGCAGGCTTGGAGGCATTTCTCAATCATTTTAATGCTCCATAACACTGTTCTTAGCATGTAGGCAGTAGGTATCTTAGCTATAATAATTTTACATATTGGATGTTGGGTGAGACTATGTTTGATTTATGCAGTCTAGTCTTGTATAGTGAATATAGTACTGTATTATAATATGTACTATTAACACTTGTAAAAGATTCGGTATGATTTGTTTTACTTGGTGTAGTGCCATTGTGTGAAGTTTGATGTATATGGTAAAGATTTTTTCTTCATTATTAGCTATACTTGCATTTTCTTGAATTCTATCTATATCTATATACCAAAGGGCCTCTTCCCCCTTGAGTTAATTTTTATATAATTCTCTCATGCTATTCAATCTTTATTATGGGACCAAAGAAAGATGGATACCTGCTAGCAGTGATCCTGCAAGATAGACAGCAAAAAGAATCCTCTCCTTGCTGCCCATTTTCAACACCCATCAAAATCCTCACCTCCACCTGGAGGTGCAGCCCTGAGAACTTGACACTCATTCTCCAAACTGAGCTCAAGAGTTCTCTCTGACAACTTCAACTGTATGTCTTCCACCTTTTCACATATGGAGAGCTGACTGGTGACAGCTTCCCTTCTCCTACTACTTTCAGCCATTGACTTAGAAACAGTCTCACACTAACACAACACAGACAGCATTCCAATGTTTTTTTCCAGATAAATCTACAGAAGGGCACAAAGACTACTGCCAACCAGTGTGGGGCTGCAGATTTCCAATAAGCAAAACTCAAGGCAGACCCATGGCAACTGGTGGATGCAGGGATGATCTGTCATCCATGGGGAGCTGAGTTGGGTGGAGGGACTGGTGGAAGGGAGTGAAATGGGTGGGAATAGGTACATGCCTGTGACTTGGCTACCTCCCTTATAAGTGGGAAAAGGCTCTCAGTATATAAATAGATAGAAACTCAAGGCAACAGCTACTATTGTCATCCCCAGCTCATTAGTTTTATCATAGCTTAACTTGAAATCATGTGTTAGAGACTTCATTTGTTGTCATTTGGCTGAGGGCAGCCATATTAGATTTTTGTATTTACCTAGTTGTAATATACGGGAGGGCTCATTGTGTGGTTCATTGAATAGACACCAGGTGGCAGTATTGTTGAGCTGCTATGTGGAGTGCTCGGTCCCCAGTATAAAGGAAGAGGTGATTGGAGCAGGGTTGGAGCAAAGACGGGATTGGAGCAATGACCTCTTCTAAGTACCTTCCTAAGTTTGATAATGAATTAGAATATGAAAATTGGAAAAAGGATAAAAGCATATGGGGTGAGTTAACTGATTTAACTAAAGATAAGCAGGCATTGGCTATATACTTGTCATTAACTAGTTGGGCTAGGATGGCATCTTCTGAAATTGAATCAACAGTTCTGAAAAGTGAAAATGGTATAAAAGCATTATTGAGAAACTGAACACATTATTCTTGCCTAATAAAGGTCAATGTCTATTTGCAGCATTTCATAATTTGTATAATTTCAGAAGAAATAACAAGAATATTAATGAATATGTGAGTGAGTTTGAACATAGATACTTTAAATTTACACAGGTGGGAATGACATTGCTGGACTCTTTGATGGCTTTTATGCTTCCTGCTTCAAGCAATTTGGCTGAGCATGAGACTCAAATTGTGATGTCAGCGATCTCTGAAATCAACTATACTAATATGAAATTTATTTTAAAATGTGTCCTTGGTGAATAATTGAGTGTACACTGAACTTAGGAATCAGATGTGGACAAAGGTGCAGAGTGTCCCTCAAGCATTAAAGCTGAGCCTGTTTTTTGTGGCAATAATAAAGAGGTCTATTATGCCACTTATGGACAGTGACCACATAGATCACCACAAAGATACAGATTTTGAAGAAGAGGAAGAGGAACAGCAATGTCGACACAAGTTGACTTGAGTGATCAAAAGATTAATCAAAGACTCAATCCTCTGGGTTGTGATGGCCAAGTTTCACAATGTGTGATATGTGATTCACATTACCATTGGGCTGGATATTGTCTGCATTCGTATGAGAATAATGAAGTGTCATCTATAGGGATATCAGTGAATGAGATACTGTTGGTAATAGTGAGGAACATATGATACAAATGTCATTATTTGTTGGATATAACAGTGATGAAAATGTCGAACAGACCAAGATTATGCATTTGGTTAAGAAGTCTCAAAATTGTGATATTTTGGATACTGGTAGTTCAACTACAGTTAGTGGTCAACAATGTTGGAGGTGTGAGATCGGACCTGTCAATCAATGTTGTTGAGTGTAATCTTCCACTTCTGATTAGTAAGCAGTCAATGAAAAAAGGGAAAATAGTTCTTGATTTTGGCAAGGATTCAGTGAAGATTATGAATAGATGGGTAAAGTTGAAGATAGCATTGTCAGGTCACTACATGTTGCCACTGTTCTTGTGACTAGAACCAGGGATCTAGAATATGTTTTACAATGTCTGCTCAGTTCACACACATCAAAGGCAATGTCAGGTTTCATTTGTGTAGTTATACAGCTCAATTGACCAATCAGAGCATGGACTTCCTTCTTATCATTGTCTGACAGCTCAATGGACATGGCTGCTGACCTGCAACATCCCAAACTCAGTGGTGTGAGCAGACTGGCATAGCTATACTGACCAACTGTTATACCTTCAGCTGTAGTGCCCACTTCCAAACCTATGTATTTGAAGGTAGATGATGTCATGCTCCCAATACAGAACTCTCCTTGAAGAACATCAATAACCACAATGGAGGACCACAATGGAAATAAGCGTACATGCTTTTTGTGTTATCCTCAGCAATTTGCATTTATTATCCCGAACTATGTGTTCTTGTCATTATTTGCACTTCATGTATATTGATTCATTGCCAAATAAAGTCTATCTATCTATCTATCTAACCTTCTAGAACACCCCAGTGCCCATCCAGAGAAAATCATCCATATATACACATATGATACCATGAAGTTTACCACCATAATACCAAGAAAACAAAGATGGTTCAAGTGGACATGCCTCAGCTGACAGAAACAGTAACTGACTCTTGACATGCAAGTACCATGCTCTCACTGCATTACAAAGACTGTACACTGTCTTTTTCAGTCTCCAAAGCTGACCACAATAATATTCTGGGGAAAGACACAAGTGAATCTCTCACTCTATGTAGTTGCCCTGAAGGTAAGCTGACTTCACATCCAGGCTGTGACACTCCCAACCAAATGCAGAAGCCATTGCCAGAGCCAATCAGATAGATTCTTTAGAACAAGCTGGGGAGTCCTTCCTAAAGCTGGATGTGTCCTCCTCAAAACCCCTTGCTACAAGGTGTGCCTTGATTATAGGGCTTCCATCTTTCACCTTTTCTGGGACAACCCACTACACAGATATAAATTCCTGTCCTCTATCCGCCACCTCCTCATAAACCTCTTTTTTTGTGTGCCAATTTTGTACTTCCAGCTCCTTTGCTTTTATCATTTCTTCATTTGAGTAAAACATGAACATCACTTCTTCAGGGACTGATTCCAATTCTGCAACTTCCAAAAAATCCACACATTCTACTCTCCCATCAGAATATTTCTGGAAGTTTAACCAATTTTTATATTTTCCCTTTAGCTTTACCCCCTCAGCTCACTATTCTTCCAGACATGTGCTCACCAATTTTTTCATTCAGTCCTCGGATCCTTTGCCCCACTAACAGTTTAAATGGTCTTGTTTCTCTTCGAGAGTTCTCTGGCAAATCAGAGTTGCTTACAATATCATTTTGTCCTTGTTGTACCTCCTGTACCTCACCACTATCATCTACTTCCTCAGTGTTTTCAGATGTCGATGCAGATGAAGCAAACCCCTCTGAATCCTCATCCACCTCCTCCTGATCACATATGCCCTCCATATTCCTCAATGCCTCCCGAGTGCCAACGGATGATCCACCACAAGTCTGAGGACAATCTGTTTGAGACCTCAGGGGAAGTTTAGATAATCAGCAAATATGGGCTCTGATTTAAACACCACCATGACAAAACCAGAACCTGTTTGCCATCCCTGCCAGTAACTATGCCCAGACCATGCCATCACTGATTACCATTATGCTTAAAAGTACATCTCATTACCATTGTGAAGGTCACTTATCTCTGTTACACACACATTATGACGCAGGACTCTCTTGATCCTTTCACTAGATTCATTCTTGAGTCGAGTGCAAGGAGCTACTGATGACAAATGGCACTGCAGGATTGAAACCAAATACTAATTGGTTTGGGCTAAAGCCAGAATTATTCACCAATGCATTATGGGTTACCTCTCAAGCCAAGGCTACATCAGTATCACACTTTATATCCTCAAACACTTTTAGCACTGTGCCACCAATTATAGCATTCAGTCATTCACATGTGCCATTTTTCCATGGACCCTTCTGCAGCAGTGGTTAAAATTTTAACACCAAACAGATCACCAAGCTCTCTCATATCACTTTTATTAAATTCAAGTCCATTGTCAGAGAGAAGCTTCCTTGGAGCACCAAATAATGAAATCCAATTTCTGAAGACACTGCCAACCACTGTCTTAGCAGACTTGTTGGTGATAGCTGATGCCACACAATATCTTGTAGCAATATGTACTATGATAAGAAACAGATGTTGCTGTACCTGTTTCAGATACATTGCAATTACTTCATTAAATTTCTCTGCTATCTGCACACTAACAACTGGTTTAGGTTTTGGGCATTCATACTTTATACACACTTCACAATTTTCAGTAACACTTCTTATCTGTTTCTCCATGTCCCTCTCCCACGTTTCAGCATTTCACAGCATCATTGTTAATCTCTCCACACCTAGAGGACCAAATTGACGATGAAGCTTTAAAGCTAGTTGATGTCTTCTGATGACACTGCTTGTTGTAGGGTCAGAGGGGGATAGTTAGTGACTGAGTTTGGGAAGGTATGCAATAAGGGAAAGTTGAAAGTAAATGTGGGTAAAAGTAAGGTGATATGATGTACAAGGGGAAAGGATGGTAGCAAGTTGAAAGCAAGTCTTAAAGGAGAGAGGCCGGAGGATGTGGATAGCTTTGGGTATTTGGGGTCACATGTGGCAGGAAAGGGAGGAATGGAGATGAAGGTAGAATGTAGACTGAAAGATGCAAATAGATGCCTTAGGGGATTGAAAAGTGTCATGAGATATAGGCATTTGGGAATGGATGGAAGGAGGAGATTGTAATATGAAGGGGTGGTTGTCCCAACAGCAATGTATAGGGCAGAGACTTGCAATTGAATAGAGGTAGAGAGGTCGGATAGAGTGAGAAATGAGGAGGTGAGGAGAATGAGGGTGGAAAAAAGGATGGCAGACAGGGTTGATGGAAGAGTATTGGGATGATTTGGACACATGGAAAGAATGAGTGAAGAAAGACTAGTAAAAGAGGTGTGGAAGACAGATCTGGATGGAGTGAACTTGAGGGGAGAGCTGAGGATGAGATGGATGGATGGCATGAAAGTGGTGTTGAGTAAGAGGGGAATGTTTGTTGAGCAAAGAAGGGAGAAGGCAGCAGAAGATAGGAGTGACTGGAGAATAGCTGTGTATAGATGATACTGTGATACAAGGAAGGGAGGGGATGGGGGGTAGGGAATGGTTATGTGTGAATGACATTTTGATGCAACCCAAAGGGATTACTCATCGTCTTCTCTTTTTCTGCATGAGGGAACAGAAGGGGAGGATGGATCACTGATTAAATGAAGCAGCCTTGCTGTGGATGTACTGTGTCTTGCTACATTGCTTCTGACCCAAAGTAGTGGATAGGATACTGGGATGACCTGTTATCCATGAAGAGCTAAGATGAGATGGAGGAAAGGGTGGTGGATGGAAATGGAATGGGTGGGAGTGGGTACTTGGCTTTTCACTTAGCTACCACCCTTGT
Source organism: Oratosquilla oratoria (assembly GCF_046742065.1). Lineage (NCBI taxonomy): Eukaryota > Metazoa > Arthropoda > Malacostraca > Stomatopoda > Squillidae > Oratosquilla > Oratosquilla oratoria. The sequence continues at coordinate 68,721,466 of NC_134785.1, read as the reverse complement.
AAAGGGTAAAAGCCCTTGGTACATAGATTGATAAAAAGCCCCATCAGAATGAACAGTTATGGTTGCTATGGATATGAATAAAGCTTTCAACAAGGTCCCCAGACACACAGTGTCCAAAAAGATAATTGAAACAATCCATAACAATGACAAGAAGTGGTTAACCAACCTTAAAGCAGGAACACAATACAAAATAGAGCATTTAGAATAATAACAGACTGCACCAAAACCACTCCTATAGGACACCTTAATACAGAAACCAAAATTCTCTCAATAGAACATCATATGAAAATGACAGGAACATAATTCTACACAAGAACCTTAAACAACATACGCCTTTCACAAGCACCACCAACAGAATGCAACAAAAAACTACACCACCATACTACTTAAACATCTACAACAACCTACCACCCAAACCACACAAGCCATCTGCAGAGAAACACATACACACCCAGATAACTTAAAAAATCCTTCAAGAAAGACCACCAAGCTCAATGCTCTAGATGTAAGCACCACAGTGAAACCACTCCCACATTGGATAAGAACCATATTAGCACACATCCAGCATTAAACCTTAGGCCACTTGATTAGGGCTGATAATTATCCCTATGTTATACTCAATTTTCTCTCTAAACAAAATTGTTAAATGTCCACCAGATGTGCTGTTCTTGGGTAATAAATGTCTGAATTTTATGAATGTAGCACTAATTTTCATGTAAAGTAAGGATTTTTTGTTTTTTTTGTTTTAAGTATCATAAAAAATGGGGATTTTTGCCATTGTTATTTACAGATACCCTGTTTATTTGTACCCAGTATACTTCAAAATATATGTATCTACTTGTAAGAATGCATAAAATTTGTAAAACCTAGCATTCAGTTGTTAATATCATAAGAAATATGTATACAAAAATATGCACCCATGTGGATATGCACACAATAGTTTTTGTACATTTGGGATTTATGTAAATGGTATATGAACAACTTTGTAATAATCTATTTGGTAGACAATACAAAAATAAAATCAGTAACCTTTGGCCATATTCTGGAAAGAACTTTTGAAATACTTGATATGGAGTACAGTTGTCTATGCTAGTGCTACAGAAGTCCATTATGCCTTTTAGTTTTATGGGGATGTCAGCCCTCACATTCTGTGATTTTGACCAAACTGGTTTTACCCCAACATCACCTCTAGAAGATAAAGAGGAAAGTCATCCTCACTGTCTGGATCATCATCATTATCACTGTCCTCATACTGTTTCTTAGTTTCTGAATCTTCAGCAGCCAAAATCTCTTCTGTTTCCTCCTATGTTACCTGCTTGTGTTTGTGGGAGACAGTCATCTTTGTGTTACCACTCTGTAGTATATACATACATACATACATATACCAAGGACTTTTCCCCTTTACAAGGAAGGTAGCCAAAGTCAAAAGGCATAAATCCACTCCCACCTATTTCATCCCCACACATTCCATTCCCATTCACCACCCCATCCTCCCTCTTTTCTTGACTCCTCCTGGATGACAGATCACTCCCGCATCTCACTCACTGACCTGGGTCAGAAGAAATGCAGAAAGACACTGGACATCCACAGCAAGGTCACTTCATTTAATCAGCAACCTCCCCTCTCCGTCCTTTCGTGCAGAAAAAGAGAAGATGGGGAGAAATCCCTTTGGGCTGTATCAAAGTATCATTCACACATACTCCCTAATCCCCCCCATCCCCCACCAAATCCCTTCCATGCATCACAGCATCATCCATACACAACCATTCTCCACTCACCTCTATCTTGTCTTCTCCCATCCTTCCTCAACAGACATCCCCCTCTTTCCCAATGGCCCCTTTATCCCATCCATCCATCTCATCCTTGGTTGCCCCCTCCTGTTCATTCCATCCACCTCTGCCTTCCACACTTCTTTTACTAATCTTTCCTCTCTCATTCTTTCTGTGTCCAAACCATCCCAATAGTCTTTCATCAGACCTATCTCCCAACTCCTTTTCCACCCCTGCTCTCCTCCTCACCTCCTTATTTCTCACTCTATCCAGCCTAGTAACCCCTACCATACTTCTCACACATTTCATCTCAAATACATTTAAACTCTTTCTTCTGTTCTATGTTTCTACACCATACAGTGTTGACAACACAATCACCCCTTCATATAATCTCCTCTTAGCATCCATTTCTCATTACCTTTTTAAACCACCCAATGCATTTACTTGCTTCTCTCAGTCTACTTTACATCCACCTCCACTCCTCCCTTTCTACATGCAACCCCAAGTATCTAAATCTATCCACTTCCTCCAACCTCTCTCCCTTAATACTCACTTCCAATTTGCTACCATCCTCTCCCCTTGTACATCTCACCACCTTACTTTTACCCACATTTATCTTTAACTTCCTTCTTTCACACACCTTCCCAAAATCCTTCTCTAACTTCCTCAATCCCTCCTCTGATCCTGCTACAAGCACAGTGTCAACAAACAACTGGCTATCTCCCATTTTTTCTCTATTTTCCTTAACCATCTCCAATCCCTGGCCCATTACCCTTGCATTTACCTCTTGCACCACCCCATCCATATATACATTGAACTGCCAAGGCAACATTACAACTCTGTAGTAATAACAATAATTCATGAACCCATGATTACATTACAATTTTCTTCTCACTAGCTCTGGTCACATGTAATTTACATATCATCATCATATTTCCTGTCATTCTTACTTTATATCATATGCATTTTCATCTACACACTTTTATTACATCAATGTTAACTGTAACAAGTGGAATTTACTTGAGAAAATATTTGAAACTCGCAGGCAAATGCATTTATTTACACCCTTGAACGATTAGCTGATCGGTCAGCTGATACTTTAAATGATAAGCTGTCAATGACATAGATAACTAATTTCAGGTATCACAACACTACAACATGTTTCTGTTTTCACTCCAAAGCTTTCATAATATTTACATGCTGTCTTCATATCATGAGTGCATAAAAATGGCTGACATGAGCAGTTCCTGTGACATCCATGGTGGTCACACTAGTGTTACATATTATGATGCTATTTCACTACATTTCAATATCATATTATGAATATTTTCTTCTACAGATACTGACATTCTTTCATAGCTGTAGCATACATACATGCTAAGGTCTTTTTCCCCCTCTACAGGAGGTACCCAAAAGCAAAGTCAGAAATTCCCTCTTGTAGCATACATAACTTACATATCATAAAAACAGCAGGTATAGAGTCAAATGAGGTGTATAGTAGTGTGTGTATGATGGTGTGGTGTGCCTGCATCATCCAGCCTGTATACCCACTTTGCTCTCTGGATTTCCATGTAAATGGAGTAAATGTGGAGGAATATTATTGTTGAGCAGATGGTTCAGTGATTAGTTGAGCTAAATATATATGCATGGGAATTTTAATCTGAGTGTGGCATTTTTGCAATTTAGTAGGTTAAGATAGTGCTAACACAGAATAGGCCTAGCCACAGATTTAAACTGCCCCAGATGCAACCACTACACAAAGGAGACAGAGCACCTCATACTGCTATGCTCCACACAATCCCCAGAAAACAACATATCTCTTCTCAAAATGAGTTATGTTCCTCCCCAGAGTCTGTTCCCAGTTTCCTGGAGGTCTTCTACAAGAAAGATCAGGAACTACAGATTGGTTGATCAAATATTATTTTGATGCAAACAATGGTTTAGTTTCCAGGCCACCAGAATATGCTTATTTGTATCTTGACTTTCTCTTAAACATCTCCTTCCCATGCTTTGATTCCTTCCTCTAATTGTAACCAATCTGCCACCAGGTAAACATCGTTCTGCCACTGTCAGGACGAACAGACACATTTAAAGGTTTTATGGACAAGCTGGTGAGCGTTATCTTACGTCACGACCGGCGTGTCTTCCTCACCGTTGTCTACTTTGGTCATGATGGTCTGCATGAAGTCAGGAATATCATCACTAATGCATCTAGGGAAGCAAAATTCAGGCACATAAAACTGCTCACACTCAATGAAACTTTCTCTCGAGGGAAGGCACTCCAGGTGTGTATATCTTGAACTTGGTAATTATATGACAGTATATTAAATATTACGAAACAAAATCTACCATGTGTGTGTGTAATTACATAATTGTAGTATACAGGAAAGGAGCAACATTCCTAGGATCCTGTCTCCTATTCTCCAATTCTATTATACCTAGCTTCAAATTCATGCACAGCTCCAACTTTTGTGTGTATCTACCTAGTTGTATTATACGGGAAGGGAGCTATGCTCATGGTGACCCGTCTTTGTATCTTTCATCATCAGGTTTTTTCTTAAAATCTTGAATAGTATTTGCACACACTGTTTCGTATCATATTTCCCGTCATTCTTACTTCATATCATATGGTTTAGTTTCCAGGCCATGTGTATGTGTGTTTGCTTGTTTACTTGATTGTAGTATAGAAGAAAGGAGTGATATACATGGGGTCCTGTCTCTTACTCTCCAATTATAATTATCATACCTTGCTACAAATTCACATATGGTTCCAACTTGGTTATCTCACTTTTTTCTCCAATTATATAATCATATTTGTATTTAAATTCATATATTGCTCTAGCTTAGGCTATATCACCTTTTAAGCAATTCCAAGTATTTATGCATTTGCATGGAAACAGATTATTTACCTAATTGCAGTATATAGGAAAGGGGCAACACTTGTGGGGTCCTATCTCTTAATCTTCAAATTCAAAGGTGTGTGTGTATTTACCTACTTGTATTATATGGAAAGGGAAGCTATGCTTGTGGTGACCTGTCTTTGCACCTCGCAACATCTAGTTTGTTCTTAAATTTTTGTATGGTGGTTGCACACACTATTGTTTCATCCAATTTGTTCCAGACATCTACCACTGTGTGGAATTTTTTTTCTTTTTCCAAATCTCTTCTATAAATGTCCTTTTTGAGTTTCTTTTCATGTCCCCATGTTTTTCTTCTATCCCACTTTAATAGGTCTTCTCTGTCAAGGACTTCCATGCCTCTGATTATTCTGTAAATGGCTAATAGATCTCCTCTTTCTCTTCTTTGTTCCAGGGTTGGTAGTTCCAGTTTGGACAATCTTTGCTTGAATGTCAATTTTGAAAGTGTTGGGGCCATCTTTGTTGTTGCTCTTTGGATTCTTTCTATTTTCCTTATATTCTTTATTGTACTGAGCATCCATAGTGTCGCTGCATACTCCAATCTTAGTCTTATCAGTGTGACTAGTATTTTCTTTACCATTACCTCATCCAAGTAATTAAAAGCCACCTTTATTGATCTTAGTAAAATGTGATAATTACTCCTAGGTCCTTTTCGGAACCAACTTTCTTTACTTCCTTTGCACCGATTTTATATTGTCCTGATATTCTTTTTTTACTTTTTCCAATTTCCATTATACTATATTTCTTAATGTTGAAGTCAACTTCCCACTTGTGACTCCATTCCCAGACCTTGTCCAGATCTCTCTCTAGTGATTCACAATCTTTTTCCATACTTACCTTCTTTAGTAGTTTTGCATCATCTGCAAAGAAGTTTATTTAACATTCTACACCTTCATCCATGTCATTTACATATATATATAGTGTATGTGTGTGATTGAGTGTGTATTTACCTAATTGTAGTGTACAGGAAAGGAGCAACATCTATTTTCTAATTTTCTTGCAGAGTGCACATGTGCAAGCTCAGAAAACACATTCACACCCCCACCCCCCACCTCAATTGCAAAACAAGCCCAGCAATACAGCCCACCAAACTCAATCCTCCACTAAACTCACCCCCTTAGAAAAATTGTTTACAAGAGAAGCAAGAACCACACTAGCATGTTTGCATTCAGGACATCATCCAGATCAATGACAGTAACACAGAATAAGCCTGGCCACACTGAATACAATAACTATCCCTAGACAAGAGAATATTTCTTCTGAATGACCTATGGGCCTGTCCAGTGGCTCTTGCTGATCATTTGAGTAGTCTGGGGCTCCTGCAAAGGAGAGATGTGGTACACTGGATTGATTTATTGCTCAGTAGGTAGAATAAAGTTGCCTTAGAGGTATTTGTATGTAGTACAGTTTAGTTCTAATATTTAATTGGATAAATGCCAAAGCAATATGCTATAATGTATGTTGATTTGTTAAATGTGATTAATTATACACAACCTTATGACCCACTTGTAGCCCAAAAGGTGGAATGTCAGCAAGATTTGCTTCATAATTCCTTTGTAAAGATCAAAGTAACCAATAGTTAGAGTTTGAATTAATAAAAGTAAAAGAATGCAGTTAGACTGACTTTAAAACTCTCAAACTGTCTCCTCACGTAAAACACTAGATACAGGTTTGAATCTTAAGAAAGTTACAAGAGTGTTGTTTCTGTAAATCTGTTGATAGGTATGTACCCAGCTTGGGCATCTATTCATCTATATTGGTACAAGTTTCTTCCCCCTTACAAGGGAGGTAGCCAGCCAAGGCAAGCTGGCTACCTCCCAGCTTTGGCATAGAGAAATAATATAATGCTTAACTGCCTTGCTATATTAATGCTCAATTTCCCTTGCAGGTTGGAGCAACACATTGGTCCAAAGGTGATGTTCTGCTCTTTATGTGCGATGTGGATGTTGTGTTCTCCACCAGGTTCCTGGAGCGCTGCCGCCTTCATGCCTCTCCAGGCCGCTCCGTCTACTACCCAGTTGTGTTCTCTCTCTACAACCCACGACTTGTCTACCCCCTGCAGGGCAAGGCCATCCCTCAGGTTGGGGACAGTTCCTCATAGTATTTTCATCATTAACAACTATTTTGAAAGCCTCGTGTTTTATTAAACTTTTCCCACACAATCCAGCCACATTTCTATTCATCTTTTTTGACTTCCCAAATTATATTAACTGTTGAAATATCTTCACCTTTGATTTCAGGAGCTAGACCAGCTGGTGATATCAAGGGACACAGGATTCTGGCGAGATTTCGGCTATGGCATGACTTGTCAGTATCGTTCAGATTTCCTCAGTGTCCAAGGTTTTGATGAAGACATTGTTGGCTGGGGTGGAGAAGATGTCCTACTCTACCGCAAGTAAGTAAAAAGCAGGATACCTGTAATTTCAATTAAAAAGTTAATACGCGTCTCTTTAGTACACATACACACCTCTTCACTCCCATATCAGAGGCTACATGTAGTTTGTAAAGTACCTAGTTTTGCTGCACAAAACCAAGTTTAATCCTATGGAGTCCCACCTTGACATTTATTTTCTTACTATTTCAATATAGTTCTCTTGTATTTTTATGAAGGACTAAAGATGGGTACCTGCATGAGGTCTATGGAGTCCCACCTTTAAATTTAGGTTTCTCCTATTTCAATACAATTCTCTTGTATTTTTCATGAAGGACTAAAGATGAGTACCTGTATTAGGTTTATCTATCTATATACATACATACATATACCAAGGTTTTTCCCCCTTACAAGGGAGGTAGCCAAAAAGAAAAAGGCATAAAATCTATCTATATACCAAGAGCTTTCCCCCCCCCCTTATAAGGGAGGTAGCCAAATCAAAGGCATACCTACTCTCACCCATTCCACTCCCCTCCACCACCCTTTCCTCCCTCTCATTGTAGCTCCACATGGATGATAGGTCATCCCTGTATCCTGCCTAAAGCTCCGAGTCAGGACTACCTCATGCAGGAGAAGATTGGTCCTCCATGACGTAGTCCTGGAAAATGAATATTAGACTATCTCCCCTCCACCCATCTTCAAAAATTGCTGACATCCACACCATATGGTGATGCATGAATCAGTCATCAGCATGGGTGCAGTGCCAATTTTATAGGTGCTGGAGCTCTGGAGGAACTGACAAAAGCCTGCCATCCTTATCATGTTTCTACATACAGTGGACCTACTGTATGTCACACAATTTTGTGTTTGCACTCAATGATTATCCTAAAATATATCATCAAACAAATAAAGAACAGTTAGTTTGACCATAGTTTTTATGATTTTATTTATTCATTTGAACATGACCAAATCACCTCAAGACTGTTTTCCACTTTTCCTTACAGTCAAATTTATAGCTTCATGCAAAGATCTCAAGTATCTTATTTCACTGCCACTGTACAACTCATCTCACTGTTGTAAAAAGGGTTGTGGTACTCACCCAAGTAACCAAAGCTGCTCCCAGAGATTGGTGCCACCTGCATATGAGCCAGTGGCAGGGGTGTGCTGTGGCTGTTTGGCCTCCAACTCTTTGGGTTGGGGGGATTGGTCCCACAACGAAGATACCGCCACGCCAGAAAACTGTACAAGACATTCAACAGCATTACACTGTCCAACAGTAACACAACATCCTCTCACACAGCAATAACCACAACAGTCAACTTATCTTCAAACAGACAACAAGCACACACATATATCATTTTACACAGACAAGCCATCTCACCCCTCACCCTGATGACCAATACATCATTTGACATTGGAGACTATACATCCTTCATAGACAGCCAGAATAAATGTATAATCCATAACCTCAAGCTTTCATTTGCCTGTGGCCCTAACAACATAAGTAACATCCACCTAAATCATCTTGGACCACATGGCATACATACACACACCAACATTGTAAACTAGAGGTATTCACACAACACTATACCCAGCATCTGGAAGCATGGGAAAATGATCACCATCCTCAAATTCAACAAAGACCCAACAGTTCCAGTGCACACCACCCAATCACACTTCTCTGCACCCCCTCCAAAGTCATAGAATGCCTCACATTACAACTCTTCACACCACACCCCCCTTGCTGAATCACAACATGGTTTTAGACCACTACACTCCACAAACACTCTTCTGATAAACCTCACACAAAGAGTTTTTGATGGCATCAATTCAGATAAGCCCCCACACAGAACACTTCTCATAACACTAGACATTAGTAAAGCTTTCAACACCATCCCCCATCACAATCTCAGACAAAATACATAACAGACATACACAATAATACCAAAAGATGGCTGGCCAATTATCTGGCAGGTAGAAATGCCCATGTGTCATATAACAACCATTCATTGCACACCACATTTTAATCTACACATGAATGATATACCCACATCTAACACCTCAGAAATACAAATCTCTTCTTATATGCACACACAATAATGCAGACAAAGCTGCAGAAATACAACAAACATACCTCAACACACTCAACACCTGGTTCAATACAAATATTCAAAATAGCTGCAACCAAATCTATAGCCACATTTCTCACAAATTGGACAATGGAACACAAATACATACCATGCCTCTTTATCAACAACACTCTCATACCACACACACATACACCCAAGATTCTTGATATAACATATGGTATATCCATGTCTTTCAAAAAACATATTACATAGATTAAATGCCATCTAGACTTACCATGCTTAAATCAATTGTAGAAATAACATTTGGACAAAACAAAGAAACTATTACTACAGTATACAAACACATGGGGCCCCTAATCTCACTAAGACACACCACAACACCTACAGACCATTTACATCATGAAACAAAAATCCTGTCAAGGATCACCTTGACATGAGAGGCACACAAACACTTTCCACAGCCTCCATAAACACAGCACACCCACTACAGTACATAGCAGAACACACACACACACACACACACACCAAGAAACATAAAAACAACTCCCAAATACTCTCTTCCTCCACAACCACCAGACACCAGCCTCCAGAAGCTTATCCATAATTGTGTCACTGCTTCATCAGCAAACTGAAAAACAATACATTGCAGCATTCCAGACACCCTGATATCCACCCCTCTGAATCCTCTCTCCTTCAAAAGGACAGAGTCCACCTGATCAAACTGTGGTGTGGCCACCATCCATCCCATCTAAGCTACCAGAAGAGGCTGGATGACCACATCACAGATAACTATCCAGGATGTAACACTGCACCCCATACTATACAACACATTATAGAAGACTGCATTGTACACAATCACACATGCCAACAACACAATATATTCTATAAAGGATTTATGGGGAAACCCCATTCCAGCCATGGCGTTCCTCAGGGAGACAGAACTGCTCAGTCACAGTCTAAAGAACAACAACATCTCATCTCACTTGCATTCATTCAGGCTTCACTCCCCCACACAGCTTTTTTTTATGTCAAATTTATGGGTAACTAGCAATTACCTCCACAGCTGGGTCCACATCACTCAAGGAAATTATGCGATATTGTCTGGAGAGGGTGACAGCAGGGCAGTTTAAGATGAAGTGCTGTGTCTGGTGTGGTGACTACAGGCCAATTCTGTCTTGGTATTGCTCCAATACTAGGTGGTGGCCACTGATGCAGTCACCAAACAGTCTTACACTGCCCTGCTGAGTGACTTGTGAGCCAATCTTGTAGCTGTTGAGCCACCAACAACAACAACAGGGACCTGCAAGTCTGCTGCCTGTATCTAAAATCCAAACACCTCTCTCCTACCTTCTATTGTAACTTATTGGCATCAAAACACTCCCATAATACAGCAGACAGTTGTCCAGCATTTCTTTATAGAGGTCCATAGAAGGGATCAAGGTCTGTTTCCAGCCACTGTAGAGATGCTGGTTTCCAGTCATTGAAAATATGGGCAAAAATTATTATAAAGACTACCTTTATTTTTGTCCCATACTGAAAAATAATTTTGACAAGGTAAATACTTTCTGTATAAGTACTGGTATATTTATTTCATCCTACAGATATGTCAACTCAAAGTTGGCAGTGATCCGTGCCACAGACCCAGGCATCTTTCATCTGTGGCACCCAAAGGAATGTTCTACTGCCCTTTCAGCTGACCAATACCGCGCCTGCATCACCTCCAGGGCACTCAACGAAGCCTCACACGCCCACCTAGGACTCGTGGCCTTCAAGGATGACCTGGGTAAACACCCACTGGTGGGCACAGGCCAGTACCTGGAGGAGCAGCAACCTAAGGCCGAGATGTGAAGCTGAGCCCGCCCCTCTGTTTATGCTTGTTTATATTTAGACTGTTTGCATCTGAGGTTAAAAGATGAAGATATTTACATTCTAAAGTTATAGAGTAGCCCTTACTGCATTGTTATACAGCATTGATGTCATATGATGATATTTTAGATGTTTGTCTGTATTGCTGTACTTTGCTTGTTTTCCACCTGTCTGTATCTGTATTTGTATGACACATGCATATGCATATTTATGATATTAAATAACCCAGTCTGGGGATGTTTTATAAGAAGCATTAATAAATCTGATATTGTAAGAAATTCCACTAGAACAAGAGGCTGCTCTCACAGTAAAATATACACAAAATAAGATGGGAAACACTTGTGATGGGTAACTTGTGGCTACCACCTTACACATTTCAGTCTGTAACTGACCCAGTAAAGGGGCTGTGATTTTTTCACACAGCTGTAGGGGCCTTCAATGTTTTGCATTAGTCTTACCAGTATGCAAACAATCCCAAAATAATTTTCAGTTGAATATAAAAAAAAAAGAAGATTCAGGATGTGTTACATGAATTAAATTTCATACCCTCATAACTTGAATCATACTATCACCTGCACTCGTACCTTAAATCTGATCTCTGAGGAGGTTAAAGATGACGCTGAAGGAAAAAAGAAAAATGCATATGTCTTCCAAGAGCTGTAGTCACTCATTGTACTGGGATTGCTACTTTCACATCAGCATTGCCTTTTGTGTCTCAGCTGATGACTTTCCTTAAACTTTGGCATTATGCAGTGTAAGAAATATTTATAAAATGGTTGTATTGAGTTGGTTGACTAAGAACATTATAATTAGGATAATGTGAAGAATTGTTAACTCTATATTGTGTATCATATATTGTGGGAGTTTAACAATGTTGTAAATTGAACATGTAAGCAAAAATAATTTAAGTCCATGTATTACAATAAAAAGATGCTTAACTTTTAAGACACATGAAAATTACAAGCTCCTGACTACTTTCTCAAAAAAATGTTCTACCAGATTCCATTCCAAATACACATTCCCCATTCCTCTTTACCTTTTACTCCATCAAGTATTACAATCATTGGTTACAAAAATTAACCTGCTTTGTATTGTATTTGTATATATACTTTTTTCTGGTTTTAAGGTTAAAGCCTTTCTTGGATGCTCTCAAGGGTGAGTTGATCTGTAATCTACTCTATAAGAATTACAGGTGGTTTTCCACATATAGTTTACCCCCATGACGTCTTTAAGATTGGAAGGTGAGGTGTTCACCCAAGGTAGGCTTTTCATGTTGGTAAAGGTAAACCTTCCCAAACAAAATCTTGACATCTTCATGCTTAATAGGGTAAACCTAAAAAATAAAAGCTCCCCATAATGTATTTTTTTATTTAGAATATAGACAGTCTTTATAAATCAAACATGTGCAAAAAAATAAAAATAAAAAAACAAGAAAAGAGGCATAAAACATGCTTGACTTCAGTTCCAAACTATGTACGATGTCTTCCTGTAACTGAAAAGGTACATAAAAATCTTGAATTGGATCAGTTCCTCTATGCCCTACCCACAGCAACTTTGAAAGTCTTAACCTTCTGGCTAATAAAATGTGCCTCTTTCACAATTCTTGCTTTTCTATATCATATTACAAACTTATTCCTAAGTACAATCCACATTTCAACAAACCTCTGAAATAAATTCTCCCTCCATAAACTAACCCTTAAGCACTAAAAAGGATAATCACACCTCTAGGGTGGGTTACATGGGATGCACACAGACTGCAGTGCCATTTCCTGAGTACCAAGTGTTCTTCACCCTAAACATTGCCCAAACTCATCATAGTCGGCACTCGAACATTTTGTTAGGTAAGCATTTGTGAAGAGTGGATGTAAACATGAACTTCAAAATTTGGGTGTTTTCGTGTTTCTACATTGTGGTATGCAAGTAGTTCTTACTCCGATTTCTCAGGAAATTACTACACCAAATGGAAATGGTCTTATATGATAAGTTAGGGCATGACATATTTTCAAACTCTTCTTAGACAAGGTTTAGTATGTTTCCTCCATCTCCCTTCTTTTTTTTTCTTAGTGTTAGTATGTGGCATATCTGTGATAAGGGTTAACCATGAAACCGTTACACTTTCAAGTACTCGTTAATTGCAGACACTGATGACTTAAACTTATACATAAAGCATGAGGCACTTCAAATTACATCTGTTAGTCTACATAAACATGAAATCTAAAGCAATGGTAGGTTTCAAGAAGCTGGACTAGATATATTTGAAGACCACATTCATACCTCCATACAAACAACATTCTTATCTTGTGTACCATGACAAAGGTAAGCAACTACTTACATACACACATCTGATCACAAAAGAAAGAAAGAAATTAAGAGTACTTTCTACACTAACAGTAATGTGGCAATCCAGCAATTACTAGCAATGCATCACTTAAATTAAATTGTATCACAAGAAAAACTTACAAGAAAAAATATACAAATAACAATACAAATATCAAATAAACTTGTGTATAAGAAAAAATCTGTATGATGGTCCAGCAACTTCATTAGTAATTACAATGATGGCATTTCAAAAGAAATTGTTAAATTATGTACTGAACATCTATTCAAAACTACAACACAATTGTGTTCAATACAAATTATAACTGATATCCAATGGAAACAATTGGGCTATTATAGAATACAGCATTCTAATGGGAAAGACTGTGGCAAGGAAGCTTTGTCCTTTACAAAACCATAGAAAATGATAAAAACTGAAAGGGGTAACTAAATGTCTCATTTATACTATGTAGGGTGGGGCATTACCTCTACATGCAAACAAGGAGTAGGAAATTCCTTAGCAAAACTTAGTACTGTTTTGTCAATAGCTTCATACAAAAGAAAATGAAGAATAGAATGTTGTTTCCTTGCTACAGTACCAAGTAATGACTGCCTGTCAGTACATGGAGTGGATGCCTCAGTGTACAAAGTGGGATGATGAGCAAACTTGTTACCCAAAGACTTCTTGCGATGCGTAGACCATGTACAAGAAGCCATCATCATGAACATGATTCTCATACACCTGAAAAGGTAATCCAGCCTTAATACAGTTCAAATGATCTTCAGATACATTTATCCCTTGATTAAATGTGTTATTTGATATATATAATAAATTCAATATATTAATTCCTTTTCAATATTAGATTTTCCAAGGATTAGGAAGAAGGGTTATTAATATGCTTTGACTATACAGTGAGGTATTTGCACATTTATTCAGTCAATAGAGATCACCCATTGCCTCAGTTGTCTGTTAACCCATTAAACTCCGATGACAAGATGTCTTGTCATTTGGTCAAATAAAACAAAAAATTATAAAACACCAAAATGTTTGATCCAACACCAGAAAAATATTACGTCAGTCCTCGCTTCGCTCGCAGCGAAGCGAGGACTGACGTAATATTTTTCTGGTGTTGGATCAAACATTTTGGTGTTTTATAATTTTTTGTTTTATTTGACCAAATGACAAGACATCTTGTCATCGGAGTTTAATGGGTTAAGTTGATGGCAAAGCATAATTGAGATTAAAAAAAAAAATCTACATCAGTGATTCCCCACTTTGGCTGTTAAACATTTTTTATGGGATGCCAGTGTACACCATTCATTAAGTATGCAATGTCCACCCAGTAGGGGGGGACTATGTTCAACTAGCCATCCTACAGGTCAAGAATAATAACTTGATTCAACTCCCCCTCCTCCCTGGATTTCACACAACCATGCAACATGGATTTACCATTCCCCCAGGTCTTTTGCCTGAAATCTATGACTCCCAGGTAACTTAACAACAGCCAACTGATTGGCCCACAAGTTACTCCAAGAAGAGAGATTATGTAAAATTATGTTGTAGTAGTAGATAGGAGTATAATAGGAAGAGTTAAGGATGTACATGTGCTAAGGGGAGAGAGTGGGGGAATATCAGATCATTTTTTGGTGGTGAGTAAGTTGAGAGTGGAGGATAGATGGAGAAAGAGGAAAAGGACAAAAGGTAGGGAGGTGCTCAGAGTGAACTCTTTAAATGAAAAGGAGAAGGAGTACAAGAAGAACCTGAGGGAGAAGTGGGAGGGAGTGGAGGAGGAATGGGGAGGTTCTAGGAGGGGGTCATAAAGTGTGCAAAGATGGTGTGTGGAACAAGAAGGATGGGAGGAAATGGAATGAAGGGTAGTGAGTGGTGGGATGAGGAAATAAAGAAGGTTGCAAAGGAGAAGAAGCGAGCTTTCACAGATTGGTTACAAAGTAGGACAAGGGAGTCATATGAGAGGTACAAAGAAAAGAAAAGAGAAGTAAAGCACAAGGTACAGGAGGCAAAGAGGAGAGTAGATGTGAAATGGGGTAAGAGTATGACAGAAAATTTTGAAAGTAATAAAAAGATGATTGGGAAAGAAATTAAGAGAGTAAGAGGAGGCGAATCAAGTAGAGAAGAAAAGGTAAAAGGTGCAGATGGACAGATAATAATGGAAGAGAAGGCAGTATGGGGAAGATGGGCAGAGTATTTTAGGGAGTTGCTAAATGTGAAGGAGGATAGGGAGGGAAAGATAGTTGCAGTGGGAAGTGCTAGGAAAATGACCGTGATGAGTGAGAAAAATGGAGGAGAAATAAGGAAGGATGAAGTGAAGGCAGTTGTTAAGATGATGAGAGCAGGTGAGGCACCTGGTCTGGATGGATGCCATGCAGTATGTCTTAAAAAAGGAGGTACAGTGATGGTGGAATTGGCTGGTGAGGTTAATCAATGTTTGCTGGAGAGAGGGTAGACTGCTGGAGGACTGGAGGAGTGCCTGTATAGTTCCAGTTTACATGGGAAAAGGGGACAAGTGTGAGTGTAGTAGTTTCAGAGGGATCAGCTTGTTAAGTGTAGTTGGGAAGGCTTATGGGAGGATCTTGATTGAGAGGATTAGGAGAGGAACAGAGGGAGTAATTGGCGAGGAACAGTGTGAATTTAGGACAGGTAGAGGTTGCGTAGATCAGATTTTTGTGGTAAGAAAGATATGTGAGAAAGGTAAGGCTGTTTTGGGGTTTTTTATGGATCAGGAAAAGGCTCATGACAGGGTAGACAGGAAGTCACTGTGGGAGGTTTGCCAGATATACGGGATAGGAAGAAAGCTTCTAGGAGCTGTCTAGAGTTTTTACAAGAGTAGTAGAGCATGTGTCAGGATTAGAAATGGAGAGAGTGAGTGGTTCGAAGTAAAGGTGGGACTTCATCAGAGATGTGTTATGTTGCCCTGGCTGTTCAACTTATACATAGATGGGGTGGTGCGAGAGGTAAATGCAAGGGAAATGTGGGTAAAAGTAAGGTGATGAGATGTACAAGGGGTGAAAGTGGCAGCAGACTGGAAGTGAGCATTAAGGGAGTGCGACTGGAGGAAGTGGGTAGTTTTAGATACTTGGGTGCGAATGTGGCAGGAAAGGGTGGAGTGGAGGTAGAATGTAGATTGAGAGAAGCAAGTAAATGCCTTGGTGGATTAAAATATGTAATGAGGAATAGACATTTGGGAATGGATGCTAAGAGGAGATTATATGAAGGAGTGATTGTGCCAACAGCATTGTATGGGGCAGCAACATGGAACATAAGAGAAGAAGACAGAAGGAGTTTGAATGTGTCTGAGATGAGGTGTCTGAGAAGTATGATGGGGGTTACTAGGCTGGATAAAGTGAGAAATGAGGAGGTGAGGAGAACAGGGGTGGTAAGGGAGTTGGGAAATAGGGTGGATGAAAGAGTATTAGGATGGTTTGGACACATGGAAAGAATGAGTGAAGAAAGACTAGTAAAAGAGGTATGGAAGGCAAATGTGGAGGGGAATGGGTGGGGGGATGGGGGGTGAGGTAGTATGTGTGAAAAAAAATTGATGCAGTCTTCTCCTTTTCTGCATGAGGGGACGGAGAGGGGGGTCACCGATTTAATGAAGTGGCCTTGCTGTGGATGTGCTGTGTCTTGCGACACTGCTTCTGACCCAGGGCAGTGGACAAGATGCAGGGATGACCCGTCATCCAGGAGGGTAGGGAGTGGCGTGTATTTAGGGATGGAATGGGTGGGAATGGTTTTTATGCCTTTTTCTTTTTGGCCACCTCCCTTGTAAGGGGGAAAAACCTTGGTATATGTAAGAAGGAAACAGGAAATAATTAGTTTACTAATAGGGTGGTCAAAAAATGGAATAGACTTAGTAACCATGTTGTGAGCGCTGAAACTATCAGTTGTTTTAAGAAACGGTTAGACAACTTTATGGATGGGGATGACAAGTGGTAAACTTAAGACATGGAACTGCCTATTGTAGGCCTTATGGTCTCTTGCACTCTCCTTCATTCTTAGGGTGAGGTGATTGCAAGCCTATTCGGTGGTGGCAGTTGTGCCAGTGTGGGTCTTGCTCATAAAGGGAGGGATTTCTTTGTTGGGCCAATGGGGAGCAAGGAATTCAGGGTTGTTGTTTTTTTGGGCTTGTTTTGTGATCTACAAAAGTGAGAGTGTGTATGTGTGTGTGTGTGTGTCCAGCCCCTTTCTGAAACCCATCACCTCCATCAGGAGGCTCATGCACTGTCTTTGGGCTAGGCCTAAGAATCAGTCTATCACCTACAATTTTTCACATACACCGAGCTGACAATTGGCAAATACTCCCTTCCTCCAAGTAACTTCAGCCAGTGACACAGTAACAGTCACACACTAACAACAATCAGAAGATTCTACCCAGAAAAATCTGCTGGAGTGCTACTGGAGGTGCGGGTTTCCAGTCCATGAAACTCAAGGCAACAATTAAAATTATTCTAATCTTGATTAACTGTTGCCTCAAGTTTCACTTGTGGAAAACCCACAACACCACAGTAGTTGGCAACAGTCCCCAAGCCCTCCCACAGATATCTTTGGGAAGAAACTTTGAAATGTTGTCTGAGCTGTATCAGCATGGGACCATTTCTACGTCACCAGCTGAAAGCAGAAGAAGGGAAGCAGTTGCTGCTTTCCATATGTACATACATATACCAAAGGCTTTTTCCCCCTTACACGGGGGGTAGCCAAAAAGAAAAAGGCATAGAAATCACTCCCACCCATTTCATTTCCCATATATTCCACTCCCCTCCACCCTCCTATCCTGGCACCTCCATATGTAAGTGAAAGAAATACAGATATAGTTGATAGTGATATATTTCATCCACTCCAGACACCATGTATCAGCCCCTCAGGGCATCTTCAGAGAGAGGTGAGGGGGTGACAGGTTTTGAAAATGGGTATCTTTGCTCTCCATCTTGTTGGATCACCATATGCATGTACCCATTACTGGTCCCTTATTATAATGACTGAATGTCATCCATGTTCAATCAATTTGTTGCTCTGGTTCTCTCTTGCAGGAAAACTGTGGCCCCAGGCAGCAATCTACAGCTATCAGTTCACCTCATAATTAACTCATGGAGAGACCTTACACTGTCATCCATAGGCAGTGTAGAACAGTTATTAGGTGTTTTGTGTTTGTATACAGTGACTGCATCTTGGGTATCTGATATCATATCCGGCCCTTTCTATGCTTGTACTCTTTTATTGAGGAGTGATGACCTGAACATAGGTATGCTAGTATCACTTTTGCCCATTTTGAACGTGATTCCACTGCAAGGATGAGCTTGATGTAAAAGAAAATTTAAGTCTCTTTAGGAGTGCTTGAACAAAGATCTGTGTGTGCATGTATGTACCTTGGTATGGATGTATCATGGCACGGAGGGAACAGGTTACTGAATACAGTGTATGAACACAATCTTCCTGGGGTTGCATTTTGCTGCACATGATGGGCTGTGTTTGTGTGATGTCATATATCTCTATGTATGTATACATACCTACATACCAAAGGCTTTCTCACAATGGGATGACTATAACAAAGCTCACACCCACTTCATGCACAGTAAAACACACACTGGGTTGAAAGCAATGTAGTGAGGTAACTTCTAAAGCAAGTCCCTACAATTAGAGCTGGTTTACCTCTCCCACTTCATTATATAGCAACAATTGTCTTCATCCACTAAAAATAATTTACAGAGTAGCCTAGAATATCCATTTATCAACTAAAAATAATGTACAGAACAGACAAGAACATTTCTTCAAACTACATAAACCTTTCATCCATTTATAATCTTCATGCACTTGTAGTGGGACCGGAGGAGAGATTAAAGAAGTTAGTGACAGTGTTTGGGAAGGTGTGCAAAAGAAAGAAGTTGAAAATAAATGTGGGTAAAATTAAAGTGATGAGATGTACAAGGGGAGAAGATGGCAGCAAGTTGGAAAAGAGTATTAGGGAACTGAGGCAGGAGGAAGTAGATAGCTTTAGATACTTGGGGGTGAATGTGGCAGGAAAGGGAGAAGTGGAGGTGGAGGTAGAAAGTAGATTGAGAGAAGCAAGTAAATGCCCTGGGTGGTTAATGAGTGTAACGAGAAATAGACATTTGGAAATGGATGCTAAGAGATTGTATGAAGGGGTGATTGTGCAGACAACACTGTATGGTTGGGGTTACTAGGCTGGATAGAGTGAGAAACAAGGAGGCAAGGCGAGCAGGGGTAGAAAAGGAGTTGAGGAGAACAGGGGTGGTAAGGGAGTTGGGAAATAGGGTGGATGAAAGAGTATTAGGATGGTTTGGACACATGGAAAAAATGAGTTAAGAAAGATTAATAAAAGAAGTGTAGAAAGCAGATGTGGATGTAGTAAACATGAGAGGGCAACCAAGGATGAGATGGATGGATGGGGTGAAACAGGTGTTGGGAAAGAGGGGGTAGCCTGTTGAAAAAGGGAGAAGACAGAAGTATGGATGAGTAGAGAATGGTTGTGTATGGATGATGCTGTAATGCATGGAAGGGAGTGGGTGGAGGATGGGGTGCATTAGGGAGTATGTGCGAATGATATTCTGACACAGCCTGAAGAGATTTCTCCCAGTCTTCTCTTTTCCTGCATAAGAGGATGGAGGGGGGCGGGGATCACCAATTAAATGAAGCGGCCTTGCTATAAATGTGTTGCGTCTTGCTGGTTTGCTTCTGACCCAGGGTAGTGGGCGAGATGCAGGGATGACCTATCATCCATGAGGAGCCAAGAAAAGAGGGAGGGAGTAGTGGTGAATGGGAGAGGAATATGTGGGGATGAAATGGGTGGCAATAGATTTATGCCTTTGACTGACTACTTCCTTTGTAAAGGGGAAAAAGCTCTTTGTATATGTATGGACAAACTCCAGCCATTCACTTCTCTTTTGCATTCTTCCCTGAACACATGTTCATATAGACATGCCCCCCCCCCTTTACTCCATTCTTAGCCTCCTCCTATGTTACCCCTATCTGCTTCAGCTGTCCACTCTTTTCTCATGGGTTCCTTACTTATTTTTTATTTATGCCTAATGCACATCAGTACTCTTTGATCTGCCCTATCTGACACCTCTTTCCACCTCTATTCTTTGCATCCAATACCTTTTACATGGCAATTTCTATATATAAACTTTTTGTCATTAACATAAGAATTTTCCTGTTATTCAACCAATACATTACATTTATAGACAATGATCCATGTAATAAAATGACACATACCTGGGCGAGTGTTGCTGAGACGCTTGCAAGGGATCGCTGGTTGATGAGCAAGAAAAATGCCTGAGTTGGATGTAGCTGCAAACGGCGCCTGAATAAAATCATAGGTTATAATAAACAAGTTACCAATGGATGAATTTAACTAACACTCAATCACCATAAACTGATGACAGCCACTGTTAGGCAACACATTTAACACCTGGTGAAACTCATACATATACCAAGGCTTTTTCCCCCTTACAAGGGAGGTAGCCAAAAAGGAAAAGGCATAAAATCTTTTCCATCCATTCCATCCCTGAATACACTCCACACCCTTCCACCCTCCCTCTCATCTTAGCACCTCCTGGATGACGGGTCATCCCCGCACCTTATCCACTGCCCTGTGTCAGAAGCAGTGTCGCAAGACACAACACATCCACAGCAAGGCTGCTTCATTAAATCGGTGACCCCCCATCTCCATCCCCCCATTGCATAAAAGGAGAAGACGGGGAGAAATCCCTTCGTGCTGCGTCAAATTTTGCTCACACATACTACCTCACCCCCCATCCCCCCACCCATTCCACCTCATGGAATCACAACATCATCTATATACAACCATTCTCCATTCACCCCTGTCTTCTGTCCTCTCCCGTCCTTCCTCAACAGACATTTCCCTCTTCCCCAAAGCCCTCTTCACCCCATCCATCCACCTCATCCTTGGACATCCCCTCATGTTCACTCCCTCCACATCTGCCTTCCATACCTCTTTTACTAGTCTTTCTTCACTCATTCTTTCCATGTGTCCAAACCATCCTAATATTCTTTCATCAGCCCTATCTCCCAGCTCCCTTTCCACCCCTGTTCTCCTCCTCACTTCCTCATTTCTCACTCTATCTAGCCTAGTAACCCCTATCATACTTCTCAGACACCTCATCTCAAACTCCTTCTCTCTTCTTCTCTTAGGTTCCATGTTTCTGCCCCATACAGTGCTGTTGGCACAATCACTCCTTCATACAGTCTCCTCTTAGCATCCATTCCCAAATGTCTATTCCTCATTACACTCTTTAATCAACCAAGGCATTTACTCACTTCTCTCAATCTACTTTCTACCTCCACCTTCACTCCACCTTTTCCTGCCACATTTGCACCCAAGTATCTAAAACTATCCACTTCCTCCAGTCGCTCTCCCTTAATGCTCACTTCCAGTCTACTGCCACTTTCACCCCTGGTGAACCTCAAGGCAACAAATAAACACACACACAAAACCACACACACACAAAAAAAAAAAAAATTAGTGTTCAAGAAAAATGACAGTCACTGAAGGTTCTTAGAGAGATGGTTGAAACCCATGAAGACCACCAAGGCAATTTGTCTGCCTCCATTAAAATAAAAGTGCAAAGAAACTTTTGTGATATAGGACCCAAGGTTCAACAAAAAGGCAAACAAGATTAAGTTATATAGACAGGAACAACATCAAATATTCATATGAAGATCTGAAGACCTTTCATGGAAAAATACTTCTGGAGTATCTATTCAGTGCCAATGGAACCATAGTACTCACTGGGCAAATGGTAAGAATGATTCAATAACATTCTAAACACATCAATCAACACTCAAGCTACCAATTGATAACAATACTTCTCATGCAGAACCTCATACAGAAGTGGTGGTTCAAGAGGTACTGATGCAGTTTTCAGATAACAAGGTGCCACATTTTGTTTCCACCCCAGCACAGATACTTAATACAAGACTGGGGTAGCCTTGATTCCTGTGCTTGCTGAATTTTTTTTTAATACAAGAGGAAAGAAAACAGGCAGATGTGAAAATCAAATGATAATTTCTCTTATCGTCACTGCTGATCACTTTTAACCACTTCGGTACGATGAAGCCCATGTAGGTGTCATGAGGCGTGAGCAGGTACACGAGGACACTGGTGTTGGCATCTTGATTATATATATATATATATATATATATATATATATATATATATATATATATATATATATATATATATATATATATATATATATATATATATACACACATATATTTGCAGTTGTACATGAGTTAAACCCAGATTCTGTGAACTGGCTTGATCACATTTTCTGTGTTTATTAGTACTCAGAGTAAAAGAGAATGAGTAACACAGCAGTGACTTTATATTCTATAGTGCGAGTAGTGTGATGAATCATACATTTGGCAGCCGATGCTGCATGTAAGAATTTGAGTAGTACTAAAGTGGTTACCTTATGACTGGGGACAAGATTACATAGCTCTTGCACTAGCCTCCACCAGAGAAGCTACATGTGGAGCCAGCAATTAATCAAAAGGGATACCCCGAAACCTGATGACTAATTCAATTTGGTCTATCCATATTAATAGATAGACCAATTTATATCTCTATTATAATTGTTTTATTTTAGTGTTACAGACGTTTGTGCATTTTGGAGGTGTTACTTATTGTTATGCGTGGCATATGTTTTGATGACAACATCCATTGAAAGATAATACTTATGCAGAAATAGTTTTAATAGTTAGCTCTTTGTAGTTTTAATAGTTAGCTCTTTGTATGATATTTTTCAATTGTGTATTTCTAGCAATCCCTGTGAGTGAGTAGTAGAAAATGGTTGGTCAGGACAACCAAGAAATATGCCAAGGGCTCCCTCCCCCTTGTAAATTCATCCACAACACAGACAAGGTCACTACCTGGAGAGCCACATGTAATTGGCAAAGAACTGGACACAAAACTGAAGGGCTAAATGCTTACTTTGTTGCATGGCAGACAGTCTAGCAATATAATGCCAAAAAAATTAACTACTTGTACTTACACATAAAGTCTCAGAAAGCTTAAAAAAATACATGTCAATACAAAGTCCCACATTCTGAGATTTTGTTTCTTAGACCTAGCAGTTAAGCATCTATTCTCATGTAAGAAATACAAGGTAGAAAGCCTGCCACACTTCCCCAAGAGGCTATATTCATCTCATCCTCAGAGAGCTTAATGAATAAAACAAGAAAATCATCCCTGTACATCACTTCTGTGTTTGTACATATATTCTTGAGATATAAATGACTACCCAAAGGAGGAAGAAGAAAAGAAAAGAAAAGAAAAGAAAAAATAAAAACAAAAACAAAATCCACCAACCTGATAATCTTCACAAGTTCTCCCATGGTCACATGATCTGGTACCAGAAATTTTGTCTTATCTAACAAAGGCAGATGTTTTTCTCCTGGATATCTCTCAATAATCACAGGAACTTTATTTGGATGTTGCTCTCGGATCTGTTCCACGTCCCTTTGCCGCTGGGCTGCAAGGTCAATCACAGCATGGTAAATATACAAAATGCAAAGTTATGTATATCAAAAATACCACTTCCAAGTGAAAAAGCATTTATCAATGAAAAATGCAAGATCCCCATAACTTATAAATACATAAATGTAAACACACATATACATCATTAGTAGCAACTGAGGAAAAATACTCATTGAAGCACCCACAGTTCTGGAAAGGAGAATGACCTTTGCCACAGAATCCTATAGAAGAATACTCCATTATTCTAACAAGTTAATGGATGACTTCCACATAAACTATACTGGTCCAGCCATACATAAATATCCTACTTTTTTCTCAACTGTATGAGTCTATGACTTATCAGTCTACAGTGCAATGCTTTGTCCCTTTCTTGAACTCCTTTGTGCAACTCATTCTTCGAAATGCGATACCAATCTGTATCTGCACTATGAAAGCCATCAGTCAACAGCTCAGTTTGCTGTTTCACATAATCCTATACCAAGCTCGAAGCTGACTTATAAGAGAGAATAACTTAAGAGGACCCAGATTTATTTCTGTAACATATTTGTAAATTATGTGTGCAAAATATGGAAGCTTGGAAAATATGGAACTTAGAAATACATGCATAATACTTGCCTGAGGCTTTGTAATATCTTTTAAAAGAGTGGAGAATAAGCGCCAAAAGAAAGAACACATGCATCCATTTGATTTCTTGAATATGGGAACAAGTCTTGCCACTACAACTGGGCCCCAATAACCAGTTACCATGTCCATGAGACCTTGATGATTAATTTTTCACTTTTATTACCTTTCACTGCAAAATTACTTCCCTCTAAGTCACGTAAAATGTGTTACTACTTATTTATACTGTAGAAGCAATCTATTGCTAAACTGGGAAGGCATTTTTGGGTACTTTTGATACCTTTTCAAAGACAAGGAAACTGAATAACAAACCCCAAAACAAAGAACAATTACATAAGTTATCGTACTTACCAAAACTTCTTCTCTCCTTGAAAGGTTTCATACTGATACTCATTTTAAAAACTGTTTATGAGATGCAATTGCATGCAGATCAAGGAAAACGCGAAAAGGGCAAGGTCTCTTTCTTCCTTTCGTACACTACGTTTCAGTAAATAGCCTTCCCGTACTCAGCTGTTCCGTAGTTTTGTTTACTGCGGAGAGGCTGTTCCGTACCTCCCCATTTTCAGAAGTTGGCCTTGATATTCCATCATTAGAATAATCAAATTGTACTTAGTATTTTATTTTTTCTGATTTTTACTAATTTAAAAATATTATTTACCTTCCTAGGTTTGCAAGTTTCTTGAAAAATTGCAACATATCATCGATAGATTGGGGAGGATATTCGAACAGCTACTGTAATGTGCGTCGTGCTTTTCTATTGGCTGACCATCTGCCTGAGCTCATTTAGGTCTGGTCCCAGCCAATAGAGATTCTTCTTATAAACCTTTTTTCATAGAGCTTAGCATTTATGATTTGTGTTTATAAATAATCAAAATTATTTGTTTCTCTTATTTATCGAATCGTCAGATAACGTAATTAAGCCTTCATTCCTATCATATATCTTTGCTGGAATTTTATGGAAATTTCCCATATAGAATTCAAGAGTGCCGTTGACAAACAGTCAATCACAAAGAATGCGAATCAGCCGGAGTTTTTTTTTTTTTTTTTTTTTTTGAATGTCGGTGTTTGTGTGATCTTTTCCCGCCACACATGAGTGGTCCAGGAATAACCAATCACAGCTCGGTATATGATCACGTGACGTCAAGCGGACTGCGACGTTGTCAAATGTGGTCAATGCCGTTTAGTGTTTGTGTCTCTCGCATGGTGTGCGGACAGTGTCATTGTTTTGTATAATTTTTCAATGAAATGGAGGTTTAAAGAAAGAATTACTTCGTAACAAATACAGCTAAGCTTGAGTGTAGGTAGTGGTGATATATGTGAGTGGGAAGAAAATTGATGAGATATTGAAATAACCCCAAAGGAATCTCAATTGTTGTGAAGGCTAAAGGGTAACCCTAGTTCGTAAGTGCATTTCTGTAGTGGTCGCGTTACCTGTTTTGGATAGAGTACTGCATATATGGATTGTGCCTGGATTATATAAGTTAGAAGGCAAGTATTACATTATATTTTATATTTATGGCATGCTCTGAGTTACATTGATAATGATGATACGACTGCTGAGAACGGGAACCCCACCGGCATGGGCAACTTACCCAGCATTGGGTTGGCTATCCTGTTCATGGAGGGTTGTTTACATAAATATCCCCATCGTGGTCATGGGCAGAAAGAGTCAGAATGGTCTTAACATTTTACGTATTTTGAGTTAAGTGCACGGTATCCGCGCAGGGTATGTATACCTCAGAATATTGCGGATAATAGTCCGATCTCATTTGGGGCCAATAGTAAAGGTTGGCTGGGTTCTGGCCTGCTCGGGGACTAGGCGACTAGCTCTGCTGCCGTCTTTCGGGTAGGACAGCTCGGCCTGACAGTGGCAATCATCAGGCTGGGGGTCTGGTCACAGGATGATGGTAGAGTCATATGTATACAGGATTACGATCTCTCCTGTAAATATTTTTCTTCATGCTCCAGTTGAAAGGTTGCACTGACGTACTGCCGGCCATTTAGTTGAGTAATTTACTGGGTACTCGTAGGGAACCCGTGGAGCAGCCAAGGGTTCTGAGTATTGTATATCCTTTCCGTGGTTGTTTGTCAGGGCTGTGAAGTCCTTTATCAACATCTCTGTGTGTGCCTATTCTGTATTTTATAACCCACTCCAGATCGCCTCGCACGATGCAGTACATTTGAAGGAATGTGATCGCTTCAGATCAGTTCCCTTTTATTTCGTAATTGACTTTTAATCCCATAGCTTATTATTGCCCTGTACTCTAACCTCACCCATGTAATCGTCTCCACCCCTGTCCATGGTCGATTGCGTTGATTGTTTCCTTGCCCTTGGCCCATCCGCTCCTCTGCCCCTTTGTTGCTGTGCAACACCTTAATGTGTTTGTATTCTATGGTTCATCATCCCCTACACGTGTCCAGCTCACACCTGTCTTCTCGTTGTCCTGTGAGCAGATCCCCGCGTCCCTGTCAGCGTTTCGTCAGGCTGGGCTCTGTCACTTCCCGTAACCGGTAAGTGCGGTGGGGGAGGGGGGGGTCATTCATCAATCCCTCCCATTCGTCAGCTTAATGTCAGCCATCAGCATCGCGTCTGTCCATCCGACCTTGCACTTTTCGTGTTTGGTCCTTATGGTTGTGGGGTTCATTGTGTTTACACGTTTGCCTATGTACCCAATCTTCTTTTCATTTAAGACGACTCAACAGAAGCACTGAAATTAAATAAATATATTTCGGTTATCAGAGATAATGTTTAGGTTACATAATATTTATAAACGTGGCTGGATCATGGTTGCCATTGAGCAAGACGTTGAGTTGACGACACATTGGTAACATTTGTCATCCTATATAATATTGGCCGTGGAGAAAACATACTCACGTTGTATAGAATGGTCACATGGGGGGGGGGCAGACAATTGGTTTCCAAATATTTCATTGGGGGATGATCTTGTAGACAATTGAAACGAGTTTGTGAAAAGTAATTTAGGCCTACGGGTCATAATCACAATGAAACTTGCTGCTCTCAAGTTTGTATTTTACCTTATTGCTCCAATGCAGGACCACCCTGTCTACGGAGGTGTTAATACACACCTTTCAGTGACCTACACACGGTATTCTAGGTCAAACAGGTTTCTCTTGCCTGAAATAGTCGAATGCAGATAGGTGTTGCATACATTACGTTTGCAGTATATGTTGGTTACCTTGCAGTATGCTATTAGTATGGAATTCATTTTTTCTATTGTCGAACTCAATCACCAACTTTTGCCAATTCATCCTGTGTTTTCTATATATGAAGAAGACTTCCTGTTATTAATGTTGTTATTATTATTATTATTGTAGTATTATTATTACTTACTCCCGCGACTGATTGTACGAAAATCGGTCTTATTCGTCCCCCCCAAATGAGAAAGCCAGAAGCTGATTATTAGTCTCCCACTTGCATACCCTAGCATCACTTGGTATCGGTTTCCTGCTCAGTATCGTCATCGCAAGGGCGGCAATACTTTACGCTGTAGTATTTCCGGCTGTCCCAACTTTGCTGTCTGTAGGCGTAGCCCATTTCCTCTTCCTTAGATTGATCATATTCGTCTTCGAGCCAACGGAGCGCTGCGCATACACGTGGTTTGATCTCGCTGAAAAGTTGCCGTTATCAGAAAATTGTTGTTCCGTTCTTGCTTCAGTGTTTGGCAAAATAAATTCCCCAAATACCTGCAAAGCGATATTGAGTTTAAACTATGCGGAGGCGATGCGCAACTTTACTTATAAAAATGGGATGTGTAGTTACTACATATATATAAGCATGTTGCTTGAGCATAGGCAATATTCAAAATATAATTTGGGAAATATGTACGTATAAAGATAGGGTTTCACTTTTTTTTTATCAAAACTTAGAAAATAAATATTGGGGTTGCCTTTGTTACAGTATCGTTCTCCGAAATCAGGACTGAATGTTAGAATTCGTTACCCCTATTTCGAAATGGAATTGGAGGGAGAACGTTGGCTGGCAACCATAACAAGATCAGTTTGGTTGCACATTGAAAATAATGGGCAAATTGGGTGGTTGTCATTAGGGTATTGTGGATGGTTTGAAATCAGAGCGAAAGATCAAAGACCATGAGGCGACTAAACTTACGTGTAGAACTTGAGATTTGAGCCTCAAACGGAAAACTGCGACGTAGTTGGAAGGTCCGCGCGTACACAAGGAGGGGAGGAGGGGCATTATTTTCGACGAAATATAGTCCCTCGTGGTAGTAAACGATCACCTAGAAGAGTTGTTGACACCCAGAGCAGGCCAGGTAATGACGAAATTGTGAAATTGATTGCGACCAGAATCTCTGTTTTTGCACACCAATACCGTTGGTACTCCTAACGCGCGGTCTAGCTGCAGTTGCTTAGCAAGCATGGCCAGTGCTTGATAAAATTGCTTGCCACATAATCTCTTTTTACGCACATTAATCGTGGGGAGTGAGCGACGGAAGCTTTTCGCAGATAAATCATGTTTTCAGTAGAAGATGGGACGGATTTTGCCGAGAATGGAGGGTGATGGTGTGAGGAGGGGGTCTGCTCCCGTCACTTCAATCATTCATTGGCACGTGGGGTGGGGTGGGGGGGTAATGTTATGCTCGACGCCTGCCAGTGGGGCGGAGTATTGTATGGCTTCCAGTTTCTTTTCTTTTTTATATTTTTATAACGAGGCTTATTTTCGTAAGCGTTAATTTACTAGGGGTCTTGTGTCGGGTTGTTCACTAGTGTGTTGAAAAGTGACGCGAAAACATGCCTGCAAAGTGATGACTTGCTGCGTACATAACTCTCTTCCTCCGGTTTTAATTCCCTTGGGAAGGCATGCTAGTTGGAGGGTATTCATCCTTTGAGACGCCCGTTGCGTCTGATCTGGCCCCATGTATACTGTGGTTCTGGTGTGGGTTCGGACCTATAAATCTATAGGTAATATTGTCGCCGCTACGTCGGTAACCGTTTTAACGCAACACCGTCAATGTGGCTGGTGTTCGTAATTTGTTTTATGTTTATGATATCCCATGAGTCCCGAAGTAGAAGACATCACGACGAAACCCCGTCAATGTGGGAACTACCCCTGTCAGCAGATTGGGATTGTTTAGTGTTTACAAGAGCAAAATTTAATGAGAATCTTAACATCTGCAAGAGATTGGACTGGACTCTAGGGTATCTTGTATCTGTTGCTTCGTAATCTTCATCTCTTGGTTTATTGTATTGTTGACCTCTTTCTCGTAGGAAAACCTCGAATTATTTTTCATTGTTTTGTTGGTGTCTACGATTGCATGAGAAGTCGCGACTTTGCCTTTTCTAAGCAGGCATATCATGCATGGCAGGCATCAGCTGAAAGGGACATACTTGCTTCCTGATACAGCAGTTTCACAATTCAGCATGCCATCAGAGGCCTTTGAAAGACTAATTAAGGAAACCCCTCAACTTGATACCATCACATTTGCATTGTATCTCCACAAGTATCGGTAGGAAATCACAAAAAGTAGGAGTGAACTGTGGTCTTTGTTAAAAAAGTACAATGTCTCTTGGTGAAACCAAGAAGGGATGGGACCAGCTGTACAGTAGACTAGGTCAGTCCATGAATGCACAGGGTTAGTCTGCAGCAAGGAAGTGCCCTGTTAAAGCGGTCAGAGAACCTGAGTAGAATTGCAATAGTGGCAAGTAATTAAGCTTCTTAATGCAGAGAAGGTGAGGGTGGTTGACATGGTCACGGTCATGGCTCTTACATGCACACAGCCTGCATGCACTGCTGCTTTCAATATTTTCATAAATGTGAGCATGTTCAACTTCAAGGGGCATTGTGTATATACCATGAGGTTCTTGGTAAACCTACACACACCCTATCCCTTGGGCATACTGGACAAGTTCATTAGTGTTAAACCCTCAGCTCTTGTTCACGTGATACACATTGCACTGTATCTTGCATTATATTAAGGCACAAGGGCCATAAGGAAATAGATGCCTTTGTATTTATTTATCACAGTAACTGGACTCATGTTAATAATGTCACTCATGTCTGTATTGTGTTATGCATGCAGAAAATTGTGAGAATCATCTTCCTGATGCTCATTTTCAAAACTTGTCAACCCCCTCACCTTTGTCTGGATGTACAAGGTACTTTTTCTTTCTGCTGGCCAGATCTCTCTCTATCAAGTTCAACTGTATTTCCTCCACCCATTCATGTAAGCACAACTGACTCCTGGTGACAATGCATTTGTTTTGTGTCATATTATAGTTGTGACAACACATGCCTGTAATGATAATTGTTTCCTTGTTTCGTATACTGGAAACATGCAGCCTCTCAGTAGCTGTAAACTGTTTTTGAGCTGTCCTGTTGTGTTGAAAGAGCAGGACTGTTTCTGTATATGTGGCTTGTATAATAACCCTCCAATAAAAAGAGTTGAAGTATATATGGATTTTCTTTTCAAGCTTTACTACTTTGTGTGCTGAACTCAGTAATCATGTCTTTTTTTCACTTCTAATGAAAGCCCTTTCCTCTGTCACCAGCTAGCAGGAGGAGGGTAGTAATCACCAGCTGACAACAGTGATTTTGTGGGAAAAAAAGTTGGGGGCATGCAGCATTCCCTCTTAGGTTTTCTGTTGCTCAATCACTTAATGCCACACACAATAAAAAGTTGCCAGTTGTTTTAATTCATTAAATGTTATGTTTTGGCCACTATCCACTATTAAAATACTCGATGCAAAAGTACTTTTAATGAAAAACGTGTATGGTAATGGTAAGCTGCATGAATATTTGGATGTCTTACTATAGCTTTGTATTTGAAATATTTTTTTACTCAAAGCAGCAAGCAAGAATTCCACCCATTGTGTAGGAAGTTCAGAGCAGTTGAAGTTAATAGCTACCTTGGGCTTAGTCCAGAGACTGAATCCCAATACAATGATGCACTTCCAGGTAGAGATGAGGTTGGTTGTGTGTGTATGCATATATATATATATATATATATATATATACATATATATATATATATAAATATATATATATATATATATATATATATATATATATATACACACACACACACCAAAGGCTTTTCCCCCCTTACAAGGGGTGCCATGTCCACATTTATAATGTACATATTCATAGTTTATTTGGCTTCTGATGAGTATGATTGTATCCTAATTACACAGAACATATTGGGCTATAGCTCGCACAATGTGGAAATCTCATTTGCATTAGTTGATGGTTAATTGTTTCAAAGTCTGCATAGCAATGACTCACCATGACAGTAAATTTCTTTGTCATGCCCATCTCCTATGTACAGGTTCCATAGATAGTTTGTTGTCCTAAATAATATATGTGATGAAGCCTATACAGAACTAATGGTGTCACTATGAGCTTGAGCTGAATATTCTGACAACCATGGCAAGCACAGGGTTTGGACAACAGAGGAAAGATCATCATGTTTTACAAGCACTTCATACAAATGACAGTAAACTACAGTATACATCCACAACCTAACAGTCACAAACAAAATAGGAAAACCTAGAAACCGTGCAAAATAAAGCCATAAGAATAATAACAGGCTCTACTAAGACAGCCCCCATACCATCTGTAAGCAGAAGTGAAAATTCTCTCCAAGGAGCAATATTCACAAATTATTGGAACAATTTGCAAGAGCATACATCTATTGCACCCACATCATAATTTCAGCATTGAGTGTAGAATAAAAAAAATCTTCCATAACATATTTCTGTACCCCACATACTCAACAGTGCATCTGTTGTAGAAGGCTTGTGAATATATTCTTTGCTGCCAAGCTGATTCTGTATTTGTGCTTATGCATTTTCATATGGAAGTATTGTGGGGCACTAGTAGATTGATTTGGTTGAGTGAAATACTGCTGCTGGTGTTGTTTTCATGTTGCATTTGGTGAGGGATCTTGCATAAAATACTGTTAATTTCATTCTCATTTGCAACTTTTTTTTTATGTTAGTGGTGTTGTGGAGCCATTTAATTCATTTTGTGTTTTGTATCTTTTCTTTTCAATTGTTGGATACTATAGTTGATGTGTAGTCTAGTTCATACGAGTTGTTATGTGTTTCTGCAGTTCAATTCCCATTCCTGTGTCTGTTCTACACATATTTCTTAATCTTCACCATAAGGTCTTTCCAGATGGTAACAGGAAATCTCTTCATTGAGTGACTTGTAAGTTGAACTGACATAAGTGGCTGGCTTCATAGGGGGCAACATTTAATTGAATGTGTGAGGGGGTATGTTAGGGTTTTTGTGCAAATAAATCCATTGTAAGGTAAGTTTCACTAGACATACACCAAGAAAAGAAAGCACTTCTTAGGTGCTTTATCCATTCAGGTCATGAGCCAGTTCTGGAGTGGTTTCATCACAGTCAACCTGAAAACAGACACCATTTACCAAAAGTGCACTGAAGACATGGGGCACTTGTATATGCTTGCATATCATTTTTCCTGAATAATGTATAGCTCAGCCTACGTAGTTGTTGTTTCCTGGTGTTGGGGGCCCATGTATCTTGTAAATTACTAAAATGTCAGAAATAAAACATTCAGCACTGTTCTACAAGATTTAACAAAACGTGTCTTTATACAAGGTTGATAAAGTGGCCTGCTCAACAAATGTGTGATAAACAGAAGAGTCAAAGCAGGATGTGGGTAGTTCACTGGACACATAGTTGGGAAGAAAAGAATTATGTAATAAGACTCCCAAATGGCCATCAGCAAAACCTGATCCTTCATTTTTTTTTTTTTTTTTTTTTTTTTTTTTTTTTTTTAATTTTATAAATCACTAGAAATCTAGACAAGTGTAAACTCCTAAATCTTGATTAGTGATAACTTTTAAAAAGCTCATCTCTCAATGTAGATCTGTGGCTTACATCTAGAGTGCTATAACTACCCTTGTTTTAGTAACTGCAGTTCTTTTGTGTGTGTGTGTGTATCAAATAAATACAAAGTTCCAATGTTTCAATCATGATTTTTCACCACTCAGAGTGCTCTTAATCAAACTGTTTTGCAGTTGTGAATTTTCACTTCTGATCAGCAACTCTAGATACATTTGACATAGCTTATGTTTGGTGGCCACCAAAAATTCATATGGTCTTCAGTAAACCATGCATCTATCTTTATGGACAATATGACATTAATGAAGTAGCAAAGGAAAGACTTTAGAGGTTGAAAGTGGCCAGTATTCTTCTTTGAGTGAGGATTAGTTTTCTATCTTAGTGTTGTGTGACTGGTCCATAATAATGTCACTGTCCCTAAATTATAGACTTCATACAGCTTGTTCAGTCCATAACTATTGAAGGAATTATCAAAATACTGTGCACTACTGTACAGTTAATGCATTACTCAAAATCAGCTTTGAAATGTACACCTAGAAGACACTAAAAGGGTGCAAAGCATGAAGGTATAATAGTGGAATAGTCTTGTGTTGGTGAATGAAGCCAATTTTTTAACCTGTTAATACCTCCCTGCTGACAATAGCTGCCATATTGATTTGGTAGAGAGTCATAGAAGAAAGTTGCATGACTGGTCTCAAGGGGTGTTATTAAAAAACCCTACATTATTAATTACATATAACTTTGCAGTTCCCTGTGTATGTGAGGGGGTGGGGGTTGGCTTGGATAAAGAAATTGGTTAGTAACATGGTACCTCTGACAAAGTATGGGATGATGCATTGGTGGGAATAAGCAAAAGGGTGAACATGAGGTTTTATGAGTGGAGTGGTCTTGTTCTGTGAGACTTGTACTTTCCAGTAAAACCAGGTTTTGTGCGTTTAATATCTCTCCTGACTGACAGCCATATTGGGCATTTATAAATTGTGTATTGTTAGCATGGGACATTATGATTTGTGTTTGTTGTTTTCCATGGTTTCCTCTCAGGCAATGCCCTTTGAGGCAAAATATTTTGAAGAAGTATACAGTATTTGCCCAGTACAATATATACATTAATCATCTATCCACAAAGCTGAGATCCATTTGTGTTGTCACTATGGATGTATTAGCAGCCTTAAGAAAATTGTCCGACATTGAGATAAATTGTGCTGATTACATTTCAAGTGTCCTGTATGTTTATATTAACTTTGAACAAAACATAAAAGTACCTAGTAATGAATAAATAGCCTATCAGATTAATAGAATCCATGCTAACTTTTGAATATAATTGATGGATGAAGCTTTAGTTTGATTATTGTTATACCATTGAAAGTTGTATGGGCATTGTGGAACATAATATCCCAATAAAAAAACACTTTTCTGTACTGGATGAATGGATGTACAATATGCATGTGGGAATTTCTAATGGAAAAATATTCCCCTGAGTACAATGCCTCACCCCAAAACAGACCTGACCATGCAGTTATGCATTCCCTGCTAACCTTGATCAAGATGGTTGATAGGCTTATTGACAGTTCATTTACTTAAAATTTTGCAAGGAAAGGCCACTCCATCTTTGAAATGTTAGTATGTAAAGAGCAATCACAAAGTAGAGGTACCAGTGGCAGGTTTCTGCTTGCAAGATGAATATTGGACGGAATGGTCTCTTTACTGCCCATTTTCAAAACCTGTCAACCACCTTACTTCCAGCTGGAGTTATTCCCAGAGAACTGACACTCCAGAGTGGGCTCAAGATGTCTCTCAATTATCTTCAACTGTATTTCTAACACCTTTTCATATATGGAGAATTGATGGGATTTGGCTGCTCCTGTCTTGTTACTGTACCCTCAACTGGTGCCACAGAAACTCACACATTAATACAACACACAACAGTTACTTCACAGGTGAATCTATTGAAAAGACCAACAACTACTGTTGTTATTCTTTCACTAACTGGAAACATACCCCTTCTGATTGAAGTCAGCAATGTTCATCAGTTTCTTCAATAGATCTTTCTGGGAAGGAAATTTTAGTATTGTTTATTTTATTAGTTTATTATAATAAACATAAAAAGTTTGTGGATCACTAGAAGAGATTGGCCAGTTGTCATCTCCCCATGTATTAAAGTGAGAGAGTGTCGCTTTTCCTATTTTTTGGGCACCAGCACTTCTTCCTTTAAGAACAATAATTGAAGAGGAGTTAAAGGTGTTGACAATCATAAAAGAATAGCTGACTGGTTCATATGGGATGTGTCTGAAGTCACTTAAATATTGCCTGCATAAAACTTTTGTATTGCAACTTGAGAATAAGGGGACCTAGCCGAACTTGGATTCACACATGATTTTGAAGCTAGATATGATAGAAGAAACAGAACCACATGAGTGGGTACTCCTCTCCTGTATACTACAATTATATAAGTAAACACACATATGCTCACACACAGCACCCAGATTGGAAGCATGCTATTGGAAAGTAAGGGACATGACCCCCATCACTAGAAATAACACAAGAAGAAAATGAGAAATGGGAAATATGATCAGTCTACGTAACTCAGAAGGAAAGACATTGCTTTATATAAATGTCTGCAGGAAGAACTAGTGGACATCAAGTGAAGTTACAGAACACTTAGGAAAAGCTTCTGTAGATATGAAAACTACAGATTCCCAAATAGAACAGAAGATGGTTAACATTACAGAAGATTCGAGGAAGGATGCTGTAAATATATATAATCTGATTTCCCAAATAGAGCAATAGAAGGTTGCGGTGATTGCCACCAAGGAGTTTAAAGGGGGGGGGTGACACTTACACATAGACAATAAGAAATTACAGGAGTTAAAAATGGGTGCAAACATGAATCCAGAAAACAAAAGTTAAATAAGCTCATTTCATCATGTGTAATGTACAGAGCGGTTAGTGGCAAGGTCCAGTCTGCAGATAGTTTAAAACAACAGAGGGCCCTAAAACAGGTTTATTTGTCAGATGTAGACTGAAAACAATGAAGATGACTTCCCTGTAAAATTCAAAGTACACACCACATTTGAGCTTATGCACCAAGTCTCTGAAACGATTGGGAATAGATCAATACATCTTGCTACAAAACACAATAATAAAGTACTTATCTATATTACAAAGGACCTAGAGAGGTGATATGAAAACTAACTGTATTTAGGTTAATTGGAGTATGGGATTAAAGTAGGAAGGAGAGAGTGACAGTTTATAATCTTTAATCACAAACCATGTACTGCTGAACCACCTAAAAGACTATGGGGGATGAGGGAGGGGAAGAACCTTCAAAGTTGGGCCCCTCTTCATGAAATTCAATGAATTATGATAACAGATGTGGGTTATGGAGCACTGTGGGACGACTGATTAAAAACTACTACATGTCATCATTTACATTTTGGGATGGTTCGTTTATATAGAGAAGGATAAGGGGGAAACTCGAGGACATTACTGGACTTTGGAAGAGAAAGTTGTTGAGTTGGCAATACATAATGTAAACAAGCAGGTTATACAAGGGATTGCTACAAAGACTTCCTAGTATGTACAGGGAGGGTTGGGCAGGTGCAAAAACCAAAGAATGCCCCAGTGAATATATTTCACTACCGGTATTGAATTAATATAGATAAAAGTTCACTGAATGGAACAGGTACTGATGACGCTAGCAGCCAAATATTTTAGATGTTGAAAGAAGCAAGGTGCCATTTGAGAGTAAATGAGGAATAGATAGGTACAATGGTGTTGCTATGGAGTTGTAGACTTCTCGCCATGGACGTGAAGAGTGATGTATCTGATCATGTCAGTTGCTGTTTATCGGTTGAAGCCTTATCAGTCTTATTTACTTTTGTGGTCATGCCAATCTTGTTTACCGTACTCTAGAGCAGTTGGAAATTATCTGTCATTGTGTGTATAATTCTGATAAGATAGACGGGATGCATCATTGGTGAAGCTGTGTGGGATTACCCTCATCTGAATAAACTGACCTGGCCGCCCATAAAGAACGCATTTGACTCGTAGAAAATCCAAAAGTGCTTAAAAGCTGTTACAGATCTTCTGCTTACCGACAAGAAGCTAATAGCGCTGGCGAAGCGGAGAAGACTCCTGGCAGCCAGCCAGTTGAGAGGTCATGGAATGACATCGCTTACCTCCGTCCCCACACCCCTAGACCAGGGCTCCATTGGACCTGTAGTTGTAGACCAACCCCAGGGGCGATGGGGGGAAGGGGGTGGGGTGGCTCAGATAAACTCCGTCTCTGGATTAGAAGTGAACATAACGGTCTACGGTTGGGGATTGGATTCGATTAATCACGTTTGTCGACTACTTTGTGGATGAATCATTTCTCGGTTAGGGTGTAGGATTGTTGTAGGTTTTCTTTTGCACCAAAGTTTGCAAACTGGGCACATACTGTTATTCAGTGGAACAAGGTTGAAAACTTTGGTAATGTAATGCTTCATTGAAATAAGGGCAATTGGTGTTTGAAAATGTACAAGTTAAGGTGAAGTATTGATAGGTTGGAGCACCGCCCTCCACCTACATACACCAGTTGATAGAAGTAGATGTAGTAGAGACGTATGGTTATCCGTTGCGATACCCCCCCCCCCTCCTTTCTACAGACAACAGGGTAGTGCGGTAGGGCGCACCCACGACCTGGCGAGCGAGCGAGCGAGCGGGTTGATCTAATTGGGCGAAAAGGCCGGTTGGGTTGCGGCCGTGGTGTGAGGGATCTCTGCTGTGAACGGGTTTGCTGCGGGTGGTGACCAGCGCGGAAAGGCTCGGGGGGGAAGGGGAGGGGGGGGGGGCGGGGTAGTAACGCTGCTTTTGGAGCCGACGTCAGTTGACCACAAGTTTTTGCTTGCATGTAGTCCAGTCCGTGTAGGAAGGTACAAGGGTTCTGGCCATGTCGAACGTGGAGGAAGGGAGAGGGGAGGAGAAGGCGAGATGACTTGCACTGGTTGGTCAAGTAGCCTAGTTCACTTGTTTTCCCATAGGGTTGTCATCCCACGCATTTGTTCAAATAGTTAACTACTTTTAGGTATAGTGTTATTAATGTTGCCTAGTAGATACTGCGTTAGTGTGGCGAATTTCTCTAGGCACTGAACAAATTGCATATATTTCTTTACGCTTATTTTGTTTTCTTTAATTAAGAAGCCTCTTAATCCAGAACAAGATGTTTCATGGCATTAAGCCGAATCGGTTTGAATTTTGAAGAATCCCAAAATAATTTTGTTCTCGGACACCTGGCTTGTTTATATTAATTAGGCATAGTTTAGTGTCGGTTATAGATTGCTCTTGTACTGAAACCCGCAGTCAAGTGTACGTCATTAATATTCAGAAGGTCCAAGGAATGTCCGCGTTTTATATACATTTCCTTTCACAAACCAGTCATGCATAGAATCATGGTCATTCGAGATCAGTTACGGGGCCGTCGTTGAGAATTTATTTGAAAGCTGAGTGTTATGACAATAGAATAATACTGTTGTTGAAGGTTGTTTTGGTTGCTGAATACTGTAATTATTATTATTATTGAAAACAAGTAAACTGCCTCTTTTGGAAATAATTTTGATAAGGATTTAAATTTTACATTGTCGTAGCCGTTAACCAGTGTGACCTCATAACATCTTTAGCATAGGAACTACTTACTTGTAAGTAAACACCCTTTCTCTGTTGAGTTTTCATCATTTACTGCGTCCATCCTTATGTTTTTATATCAGCATTTAGGTAGGGGTTGCTGAAGTCGCCACGCGCGCACACACACACACACACAACTAGGTAAATACAACACGAGAGAGAGTCCCCTAGTCGGGCAGCCGCTGGTGATGCCAAATTTTCAAGATAGGAACACTTCACCGTAAGAAACTGTCATATGCATATCAGCGGCTTCGAGTGCCTTGTGGTGCTAGTACAGCACCAGCCAGCCTCTTTCGTCAGGCGATGTACGTAGTATGCTGGTGCCTTGGAACATCGGGGACACTGTGGCGTCTGGAGCAGTTTGTGGTCCGGATACACAAAAATCGCTCATCCGGAACGTATGTCTTTGCAGGGTGTCCGCATTTCAAACATCTCTTATGTAACGTTGTGTTCCAGCTTTAGTGTAGTTCTTCCCAGTGCGACTTCGCCTTTGTTTTCGATGTGTATCTCTTGTATCGGCGGGAGTTCTCGTTCTTTAGTACGACATATTGGGAAGCTCTTGAGGAAAATTGAGTGCAACTTTCATGTTGCCCACATGACTTAACTGAAGGAAGATGGTCAAATGGCATGAGATCTATGTTCACTAGTTTTATTTGGTGGTGTCTAGAATAGTGTTGTTAGGCCAGTCCCCGAATCCGGCCGAAGTTACTAGAACTTCGATGACTATGATAGTTGTGGTAGCTTCATGGAGGTTTTGGGAGATGCAAGTGTGTGGACGACATATGAAGGACCTCGACCCCCATCGTGGTGAGGGTGACCAAATTTAGCGTAGTTGTATTAGATTTAGCTGAGATTTTCATAAACAGCAAAATGAATAAATATTCAGGATTAATTTTTTCGATCTAACATATTTTCAGCTGCTGTCGGTGATATTCCCGTTTTAGAAATCTGAACCTGATCATGATGTTCGAGACGATTCGGCGAGGAGGCAAAGCGTTGTGGCACTTACCTACCGCGTTTTTTTGAGTCACGTTGAGCTTTGCACAAGTAATTAGCCCCCGGCTACCCCCCGCCCCCCCCCTTCCCTGCCCCCTCTCCTCTCGTCCACGTCAGTTTCAACCGTGGTGCAACCTGTTGACAAGAGACAGAGGTGCAGTACAGACCATTCCGTTCATTCACTTGTCGTCGAACGTTGTACGTTTGTACTTCATTAAAGTGGGGGACACACAAACACGCATCGTGATGTATCTGAGCTCAGCAAATTTGTATATTTAGTTGCAGTGTGATGTTTGTCTGTGCGCAGTACTTCTCTTGTTATAAAAATATATTTTTGTAAACAGTCGTGTTTATGCAGCGACGTGGTGAGGCGGGAGAGCAGGATCGTCCCTCGGAATGGATAGGCCGGTCCTACAGTGGCCGAAATCGTATGTGGATAGGGGTCAGGAAAGCCTGTCTCGCTTGTTTAATGACAGGAAACCAGGTTATGTAGTTCGAGTGTTGGCTCTTGACCTTGACTTGGTGTGGTTCCTTTCTTCGGGGCGTCATGACTCGCTAAGGTTCCCCAACCCCCGCTCTCCCTTGCCGTGCCTTCAGCTCACCCTTGAGCCAACACCACAGCGGTATGTGTAATGCTCCCCATGTAAACGTCGGGTGATTTTATTGTGGTGAAGTTGTCAAGTCCTAGGTCAGGTCTGGGTTCACCCCTCGGTTAAGATGAGGTAGAAATTGGCCTTGATGATAATTGTCATTTAATAGGCCTCTATACCTTTGTTACGGTGATGTCTCAAGCGGGGCTGAAAAAATTACACCAACACAGACGCACTTTATATATAGAGGGAGAGAGTACGTCACACTAACTTCTTGGGTCGGTGGGTCCCGCAATGGGCATTGGCCAGGACAAACTGCAAACATATCCGCGCAGCATTATACAGGATAGCCAGCTTTACCTTTGCTTACCGTACCGGTACCTCCTCCTCCTCCTCCTCCCACTCCCTACCCCCTCGGCCTCGCCGCGTCGCCCCACTCCGCCGCTCACTGCTCGGCTTCGACGAGCCAACTCGCAAGTCTTCGACACTCCAACACTCGTGCCCTTTTTAATTCTTTCCTATATTGCCTTATCCTATTCTCTCATGTTATGCCCATTCCCTGCCTTGCCGTGTCTTCCCTCCCCACCCGCCCACAATATTTATTTTCGTCTTCGTCTATCCCATAGTCATAGGCTGCTACATCACTCGAATTATCATTCCCAAATAATTAACATCTTTATTCCCACACGTCTCCTCTCTCTCTCTTCCTCTGCTCTCCGCTTATCAACTCTTGTCTTCATGCTTAGCCGCCTTCACCCCCCCCCCAACACGCTCTCTCTCGCTCTCCCAACATGGCCTCCCTCCTACCTAGGCTATCACCAATATCGCGTAGTTTTCCTCCAGTCTTACGTGCACGGCATTCTTTGTGTTGGTTGGGGATGGCAGTCTCGCTCCTCTCCTCTTTCCCCATTGCTCATCCTGTTACCCTCCTCTTCTCATACCCCACTTACCTCTTCCTTGTGTCAGTTTCCTTTTCTCCCCATTCCCTTCTTCCTCATTTTTTCCTCGACTTTCTACTGTTCCCCCGCTCCCTTGTTTCCCCCTCCTCTTTCCTCTTCCTCCTACACCTTACCCTGCCGCCTTCTATTTCTCACAACCCCCTCCCCATTTCCTTTTACTCTGAAATTATCCAAAATATCTGCCATGTCCTCCCAAACCTCCCTACCTGATTATTGCTTCTCGCCTTGCCCTGCTCATCTTCCCTGCCTCGTCTTCTTGTTCCTGCTTACCCCAGGAGCTTACCTCGCGTACTTCTTTGCGTCGGCTTAGCGTGCCTGTTCGCGGTTGACCTTTGCCCTCCGAGGCCACCGTGTCATCCGGAGTGCATCGTCCGCGTCCTTCAAAGGGGCACAGCTCCCCATTGGCTTCGGCGACAGCAGCGTCGGCGACGATGGCTGTACCTGGTGTCAGTCATTTTCCCGGAAGGGAGCTCTCGGAGCTCTTTTGTGTTCCAGTAGGTGTAGGCTTAAAAGGCAGCATACAAGTGTTGTTTGTAGAATCCAGGTGTGTACACAGACTCCTCCTCTGTCTTTATAGAGCGGTGTTTGCCCATTGTCAGCTATTTCACCCATTGGTTAATGCTTGGTCATGTTCGCACATTAAGAGTTCCCATTTAGTGTTTATATGTCATACTAAACCTATTATATGCATCTTTGTTCTTTGCACAGATGAATTGTCTTCCACCCACACTAGAATTAGGTAAACACACACATGCATGCACAAACACACAACGGTAATGCATGAATGTGTATACAAGAAGACAGGATGATAGGGGTTTAATCTGAAACTATAGACATGAACCAAAGCTGTTCAATAGATTCGTTAATGATAAATTGAAGTGCAGGGAAGGATTCACAAAACGAAGGTGTATGAGACATTCTGTGAAATTTCTGAAACAAAGACGAAAATACAAAACGGTAGTAGCCACTTAAAGTGGCATAAAGTGGACATACTAAAGACGCAAAAATCACAGAAGGCATTGGGAATGAGGAAACTCCAAGGACTAGTGGGTTCTTGTGGTTTACAATCATACCGCCGTTTTTTCTTCATTTCTATGCCATCTAATCTCTCCACGTATATTTTGCAAGCTGTGCAAAGGAACTAAGATATTTCAGTTGTCACCTTTTGTCTTCTCACTATTTTTCTTGTATGTTTTTGTGCAGGGACCTCACCACCACTGTGTATAATCTGAGGTAGTTTTTTTTTTTTTTTTTTTTTTTTTTTTTTTTTTTTTTTTTTATCATATCTTCAGTGCAGAGGCTACGTTTTGTTTATTAACATCTTGAAGCTCTCCCATTATTGTATCAATAGTTTTCAGATGACACATTCATAATCAAGTCTGCCAGGTCCTTTTCCCTTGCTCTTTTGTTGATTGTTTCTTCACTGATATATCTCAAGGACTGTCTCCTCCTTTGCCTATTTTTAAGATTTGCACTTCTTTGCATTGATATTTTCACTTCTGGTTCACAAATCTTTATCTAGATCGTCCTATAGGAGTTTGTAGTCCTCCATAGGTTTCACTTTGTATTAATGATCTCTGTTTCATCACTGAGCGGGTTAGGGCGTCGTTACTTGCGGCGAAGGTCGAGGTTAGGGCGGTTCGAATCCTGCCACCAGCGAAGTTAGGGCATGGTTCATTAAATTCCACGCTACAAAGCCCTATGTGAGGGGCACCGTCCTAGCCTCCCGATAGGTGGGAGTGTGTGACGTTAAACCATATCATATTATTGACATGTCATGAACATTACAGGTGTCTGTGCCGAGCCTGTAGTACCTCACTAGACAAGTGAGATTTTGGTGTGTTGGGTTTGATATTGTGTATCCAAAATGAAAGGAGGGTGTAATTGGTATCAGTGTGTATTCATTCTGATGCATATGATCACAGCTGTATGGCCATATGGCACAAGTGTGAAAGTGGATGAGAATTTCAATGGAAATGGTCAGCCTAGTGTAGTAATGAAGACAGGTTTTTATTTTGTTTTTAGGAAATTTTGGGAATTGTAAATACACATGTGAACTTGTATTAAAAACTATTAGGTAGGTGAATGTAGTTTGGTGTTTGA
Source organism: Oratosquilla oratoria (assembly GCF_046742065.1). NCBI lineage: Eukaryota > Metazoa > Arthropoda > Malacostraca > Stomatopoda > Squillidae > Oratosquilla > Oratosquilla oratoria. Next base: position 68,677,816 of record NC_134785.1, on the reverse strand, counting down.
TAAAGTGTGAAGAATATTCTATTTATTTTATTTATTTGTTTGTTTATTTTTTATTGAGGGCAATAATCACTCACATCCAAGTGGATAAATTACACTTTGCTAAAGAAGAGGCAAAGGATATATTTAAGGGGAGATAGTTGGAGTTACAAGTACTCAGCAAACTTTTTTAGAGTAAAGATTAGTCACAAATATTTAAAGAATGCATAAAACCAATGCAATAGGTACATGCCCCATATGGTGCTGGATATATGACATCTGTGGCATGAGTAGTAGATTGTCTTTGTCAGATTGCAATCTGTCACATTGTACTGTGGACACCCGCCATGTTGGTGAAGTGATGGATGAATTAATTAGTAGAAGGGCAAGTTTCGGTGGTACAGACTACTTTAGAGGTTTAGGTGCCAATCCTCGTACACCAGGTGGCGCAAGAGGTGGCATCGTGGCACAGGTGGTGGTGTTGACGGTGAGGGAATCCTTACAACTGTGCCCTTCGGCACCGCCCGTACTGCAGCGTTGCACGGCTTCCCTTCCTCGGTCTGTCCCCTATTCTCCCTCAGCATTTCAATCCCACCCCCTCGCTCACAACTACATGACCACTTTTTTTTTATGTGGAACGTACTCATGCCCCGGTCGTGATTGTGATTCCCTAACTTTACTACTTTTTTTTTTCTTGCTTTGCCATCGCCTACTGTAGCTTATAATTTGCTGAGCCATTGGTGGTGTCTACCTCTCGTGTCACGTGCCCCAGCGTTGGTTCCTACTCCTGACCCATGTCCGACCACAGGCCTGCACGCTTTCGTGTTCTCAGCCATTTCTCCGCATTCCTCGGTCTGTGTTGACCTTTGCCCCGCACACCTTACCACTGTGCCATCTCCCTCGTCGGGATCACGGGGACCTGCCCTGCGTGGCTTGGGAAAGCGAGGGTATCAAAGGAAAGTGGGGGAAGGGACCCTTTCGTAATTAATTGCACAGGAGGATGGGTATGCAGTAGGTTGAAGTGTTGGCCCATGACGTAGACGGAGAGAGGTGTCGGGGAGGGGACCGGAGGGGGGATAGAAAGCTCTGCGGCATCTGCAGGGCACATCTCATCACAAGTGTCAGACTGTTGGGATGGGGGTCAGGTAGACCTCCACACAGCAGTGCGGAGTATACAGTTCACCACCGTTGTGCATCATATCTCTTACTGTGTGGGGATAAGGGATGGCGTGGGCATTGTAATTACATATTTTGTGGGTATTTGCTCGTGCGTGTTGGATATAGAGCTCTGTTGGGAATGGTTTGGGATATGCCTATTTCTCCCTTTTTTCTATCCCGTTACCAATGGAACTATGTAGCCATGTTGAACACCTAGTTCCTTTCCCGTCATTGGCACCATCTAAATCCAGAACAAGAGAAAGACCGAAAGGCTTAACAGTGGTGTCCCTTTGGGATGCGGCGTGGAGAGTTAAGCTGGATGTTCAGTTGTTGCTCTCGCCTGCTGGGAACTTCATCCCCTCCTTTCCCGGCACGCTGCACGCGTTGCCTTGTATTAAGTGTGTAGGTAGGGCTTAAGAAACCCGCCGCAGATTGTTAAGGCTTTGAAAGTGAAGTAGTCCAGACAGGGGCCGGGCCAGTCTTAAGTTAAGCCCCGTGTTTTCGTGTCGACGAGACTTAGGCTGGCCGGTGTGGGCAGTGTTGGTGGTACCGGTTTATTAACGTATCGCCCTCGTCACACACACACACACCCCGCTGACGTGGCGACTCTCGCCTTGTTTTGCGCCGCGGTGTGTGTGTGACCAGGCGAGTGTTGGGTGACGGCGACGCGCGCCGACCGAACAAGCGTCTTTGTGGAATGTTGACGACCCGCGCGACCTCTTCCCACCCTGGTCCCGGCGTGATGCCCCGCGGCGGCCCGCCCGGCCTCGCCTGCCCTCGCTGCAATGAGGCAGACGGGCGGGCGGGCGGGCAGGCCGGTCTTCTTTGCTCTTTAGCCGTCTTGTCTGTACACCGGCCATTGTGTTGTTTTTCCTCCCCGATGCGTTTCGTGCGGCTGTGTGGGAGACCCATTGATAGACAGGTGTTCAATTTGTTATTGTATTTATTTATTTATTTTATTTTACTTTCTATTGTTATTTATTTTACTTTCTATTGTTATTTATTTTACTTTCTATTGTTTATTTATTTTACTTTCTATTGTTATTTTATTTTACTTTCTATTGTTATTTATTTTACTTTCTATTGTTATTTATTTTACTTTCTATTGTTTATTTATTTATTTTTTATCATTATTTTTTTTTTGCCTTACACGTTCCTGTATACAGTATATATGTGTGCAGGTCAGGTGTAAGTAGGTTTCCGGTTCCAGGTTAGTTGGGCAGTTCCTCGCGAGTGATAGTTCCGGTTGGGGATGTACACGTCCCGTAGCACCTCCCTCCTTCCCTCCCTCCCCCGGATCCCGATCCCGCGGGAAACGACCTGAGCTCGGGAGTCGGGGGGTATTTCCGCCAGCACGGGGTTTGGGTCGTGCCCACGTCGGTGGAGAGCTCACTCGAGCGTGGACATGGAATTAGGGACCGCAGGTGTGGTCGGGTGCACCTGTGGGGAAAGGGCGATCGTGCTCTTTCGTCCTTCGACGATGGAGAGGTTGATAGGCCGAACCGTCACCGTCTCCTTATGTCTTTTTTTTATCATTACGGTCGCGGTAGTGTTCGTGTGTGTGCAGAGCGTATGCGAAAGGAGAATAGTTCATTGTGTTATATTTACAATTCCCGGTCTTCACATACCACCTCGTGAGCTGGTGCTCCAAGTCTTCGTTCTCTTTTACGAGCTCCTGCTGCGGGGCACATCAGGAGAACCGGTCGTATTGCCAAATAACGAAAATGTTGGATTTTGTGCATTCGCTGTCGCATTTGGGGGTGGCGCCTCTGACCTCTCCCCCCCACCCCACACACACACTTATTCGACCCTCCCGGGCTAGTCCGTGCAACTGCAGTTATTAGGGGCTCGATGTGTTGATAGGGAAAGCTGGCGTTTGTCGCCGGCTACGGCAAAACCAGCTGTGGGGCCCGAGGAGGACAGGTCAGGTGGTGCTGGTGGAGGTGGTTGTGAAACGGCTGTAGCTCTCCGGGCTGGTATTTGGCAGCCAGCTGGGGAGTGGGGGGGAGGTCCCCCCCCACCCCCTCAACCTGCTGGTCCTGGTCACGGGAGGGAACAGGAGTTTGGGCGTTTGGTTTCCGTCTAAGAGTGACTAACTGGAGGAGGAGGGGGAGGCGACCTTTTGCCGCCAGGTGCGGGAGGTGGGGGTGAAGTGGGGTGGGGGGATCGTGCCACGTCGCCGGGTTGATGATCTTTTGTAGGAGAATACACACACACACACACACACACACACACACACACACACACACACACACACACACACTCATTTCAGGTGTCCGTGACTTGCGCAAATCGTGTCTTTGTCATCCTACACGTGTTGCAGATAAGGTAATCGTTCTGGCCATTTGGTGCCTTAGTTGGTTAAAATCACCTGGTGACAGCAAGCCACATGCGAGTCGAATAATGAATCGATGTTCAACTCTGGCGTCGTGAGTCTTCGCTAAGTTAAATAAACTCCTCAAATTGTTGTATTCTTAATGGTACTTTTATTGATTCGTTGTATTAATTTGTTTACTTTTAATTTGCATTTTTTTTCCCTCAAGCGAACTAAGATGCATCCATCAATTCCACAGCTGTGGGGACAATTTTATTCAGCAGAGGAGACGCTGCTTGAGTGAGAAGGCAGAGGTTGGGCCGACGTGCCACGTCGGTGTGGTGATTTGGTTTAATATATTCTAACCAACGCTGGGAGATTTTTATTCAGTTTTTGGAGCGTCCCTGTGGTGAAGAGATGGAGACCCGTGTTGTGTCGTTATATTATTCTGGCTAACGTCCATACAATTTTGTTCAGCTCGGAGGACTTCGCCGCACCGGAAGAGTTAAGAGCGAAGGGTAAGGTGACGTGTTTGGCTCGCGTTATTCTGGCAAGCGTGAATCGGTGTGTTTGTGAGAGAGAGAGAGAGAGGAAGGGGGGTGGGAGTTTTGTGCTGCCAGAGATTGTGCAAGAGGCTTTGGTAGTACCAGTACAAGATCAGCTGGACTTTCGAGGTCATTTAACCCACAGATGGTACTTAATCTGGTATTTGTGGACACCCAAGGAATCGTGGTCACCGACTTTCGTAAGTGTAACCATAATCCAAAAACTTGTGGTTAGTGAATGCCTAACGATGGAATTCAGTGTTGAGGATTGGTCCACTACGGCATAGTTGCCACGACAGCAGTAACTGTTCTTGTGAAGGGTACGCATCTTAATTGTTTGCAACTGTAAATCACCTTTCGGTCCTCAGCAATTTCGGGGGCAGAGAATATTGAATTAGAATAAAGAAAAGAACACGAGGACGGGTGTTGCTGCTGCTTGTTGTCGGTGTGGCAAACCAGTGATATTCGTCTTTGGGGAGGGGTGGGGCAATTATTTTTATGCCGTTGAGGGGGTGCAGACTCCCCGCTCCCCCCTCCCCCTTCCTCGACCGCTCTAGGGGTTGATTTGTTCGTTTAATCTTGGGCAAGTTGGATACGAAGAGAAAGGAGAGTAGTTGTTAACTGACAAAAAGTGTCGAGATTGTCCATAAGGATAGAAGCAGTGGTGATCTCGTGGGCACGCGTAGGGAGGACATTTGTTGGTTATTTCGGGATGTGATGCAGGGAATACGTGCGGAGGGGCTTATCACAACAACTGCGGTTGGTTCTGTGCCTCAATTGGTGCTGTAGCATGATTGGGAGAGTGGTTTGTGTATATGTGTAAGAGAGAGTGAGGTGTGTGCATGTGTGTTTATGACTTGTCAAAGAAAAATGAATCTAACCCATCCCTAGCCGGACGCGGATCAGTTACTTTAACTTATGGTCCACCACCACCACCGCCATCACCTCGACTTCCGACGGGAGGAATGTGGCTCTGAGATGGAAAACGTCCCCCGCCGTCTTCTGACCAGTGTTGTTGGCACGGGTGGAGGGCGACACTCGCAGCTGCAATATTATTGGAGACGTTGGCAGCGCCAAACCTTGGCGCAACTCACGGAGACCAAGCTACACGGTGATGACAACGGGCCTCTCTTTCTCTGTCTCTACCTATCTATCTCCTCACTCTCCCCCTCTCTCTCCGCCAACATCAACCCCCCCCCACACACACACTCCTCCAACAGCTCCTTCATCATCATAATCCCTTTTTCATCTTCCTCTTCATCCTCTTCCTCCATCCGATCTCTTTCCTCCACTATTAACTCTCCACACCTACTTCGTACACCTCCCTCATCCCGCCTGCCTCCCATTTTTACCTCCTCCACCCCATCCTCCTCCCACTTGGCCCAGTCTCCCTCCAACTGCACCTTGGCGCTCCCCCCCCCCTCCCGTCCTCCTCCGTTCCCATCTCTGCACCTCACCTCACATCGCTTCACCTGTAGTCCACCGCCGCACCTAGCCAACACCCACGCCCTGTGTCGATGATGTTTAAGTGTCGCCCCGTCTCGTGAAGTACCTTGGCGCATTGTATAGCTATGCTGTAAGGGCCTTTAGCGATTTTGTCCCATATTTGCTGTGCCCGAGGGGTTTCACTCGGCTGATTAAAGTCTCCTGGTGAGGGCCAGGAGAAATGGTAATTGTATTCTGGGATCCTCGGTTGCGCGTTGGTTTCGACCATGATTTTCATGCTGTAGGTGTGGGCTCGATAGCTATGGCACCCGGTGACTGTCCCTTGCCGCGGCACTAAATCGGGCTGAGTTAAGTGCTTTGGTCGTGGTTAAGTCCCTCATGGTGTAACCTCACTTGTAATGTCCCGCCTTTCGTGGACTCGACGGAGCCGGCCGGTTGTATGCCACCAGGTAACGTCTGTAAGGCTCCTTTCCCACGTATCGACTTTTCGCCGTGCGCCGTCCACGATACGACGTTGTGCTCTCAAGTAACCATGGATGTCAATGGACGCTTTCACGCGTCACGACGTCGTGTCGTGGACGGCGCACGGCGAAATGTCGATACGTGGGAAAAGAGCCTATGGGCTTGCCCGCCAGAGTTAGATTGTGTGTAGGGCGGGGGTGCATGTTTGTGGACGTGTGGAAGCTACTAAACCACAACATGTTTCTGTGGACCTCTTAGTCCATCAGATGATGCGGCGATTAGATATGTAGCCTTTGGGAATGAGGGGGAGGGTGGGGAGGGGATTGTGGAGCAGGTGGGAAGGAGGTGGGGGGGGGCGACTAGAAGGGAAATGGAGGACCGTACTGTGGCGGCTGCAAGTCGAGTAAAGGGTCAAGTGGCCGGGTAGCGCTACACTGACTTCTTATCGAGTGCTATCGCTTCCAGTATCTTATCGCGGCGATCCGACGGCACCGACCACCTGAGGTGCCACGGCAGGTGCCACGGCGTACCTCCACGGCCAGAGGGGGTTGGCGTGTGGCAGGAAAGGTCGATGGACTATGGTTGAGGGGTGGGTAGGCTTTATGGGTCATGATTTGAACTTCGTGAACATCGCCAACGGGACAGGGTGGAACACTTATCGATCTTGTTCTGGTGAAACCTTGGGTGTTTGTTCATTTAGATCGGGCGGAGCACAAGGATGACGATTGACACCAGCCGCCAGGCAGGACAAAGCTTATAAAGGACGCCGTCCCACTTAATTATTTTATCCCCATGAACGCTGGGCGGGTTTTATTCGTCTGGGAGAAATCACTCGCAAAAGATACAAGTCTATTTGAAGAGCTGTTGGTGTCATCGGATTGTGTGTTCGTGCGTTCGGCGTGAGTATGCTAGGTAATTGTGATTTACAGGACGGGGGTCACCTCGAGCTGTTCCGTCTGACAACATAGATCGATCTGACTTCGCAGCGTCCACCTGTCACAGTTCGAAAGGAGCTCGCTAAGGCTTCTCACGCGTACCTCAGCTCCTGATTAGAGAGCATATTGGTTGACACCCGCATCTACGTCTTTCTTTGACCTCCAGTCTTCGGTAAGAAGACGGTTACAACACATACAACACTATTTCAACTGTACCACACAGAACATCAACATAACATCACCCGTATCACAAAAGAAAATCTTTAAGACAGACCACCAGTCTTCGGCCTCTACCCCAACCCCACAAAATATGTCCTCCCCCCCCCTTTTAGGAGGGGGATGGGTCAAGAACTATCAATATTACACTCGGGGTACATCTCGTACTAAGACAACACAAACATAGAATAGGCCTGGTCACATATACAGGCTGGCCTAGATTCGACCGTCACACATAGGGTACTGACCTTGTTATCCTACAGTGCTCTACATTAACTATTCTCTGACAGCAACGCAGTATTCCTTCCACGAGTGACCTGTGAGCCTATACGGAGGCCGTTGCCGGTTACCTGGGGCAATGAATTGAACCATCGACCGTTTATGGCTCCGGCTGTACGGTGGAGGTTTAATTAAGTCTTCCTTCAGAGATTCACAAGATTTGCTGTGTCCTACCTTTTTCACCGTTTTGGCATGACCTGCGAAAATGTTTATATAGCTGTGTATTCAGCTAAGTCATTTATATCCACCAGTAACATGACTGGCTTCGCCACTGATCCTTGTGTATCGAGATATCTTCTTAATTTTTGTATTTTTTTCTGTCTCCTAAGCGTTAATGGGAGCTCACTTATTATAACCTGAAATTGCAAATGCTATTCTGGTACAGTCCCTGAGGGGGTTATACCTGGGTGGAGGTTGGAAGGTTGTAAGCAGTTCTAGAAATCCAGGGTGGTTGAAAAATTGCCTGTCGTCTCGTATAATTTCGTTATTTTCTTTTAAGTTATACTGTCATTGTATGATTGTAGTGTCTAATTGTAACTCGTGTAATGTAAATATATATATATGCGGCCAAAATTGATGTATCTTGACGTAACCCTAAACTATAACTTACATATGTTTATCTCTAAACTCCCCAACCCACACCCCCATGCCCGCCTACAATAGTTCAAGCGGTCATCTTTGGACGGTTGGTAGTATTTCTCTTGGGTTGTCCTTCAGGACATAGTTGAAGGGGAGGATTGGTTGATCTTCTTTCCATTGCCCCCGTGTCACCAGTTGAAGGCGGAGCTCGTTGACAGTAAATGACACGATAGATTTAGTGAGCCCAAACAGAAGACTCTGAACACCTTGTACTCCTTGATTACGCGCCCACTAAATCTCTTCACTGATTGATCCATGGAATTAGTATGTGACCGTTGCCGGCTTCGTGGAGGCCGCGGGTTTCCTGCAGAAGCGAGATGCTTATTGTCGCCTTCCTGGTATTATGTCCCATTTTCTCGGTCGTCCGTGACTAACTCGTGTGTGTTGACAATCTCGATTCGTGACTTCTTGCTTATCATACCGGAGGTACGTCGTGTAAGTCGGGGCCAGTAAATCAAGTCTTCGTTTAGTCTGCGAGACCTGCTCTTAAAAATGGAAGGTATATAAATAAGGAAACCAGTACTCCATAGTTGCCTCAAGCAGGCCACGTTTCTTCCTCGACCAATCACGATCCTTATCGAATGACGCGTATTGGGTCTGCGTCGATGGCGAGGAGGATGTGATTGGTCAGGAAATGAGAAGGGCGGGGCATGTTTCCCGCGAGACGACTCGCTTGATATTAATGGCGTATCAGATAAAGAACTCAGGAACATTGTTCATAAGTACAAATGTGAATATTACCCACTAAATTGCTGTGAAGATCCTCTCCCCGCCACCTAGCAGCCGTGAGTGGAAAATTGAGAGTTCAAAACTGTATATGACCAGTGGATCCGATACTTTGTGTAAACGTTCACTTCTCTCGTGTCGGACTACGTGTTTCAGTTTGCTTCGTAAGGAATTTGCATAATGTTTCGCGTACAATTCTTTGCGTTTTGTTACGGAAGGACGTTTCCTTTAGCCGAACAAAAACCCTGGGGACAAGCAAACGTCTAAAGTAAAGAGAAGTGGAGGGTAATGTTCATCGTTCGTGTTCATGTCTGCACACTTGGCTTCTTCGGTGCTGCAAAGAAGACTCGTTCCAGACAACGGAAGTGGTGAAGCTCCCAAGGTCTTCCAAGGTCAGGAGTCAACCACTCCGGGCTCAGGTCGTAAATGCATCATATTATCTTTGGTTATTATTCCCGGGAGGAGACATCATGGGCTCAGGGGCATTGGTACTGCATGTGACTGAATCAGCGCGAATTACACACGTCCGTTCCATGTTCTATCGGCTTAAAAAGACGGGAATCGGGTTCACGTGAAGTCGTGGTCATTTCAACCTAACGTCCTCGTTCCATGTTATGTGTGTATGTGGATATATATATATATATATATATATATATATATATATATATATAATATATATACATATATATATATATATATGTGTGTGTGTGTGTGTTAGTTAATTGACGGTCAGGGAGTGCGGTTTAACGAATACTAATTAATGAATAATCGTCAGAATACACGCACACACACGCACGGTTTAATGAATAATTATCAGAACACACACACACACGCACGCATACACACACACACACACACACGCATACACACACACACGCATACACACACACACACACACACACACACACACACACACACACACACTTTTATGAAAGTTACTTTGCCATTTACGGAAATAGATGTGTGGTTGGCGAGGGGCTGGGGGAGCCATTCGTTGAAGTTCCGGATCGCGGGAACATTACTTCTTGTTTACCTCGATGGCCACACTTTGAACTGGTTACTCGTCCATCTCAGCGGCGATCACACCTCACTCACAGCTGCAGGAGACCCCCAAGTCAGTTGCAGAAGACTTTTGCCAAATTTCGATCTCCACAGAAAATGGTTTGCCTCAGCGAGAGATCCTCTCAGCTGCTCCTGTGGGTTGCCAACGCGCGCACCACTTGTTGGCCGCTGCAGCTGCTCCTCCCCTCCCCCCTCCCCCGCTGCCGTGGGTGCCCGTCACCTGGCAACGAATGGGACCCGTACTACGTTACTCTTACTATTACAGCCCCCCCCCCCCAACCCCGTACGCTACCGTCCGTGTGTAATGGGACGAAAGAAAAGTAAACGACAGTTCCGGGGGAGGAGTGTAGTCGATCGCATAGGGGAGGGAAATAATTAGAGCCACGTCGTGTGTGTGTGTGTTTCATGTGCACGCTTCATGTGTACTCTTTATCAACAGTTATTATTTCCCCCTCTCCTCAGATAAAACACACACACACACACACGCACATATCAATGGCGCAGTGGTAGCGTTCGCGGCCGCCACTACGGCGGTCCTGGTTCGAATCCCGCCCAGGGCTGAAATAATTTCAGTATCGCTGCGTTGCGAGTTGTTACTCCAACTCTCGTGGTCGGGGAGTTATGTGTGTGTGCGGGTAAGGTCACAATATTACCCATAGATCGGTCATATATGAGCTCAGAGCTCTCTTCCGAGAAGGTAATAGCTGTCTATCACGAGTCCAACACGTGATCCAAGACCGTGGTGAATCACATACTCGCACACCTTGCTTAGGGGAGACAGTACCAGTTATTGTGAGGGGCGTGGGCGCACGCGCACTTACTTGTGTTTACATAATTGCTCCTTACCTGACCATTTATCCTTGTGTTGCTCCGTCGCGACCGATACAGTTCTGATTTCTGGCAGCTCCGCCCACCTGCCTCGTGTCTGGCCTTGAGTCGGTCCTCCTCCTCCCCCCGACGCGCACCAAGTCTGCAGCCACGCTATTCCGCGTTTCCGGAGCTCTGGTTGGAAAACCTGTTTATCTATTATTTATCTATTTGTTTATTTGCTTGATTTTTTGGGTTTCGTCATGGATGGCCATTCTTTGTCTCTCCCTTTCTCTCTCTCTCTCTCTCTCTCTCTCTCTCTCTCTCTCTCTCTCTCTCTCTCTCTCTCTTTCTCTCTCTCTGCTAGAGGTACTGCCCTTTGCGTGAAATGTTCCTTGTCTGTAAATTTCTTTTATTATGTGGGCTTTTGTATAATGTGATCAAATCGCCCCCTTTCCCTTCTTTCCTTCAGTGTAGGTAGTCCACAAGTTTTACGAAGTAAGGTGGAACCCATCACGTTGTGGCTGTGCGGACGTTTTCTATTTCTGTCGCGACAATATTCAGTCAGTAGATTCGCCATTTCTTTGCCCGCGTGACAGCAATTAATTTTACTTTTGGATCACCTGAAGATTTGTCACTGCAGAACGCCCACGTGAAGAATCGCCACCCCATGAGATCTCGTTTGAAGAATTATCACCCCAATACGCCGAATATCAACAGTAGAATAAAGGCGAGGTTAGGTTAGGTGGAATGAGGGTTATGCTTATTGTCATCAACTTGCACAGCCGAGGATTCGTAAATCCAGGATGGCCCACATGAAGAATTGTCCCCGGACGAAGTCTAGGGTGACGATTCTTCATATGATCCGTGACATTTTTTATATTCTCCGCCGTGCTTCTAAGCAGACGAACGAGGAAATCTTGAATGTACAGTTGCCTTCAGTTCACGGGAACGTGCCCAGGGTTCTCCTGACGATGTTGAGGGTTCTGGTCAGTCCTGCTGACGAGAGCACCTCCCCACCCCCAACCACCCCCTCCCGGACCTTGGCCTAAGATCGAGCCGTTACGTGTGATCTCTTACTCACTTTGTACCCTCTTGGGAATCTTTCCAAATGCCGTCCCACCCTTTCGTGTTTCAGCCTTGTTTGGATCTGAAGGACAGTCAGTGGCCTTCTCGTATTTACCTCTCCCACCGAGAGGGAATGGGAAGGAGGGAATTCGAGGAAACGCGACTCTGAGGGAAACCGTTCGAGAAATTCCTTACTGACACAAAACAAAGGTCTTCGGTTGACAAGTATTATGCCCCTACAAGAAACGAGGTGGCGTGAAAAGAAAGGGAAATGTTCGGGAAATTTATTTGGGGCGGGGCCAGTGATGTTCGTCCCTATTCGCACTAAAGGAATAGAGAATTAAGTATAATGATATGTCATCGAGCAGTAGAAGGTCGTCAATTTGTACCACTTTGTGTCTTTTTTTCTGAAAGGTTTTGGGAAGGTGGGCGCGCTAAAATAAGCAGGAATACATTTGTGGGCCCTGGAACGGGATGGGGTCATGCATTGATGCTGGGGTATGTTAATAATTATTTATATATATATATATATATATATATATATATATATATATTTTTTTTTTATTTTTTTTTTTTTCTCTCCATGAATCCGTGTTGGAGGTTGTACCGTTAGTAATTGAATTGCAAATATTTCAGACGGATTGGCTAGGATAGGAGGGGTTCCTTATTGAAAATAATAACAGTAGCAAGTTATTTTAATGACATTCTCCATTGCAAGCCCAAAGTCAAAGTACGAAATTTAGCTCCTGGAGTTTGGAATAAGCTTCCAAGCGAGGAAATTGAGCGTAATACAATTCCAAGTTTTAAGATTCGTTTGAGTACACATCTGAGCATGATGAGGTTCTCTGTCCTCTGTATGGACCAAAAGGTCTCCAGATGATTTGGCATTGTGGGTATGAGGTGAAAGTTCTCCGCCGACCAAACCTAATCAAATCGCCTGGTATTAGCCAGAATGAAATTTCAAAAGCGACAAAATGTCGGTGAAATATTGAGTTCTTGACAATATTACCAAGAGGACAATGTTGTCACAGATCACTATACAAGCAGGTCACATGAAATCTAATTGATGAGAGTAAAAGATGTCAGCGCTTGGGAAATTAATCCATACTTCTTATGCCAATAAGAGGATCAAATCTCCGAAGAAAGGTGAAGGTTCCCGAGACAAAGAAGAAGAGGGAATGGTCATCTTCGTCCGTGACTGGACGTGTAAAACCTCTGAGACCACCGGGGCTTGTCCGAGGAGCTCGCCCGGACAACGGTGACGTCCTTAAAACCGCGGCTTGCCGGATTATCGCGACGCGCCGTATCGAACGGGTTAATTAGGAGGAGGAGAAGGAGGTTGGGGTTAAGGGTGTACCCTGTGTTGTGTGTAGTTGGATATTCACACGGCGTTGGAGATTTGGGTACGCTGGGGGCGGCACGATAGACACCTGAGTGTGTGTGTGTGTGTGTGTGTGTGTGTGTGTGTGTGTGTATATATATATATATATATATATATATATATATATATATATATATATATGTACAACGCTGAATGGGTCCCAGTGATTAGAGTTACATTTTTATCAACCACAATGCACTTTAATTCTAAGCCATCTAGGCGCATGCAGAAAATGAAACGTGGTACGCCCGAGGACATAGGTTCGATTCCTCGGTCGTACCACGTTACTATTTCTGCATGCGCCTAGATGGCTTAGATTTAAAGTGCATTGTGGTTGATAAGATGTACATATATATATATATATATATATATATATATATATATATATATATATATATATATATATATATAACGTTTTTCTGGTTCCCAAAGCTGTCCATGACATCGAGTGTTTGCAGTTCGCATTGTCATGCCAAAGAACACGAGGTCCCCAATTGCTTAGCAGGGGCGGTCGCGGTCATGCACCAACGGTCTGCACCGACTGGTGGGAGAGTGGTGGGGGGGGGGATGGTGTTGGTGCAAAAAAAATGGTCCTGGAGCTTCTTCTTCTTCTTCCTCCGGTGCGCACCAAGTTGTGACGTTGCGCCCTCGACATTTGGTGTCGTTTAGTTATGGTGCGCTCTGCCACTCTTTATTATTATTATTATTACTATTATTATTTCGTCGTCTTTTTTTTCGTCTTCCTTGTTTTCTTTTTTTTTTTCTTCTTCTTCCTCGTCTTCGTCTTTTTTTCCCGATCACTCGTACTATTCCGTTTAACCGTACTTCTTCATTTTCTTCCTCATCCTCCCGTCTCTCCCTTATACTCTCATCTCCCTCAGTATCCCCTTCCCCTCTCTAAATCTCTCTCTTTCACCCTCCCCTCCTCCTTTCCCCTTGTTTCCTTCCCAAGCCTCCCCCTCCTCAATCTCTCTCCCTCTGTCACGCTCTCTCATTCCTTCTCATTTCATTTTCTTTCTTTCGCTCTTTCTCAGATTTACTCGCTCTCTCTCTCTCTCTCACTCACTGCCCAGGCCTCTTTGTGGACACGCACATGTGAGCAGACTTTTACCCAGGTGCCCCCCCCCCCAACGCCCGCACGCCCTCCCTTGGGCCCACCCACGCCCTCGGGGGCCGCAGCTTCGCCCGACTGCCAACAGTTGCCCTCGTGCCGAAGATAACGGGCGTGCTGTCCGCAGCCGGAGGAAGACAATGTGACGTTTGTCAGCATTCCTCAGGTATATTTGTGTGTTTTGCCTGCGGCCATGTTCTAGAGCCAGCAATGCAATAAATAATGGTTTGACATATTTGGGCGTAATCCTGAGCCTATCGGGTTTATGCGCGGACAAAAAGAAAAAAAAATGGTAGTAGCCTGGCTTGTGCGAATTATTTTCCAGAATTATAAGACTCGTTTTGTTCGATTTAGTCATATCGTAGAGCCACACCTGTCTCTCTCTCTCTCTCTCTCTCTCTCTCTCTCTCTCTCTCTCGTCTTCAGCATTTAATTTGTTTTCTATCTTAACAATGGAATAGGCTCACCTTTTCTTTTCACCGTTACCTTATCATACATTTGTATAAAGTAAATTTAAAACTATTCCTTGATCAATTGCCCCACCCCCCCTTCACATCCCCCATCCCGTTTAGCACTTCACTCTCGGTGTTAGCAGAATGTATTACAAAGGTGATTAGAGCATTGTAGACATGGTCATATTTACTCCCCCGCCCTCTCTGACCATAGATAAAGGATAGATCGAAAGTTCTAGGGCGCAAGGTTGTCCGAAATGGAAGAAGCGCTTGGAAAATACTGTCTGCCTGTTTATGTAATTATACAGGAAGAATCTCTGAGTTTTTTTTTTTAGGATGTTGACACTTGCTGTAGACAGATTTCAGAGTGCGTGGTGATCTAATAGAGGTGTTCAAGTGGACCAAAGGCTTTAACAAGGTTAACGCAAGCATGGTAATCATATTAAGACAACCGGGGTGGTCTCGTAGTAATGGATTTAAATTGGACAAATTTAGATTTAAGAGGGAAATAGGCAAGAACTGGCTTACCATTAGAGTGGTCAGTGAATGGAATAGACTTAGTAACCAAGTAGTGAGCGCTTAAACTATCGGTTGTTTTAAGAAAAGGTTAGACAACTTTATGGATGGGAATAATAGATGGTAATGGAAATGGGACTGCCTAGTGTAAGCCTCATGGTCTCTTGCAGTCATCTTCATTCTTTTGTTCTTAACTTACGACGGGGAGACGCTCCTCAAAGACGTCTGTCTCGCATAATCACCTCTTGTGGGTACCCGTCACAGGTCTCTGGTGGATTAAGTTACAGCGCTTGTCTAGTTCCTTATCAGTGTTTGTGTATATGTTGTCGAATGTGCGTTCAGGTAAGTATTGCTGCACATGACTTCCAAGCATATACTCTTATAGACAAGTATATATAGCCTTTAATGTATATAGTCTTATATAGACAAGTATATATAGTATTGTAATGTATATAGTCTTATATAGACGAGTATATATAGTCTTGTATATAGTCATATATAGGCAGTTATATAGTCTTATATAGACGAGTATATATAGTCTTGTATATAGTCATATATAGGCAGTTATATAGTCCTTATATAGACAGGTATGTAGTCTTATAAAGACAAGTATATAGTCTTGTAATGTGAAACATCAGGAGTTACAAGATGACTTTATTTGTCACGGTTGTTTTTGTCCCATGGGATCTCAGAACACGATTTGTTTATGAATTTATTTACTTTTTTTTTATTAAACGAAGACGAGGAAGCCAGACTTTCGTTGAATGTGAAGTCTCATGATTCCTTGCTCATTTTATTCCACGAATCTTCTCTTTTGTTTGCGGTTTTTTTTTTTTTTTTCTCCGTCTTTCGTAACCCGCTTTTTGTTAGTAGAGAATACGTGTAGTCTGAGCTGGCCGAATGCTTACCTCCCTATTGTCGTAAGGGTGGTTTGGAGAGCTAATTCCCGGCGACTCTGACCCGTGCGTTGAATGTGTTGTGCACGGAGTTGTTTAGAAGAATATTAGGTATGGAGTCTACGCCAGGAGGCCCGTAGCTGCAACAGAGTCCACCATCGTTGTCTTATTTAGCGTTTAGGGGACTGTTCGGGGCAGATAAGTCACTGATGGGAATCGGAGGGAAGTGCGGGATTCGAACCCGCAAGCAAGCAAATGTGGGACCAGCACTTTTCCGAATACGCTACCAGCGCAGTCTTTATTTTGTTATCGTTGTTATTTTTGGGGTAAAAGGGGGTTTTCAGTGATTGTGCGTGGTTGAGAAAAAGGACGACGCAAGATTGGGTACGTCCTTCACCTTTGTTGCCAACGGGAAGGTTGGGATTGGTGAGCGCGACACCAGACCCAACACGACCTGGCCGGCCGCATACGCCGGTCATCGATTGGTTGATTGCCTAGAGTGACGTGGGGAGGATTGGAGATTCGGGGTGTGTGGGGTGGGGGAGCGAGGTGGTCGCTTACATCAAGTGTGGTGTCCATTGATTGGTGGGTCAGCTTAGGGGTACGAGCAACGCGCGAGGTCGCCGCGTCAAGGTGTGACGCCACCGGCCAAGATGGCCCGTGGTCATTCTCGGTTCGTGATGAGCTTCTGATGCTCCGAACGGAACAAGACGCGAGGGCGTGGACAGACGAGGACGAGTGAGCGGTGTCCTCGGTATTCCTCGAGGAATACGAAGAAGCAAATGGGAGGGACGAGGGAGGCGGGTACCTAAGCCTAGTGGCTGTGCATGCACGCATGCATTGAGAGGCTTATGTACTCCTTAGGTGCAGAGTAAGGGGAGTGAAGAGGAGGGGGAGGAGTAGGAGGCCTTGATGGGAAGACCCGTGGCTGGCATTTGTCGCAATCGCAGCGCGTGTCCCTCCGTCTCGTGGGAGGCTTAAACCCGTGACTCGCAGAATTAGCATATAATGTTTTTGCTAACAGCTGAGATCCAGACCCCGCGCGCGCGCTCTCTCTCTCTCTCTCTCTCTCTCTCTCTCTCTCTCTCTCTCTCTCTCTCTCTCTCTCTCTTTCTCTCTCTCTCTTTCTCTCTCTCCCTTCCCTGCATCCCCCCTCTCTCTCTTTACCTCCCCCTCCCCTTCTCTCTCTGTGTCTCCTTTACCTCCCTCTCTCCGTCTCTCCCTCCCCTCCTCCTTCCCCCTCTCTTTCCTGATATTCACTTTTATGTATTACAGGATTAATTAACAACTTCCATTTCTCTAATGATAATAAGTAAAAATTAGAACCGGTTCATTGGCACCTCGACTGAGATTCACTGTTTTGTCGTTGTTGCCCAGTGGAGCCCAAAAATATCAATTCACATGACCGGGCTGGTGTTTTACTGACGTGGGTGCAATTTATTTCGTCACAGAAATAACTACTTGAGCGTTACTTGGCTCAGGTGCTCTGGACGAAAAGAAATGGGAAGGTGGACACGAGTTGTGCAAAGCGACGTGGGAAGAATGACTAAAACAAATTGGTTTGAATCGACGCATACATAGGTCAGTTTCCTCCCTCCGGGTTCCTTATGTGTTATGGTATTGTATCTACACGTATCGGTCAACTTTTGCGCTGAACTCGAAGGTTGAAATATATGACCACGACAAAAAGAAAATAGCGTAAGGAGAATCAAAATTGTTCTAGTTTTGCGACAAGTTGAAGTGGTACGATTTCGGCGAAATGGAAGTTAACAGATGCCGCTGGCCATGACGTCTCGCTTGGACCGTTTGTTCTTTCAGATACTCGAGTATCCAGTAATCCTCCCAACCCACCAACCCACAAAAAAAAAAAAAATAATAATAATAATAATAAAACAATAAATAAATAATAAAAATAAAGTAAAATATTTTTTAAATCTTTGGCTGTAAATCTTCATTTTTCAGATTCGTATCTATTTGTGTTGTGCGTGTATACATGTGTTTGTGTACGTGTGTCTGCACACTTTAGCTTCAGTACACTTAAAATGTGCGTTTTTGTAGTTGCTGTTGCTGTGGACTCAAGTTAACCAGCGCTTCCATCCTTGTGGACTTGCGCCGTTATATTTCTTGTGTTTAGTTTGTCGAAGGTATTTATAGTTTGGTGAACTTGTCTGTGTTTGTGTGCTGTGTCATGTAAGTGGGAGTGTATGTATTTTGTGCGATTGAACGTCAGTGTTGGCTCCTGTTAGCTAATATTTTAATGTCAGTAGTCATCATGAGTTTGATTTAGTGAACTCTGTGTCTTGGTACAAAGGTAAAGGTGGGGTTAAGGTTTGGGTTCATTCTTGATTGATAACGGATTACTAGAAGTCACCCCCCCCCCCCCAGCCAGACTACACCTCACCTTTGAGTAAAATCATGCGTGACACAATGTCCGTGGTGTCCCGTCATCGCTTCGAACACCATTAGGAAGTTGCAAAACGTGAACCAGGTGCCAATAAGACCAGCTGTGTTGTTTGCAAGACAGTTGGCGCCGGGGGAGGTTGTCTGATGGTCCCATGTGACCTTGGCGTCAACGCTGATGGTGCCAAGCTGCCGTGAAGTGATTGGCGCCAAGGCTTTGTACCATTCGCAATGGACGACGATAAGTGATGTAGTCGGAGAGACCTTTTATCCAATAAGAAGGCAGCGTGCAGAGTACTTTACAAATGAAAATAAGAATAATGCATAAACTAGAGTTGAGCCATATGTAATGGAGGACGATAGGGAAGCGTTGGGTACAAGTCCTTTTATCCAGTAGAAACGCTGCGTGCAGGATACTGGACAAAGAAAACTAAAACGTGAATACACCAACTAAAAAGGAGTAGAGAGAGCTCGCACACCACAAACTCTAGTGTCACAAAATATAGAAACCAGGGCGTGTTTTGCAAGCTGTGACATGACAAGAGAAAATCGTAAAAGTTGTAAAAATAGTTCTATAGAGTTATGGGCATTGCATAGTTTTATAATATATATATATATATATATATATATATATATATATATATATTCTCAAGGTTGCCTTATATCGCATTGTTAGAAATAATAATTTGTGTACGGATTCGCCTATAAATCAAATCCTATTTTCTTTGGCCAGTGAACAATCATACTATTAAGTTTCGTTGAAATTCACATATTCTGAATACCTTTGGGGATCTAAGGTTTTGGTTGGGGGTCTCTCCCTCTCCCTCCCTCCTACCATCCCTCCATCCCTCCCTCCCTCTCTCTCTCTCTCACACTTTCTCTGTCTCTCATATGCCACCGTGGAACCACGAGACCGTTGGCACCGACCTGCCAATGAATTGACGCCAGCGTCATTATGGTCCTGACGCGGCGCCAGGCTGTGTTGCAGTTGCACATCGTAAACCCAGAGGACTGTTAACACCTCCAGCAGGAGGGTTGACGAATTGTATTGCAAAATGGGTCCTGAAGAGATCCTGTCGGAGGTGATCCTTTTGTGGCCCTCCCCTTCAGGTGTCACCAGGGATTCTGACAGAAGGAGTTTTGTCTGAAGGAATGGGGAGTTAGTTAGCGCGCGCGTGTGTGTGTTGGGGGGAGAATGAATCAGGTTTAGGGGCGATGTGTGTGTGCGTGTGTTTGTTGGTGGAAGAATAAATCAGTTGTTATACCTAGGGAGGATGTGGTAAAATTCAGAGAAAATAGAAATTCAGGCTTCCTCTTCCCTCTCATCCTTCTCCTTGCTCCTTTTCCTTTTTCTTCCTTGTTTTTGTTCTTCCATCTTCCTACCAATCCTCCTCCCCGCCCTCATCTCTTGTTCCATGTATGTATATATTTTTTGTGTTTATATACGCATTTGTTGGGTTTATTTATTTTTTATCCTGCCTCGCTTGCTGCAAATACCACTGTCACCATGAATTTCCATTGTGATCCACATTAAGGTGGAGTGCAGTTTTGCTTTTTCTTATTGCACAGTTCCCTCCCCCTCTTTCTCCCCCACTCTCTCTCTCTCTCTCTCTCTCTCTCTATATATATATATATATATATATATATATATATATATATACGATAATTTTTATGACAGTCGCATGCAGGATTCGAACCCACTGCTTTCAGCCACCCGTAAGATCACCTTCACAGAGCCGAAAGCAGTAGGTTCGAGTCCTGCATGCGACTGTCATGGAAATTATCGGATTGATGTCGCTATTACTAGCGAATTTCTCTTATATATATATACATATATATATATATATATATATATATATATATATATATATATATATATATATATGAGAGTAATACGCTAATGGCAGCGACATCAAACCGATAATTTTTATGACAGTTGCATGCAGGGTTCGAACCCGCTGTACTCGGCTATCCGTAAATTACCTGTACGGTGCCCTAGACCACTACACCACAGAGGCTATAAAATCCTTGAAACCTGGAATCGAACTGATTCCCGAGGGAAGGAAGATCACTTATTACGGCGATCCGAATTCCTGTTTTACTCAAGGACCAGCCCACCAGTGGTATGGGGTAAGGACCGGGACGAACCCCTTTCACGCTTATCGTCATTGTAACCATGAGAGTAATACGCTAATGGCAGCGACATCAAACCGATAATTTTATGACAGTTGCATGCAGGGTTCGAACCCGCTGTACTCGGCTATCCGTAAATTACCTGTACGGTGCCCTAGACCACTACACCACATAGGCTATAAATATACATATATGTATATATATATATAATGTATATACATATATGTATATATATATATATACATATAATATATATATATATATATATATATATATCCATCCCCTCCCTCCGGGGCTGGAGGGGGCAGGAATACCTGCTACCTTCGGCATGAAACAACCAGGGAGGGCATCTCTGCCCTCACGATCCCCAACGTGAACACTGTCGTGGACGATCGAGACCCCCTGTAGATGAGGCTGGACGACCCTCGGGGACGCAGTGGCATTGTTTAGCGATTGATGTAAATAAATAAATAAACAAATAAAAGTAGAGCTCCGGGTGCCTTCCGCAAACGGTGGGGATCCGTCTACGATCCGATAGATTGGTGGATTGGGAGTGACAAGAGGGGACAGGGATTAGGGCGCGGGGGGAGGGTGTGAGGGGGAGTTGTAGGGGTTCGTATACGGAATGGGGAGGAGGGGAGTAACAGACTCAAATAACAATCGTAGTTTTATCAAGGAGTGTATATATTTCCATATAATCGTATAATGTGTGTGTGTGTGATGATTATGATTATTATGATGACATGTTCTGACACTGATGTCTGTAATAGAGACCGTTTCCCTGTGTGTGTGAAAGAGAGAGAGGTGGGGTGACATGTTTGGGTCGCCTTGCTTTTTTCTTGTCGCCATTCGGCACTGATGTCTTGTCTGTGCCTAGATGAAATTGCCCATCAGCCAGAATACCCGATTCCTTCTTTCCACGACTCACGTGTTTTGATAGACTTGTCGGCAACTGCCAATTTCATACAAGTATTGTATGGGTTAACCGTACTATAGAGATTTTCAGAACACCCAAACGTCCCAGAGTTACATATTTGTTTCCCTTTGATGCCCTATGGTCATTGGCATCAGACGCTGGAGTCTCTCTATCGATTTCATTTCCCTGCCTGTGTAGTTGGCTGACTGGAAGGGACAATAGGATTGTAAAATTCCTTTTCTTTGTTTCAGGTAAGCTCGAGAGGATAAGGGTTGCGTCTCCCCGGAGGGTGTTTGGTCAGTGGCCAGAGATCCTTTGGGGCCATCGTTGGGGTTCCTGTCTTGGGGCCCCAGCCGAGGTGAGTCTGTTGGTAGGCATCTGTTTAGTGTTTAACGACGGTGCTAAGTTGCTGCTAATAAGACTGTGACTCCTTGTGCTGCCAGTATTTAGTTGGGCGCATTAGGAGCTTCTGACTTCGGTCTTCCTGACATTACCCCACCACCCACCCGTCCATCTTCCTACTTATCATTGCAAAGTTACTATGCCTCACCGTATGATGTTGTCCATGCACCAGATGATTTTATTCTCTGTCTAAGGAGGGTAAGGAACGGACTTTACCTTTCAAGTGTTTTGGAGGTTTTTACTTTAGCGTGAGGTAAATGAAATTATATTTTGTTAGCATTAGAAAGAACGCCTGCAATTGTGGCGTTTTGGTCAGTCATCTGTTTAGTATTATCTGAGATATTTATCGGCTCCTTGGCTAGAAGCTGACTGAAATCGCCTGGTGTTGTGGCAAATTTATCACAGTTGATAATGGTTGCACGAGGTAGTTATTGACACGAAATGTGAGTAGTCGTAACCTAGAGATTACTGGAATTAATTTTGCATGGGAGAGGGTAGGTATGCAGTGCCTGAAAATGTAGTATCAATTCTGCAACACGCTGTACCTGGCCGGCCACAAATTGTATACGAGTGGAGTGCATGTACTATCTCCCTTGATCAAAGTTTATTTTAGACTGGAGCAAGATATTTGTGTTTTGTTTTCTTGTTTTCCTTTTCTGCGGCTTTACGTTCTTTCTATTTCTCAGTACCTGGTATGTATCAGAGCAAGTGGTTGTGGTTGAAGGCTTCAAAGAAAGAAGGTGAGGAACATAGGCCATGAGGTTCTGAGTAGCCTCCCCCCTTTTATTTTTATTTTATTTTATTTTATTTTTTATTTATTATTTTATTATTATTGTTATTATTTATTTATTTATTTTATTTTATTTTATTATTTTTTTTTTTTAGCTCGAAAAAGTAAGGTTGCCCACTTAAATTTACTATCCATCCACCCCTCCCTCCCGCCACCCTTCTTAAATATCTTTACCACTTCTGTGAGTCCACCTCGGCGGGATTTTGGCCCAGGTGCATTATTGGCCACGAAGTGCAATATACAAGATAGGCTCCAACACCTTCGTTACCGAGGTGGTGCCACGGAGAAGAATTGAATCGTCTGGCGACGGGAGCTGCCATGAATGGTACCACACGGTACGAAAGGGAGTCTTGAGTCCGTTCACTCCCAAGAGCGCGGGTTAGGGTGTGGGAGTCCTGCGGAAACGAATGGAATATCCCTGTGGCAGCCAGGATGAAATTAAGATTGCTGCTGCTGCGGGGGTCGGGGGGGGGGAGGTGGGTTGCAGAAGTCTTCCCCCTCTCCCCCTCCCGCCCACCTCGCGTTTGTCCTTTGAGTCGGGCAACAAGACGGGCGTTATTCACTGGGGCGTGCGTCGTGGGGGGAACATTAATGACTTGTGTTTCGTGTCGCTGATGCATGCATGCATGCACTCATTCGTGCGTGCGTGTGCTTGCTCCGCCCTCCTCCGATCCCACACACCCTCCACCACTCCACACGGCCATGTCCATGCAGCAAGCGGCAGACTTGTTCTAAACACGCCTTTCCCCCCCCCCACACTTTTTTTTTCTTCGTTTCTTAATCTTATTATTCTCTTGCCACTTTTTGTACGTACCTGTTTCCTTCCCTCTCCCAGTTTCTCTTGCCTCCGTTCCTGTGCATTTTCTCCTGCTTTTCCCGTTTCTCCTTCCCCCCTCCCCCTTTCTCCTTTCAGTTCCTCTCTTCGTCCTTCCCATGCCCTTTGCTTATCTCATGTCATCTCCCCAATTTCCTCCCCTTCCCCTCTCTTCTCTTTGCCTATTTCTGTATCACCCTCCTCCCCTTTTCCTTCCTCTCTCCTCTCCCCTACTCCCCCCTCTTTGTCACCCTCCTTCCAGTTCCCTCCCCTTTCCCTTCCTCTCCCCTAGTTTCCCCTACTCTCCCCCCTCTCTTTGTAATTGTGGTGAACCACATTATCCCCACCGTCTCGGTAACGTATTACTTCAGTGTCGATCAGATGTGGCGCACACTTGATTAGAATCGGGACAATTGAATAGTTGTCCAGGGGAAGGGGGGGGGGCGCAAGCAACTTGGCTTACTGTTGTGACTGACAACAAAACTCTCTCTCTCTCTCTCTCTCTCTCTCTCTCTCTCTCTCTCTCTCTCTCTCTCTCTCTCTCTCGCCGTGATTACAAAGTCGTCAGTGCATATCCCGCGGTTCGAACCTGTATGTCTCGTTTAATGGTATAAAAAATATGCCCTACTGAATATTTGTTTAGCCAATAAATTGTTCAACTAAAAAGTTGCCCAACTGGAATTGACGATGTGTGTGTGTGTGTGTGTGGTAGATTTTAGAGATTGTACGTCAGCACGTCTCGACACCGCCTCTTTAGCTGTTTCCTTAATTGATGCACGCCCGTTCTCTCTCTTTACAATGAAATATGAACACCCGCCCCAGTTTGAACCACGTATTATGTGCTTGCATATTAAATGCGTGAGGCTGTTACCTTGAGGTTAGTTGGTGGGGGAGTGGGAGGGGAGGGGTGGGGGTGGGTGTCGTTGGCGGTAAGTGACCAGAGTTAGTGCCTGGCACTACTAGCACTCTTGGACCTCACAGGTAGGAAGGTCACGACCGTCGAATAGGGTTCTTTGTGTGTGTGAGTGTGTGTTTGTCTGTGTGTGTGTGTGTGTGAGTGTGTGTTTGTGAGAGAGAGAGAGAGAGTCACCACTCTCTCCCAGCTCTTAAGGATCTCTCGAATTATTCGTAGGAAATTACCCCCATTCCCCTGAGAAAGAATAAACAAATAAATGAATAAATAAATAAATAAGTTGGAATACTGAGCTGTCGTACGTAGAGTGGACCGCGTTCGTTGGGAAGTGCGGAAATGGGATGATGACGTCTTCTTTGGCTTAATTATTTATGTACAAGATCCACTTTCCCGGGAAAGGTGAGTTGCCCACGGGGAGCTGACGTCATCGTTCCGGATGGCATCCTTCGAGGGGGGGGGCGGGGGTTGCATCCTGCAGTTCGGGAGAGCTAGGATCGGGAATGGATAACTGAAGGTGTCTTTCTTCTCCTCCTCCTCCTCCTCCTCCTCCTCCTCCTCCTTCCATGTCCTCCTCTTCTGGCCGTATGTAATAGTTGTTAGTCAGAATGAAATTATGAAGCTTGAGGATATTCGAGTAGTTAATTGTGGGCCGCAGGAAAGAGTGCGTTTCGAATTGGGTGGTGTCGATCCTGCTTAGAGAACACGAGGGTTCTACATTTATATAGTATTCTTGTTATTATTATTATTATCGTTGTTATTGCTGTTGTGGAAGATACACATCATTTGAGGACGAAGGCGTTATTTGTGAATGCTTGCTGAACCTTTTTCAAGTGCTTTATAAAACCTGCGACGTTTTGCTTGCATGCGGCTTATGTATCCACCTGCGCGCAATTGCGCGCTCTTGGTCCCTCAGATTTATTGTCCGCTTCAGCGCACCCAAAGGCTGAGCGCGCGTCTTCCTGAAGCAGCACCACCACCGCTGGAAGCAGCAGGAGCATTATTGCTGCGGCAAGTGAAAGAAGTCTGTAACGTGTGGGGAATACTTATGCCTACAAAAGCGTTGACGTCAAGAGGAGGAGGAGGAGCATCGATTTTTGCTGCTGCCGGCAGAACACCTCACGGAGCGATCCGGACAGATAGCCCTGCTCTGCGGAGGCGGCATTTCAAGAAGGATCATGTCTTTTCCATCTTGTTGTATAGGCTACCCCCACTTTTCGGTCTGGGTTGTTGTGTTGCCGCATTACCGGAACTCTTCTTGTCCGTAAGAACAAGAGGGAGAAATCACGATATTAACGTGGACTTATTGAGCGCGCTGGAGCATTTGTATATGTGGGGCTTGTAGTTTGAACTGCTTCCAGGATTTTTCCCCTGACCTTAACCCAATGAAGGACAGGTACCAGATATCCACAACAGGTGGTAATTAGTCAGAAAAATAGTTAAGGTCCGATCTTTTTGTAAGTGTGACTGGAGGCTCTGTTGTGCCAACTTGTGCATTTCTGTTGGTCATATAGCCGTGGTGTCGCGTTGCATAATGATAATAATGATGATGTCATTATTATTCCTCCTGGGCGCGGCACGTCTTCACGTCGATGTAACAGCGGAAGTCAGGGCGAGTCACCTGGGTTGGTTTAATTAGCTGCTGTCACTTATTTATTTTTATTTATTTATTACCCAGTGACCTCTTCACTTTCAGATGATTAAATTCGCCTGGTGTTAGCCAGATAAAATTATGTACTTTATGTCAGTGTAGCTGTGGGGTGACATTATTATTATTATTACGTTAAAACAGAATCCATGGGGAATATACTGTAGACCAACGGATAGTACTATGTGTGTGTGTTTTGTGTGTGTGTGTGTGTGTGTGTGTGTGTGTGTGTGTGTGAGAGAGAGAGAGAGAGAGAGAGAGAGGGGGGGGGATTTCACCACTCTCTCCCATCTCGTATGATAGGAAATCAACTTTCTCAGATTGCTATGATGGATCCCTGAAATGTGATGAGGGAAAATGCATGATACATTGATTCCATAAGGACCCCCAAAAAAGTAAATAAATGAATAAACAAATTAAAAAGTAAATAAATACAAGACAGTTGACAGACACAAGTTCATTCATACGATGTGGGTTATTGGGCGATTTTTTTTAAATGGAATTCCGTATAGTTGGTAGCTCTTGGGTTGTCGCGATGTCGTTTGCAGGTGTGGCCATTGCCAGGGGCACCAACTGTACCAAAAATATTCTTGTGTAGAGGACAGCACTGTGTTTATTACCAGACATGACAGACCATCGTGTCAAGTATTTTTCGAAATTCACTGTATTTCTCGGAAGCAAATATCCAACCAGTAATCAAACTGATCACTTTCATCTGCTAATGTCCTTCCTTTCCATTACCCTCCTTAGATACTTAGATAAATCTTGTTTGTTTTCTCTTCCTGAAGTCTCTGAAGTCTTCTCCCATTCAGTCTTCAATCTCTAGCTCGCCCAATCAAAATAATAACAACAATAAGAAATAGAGAACGTGATAATAATGAATGAATGGGAGAGGTAATGTGGGGATTATTGTGTGATATTGAGAACAACGATGATAAATGAATGTTCGAAATAAGTCCGGGTGACTGTTGCAAAAGGTGGCTTATGCTGTACTTTGGAGATTTATTTTTTAACGTTATAACATTATGGTTTTTCCAATCGTTACCCATGGGATTGTCGAATTTATCCTTATTAGATAATTCATGGCAGTGGGTGAGATGCAGGGATGACCCGTCATCTAGGAGGAGCCAAGGAAAGAGGGAGGGAGGGGTGGTGTATAGGATTGGAGTATGTGGGGATGAAATGGGTTGGGAGTGGAATTATGTCTTTGACTTTGGCTACCTCCCTTGTAAGGGGGAAAAAGCCCTTGGTATATGTATGTACATAATTCAGTAAAACCTTTAGTTTCCTTTCCTCCTTTTTTTATTTTGCAAGAACTCTTGCAGGATGCTTCATTGTGGTAAGGACAACGTTCTATGCCCGTCATCCACCCTTCGCAGTTCAATTTTTCTCCTCTCCCTCCCCTCACTACCTCGCTTGGCCACGCTAAGGCAGTCCACATTAC
The DNA here is from genome assembly GCF_046742065.1 of Oratosquilla oratoria. NCBI lineage: Eukaryota > Metazoa > Arthropoda > Malacostraca > Stomatopoda > Squillidae > Oratosquilla > Oratosquilla oratoria. The sequence continues at coordinate 68,650,370 of NC_134785.1, read as the reverse complement.
AGTCAGCTCTGCGTGTGACATCAGACCAAGCTCACACAAGCCCTCCTTCATAAGGAAGCCTTGAAACCTCGATCATACCCCCTGAAACGCACTCATACACACACATGCGCACGCACACACACACACATACACACACACACAAACAAACACAACTTGTTCAGGTAGACTTAAAGCGTTAGGGTTGCCTACATTGGAAGAAAGAAGGTAGAGAGGTGAAGATCGCATTGTACAATACGAATTGGAGAAGTTGTTTGTGCACAGACTTCATACAATGGCAGTACTCAAACAATGCGGCGTGGTTATAATGTAGGAAAGGTGTGGGTTTATGTTTCCCAAATAGAGCAGGAGACAAGAGTCCTGGCCTCCGCGATGGCGCTCGCGGTTTACTCATGAATTCAAGGTCAAATATGGTTAGTGGACGCCTCGAGGAGAGAGAGATGGAGATCAGAATCGTCACGAAGGAGGGAAAGTGAAGAATAATGCCGTCTAATATGTGGTTACGTAAGGACTCATGTACGTCCCCATATATGTGTGTGTACGTGTCTTTACACAAATACACATGCCCATGCCTTTACCATGCACATACTCGTAATTCCCACCCAACATTCACCAACTCCATTACCACCAACTCCACTACCTACCGCCGTCACTACCACACACAACTACCACCTTCTCCGCCGTCTGCTATCTTCAATTGTAACTGCTTGTCAATCGCGTGAAAATGTAGACTTGAGTAGACACACAAAGGACTCAAAAGGTGTCTTAGGGCACACCGACATAGGGGAGCCGCATGGCGCAAGCTTGCTGACCAGATACAGTAGTGCACGTTAAGCCACGATGATCAGATACGGAGAGTTAGGGTTTAGACACGCTGATCAGATACAGGCACTTGGGCTGCCTAAGCCACGCACATCAGATTGGGGGGGGGGGGTGAGAGGCTGGGGGAGGGAGTGGGAGGGGGTCAAAGGCTTGGGGGAGAGGGGGGGAGGGTCGCTCAGTACTGCTACGGCGCTGCCACAGACTGGGGGATTCGGTTTTGATAATGTGAGGCGGCGGGTGTACCAGCCGGGTGCCACAGCGTGTGCCACGGCGGTCGGTATCGACCTTGAGACGCGGTGCCGTCGTGGCATCCAAATGGGGGCCAGATCCTCGTCAACGCAGTAACCAGGTTTTAGCGCACGTACACACACACACACACACACACACACACACACACACACACACACACACACACACACACACACAAACGCATCTCATCATTGTTAGTGTACCAGTATCACTGTTAACTTAATAAACCTATTATTATTATTATTATTATTATTATTATTATTATTATTATTGTTATCATTATTATTATTACACACGCACGCATACGACATTCCCACACCAGGACCCCACGAGCATAGTTCCTATCCTGTGAACTAGAGTTAGATCAATACATGCACTCACACAATTGCTGATGTATCGGATAGCGTCGTAGCCTGTCACTCGCGTGGTCCCGAGTTCAAGCCCTGCTCTCAGTGTGAAATACTTTCATTCATACTCTAATTTGTTACTGTGAATTTTTAGCAAGAGGATAGTGTGCGTGAACGTAATGTAACAACGTTATCCAGAGATCGGTCTGTACAAAGTAAGAACTCTTGTCCAGGTGATTTATAGCTGTCAATCTCGAGTCCAGCACGTGAGCCACCAAGACTACGGTAAAGCACGCACACACGAAGGAAAATGAGAACCTGTACCGGCTGACACACACACACACACACACACACACACACACACACACACACACACACACACACACACACACACACACACACACACACACACATTCTCTCTCCATCCTCTCTCTCCTTCTCCTATGGCGTTTTGTGTTGTATCCTAACAGTCTTTTTATTATTTGGTTGATATTTGTACCCGTAGGGTCAGGACCATTCATGGGGGGGAGGGGGCACCATCTCACTCACTCACTCCCTCTCCTCCTTCCTTCCTTCCTTCCTTCCTCTCTCTTCCCTCTCTCCTCGTCCCCTCTTTCTCTTCCTCCTCCTTTCTCCTCTCACCTCCTTTCTCCTCTCACCTCCCTCAAAATCTCACCCCTTTTTTCTCCCACCTCTCTCCCTCTCCCTCCTTTGTCCCTCCTCTCTCCTTCGTGTCTCTCTTACCTCCTTTCACTTCCTCCACTCTCACTCCTCTCTCTCCCTTTTCTCTCTCACTATCTCTTTCTCTCCCACCGCCCCTCCCTCTCGCGGTTCCTCTTCCTTCCTCTCCCTCCTCTTTCCATCTCTTCTCTCTCCCGTTAAAGGTTCTTGAACCCCTCGATTACCGAAGGGGTGTTCGACGGGGATGAATGGAATAGCTGGGTGAGAAGGAGATGAACTCGAACTCTTAAAATGTGGACGGAAGGCGTTCATCACTTTAATCACCCACGGGGGTGCCGCCGTAGACAGAGTAAAATATATAAATTCATTTTGCCCCCCCAAAATCCCAGCGCTTCTATCCGTGGGTATAATATGTCCAATAGGTGAACATGAAGATGTGGCAGAGGAGAGAGAGAGAGAGAGACCGTGGACGTTTATATGAGTGACTCGTAGATTATTCTCCAGATGTAAAGGAACATCGAGTGGCTCTGGTCCATAGGGGTGCCACGGGAGTCCTTACCGCATTGGCTGTATGGAAAATACATCCAGCCAGTACCCGGGAACGGAGGGCAATATGCGGCTCTGTGGGCTGCTTGATTCTGACCCTCTCCTCCTCCTCCTCCTCCTCCTCCTCCTCCTCCTCCTCCTCCTCCTCCTTCCCCACGTTCCCCTTTTCCCCCTCACTCGGCGAGCGTTTAACCCCTCTTGTAACGCCCTCCCCCCTCCTTTCCCCTCCTTTCCCCTCTTCTCCCCTCCCCTCCTCTCCCCCTCCTCTCCCTTTCTTTAGTGCCCACTCACCCTTTTTAATCCTCTCCCTGCGTGGGGGGAATAGGGAGACGTCCCTTCAACTGAATAGAATCGCCCGGGCGAGTCGTGTACGTCATTTGCAATGACAGTGCTAATTAAGAGGGAGTTAATGTGCATCGGGGTTCCTCGCCTTGACTGAAAGAAATCGCCTGACGGCCCGGAGAACGAATGTACAAGTCATCCTCAATATTTGCAATCGTTTTTTTTTTTTTTTTTTTTTCGATCCTGTACGTGCTGCCGGTGATCGCCATTTGCCCGGACTATGCAAGCACAGAGGGCAAAGGTGACGGGATCGGCTTCAGAGAAGCCCCTCACCTGAACCACACTAGGGTGCCTGCTTGTTGATGACGTCACGCTATGAATGAGGTCAGGCGGGGTCGTGACCTTGTATGGCATCGTCTTTTTCGTCGCAACTTCGTCCGGGTTGTTGTCTCTAATGCGCCGGGGACTTCCTTCAGCTGAATAAAGTCGCCAGGCAGTGGTCTGAATAGATGTTTAACTCCCAGATTCGTGATATGCATAACATATTCTTCATATTCTTCCTTTTCTTCCCGTTGTTTTGATTTCTTTACCTTGTACTTTTTTTTTTTTTTTTTTTTTTTTTTTTTTTTTTTTTTTTTTTTTTTTTTTTTTTTTTTTTTTTTTTTTTTTTTTTTTACACCTCTTTTGTTTAATCTTTTCGTGTATCCACCTCTCTCCATACTTAAAGGGTGCGGGAGGGAAGAGATAAGAAAGGTTCTTCGTCTTAGAGTGCTGCATGGACCTCGTGCACGAGGAAGGGTCACCCTTCTGTAGTGCCAAGGGTGACCCGGCACTCCTCCGCGAAGTCAGAACTCGCTCGAGAATTAGTGACGTCGTGTAGAGCGAATTCAAGGCACCAAATAAAGTGACCCCGAGGGTGGTGGGTTTTATCGTGTGTGTACGTGTGTGTGTATGTGTGTGTGTACCTACGTACGTGTGTGTGCGTGCCTTGGCCCCTCTCCGACCCCAGCCTCGTGAGAGTATTAAAAATTGTTTTATGAAGGTATGAATACACTTGCATTGCCTCCGTGCATTACAGAAGACCCTACACGATGAGTGGTGCATGAAAGTACACATGCGCAAGACGCTTGGACATAATGCATTCTTTTCTGTGCATGAGAATTTGTGTGTTGTGTGAGTGTGTGTGTGTGTGTGTGTGTGCGTGCGCGCGCGAACGAGCGAGCATTACTGTGACCGTAGGAGGTTGTTGCAAATAGCCAAATATTGCATGACTGGACATTGATCCACGGCGAGGAAAGCCGCCAGCCAACGCCGCCCTCGCCACTGCCACCGCCGCCACCACAGCCACGAATTAGGGGCACCGACGGAGTACAAACTCCGTCACTCGCCCGTGTCCTCTTAAAACGCACTTGCGCGCACACGTACACACACACACACACACACACACACACACACACACACACACACACACACACACACACACACAACTCTCTCTTTCTCTCTCTCTCTTTCTCTCTCTCTCCCTTCTCTATCTCTCTTACACTTTCACACACTCCCCCTCTCTCCCCCTTCTCTCTCTCTCTCTCTCTCTCCACCCCCTGTGTCTGCCTCGCACTCGCATGATTTTATTGTTGGAATTTCGCCACCGCCCTCCTTCAAGGATACAAGCATCCTTTGGCGGGCCATGGTAGCCTGTGTTTGATGTACGCGTGTAATATCCTGCAGTTGTACATGTGGGCGTCATTCGCATATATTTGTACTAATGCTCGTGCTTGTTTGCAGTACGTATTATCATGACTACGGGCGGGTACTATATTTGCAGCCATCTTATTCAATTAGTCAGCCGGTGTGCCAGTCAGCCAGTCGCCCAGTCAACGAGTCAGTCAGTCAGACAGTTAGCCAATCCGGCAGTCAGACAGTCGCCTAGTCAACGAGTCAAGCATTGTGCCAGTCAGCTAGTCAGGCAGTTAGCCAATCAGGCATTCGTCCAATCAACTAGTCAGTTTGTCAGCTCGTCCCAAATGTTGTTCCTTGGCTCCGCCGCGCCGTTGCGTCGTGCAGGGCGGTCGTCCCTCGTGGCCGTGGCGCCAGCAAATAGGCCCGTGGGTTGTAGTAGTCTTGCTGCATTGATTAGGTGATCTTCATTCAATCTGGTACAACTCCTGTTTATGCATGCCGTTGCTTATTATTTTTTGTACGTGTGTGTGTGTGTGTGTGTATGCTTCAATATACTTGTGTTTACCCTGTGCCTTATATGACTGTTAGTATTGGTATTGTGTGTGTGTGTGTGTGTGTGTGTGTGTGTGTGTGTGTGTGTGTGCATGTGTGTCTTGAAAGAATTCAGTGACTATATAGCTTATGCTAAGTAAAATTTCCAAGTCGATCATGCCAAGGACATGACTGCTCTCTTCAGCATTAAAGAAAAAGAGAGTCGTTCTTCTCAGAAGGACCAAACGATCATCAGAGCCGGACTGCACTCTACCCCCACCTCGATGTTACACAACTCCCTACTAACACAGTAGACTCTCATATAATAACGAGACTACATATGTTGTGTGAATAAGCGCTTGTGCAACTGTTAGACCATGTGCGCATATTGAACAGTTAACATCTACCTGATGATAGGGCCGGTCACTGACCAGAGGGCATGTGCGACGTATTCAGTCTTTCAGTCATCTCAAGTGAATCATGTCTCACCCACACTTTTCCTTTTTTCCCTGTGTGTGTGTGTGTGTGTGTGTGTGTGTAGGGGAAAGAATATTGCAAAAATGCTGTGGGTACAATGGGAACTATGTATTGTTTTGGAGTGTTTGTTTTGTGATTTATGTGTTTGTGTCAGCTTTGGAAAAGAGGGGAGAGAAGGTAGGTTTTAGCCTATTTGTGAATAAAATTTTACGCTATCTCCCCTAATCTCTCTTTCCCATTCTCTCTCACTCTTCCTCTCTCTCCTTCTCTCTCTCTCTCTCTCTCTCTCTCTCTCTCTCTCTCTCTCTCTCTCTGAGAAAGAAAGTGTTCTAGATTTCTAGCTGTTATTATTAGTCCATATGAACTATTATTATTTTCATTCTCTATACCTCTGTAGTAGAACAAATGATGACTTGTGTATAGCTGAGTTATTTCTTTTCGGCACACCTTGGTAAGTCTCGCAAATTCAGTTACAATATTTCCCCTGTAAAGAATTTCCAATTGGTATTGTCATCAAGACTATTAAGTAGATTTGTAGCGTTATTAGGTTAATTCCTTGTAGCTGTAGAGATTACTGGGCCAAGTTAGCTAGCTGTCTGTAACCAGTTTACAGCACAAAACACAAACGTAAATATTTCGCTTGAGAATAAATAATTTGTGTTAAATGAAAGTATTTAGTGTGTATAAACTTGGATATTTTGTTAACCAAAATTAGAATCTATATGTTTTATATATTACCATACCACGTATATTACCATACACGTGTATACAGACAATCCACATAAGCTATGCATAATTCTTGGAATAATAAAATAACCATGGGAATTGTTAATGAAATTAATATTTTTGTTAAGATTTTCATCACCGATAACTCCGTCACAGTGGTTCGATGTAGGCAGCGTGCGGTTAGAGAAGATAGCCCCAGAGGTGTTGAGGAGGAGGAGGAGGAGGAGGAGGGAGGGAGAGGAGGAGCAGAAGGAGAAGTGGTGCTTAAATGGGTTTTAATTGTATGATGTGGGTGTCTGCTTTAGCTTGCCTACCCCTATATAGGGGGGTGAGGGTCTTCGGGATATATACTGAATGTGTGTGTGTGTGCGTGTGTAAGGCACAGATGATGATCCTAGATTGGTATATGTATGTGTGTGTGCACATGGGATATGTATATATATATATATATTTTTTTTTTTCTGGTGAAATCAAGAACACGATTTTTATGCTGTGTATTAGTTTTCACTTCACTAGAAACTGTTACATCGGCACAGGGATTGCCAACCCATTTTCACTTCTCCAATGTATATATATGTTATTATTATGTTCCTAAGTGAGCTAGACTTTCACTAGTATTCGGTTAGAAAGGCATGTTTTACTTTAATTTTATTGATTTGTAATATTTTATTTACAATTTTTTCGTCCGACCGTGTTACGTACTAAAAGGTCAGTCGGCTTGCTTTGTCTTTCCAATCCATTGCGAGTTGGATGCTGTTAGGTAACGGATGTGTTGTGGGGTTGGATTGACTGTGTGAGCAGGAATGAGTGATTGTTCTCTTGTGTTGTGGTGATTAGGTAAGCAATGAGGGTGATGTATATGGGTATGGTTGAGATGAATTATGAATGGTAGAGGTGTATTGACAGCAAGGTGGGAACAGATGTCATGTTTGACAAAAAGGGATGGGGAGGAGGGATGGGGGGCTTGCTGAGTTAGGGATGAGGAGGGAGAGGAGGGATGGGGGGCTTGCTGGGGGTAGGAGTGGGGATGGGGGGTTACTAGGGGAGGGTTGGAAACGTTGGGGATTAAAGACAGATGGAGTCAAGTTGTATACTCACGTAATGAGGCTGAAGAAGGATAGGAGAGGTGGGGTGGGTTGCTTTGGAGTCGAGCGGGAAGGCAAGCTGCTTTGCGAGAATCGGGGACATGGAATGGCAGGGAAGGAAAGGTCATGCGAGAGGAGGAGGAGGAGGTGTGTGGACAGCAGGACGGTGCAGATGAAGACAGAAGGTTGCTTTCGCCCGAGAGGGCAAGTGGCATTCAATCAGTTTTGTGCCCCGCCCCGCGTGAAACCATTTCATGGCCCCGCCACCGCTCCCACCTTTTTCTTGGCACCCCCCGCGTCCAGCACCGTCAGTGCCAGCATCCACCTGCCCACACAAGCTTCTGATCGCATTCCAGTTATGGCGCCACCGATCGTACTGTCGTGTGCCATGGGTATGGCATCTAGCTCCTCCTCTTCCTCTCCTCCTCTTCCTCTTATTTGTCGCACCATACCGTCCCTACGTTAGCCTATTCCTTTCCCACAACCATGTATAATCCCCCCCCCGCCGTTAGCCTCCCCCCGTCCCCCCCCCCTCCCCGCACATTCCCACGGTCCTCCCCCGTCCCCTGTCCTCCCACGGATGAGACTCGTCCTCGCCGGTGTTCGGCAGTGTACACTGTACACTGTACCTAGAGGCGTGTGCGATGTTAATATACATATTATGCTGGTATAGGCTATAGCACCTAGTGTTAAGTGTGTTACGTCTTCTTGTTTCCATGTGATATGTAGTAAAATTATAGTTGAACGCATTAAGTGATACAATGTACTGTATAAATATTGAACTTCGTTCTAGCACACACACACACAACACAACACAACACAACACCAACACACACACACACACACACACACACACCAACACACACACACACACCAACACACACACACACACACACACACACACACACACACACACACACACAATACATACTCTCTCTTTCTTTCTTTCTCGCGCACACTCGCGCGCGCGCGCCTCACACACACACACACACACACACACACACGTAGATTGGGCCATAAATGAGCTCTTGAGCTCATTTGGGAGGGTAGTACATGTCAATCACGAACTCGGCACTTGATCTAAAACTATTGCGAATCACGCAAATTGCCTCCAAACATAGGAAAGCAATATATTAATTGTAGTGGAAGAAATAAAACACATGATACAATATGATGTTCCGTATTTGTGTTGGGGTTTCGGCCACTTTCCCAGAAACTGTATTATTGAGTATAAATGTGTAGTTGTAGCCAATGTATATCACAAGCTTTCTGAGTGCAAAGAATGCTTAGAAAATTGTATTATACTGCGAAAGTGCATAATTCACATTACACAACACATGGCATAGTGTAAATACTACCATGAAGAAAGAGCAAAAATCAGGAAACGAAGGGACTGTAATTGCTAGAAATAAGTGTTGGAAGTTCGATTGTCAATTTAGAAATAAAACACCAAAATTAGAATAATCAAAGAAAAATATAAAAAACTATCAACGCAAGACGTGAAAATAAACTTGAAATTGTAAATAAGGTATAGAAACTGAAATTAAAACATTAAAGACAAAAAAGTGAAAAGATAATACAGGCTGATTTCAAGGAACTGCTTGGGTTCAAGTACTGGTTTTCGTAGCCGCAGTTATCAGTGAAAACCACATATGGATTAGAGGTCCTGTGCACTCCAATGTCACTTTTGTGCTCTTGTGATGAAACTCCCCTGCCTGTTTCACTTTTGTGCTCTTGTGATGAAACTCCCCTGCCTGTTTCACTTTTGTGCTCTTGTGATGAAACTCCCCTGCCTGTTTCACTTTTGTGCTCTTGTGATGAAACTCCCCTGCCTGTTTCACTTTTGTGCTCTTGTGATGAAACTCCCCTGCCTGTTTCACTTTTGTGCTCTTGTGATGAAACTCCCCTGCCTGTTTCACTTTTGTGCTCTTGTGATGAAACTCCCCTGCCTGTTTCACTGATGTATGACCCATACCACCCACGTTCGCGGAATAGTATACCCCGCACTACGTTCATTCATTGCCCGCGTTCCCGTTTTCCTTCTCACCAGATGTTCTCTTTTGATCTAGGTCTGATAACTTTGATGTAATTGCTTTCCATGAATCTGTCCAAGAATTCATGGGCTCTAAAGTGAATTACCGATGGGCATTGGGGGAGTTTCCCAGACTCTGTGTCAGTCTTTGCTTCTATCAACTTCTCTGTTTCCCCAGTATTGGAAATGTACCAAAATAGATAGTAAGAGATGTTTACTGGTTCCGTTATGTAAATGTATTGTGCATATTTCTGGAGAAGGAGAATATACAAGGCTCTGAACAGTGTTAATGATATATAATTCACAGTGGAAAATAACATGGAAGATAATTCAGTTTCTAGGTAATTTAATTCGGAGAGGAGTGAATGTTGCCAATTTCTCGGTGAACCCGGATAATGGGGTTGGTTACTATCTGCTACCTCACAGAGAGAGAACCAAATCAGGAATCATAATAGGTTTCTTCTTGAGAGCCATCGGAATTTACAATGAAAAAAATCGAGTTTGCAGAGAATGCGTTCCAGGGACCAATACCCCTAAAGGAATGCTGGAGAAATTAAGATAGAGGTAGAGACCGATGGAACGCTAGCACATGCGGGTACCTCACTCAAAGGCGGCGGACTTCTTGGACGGATTCATGGAAGAACAAATCATTGGGAAGGAGTTGTTTGTTATTTAGCCAAGGATGCATCCAAGCGGATAGCTGACCCCGGACCGTCGCGACCCAGGGGATCCTTGAGTTGCCAGGGATGACCCGAAGATGGTTTGTTATATAAGCTGCCCTTTGCCTAATTTGGTGGTACAATGTTGTCACTAAGACGCCATCGGAACGTCGTAGAATATACCTAATCCCTTCAAACTTTGGTTTCTCTAATTTAATCCTTTCAGTAGTTGGATACATAAAAATGTCGGCATTTTGGTTTCGTGTATTCAGTGGGGTTTTATTGCACATGTAATTGAAAAGCAATCCACCAATTGTAGTCCGAATAACATAACTAGACTGTTGGGTTGTCTTGAATTACGACATTTTCTTTCTAAGTCTGCGGTACCAGATACCAAGAAAAGGGGGAATGTGTAACCTCAGCGATACCAGTCCGGAACCCCCATGTTAGGGAGTGGTACCCCCCACGTCATCGTGATCATAAGTGTGATACTGCCCAGCGAGGTCCTCTCCGTGCAGGATGCCCTGGGGTGCCCCATGGGAGGTCCTTGTGTAGGAAGCCACCCTGCGAACAGACACGTCCTGGCCAATACCTGTCGGGCGCGGTCGTCGCCCTCACTCGCCCGGCCCGAGGTGTGGCGTGGCGTGGTGTGGGTTGCCTTCTGTTCCAGCCACGGTCTTGTTGGGCAAGCCGGTCCGCTTCGCCGGGCCAAAGCCCGTAGTCAGGAAGGTTGTGCGATGCCGTAGTGCAGACGATGTACGATAACGTTCAGGGCGAATGGGGGCGGGGGGGTTACTGTGATAAGAGTTTCGTTGTCTTCTCGGGTTGTCTTCGGGTACTACGTCAAAACTGAATCGAAGTGGACGTGACTGTTTTTGGTCCCTGGAAATATCTACAGCCCTTTCGAAGTTGGTCCGATGGCATCAAGCACGTAGATATTGGGTTATTAAAGAGAGAGAGAGAAGAAGAAGAAGAAGAAAAAGAAGAAGACCCAAAGGGACCGTGGTAACTTGTTTCTTGCCTATGACATCATCTTGGCCCCCCACTCCCAACTGAGGTGCAGTACCACATGGATCCCGTAAGGAGCTCAGGGGTGACAAGGACAGACCCTCTGCACAGTTCTTGAAAGCCCAAGACAGTTTTCCCGGCTATGAACCGTAGAACCGTGTCGGTTGCTGTTATTCTTGTGCTGTGGACTATCTAATATGTTATTATTATTATTATTTTTTTTTTTAGGGGGTGGTATTTTGTAAGACACCTTCCATTGTGATACCTAGGTCCTCTCTAAATATCTTTTGACCAGGATAGATTTGAACTCTCTTTATACGTAGCGTACCCAAATGACCCTTGTTTCTCTCTCTCTTTTCCTCCTTCCCTACCTCGGTCCCTCTTGCCCCTTCCAATAGATGGGATCCTCTACTCTTTCAACATTTTTGAGGACCGCAGTCATCATGTAAATAGGAAGGGAGGGCGGGATCCTGTGTCACGAACACCACCGCTCTGCCACCAAGGCGGTGCTCTCCCTCCCCATACACCGCGCGAGATACAGTCCCGTCTGCATTGATTTTTCTCGCAGGCCATATTAGACGTGGATGGACAACCTGTCCCCTTCTCCCGCCTCCCTCGTTTATTTCTCTTCGTAATGATGAATATTAATTGGTGCCTCGAGTCCGCGGCCCCCGGTAACAGCCAACGGTCCCTTTCTTCTCCTCCTCGTCCTCATCATCCTTCGCCTCTTCTGCAAGGTTGTTTAGATTGGAGTGAATATTGTTAGAGGCATCTCCGGTCTCCCCTCTCCCCTCCCCTCACTCTCCCCTCACTCTCCCCTCTGTGGTGTCCTGTACTCCCCCACATGACCTACGCGACATTTTGGCTTATAGTATCGTCGTTGCAGTACGTGGGTGGACAAGGAATTGACATATTTTGTAGAAATCGCTTGCCTTCTGTCTCGTGTTACAAACGTGTAGGTTTAGGCCACATATACATGTACCCATATAAATCACAATTCCTGTAAATGCCGAGCCATTTTCTCTGCGAGCTTACATAGGCTACTTTTCGGTATTCAACGGCTGTGTATATGCAGTCGGGTCGGGTCGGCACGGTCACATCTCCTCAGGACCCAACTTGTAACACGTCTAGACCTCAGGTCAACTCAGCGACCTGACCCTCCTAGAAGAACGATAGCACCTTTGCCATAAGAAAGCCAGCAAACCAAACATAACTTGATTCGCAACCTTGGCACCATAGCCCAAATAACATATCCGTATGTTGCACCTCTACCTTCGCCCCACAGGGCGGTGGCGAGGATAAGAATAAGGGTGTTGGGCCTTTCAAAGAAACCTTTCGGCGGACAAGATTAAATTTCTGTGCAATTTAACGTTTTATATTGACACAGATATTGTGTAATGTGTTTTGGATGTGGGAAGCAAGGATTGTAAGGTTGACGGAAATTAGTGAAATGAATAGATAAATCCCCCACAGTTTGTGACAAATCCTAATTTTGTCTAACTTTAATAGATTCGATCCCAAGTTTGCCACATACACCCTCTTTTTCAGTTTGTGTGAAATTTGTAAAGTGTCCTTTTTTTTTTCTTGATCCCCCCCAAAATATTATATATATATATATATATATATATATATATAATTTATGTATATTATATATAAATATATATATATATATATATATATATACATACACACACATACACATACACATATTCTTACCCTCTCACAGTCTTTTCGGACCTTTCCTTCCATCCTACAGTGGATTCTGTCCTCAACTCTCTCTCTCTCTCTCTCACTCTCTCTCTCTCTCTCACACCTTCTCTTTCTCTTTCTTTCTTTCTCGTCTCTCTTTCTTCATTCTACTCTCCTTATCATCCTCTTCGTTTTCCTCTTCACCACACTCCTTATCCTCTTTTTCCTCTTCCAGTTTCACCTCCTCCGCCTGCGTCCACTCTCTCCTTCTCCTCTTTCACCCCTCCTCCTCCTACACTTACTTTTACTCCTCCATCTCTTTGGTTCCACACCTTTCCTTCTCCTCATCCACCACCTACACACACTTCATCCCAACCTCTCCTCTTCCTTCCCATCCTCCTCCTCCTCCTCTTCTCTTCATCATCTTCCTCCTCCTCTATCCTCCCCCTCCTACTCGGTCACTTTCCTCCTGTTCCTCCTCCTCCTCCTCCTCCTCCTCCTGTTCGCACCGTGGTCAAGTGAGCGCGTCGAGCAGCGCGCGCTGGCCGGGGCCCGCTTGAGCTGGAGATCCATCCGACAGGTATTAAGAGGAGGAGGGAGTACGCTGCTGACTGACACGAGATCAGAGTCGCACAACCTCTTTTAGGTGTCTCGCCCAGGACCCTCAGTCTCTCACCGTCGTCGTAGCCATGTTGTCATTGTCGCCTTGCAAGAACGAAGCTGTTTGTCTCGCGCAAGTTAAAAAAAAGGACAGTTATGATTTTTTTTTTATACAGACAATGTGCTCTTTTTTCGTGCAGCGATTTGTAGGCTTTGGGGCTGATTGACGTCACACGATATTATTAAGCATCTGCGGAGTTTCGGGCCTTGGCTTGAACAGGGACTGCGACCCACTGAAAGGGATCTATAATAATTTATTTGTAATCTATAAAAACAATCATGATTTATGTCAGCCCCAAAGTGATGAGAGTTTTCTAGCGTCGTCGTCGTTGTTTTCGCCAGCATCTTTGGAAACATGATGCTCTTGCAAGCCCCGTGACCTGCTGGATGATGACGCCGTCGCCAGAGGCACCCTTTAACTCTTGCCATTGACACCCTTTAACCCCGGCTTGCCTGCCCTGCCGGGTAGCACTTGTACTTTTCTTATGGCTGTCGCCAGCCTGGTGTATTCGCCTCTCCATCCTCCTCTTCCTCATCCTCTTCTTTCTCTTCATCTTCCTTTTCCTTCTCCTCATCTTCCTTTTCCTTCTCCTCCTCTTCCTCCTCCTCTTCATTTTCCTCCTACTCCTCTTCCTTCACTTCCTCCTCCTCTTCCTCATTCTACTCCTCCTCTTCCTCCTCCTCTTCCTCATTCTACTCCTCCTCCTCCTCCTCCTCCACCTCCTCCTCCTCTGGAAGCGAAGTAAGTTGTGCCTTCTCCCGATTAAACACGACGGCCGTGTCTTAGTCCGACGCGTTCTAGTGGCGCAGGTGGTGGTGATTGGTGGCTGAGAGAGAGAGAGAGAGAGAGAGATGGAGAGGTAGGACGGTGGGGTGGGGGCGAGGAGCGAGAGGGGGTAATTGCATTTGATTTATTAGATGCTTGTTCACGGCCCCGCTATCGACCAGGTCATGCCTTTACCTTTTCTGCATAGTTTATCAGATGTCTGTTTTCTCGGCCTTTATGGGGGGGGGGGAAGGGGGCTGGGGGGTAATCTCTGGTAACGGGGTTTGGCGTGCTGACCTAACACTCGTAACACGTCGTAGATGGGGGGGGGTCGTCTTTTCTTTACGTAGTGTGTCCCATGCCCCCCCTCTCCCCCTACCCCCCCCCCCGCCTCGTGACACGTCATATTGCGTGTGTCCGCCCGTCTGTCTGTCTGTCTCTCTGTCTGTCCCTTCTGTTTTTGCTCCGTTGGTGTTGGTCAGGAAGTATCTGGATCAGCCCCTTTCGCTGCGTAGTTTAGGTTTCCCCCCCGGCTGAATAAAATCGCCTGGCGGCAGATTCAAGAAGGAGAAGGGCACATTTGATCGGGACGGGGATACCTTGTCCCCCGGCTGAATAAAATCGCCTGACGGCAAGCAGAACTAGTGAAAGGGCGGCATTGTCCATCGACAGTATCCGCAGGGAAAGAGTGTGAAAAAGCGGTCATATTATTTCAGATCCGTACGTGGTTGCCATGGTGATGCTTAAATGTCGTTAACACACCGCACGGCCGCCGCCAGGTGCCTGGTTCGTGATGGCACGGCGGTGGAGCTATAAATGGCACTGTTTGGTTGGTTTTGCACTGCGTGGGGTTGCACTGATGTAAAACAACGCCGTCAGTCGTGCTGCTCAGGACGACGACGCTGCCGATTTGGCCCAAGATATGACCCCCCACCCCCTCCCCACTCCCCCCCTCACATGAGTCTCGTGTTAGGGTGACGTCACTCTGCCATCTTGATGGTCAGTTGTCACGGCCGATCCTTGCCGGGGAACCTTTGTCCGGCCTTTGACCTTTGCGGGTGTGATTAGTAGACGCCCTCTGGAATTATTGAGTGACGGTAAGGTTGAACTCTTTCACTGCTGCGCAGGGGAGCCGGGGTGGCTGATGCTAAATAAAATCGCTGGGTGGGGGGGGGGCGAGGCGGCAGAACAGATGATGTGCATGTCGTAAGTAGCATTGAAAAGGTAATTGAGGAATGATGGTGGGAATTTGTGAATACACACACACACACACACACATATATATATATATATATATATATATATATATATTGTGTGTGTGTGCACCAAAGGATTGGATCCTGGTCTGTTTATGTTCACCTCAGATTTTGACGACAAAATAGTCTGCCGTTTGCCACATCACCACTTTTTTGAAGTAATATTAATGGAAAGGTTAACCCCAGTAATCCCTGTTAAAATAAAAGTTATGTTATTAGGTACCCTTTGGTGTTGTTTTGTCTACATTTGTCTTGTGTTTCGTCGGATATGTATTCGACCGATCGATTGGTCTGTTGCTGGAGGTCTTCGTATTGAACACAAATCAAACTAAGGCGTAGGTTTAATCTAAAGTAGATAGAGACAATGACGAAGGAAGAGTGGTGGATGGGAGTGGTACTTGGCTTTTGACTCGTGTACCTCCCTTGTTAGGGGGAAAACCCCTCAGTATATAGATAGGAAGAGACATGATCCACGTTGGCGTAGTGAGCATATACAGGACAGGCAGTGGCATTAATTTTTTTTCAGCCTCAGTTGAATAAACACATAATAGGCTACAATGCTTCTGCGTTTATTTTTACCCACGTGTATTATCATGTGTCCCGCCTTGTTAAGGAGTGAAATGTTCCTTCATGGCATGCGTTTGCCCAGTAAAGTATCGGTCCTGTGTGCGTGTTCCTCCTGAATTCGGTGTCCAGCTGGGCAGTAGTGATGAGAAATCATTCCTTCCCTCGGCAGGTTGATGTTTATCTGCTTAATCGCGGCCGTGTGGAGCGCCGGAACACAGGTGTTCTGTGTGT